>NC_067495.1:136348502-136948502 GCF_947179515.1 Apodemus sylvaticus | reverse complement strand
AGACTTATTTTTTTAGGCTTGGTTTTAGGTATATAGTTAACAATATGATTCTTTATGACATTTTCCAAATATTCTTACTGTAACTTCTGTCATCTCCTTCTTTCTCCTGTATATATCTTACCCTCTCTCCAAAATAGAGCCCTGCATTTATCTCATTTCCCCAGTCAGATCACTTGTACTTGTATTCCCCTTTCTCCCTAAACCCTAAGCCAGCAGTGGTCCCTCATTATGTTTGTGGTTTCTACAGTTAATCCAAGATTTGTACTCAGTTTGGTGATTTAGAGCTAAGATCCGCCTGTGAGAGAAAAAAAAAATGTGACAATTGTCTTTATAGGTCTGGGTTACCTCACCTCACTCAATATGTTTTTCTAGCTCCATTTACCTGCAAAATTAATGATTTGATTTTATTTTTATAGTCAAATAGTATTCCATAGTGTAAATATACCCACATTTTCGTTATCCATTCATCGGTTGAAGGGCATTTAAGTTAGGTTCCTAGTTATTGTGAATAGAGCAGCAATAGCTGAGCAGGTATCTGTGAAGTAGGACATAAGCCAAGAAATGGTACAGCCAGGTCATCTGGTAGATTTAGTTTTAGGATGTTACTAATTCTCCCCACTGACTTCAGTGGCTTTAACTGTTTGCAATCCCACCAACAATGTTACCAAAAATATGGAATATTTTATGAATTTGGATGTCATCCTTGTGCAGGATCCATACTAATTTTCTCTGTAGATTTTCAGTTTTAATATCTGTGTTTCCAAAGTGACCAATGTTTTTATTTCTTGATAAAATTTTTCACTGTATAGCCCTGGTTAACCTGGAATTCAGTATGCAGATAAAGCTGACCATAGGCTCACAGAGATCCACCTGTCTTTGATTCACAAGTAATGGGATTAAGTGTTTGCTACCACACCTGTCCATTTCGATAATTTGTAACTTTAATTCTTTTTGTGTATGTCTTTGGAGTTTAGATTGTACTTGCTTTTCCAAGGCCCTAAGGTGCATTCTTAGTTTTTTGAGAGCTCTGATTTTTCTCTCTTTGGCTATGTTTCATGTATCTCAGAGTTACCTTGAACTTAATATGTACCTGAGGATGACCTTCAACTTATGATTCTTTGGTCTCTAATTTTAAGGTACTAAGATTGCTGGTGTCTGCTTTTATGTACACTCCAGAATGTACAGAATTTATGTGGTGTTGGTGAATGAACACAGGGCTTTACACATGCTGAACATGTATCCCAGCCCAATCTGATGGTTTTTTTTTAATTTATTGATGTATTTATTTACATTTCAAATGATTTCCCCTTTCCTAGCCCCCCACTCCCTGAAAGTCCCGTAAGCCCCCTTCTCTTCCCCTGTCTTCCCACCCACCCCTTCCCACTTCCCCATTCTGGTTTTGCCGAATACTGCTACACTGAGTCTTTCCAGAACCAGGGGCCACTCCTCCATTCTTCTTGTACCTCATTTGATGTGTGGATTATGTTTTGGGTATTCCAGTTTTCCAATCTGATGTTTTTAATGCAGATACTTACAGATTTAAACTTCACTCTCAGGACCACTTAGCCCATGGGTTTTGGTATGTTGAATTTTCATTCAGATCTCTGTTTTGTTTTGTTGTTTTTAACTCTATCCTTGATTTCAGTGTCCCAGTCATCATCCTTTAGAAACTTTTGTTTGTTTGGTTTGATTTTCTTGTTTTGGTTTGTTCTTTTAGTTTGTTTTTGTTTTTGATTTTTTGTTGTTGTTGTTGTTGCTGCTGCTGCTGCTGCTGCTGCTGCTGCTGCTGCTGCTGCTGGGGCAGGGTCTCACCATATAGTTCTGGATGGCCTACATGTGAAATTTTCTGCTGTCATTTTGTTGAAATTGCTTTTCTGTTTCTTTAACACAAGGTTTTTCTGGATCTGTATTTCATAGTTTGGGTCTTTTCATGTGTCTTAGTTAGGGTTTTTACTGCTATGAAGAGACACCATGACCAAGGCAACTCTTACAAGGACAACATTTAATTGGGGCTGACTTACAGGTTCAGAGATTCAGGAAGTTGCCATCATCAAGATGGGAACATGACAGCATCCAAGCAGGCATGAGGCAGGAGGAGCTGACAGTTGTACATCTTCATCTGAAGGCTGCTAGCAGAATAATGGCTTCCAGGCAGCTAGGATAAGGGTCTTAAAGCCCATACCACAGTGACACACTTAACTCCAACAGGAATCTAATAGTGCCACTCCCTGGGCCAAGCATATACAAACCATATCATACCATGGTTCTCAAATGTTTTGATTGTAAATTATTATTTTTTACCTTTATCAAAATTACATTTAGAGTGTGTGTGTGTGTGTGTGCGCGCGCGCGCGCGTGTGTGTATGTGTGTGTGTGTGTGTGTGTGTATGTGTGTACACTCATTCGTAGGTGCTACAGCATCTTGAAGAAATCAGTTTTTTCCCCTTTATCAAACTCGGATTGCCAGGCTTGGCAGCAAATGCCATTACTCAATGAGCCATCTCTCTTGTCTTCATATTAATTTACCTTTGTTATTGTCTTATGTCTTATGTTTCAGTTCCTCTCCCTTGTCTTTAAGTCCTGGCACTCTGTTCTCCCTTTGATCCATTCTATTGGTAAAGCTTTTTAAGGAGCTTATCATCTTACTTACTGAAAATTTATTTCCAGTATTTCTATTTGTTTTCTATTTTAATATTTCTAACTGTTGAATTCTGTTTTCATATCCTCTGTTTGCTTATTTCATTTAGCTGTTTGCCTTGTCTTGGGTATTCTGCTTTGAAAAACCTTGTCTCTGACTAGGTTTTCACCTAGCTGTGCACAAAGAGATTTTGATGTAATGTTTTTTTTTTGTTTTTTTTTTTTTTTTTTTTCTGCCATAGTGTAGAGGTATTCTGCTGGCCAGGTTCGGCCTATAGTTCACTTTGAGTTTCCAGAGAGCACAGACCAGTATTGTTTGGAGCCTCTGGAGCCATCAACTCAACAGGGATCTTTTAAAATGGTACTCTACAACTGTTCCAGTTCAGTGCCAAGGAAAAGGTGTTTTTCAGAAAATCTTTTCTCTGCAGCTACCATGCATAACTTTTGTCTCATTTCTTCCTCTTTTCTTTTCTTTTATGCTGATTTTTGAGACTCTCTCTTTTAAGTATTGTTTCAGTGATCACTCAAACAGAGAGGAGGGGGTTCCCCAGACTATGAGCCTTCGGGTCAGATTCAGTATTTTTTCTGTTCTGCTTTTCAAGGTTTTCTTTTTTTACTTTGTATTCGATTAGAGATTCCTGTTATCTAGCCTTCCTCAGGTTATTCCCTAGTCTATCAGACCCAAGCCTCTTTGATGCCCATCATCGTGTCTAGGATCTCCTATTTCACTTCTTCAATCATTCTCTCATCTATGACCCAGCAAATGAGTCATCATCAGTGATCATTCTTGCTACCTACAGCACCAGATTCCAAGGCTTCTATATGTGCATTTGTTAAATAAAAAAAAATTTAAATGAGCCAGTTACAATGGTGCATACCTTTAATCTCAGCACTCAGGAATTAAAATAGAGTGGATCAATTGTTTATGAGTTTGAGGCCAACCTGGTTTGCATGAGTTTGAAAACAGCCAACACATACACACACACACACACACACACACACACACACACACACACATCCTAAGTTTCCAGATTTGCCTGCCAGCCTGTATTAACTAGTTTGAGGGCTAAACATTGAGCAAGGAAAATTACAATTCAGATGTTGATAATGCACCCAGTGTATGTAAAACAGAAGCATTTCATTAATTAATTAATCCTGACAAGTCTCCTATGAGGCAAATAGACCTTGCCTCTTATCCTCTTACTCTCTGTCCCTTTTCTCCCCCATTCCCCTCCCTCTCCTCTCTCCTTGTTCCTGACCTGCCTCTACTCTCCCCCCAACCCCGGCCCCTCTCTGCCTTTCTCTGTCTCTACTCTCTCTTCAACTCCCTTCCCCATACTCTAAATTCTATTCCATACTAAAAAGAAATAGACCTCAGGGAAATGCTATAACTGGCTTTGGTTCTACAGCTAGGAAGGGTGAGAGCTATATTTCTACAGTAGGTTAAATCCAGGAATCTCCTCCAGAGTTAGGGTCTGTTGGGCTTGGCACCACTGATTATTTCTTTTGACCTTTCCCTAATAGGAGGTCCCCATTAAGATTTGTTGTTATACCCCCTTCACAATAGCCTCAAACAGTATAAAGTATCTTGAGGTGACTCTTACCAAACATGTGAAAGATCTGTATGACAAGAACTTCAAGACTCTGAAGAAGGAAATGGAAGAAGACCTCAAAAAATGGGAAAACCTCCCATGCTCATGGATCGGTAGAATCAATATAGTTAAAATGGCCATTTTGCCTAAAGCACTATACAGATTCAATGCAATACCCATCAAAATCCCAACTCAATTCTTCACAGAGTTAGAAAGAGCAATTATCAAATTCATCTGGAACAACAAAAAACCCAGGATAGCTAAAACTATTCTCAGCAACAAATGGAAATCTGGGGGAATCAGTATCCCTGACCTCAAGCAATACTACAGAGCAATAGTGTTAAAAACTGCATGGTATTGGTACAGTGACAGACAGGAGGATCAATGGAACAGGATTTAAGATCCAGGAATGAACCCACACACCTATGGCCACTTGATCCTCCACAAAGAGGCTGAAAACATCCAATGGAAAAAAGATAGCCTTTTCAACAAATGGTGCTGGTTCAACTGGAGGTCAGCATGCAGAAGAATGCGAATTGATCCATCCTTGTCTCCTTGTACTAAGCTCAAATCCAAATGGATCAAGGACCTCCACATAAAGCCAGACACTCTGAAGCTAATAGAAAAGAAACTGGGGAAGACCCTTGAGGACATCGGTACAGGGAGAAAGTTTCTGAACAGAACACCAATAGCGTATGCTCTAAGAGCAAGAATTGACAAATGGGACCTCATAAAATTACAAAGTTTCTGTAAGGCAAAGGACACCATCAAGAGGACAAATCGGCAACCAACCAATTGGGAAAAGATCTTCACCAATCCTACATCAGATAGAGGGCTAATATCCAATATATATAAAGAACTCAAGAAGTTAGACTCCAGAAAACCGAACAACCCTATTAAAAAATGGGGTACAGAGTTAAACAAAGAATTCTCACCTGAAGAACTTCGGATGGAGGAGAAGCATCTTAAAAAATGCTCAACTTCATTAGTCATTAGGGAAATGCAAATCAAAACAACCCTAAGATTTCATCTTACACCAGTCAGAATGGCTAAGATTAAAAATTCAGGAGACAGCAGGTGTTGGAGAGGGTGTGGAGAAAGAGGAACACTCCTCCACTGCTGGTGGGGTTGCAAATTGGTACAACCACTCTGGAAATCAGTCTGGCGGTTCCTCCGAAAACTGGGCACCTCACTTCCAGAAGATTCTGCTATACCACTCCTGGGCATATACCCAGAAGACTCCCCACCATGTAATAAGGATACATGTTCTACTATGTTCATAGCAGCCCTATTTATAATTGCCAGATGCTGGAAAGAACCCAGGTATCCCTCAACAGAAGAGTGGATGCAAAAAATGTGGTATATCTACACAATGAAGTACTATTCAGCCATTAGAAACAATGAATTCATGAAATTCTTAGGCAAATGGATGGAGCTAGAGAATATCATACTCAGTGAGGTAACCCAGACTCAAAAGGTGAATCATGGTATGCACTCACTAATAATTGGATATTAACCTAGAAAACTGGAATACCCAAAACATAATCCACACATCAAATGAGGTACAAGAAGAAAGGAGGAGTGGCCCCTGGTTCTGGAAAGACTCAGTGAAACAGTATTCAGCAAAACCAGAATGGGGAAGTGGGAAGGGCTGGATGGGAGGACAGGGGAAGAGAAGGGGCTTACGGGACTTTTGGGGAGTGGGGGGGCTAGAAAAGGGGAAATCATTTGAAATGTAAATAAATTATATCGAATAAAATAATTAAAAAAAAAGATTTGTTGTTATATCGATTTTTTTGGTAACCTGACTCTTCCCAAAAAGCTCCAGATGGACTTTGGCCTGTAATTCAAGCATGTGCCACCTGATAGAAAGAATGCTCTGTTAAAAGAACAAAACAATCCTTGACTTACCAAATGTTAACCAGTGGTTAGAAATTATTATGACCTTATTCACAACAAAGGATATTAGAGATTATTTCTGGAGCTGACACCTTCTCGGTCCGTTATCATCTACATTACTGACTCACCTCTATTTCTTTTATATAGTTGTGTTTTGTCCAGAAAGAAATTCCAATCTTGTAACCATCTTTGGCTTAGCATTAAAAATGCATTAACTCTTCTTTTGTAAGATATATATTTAATGATATATGTGTGTGGGGGTGTGCACATGATTGGAGGTACCCAAAGGCACCATATGACACTGGAGCTGGAGTTAAGGGCATTGTAAATTATTCATTTACATTTTGCCTAGCTGTACCATATATGTTTAAAATGAATATTACTTTGCCTTGATTCTACTATCCCATCCATCCTTAAGTTCATGATTAAATACGTTTCATCCCAGAGATGCAGGATGATGGGAAGGAAACTTCCAAAACATTTTCCAAATGTTTCTGCATTAATGGATTACTTTAGTTACAAGTCTGTGCTTGTTTCTTCATTCAGTCTTACTTATATAATCCAACCTGGATACTTTAGAATATACTACTTTCCAACTTATCTCTTAGAAATTTTACTCTCTGTTGTCTGATCATTATTCTGTCTTTTAAGGTAAGCCCTCAGTCTGACACTGTCTTAACATACATGGATTTTGTGTTGTTTGCTCTTGTGTTGGATTTGCTGTTTGTATATTTGTGTTTGAAACAGGGGCTCCATACATAGACCAAAATGGCCTCGAATTTGCCATTGTTCTGTCTCTGCCTCCTGAGCACTAGAGTTATAGCTATGTACCATTTTGCCTGGCTGTACCATATGTGTTTAAAATGAATATTACTTTGCCTTGATTCTACTATCCCATCCAACCTTAAGTCCATGATTAAATACGTTTCATCCCAGAGATGCAGGATAGTTCAACATACAAAAATCTGTCAGTGTAATCCATCATATAATCAAACTGAAAAAAAAAAAAAAACGACATGATCGTCTTATTAGATGCTGAAAAGGCCTTTGACAAAATCCAATGCCATTCATGACAAAAGTCCTCAAGAATTTAGGGATACAAGGAACATACCTTTATAGCAAGCCTATAGCCAACATCAAATGAAATGGAGAGAAACTCAAAGTAATTCCACTAAAATTGGGAACAGAAATAGGTTGTCCACTTGTTCCATATTTATTCAATATAGTACTTGGAGATTTAGCGAGAGCAATATACAATTGATGGAGATCAAGGGGATGCAAATTGAAAAGGAAAAAGGTAAAGTATGGCCATTCACAAATAATAAATATGTATAAGTAACCCCCAAAATCCCGCCAGGCAACTCTTGTAAATACCTTCAGTAAAGTATCTACAAAGAAGATTAACTTAAGAAAATCAGTAGCCTACCTATATATAAATGACAAATAGGTTGAGGAAGAAATCAGGGAAACAGCATCTTAGCCTCAATTCACAAATCTTGGGCTAACTCTTAATCAAACAACATATATAATAGAAACTTCAGCCTGGTGGTGATGGTGCACCTTATTCCCAGCACTTGGGAGGCAGAGGCAGGTGGGTTTCTCTACATTTGAGGCCAACCTGGTCTACAGAGCTAGTTCTAGAATAGCCATGGCTATAGAGAGAAACCAAGTCTTGACCCTCAAAATACAAAAATCCTTCAAGTCATTGAAGAAAGATATTGAAAGTATCAGAAGATGGAGAAATCTCCCATGCTGTTGGGTTAAGGTAGGGTTAACACAGTAAAAAGGGCTAACCTACCAAAAACAATCTATAGATTCCATGCAGTTGCCATCAAAATCTTCACAGATCTTGAAAGGACAATCTTTAGCTTCATATGGAAACACAAATAACCCAACTCACTAAAATAATCCTGAAGAATAAAAGAACTGCTAGATATATCACTATTCTCAGTCTCAAATTGTGCTACAGAGCTATTGTTTTTTTTTAACTCATCAAAATAATTTATAATAGTTAAATGTGTCTTAAATATGCACGAAATCTCCTAAGCTAAAAGTAATATGCACTCAACCAGTTTTTAAAATCTATTCAGGACATTAAACATGATGGGACAAAATCTCTTATGAAGTCCTATATGAAAGGAAATTGTGACAAGTTCCTGATTAGACAGAAACCTTTCGATCCCCAAGGGAGAATATACAGCATAACTGTGGCTTCATAGAATGAATTAAGTAGTGTTCCTTTTCTATTTTGTAGAATAGTTTGAAGGGTATTGGTATTAGGTCTTCTTTGAAGGTCTGATAAAACTCTGCACCCAACCTATCTGGTCCTGGGCTTTTTTTTTTTTTTTTTTTAGTTGGCAGACTTTTAATGACTGCTTCTCTTTCTTTAGGGGTTATGGGACTGTATATATGGTTTATCTGATCCTGATTTAATTTTGTTACCTGGTATCTGTCTAGAAAAATTGTCCATTTCATCCAGATTTTCCATGTTTGTTGAATATAGGCTTTTGTAGTAGGATCTGATGATTTTTTTTAATTTCCTCCATTTCTGATGGTATGTCTCCCTTTTCATTTCTGACTTTGTTAATTTGGATACTGTCTCTGTGCCCTTTGGTTAGTCTGGATAAAGATCTATCTGTCTTGTTGATTTTCTCAAAGAACCAGCTCCTGGTTTTGATGATTCTTTGTATAGTTCTTTTTGTTTCTACTTGGTTGATTTCAGCCCTGAGTTTGATCATTTCCTGCCATTTACACCTCTTGGGTGAATTAGCTTCTTTTTGTTCTAGAGCTTTTAGGTGTGCTGTTAAGCTGCTAGTGTATGCTCTTTCCAGTTTCTTTTTGGAGGCACTTAGAGCTGTGAGTTTTCCTCTTAACACTGCTTTCATTGTGTCTGATAAGTTTGGGTATATTGTACCTTCATTTTCATTAAATTCTCACGTCTTTAATTTCTTTATTTTTCCTTGACCATGTTATCATTGAGTAGGGCATTGTTCAGCTTCCATGTGTATGTGAGCTTTCTGTTGTTTTTGTTACTATCGAAGACTAGCCTTAGTCCATGCTAATTTGATAGGATGCATGGGATTTTTTAAAATCTTATATCTGTTGAGGCCTTTTTTTGTAACTGATTATATGGTCAATTTTTGAGAAGGTACCATGAGGTGCTGAGAAAAAAGTGTTTTCTTTTGTTTAGCATGAAATGTTCTATGGATATCTGTTAAATCCATTTGGTTCATAACTTCTGTTAGTTTCACTGGGGCTCTGTTTAGTTTGTGTTTCCATGATCTGTCCATTGATGAGAATGGGGTGTTGAAGTTTCTCGCTATTATTGTGTTAGGTGTGATGTGTGCTTTGAGCTTTAATAAGGTTTCCTTTGTGAATGAGGGTGCCCTTGCATTTGGAGCATAGATGTTCAGGATTGAGACGCCTTCTTGGTAGATTTTTCCTTTGATGAGTATGAAGTGTCCTTCCCTGTCCTTTTTTATTTTATTCGATATTAGAATGGCTACTCCAACTTGTTTCTTGGGACCATTTGCTTGGAAATTTGTTTTCCAGCCCTTTACTCTGAGGTAGTGTCTTTCTTTGTACCTGAAGTGAGTTTCCTGTATGCAGCAAAATGTTGGGTCCTGTTTATGCATCCGCTCTGTTCATCTATATCTTGTTTCTTAGGGAATTGAGTCCATTTGATGTTAAGAAATATTAAGAAATAGTGATTGTTGATTCCTATTATTTTTTGTTATTTTTATGATTGTATGGCTGTCTTATTTTGGTTTGTTTTAGGAAGATTACTTTCTTGCTTTTTCTAGGGTGTAGTTTCCCTCCTTATGTTGGAGTTTTTCATCTATTATCCTTTATAGGGATGGATTTTTGGAAAGATGTTGTGTAAATTTGTTTTTGTTATGGAATATCTTGCTTTCTCCTTCTATGGTAATTGAGAGTTTTGCTGGGCATATTAGTCTTGGCTGGCATTTGTGTTCTCTTAGGGTCTGTATGACGTCTGTCCAGGATCTTCTAGCTTTTAGAGTCTCCGTTGAGAAGTCTGGTGTAATTCTGATAGGCTTGTCATTATATGTTACTTGACCTTTTTCCCTTACTGCTTTTAATATTCTTTCTTTGTTTTGTGCATTTGGTGTTTTGATTATTATGTGATGGGAAGAATTTCTTTTTTGGTCCAGTCTGTTTGGAACTCTGCAGGCTTCTTGTATGTTCATGGGTATCTCTTTCTCTAGGTTAGGGAAGTTTTCTTCTATAATTTTGTTGAAAATATTTACTGGCCTTTTAAGTTGGGAATCTTCACTCTCTTCTATTCCTTTTATCCTTATGTTTGGTCTTCTTATTGTATCCTGGATTTCATGATGGTTTTGGGTTACAAGCTTTTTGCTTTTTTGCATTTTTGCATTTTCTTTGACTATTGTGTCAATGTTTTCTATGGTATCTTCTGCACCTGAAATTCTCTCTTCTGTCTCTTGTATTCTGTTGGTGATGCTTGCATCTATAACTCCTGATATCTTTCCTAGGTTTTCTATCTCCATGGTTGTCTCCTTTTGTGATATCTTTATTGTTTCTATTTCCAGTTTTAGATCCTGGATGGTTTTATTCAATTCCTTCATATGTTTGATTGTGTTTCCCTGAAATTCCTTAAGGTATTTTTGTGTTTCCTCTTTAAGGGATTGAAGCTGTTTACCTGTGTTCTCCTCTATTTCTTTAAGGGAGTTATTTATGTCCTTTCTATAGTCTTCTATCATCATCATGGGATGTGATTTTAAATCAGAGTCTTGCTTTTCTGGTGTTTTGGGGTATCCAGGGCTCTCTGTGGTGGGAGAACTGGGTTCGGTTGATGCCAAGTAGTAGCCTTCGTTTGTATTGCTTATGTTCTTGTTCTTGCCTCTCACCATCTGGATATCTATGGTGTTAGCTGGTCTTGCTGTTTCGGACTGTGGCTTGTCCCTCCTGTAAGCCTGTATGTAAGTACTCCTGAGAGACCAGTTCTTTCTGGGAGGAACTTAGGTATGAAGAGCTGTGGCACAGGGTCAGCTCCTGGAAACAGACACTAAAGTCAAAATATACACTTTGGGTATTATGTAACTCTATAGCGATTGTATAAGTCCAATTCATATTTAAGGGACAATACATTAGGTGCTGTATCATGCTAAATGAACTTATTTCTTTCCTGTATCAAGAATATAGGAATCCAGGCCTGGTGTCTTATGATTGCAATTCCAGCGCTTGGAAGACTGAAACAAAAGGAAAACTATTAGTTTGAGACCAGATAAGCGAATATAGCAAGTTCCAAACTACCTTGGATTATAGTGTGAGACCTTGTTTCCAAAATGAAAGGAAAAAAATTCAGTAATAGCAAGAGGTTCTCATATATGATATCCTCTTTTACTTAAGTAAGGGCAAGTTATTCTTAGTGTGAATTACTCATTTGAAACTCATTTCTTTTTATCTTTGCAGTAGAGAGTTATTGCATTCTAACATTAGGATTTAAGAATGACTTTGTACACACCTGTTTTGATTTCAAAGTTAATTATGTAACAATACTAACTTTTGTCTTAATATTTTGCAGAACCTTTGTTTCATTTTGCCACAGTTTTTGTACCAATTCTTCTGTGGATTCTCACAACAGGTATGTGTCCTTCTTAGCAGAAATATAGAGATACAAGAACTGTAATGATGACTGAGTCAGAAATTTGGTTAGTAGATAAGCACGTTAATGATGTTGCCAAGCTGTTGTGACTGTCTTTGGAGTATCTATGACTGCATTTTCAAATTTAGAGGCAAACTTTATCTTCATTCTAAATGCTAAAAAGTAATGTTTTTCTTAGGATATTACAATAATCCAAACAAATATTTTATCACTTTAAAACTTGCAATATAATGATGAAGAAGAGGCAGACAATTAAACATGTGATGTTGGGGAGAAGACACTATATTAGTGCTCTGAAGGAAAAAATATAAAGGTTGTAAAAATATAATATAATAATAAAATGATATACTGTAAGAAGGTGAGAGGATACTGTTTTAAAGGAGCTATCTGAAACAGTCTCTTTGATAAGAAAACATGCAGACAGAGACCAGAATACCCTAGGGAAGAAACTAAGTAGACATCTTAAAAATATTCCAGGTAAGGCATGGTCTCTGAGGAGGGGTGATATCAAGTTCGTTAGTGCTGGCAGCAGCATGCTTTATTGTGTGTTTGGAGTACATATGTATAGTCTTTTTCAATCCATAGCCTCATTAGCTACTTACTTTCTGGAATTCAAAGTAGACTATGAAAATGTAGAAATTGAATCTATTTAAAACAGAAAAAAAAAAAAACACCCTTGTTTTCTTTAGTAAAGCTAGGATATTACTTGTCTGTTTTTTCCAGTAAAAGAATACATTTGTAACAGGTTTAGCAAGATGACAGTATTATCAAATAAACTTTGTTTGTAGGATATTCTCTCTCCTCAAATTATGCATCTGAGAATTGCAATTAACTCTCTTGTAACCTTAAACTTCCATCCGGAATCAAAAGTAGATTGATGCTTCTTTTGTTTGAAGCAAATGTAAGACTAAATTACACACTAGTCAATCTGAGGAGTTGCTGTTTTCATTTACTCAGTGAAAATAGGTAGTTTCCAAGGCAAATTTAGCAGTGTATATCATGAACTAGTACTCTCATTTGAAAATTAGAAATATAGCACATTTTATGCTTATTTATGTGATATTTTTGCTGATTTTAAATTTTTGTATGTGAAAGTTGTCTCCTTATTCTATGCAGAGCCATCCTTTTAATTTTATTAAGAATGTTGAATATACTATATCTCTTGCAGTTTTTTGTTGTTGTTGTTGTTGTTGAAACCAAATAGTGTCCTGATCCCTTCCTCTGGGTCTACTAGCTCCCTTTATACTCCCAACTCTACTTGTTCTCTGTCTTGAATTTGACCACCTTCGTGAATAAAGGATGAATCATATCAGTCCTCAGTGCTTGGCACTTACTATGCTTTCTATGAATGGTTTGATGGGAACTGGCGAATGAACAAAAAAGTCCTGTTCAAGTTATTTCCAACCTTTTCACATGACTTTTCATTATACATGTATGTTTACTTCACTGGTTAAAAATAGTTGTATAACT
The DNA here is from genome assembly GCF_947179515.1 of Apodemus sylvaticus. Classification (NCBI taxonomy): domain Eukaryota; kingdom Metazoa; phylum Chordata; class Mammalia; order Rodentia; family Muridae; genus Apodemus; species Apodemus sylvaticus. The sequence continues at coordinate 136,935,257 of NC_067495.1, read as the reverse complement.
TGATTAGTGTTACCTATAAATGAATTTTATTAATCAGAGAACACTTACATAAATAAATGTGAAAGTGTGTATACAGGATACCTTTAATTCAGACAACACAAAATATTTATATGCTAATACACAGCAGTGTAAACTCAATAAATACTTGTGCCTGAATAAAGTTCATAAATTAAAATTTGTTCAATAGAAGTTTTGTAGGCTAGAGAAGTGGCATGGTGTTTAAAAGCACATACTGCTTTAGAAGAGAACCTGAATTTAGTCACTAACTCCCATGTTGGCTAGCTCACAACCATCTGTAACTCCAGCTCCGTGGGGTTCTTGCCTCCTTGAATACACACGTTCATAGATATACACATATATATAACTTTTATTATTTTTTTAAATATTTTTATTTTCTATATTCTTTGTTTACATTCCAAATTATTATTTCCCAGATTCCCCCCTCCCCATATGTCCCATAAACCTTCTTCTCTCCATCCCTTCTCCAATCACCTCCCTCCCTTTTCTCTGTCCTTATATTCCCCTCCAGTGCTAGATCAATCCTTTCCAGGATCAGGACCCTCTCCATACTTCTTCATGGGAGTCATTTGTTATGCGATTTGTGACTTGGGTGTTCAGGGCTTGTGGGTTAATTAATATCCACTTATCAGAGATTGCATTCCATGTGTATTCTTTTGTGATTGGGTTACCTCACTTAGGATGATATTTTCCAGATCAAACCATTTGCCTAAAAATTTAGTGAATTCATTGTTTCTAATTGCTGAGTAGTATTCCATTGTGTAAATATACCACATTTTCTGTATCCATTCCTCCTTTGAAGGACATCTGGATTCTTTCCAGCTTCTGGCTATTATAAATAAGGCTGCTATGAACATAGTGGAGCATGTGTCTTTATTGCATGCTGGGAATCCTTTGGGTATATGCCCAGGAGAGGTATAGCAGGGTCCTCCGGAAGTGTCATGTCCAGTTTTCTGAGGAAATACATAACTTTTAAACCTTTAGAAACTTTTTTGTAAAGTTTTGTGATTCCTGATTGATCTTTATAAATAAGGTATGACTTCTGTGTTCACTTACCTAGTATTTACTGAAAGCCTTCAGGATTCCTTCCTCTGTTTTGGGAGCTTAATACTGTCAACGCACTCAAGACAAAGATCACTAGGCATATATTTATAGTTGATTGAGTTAGGTTTATTAGTCATTAGTGAGAACACACACAAGAGGAAATCTCAGGAAAAGGGTGCTAAAATGGCTTTATTATAGGATTTGAGCATTGCTATACTATTTGGGATTGGAAAATTTTAACCCAATATACATAAAGTAATATCCAGAAAAAATCTGCAATTTTAGATTGGCTGCTCCCTATGATTAATTTCTTTAAGGACTCCTGGCTTGTACATACATGGTCTTTTCTAAAATAACTATTAAATATCTACATTTTTAGCGACTGAAAAATCTTACGTAAAGTTTGTAGGAAATATTAAGATCCTGATCCTATTAAAGGGTCAGGTATGTTAATCATGACATAGAATTTTTCAGTATTTTTAATCTTTACCAGGTATGGTGACCTCATTTACAAAGTTTTCTTTGTTGCCCCCAAAAGAATTTTAAAAAATACTATTTAGCTAGAAGTTTTACAAGTATGTAATTATCTCATAGATGAATGACCGCAGTCCATTGCTTTCCTGTTTGTTTGTCTTTTCAGCCACTCTATGATGCTGCTTATCTTACAATGTACAATATCTGTTTCACATCCCTGCCCATCCTGGCTTACAGTCTACTGGAACAGCACATCAACATTGATACTCTCACCGCAGACCCTCGATTGTATATGTAAGTTGAAAATTACATATATTGCAAATTTATATCCAAATTACATATATTGGAAATTTAGACAATTTCCCGCTCTATAGTTCAAGTTTGTCTGGAACTTTTTGTGTGGTTCAGACTAGCCTAAAATTTGTGAAATCCTCTTGTGTCGGTCCTGATATTATTGGTATATAAGTCAGCATGCCGGGCTTTTAAATAGTGTTTTATTTTGTGTACATGTAGGAAGGACTCAGAATTGGTCACTTGGTTTATTAAGTGTTTCAGGTAAAACAGATCATTCAACAGTAAAGTGGTGCATTTCCCCCGAGTTATCAGTCCTGTACTTAAATTCATATATTTATGATGTATATATAGGTCACAAGTTATTGCATAATCTTACATAGAGATGTAAACTAAAGGCTATAACATAACTATGGCCCAGCCTGAAGTGTAACTTACCTTCTTAACATTGTAAGCAATGGGTACCCACTTTGATCAAAATTGATTTTAGCTTGTTCCTAGACAACAGAATGTTTTTACCTTGACAACTCCTGTATAAATATAGGTCTCTAAAGTGTCCTATTGAATTTTAGCAATGACATTATATATTTCGCCTTTAGGACTTAGTGACTCAGAAATATTTCAATATTTTGAAGAATATTGATGTAAAACATTTGGTTATTTTTAATAGAAATTTGAAAACTGAAATAATTCTTTTTTGAAGAGAACAGGTAGCTAACTTCTTGACCTTTAAACAACATCTGGTAACAGCTCCTGCATATCATATGGAGATTATGTTTTTAGTCAACCTCTATGCAGATACTCATTCTTGTTTTTTTCTTTATGGTTTCCTTCATGCTGGGTGGCCTACCTATTTTGAATTTCTAACAGCTTCTTAATCTAAGTGTAGCTAAGAAGTCTGACTGGTAACTCAGTATACCATGATACCTTTGCCAATTTTTCCCATAGAATTTTGCAAGGACAGGAATCACTTTCTACTCTTGTCCTCTTTGCCCTAGTCTAAGCCAGTGACTAGAAAAGTCACATTGGCTAAGCACTAACTCCAAGGATCTTTAGAGAGATATTTTTCCTGTTTCTTAGAAACAGCCACATCTTCTCCCACTTTTATGTTCATAGACAACATCCTTTGAATTTCAGATTTGCACCTAAAAGTCCTATAAGATAAAAAGTTGTATGATTTGTCAATATCACCCAGTGACATTTCTGTACTATTATCAGTAGGTGTACTATTTAAGTGATTAGATACCATTTAACACATGGTAAGAGGAACTGGAAATAGAAGCAAAAAAAGATATATAGTTATATAGATATAGATAGATATATATACACATCCCTATCTTCTTTGTTCAGATCTGCTGCATTAGAAGTAACAGTCTTATTTCATTTCCCTTTCTGATATTGACTGAGAAAAATGTGCTGGTTTTGAAATTTTCATTTTACTCTGTCTGCCTGCCATTTATCAGGACATCATTGTACAGCTTCTAACATGTGCTTTGTCTTGGTGGAAAACTGAGACCTACTTTAAAAAGGTTAAGCTTCCAATAAGAAATTGAAAGAAATACATGAGTAGATACAGATAGAAAACTTGGTAGCGGGCTGGAGAGATGGCTCAGCAGTTAAGAGCACTGACTGCTCTTCCGAAGGTCCTGAGTTCAAATCCCAGCACCCACATGGTGGCTCACAACCATCTGTAATGAGATCTGATGCCCTCTTCTGGTTATCTGTAGGCAGCTACAGTGTACTTACATATAACAATAAATAAAATCTTAAAAAAAAAAAAAGAAAAGAAAACTTGGTAGCTTTGTTAAGAATATATGTACTTTTGTTGTGTTTATTTGTTTGTTTGTTTTGAGACATGGTCTTACTGTATGGCTCTGGCTGTCCAGGAAATCACTATGAGCCAGGCGGACCTTTGAGAGTCACTTGCTTCTGCTGGGATTAAAGGCATGTGCCAGTACACCTAGATAAGAGAACATATGTTTAAAGTTAAATTAATGCAGGTCTTTATAGTAGCTTTGTCTCTTACTGAGTGAATTCCTATACTTAGAATCACTTGAGGAACTTTAAAATACTCTGATGTCCAGGTTATATATCATACTAGTAAAATCAGGATGCATATGTAAGTCAGGCATCAGTATTTATTCACTTATAATACTTGTTGTTTGTGCACTATGGTATTATAGTTCAATACCTCTATACATGCATAATGATAAAGTCAGAACAGTTAATGTTTTCATATTCTCAGATTCCATCATTTCTGTGTGCTGATGACCTTCAAAATCTTCTGCTTATCTTAAAGTGTCCAACTATTGTAAACTGTGGTTACCTTACTGTAGTATAACACATTAGAACTACATCTGACTCCCTAACAGGTAGTAATTACATGAAGATATAACTTTGGTCCATCTATCTATCCTTTTATTAAAAAATCTTCCTGATTTTTCATTATAAAAAATCAAATAAATGCCCACCTTTCTTGTTTTCTTATATCTTTAAGTCAACAGCTTACAGAGATTGATTAATTTTTCCCTCCATTTCTTAATAGGAAAATTACTGGTAATGCTATGTTACAGTTGGGGCCCTTCTTATATTGGACATTTCTGGCTGCATTTGAAGGGACAGTATTCTTCTTTGGGACTTATTTCCTTTTTCAGACTACATCCTTAGAAGACAATGGAAAGGTAAAAAGAACATGTATTTTTCCATAGGCACAGCATTTATCACATATATACTCTTGTGGTATTAATTTTTAAGTATTCATTTTGTAAACAATTTCTAACACTAGTTCTTTAACTTAAATTAATGACATAAGAAATTCCTTTTATATGTGTATGTAGGAAGAGAACTTAAGCAAAACCTTTCAAATCTTAATTTGTCTGTAGTTTTTAGGAAGTGAAGAGAGTTATTGATACTTTAGACTCTATACCTCTGTGTTGTGACATTTAAAAAAAAAAGTCATTTTTCCATGTCACTGCACAGCCCGGCCATCTGCATTTCTAATTCCTAGTTAGTAGCTTTCCATGTTTGGAGTTGCAGCAGGTAACTCCTATGTCTGTGTAATGTTAGACCAGTACATAAAGGGGTCAATCTTTTCTTTCCTTCTTGCTTTTCAAAGTGGGAGGACAGTGATGTTTGTTTGTTTGTTTGTTTGTTTGTTTGTTTTAAGAGCTCTGTTGGTTCTGCTCCTACCTTCTGAGAAAATGGTAGTATCAGTGAGAAGCTGCCCTGGGACAGTTTTGTCCTACTCATACACTAGGAGAAAATTACTGAAGCAAGGGAGGAGGCCATCTTCCTGTAGCCACACACTGGAAGCTTGAACCTTCTGCCTTGCATGTTGTTTTTATTATGTTTTCCTTTGCCATATTTGGAACTCTTCTTTCATGGTCATTCTTACTAATCATAAATATGAAGCAAAACTATGTTTCAAAAGTAATTTATTACATATAATCTGTCTGAAACCTCCATAACTAAGATCTCTTACAAAAGTGTATGCTCAATGAATTTAAATGATATTTTGAAATTAGCTACTACATCCAGGCCCCTCTAATTTGGACTAAGTTTAGTATGGATCCCAATTATTAATCATAATATAACTATTAGAAAAATATTAATTACCGTTAGAATATATATACCAAGCACTTGCCACAGATGGTCCTGCAAAATATTGGGTATCATTGGGAAAGTTACATTAGCTTTCCAAGTCAATTGGTGTGGTCTAGTAATTAGAAATTCAGTTTTCTGATTTCTCAGATCCTTCACCTATGAGTAATTCTGTGTCTTTTTATTTTTGACACAAAAATTGTATATAGCTGGTTAATGCTGAAAATTACTTTGCTTCAGATTTATTTTATGTTGACATTCATTGGCTTAGCCAACATACCAGATAGTATATAAGAATCAGTGGCCCCGCCTTTTCTGATTCATTTTGTATTTTGAGTTTCTGAAGTCAAATTAAAGTTTTATTGTATTTGTTACCATCCTTTTTAAGTATTTGCTAAAATTACATAGGCATAAGAATTATCAGCAGCTTAACCCATATATGATTTAGTTGAATCCTTTTATTCTTCTATTAACTTTATTTTGTTTTTATTTTGTAAAAACGTTTTATATCTCATTTTCTGTTTCAATGTTCTGCATTCAGATCTTGACAGCATTTGGTAAGCATATGTGCCATTCATTGCCATCCTTTGGATTTATAAGTGGTACTGCTTCTCTGGTGTACACATGCTAACAAAGTGTTCATAGTCACAAATTAGACTCCCTTTAAAACTGTGAGCCCTTTTGTGCTTATGTGAGAACTCTCCTTATATTCTAGGACAAAAACATCAAACTCATTAGTGGCACAAGTCATTTTGATGAAAGGTGTTTCTAGGGGGAATAGTATTATTCTTCCTCTTCTTTTATAAAACCAATGAGCTTACTGTTTGATGCTGTATGGTAATAAACATAGTCAACGACCAGTGTGTGTATCTAGTCATGACAGTCTAGCATTGCAACTTTATCTTAGTAACCAGCTATTTTTTCCAAGTAATTCATAAAAAGATCATTGTCAATTACCTTCAGGATTAAACTTGACTTTTTATTTCTTCAGCAGTCTTGTGTATTCACAATACATATATTTATTAAATGTTTTTCAGACTTATGGAAATTGGACATTTGGAACCATTGTTTTTACAGTCTTAGTATTCACTGTAACTCTAAAGGTCAGATTTTTATTCATTCAAATATATTTTATATAACTTTATCACCTAATTTTTGTGTTACTATTTGCCATCCAACCCCTTGTCTGAATGCTTACTAAAAAGTGTGTAATGCTAAGTGTTTTAGCATTTATATACTATTTGTCATTTTTGTCTAGTACATATTATATGCTATTCTGTTTTAGTATAAAGAAATTCAGACACCAGACTTACATTGGGAATCTATTCCTTGCTAACATTGTTTGTTTTGTTGTATTATTGAAAAGAAATTTAGTATATTCTGATCATGCTTTCCCCCTTTCCTGATTTATCCCAAATCTTCCCTACCCACCTAAATCCATGTTTTCTCCCTCCTTCCCCTCCCTTCTCCCTCCTCCTCACTCCCTCCTTCTGTTCCTCTCATTCTCTGTCCTTCTCTCCTTCCCTGCCTCCCTTCTTTCTGTCTCCCTCTGTCTCTCTCTCTCTCTCCCAAAAATTGAAAAAATGAAAGAAAGAGAAAGAAAAAATAAATAGGAAAACAAAACAAAAACAAAACTCAGAGTAACTGAAAACCAGAAGCAGAGATGGTCATGGATTCCCAACTGCTAACCAAAAAGCTATCTGTAATAGACACTAACTTATATAAACAGGATGAAAGCTCATGAATATATATTTATAATATTTCCATGTTAAGAACTTATATCTGAAGGGATATAAGAGGGCTGAAGAGATGGCTCAGCACAGCACTTGCAGAGGATTGGTATTCTGTTTCTAACCCCCATGTTGCAAGGTTCACAACTGGCTGCAATATCATCTGCAGAGAAGCCAACAGAGTCTTTGGGTTCCTGCATACATTTGCACATACATATAAAAATTAATAAATTTTTATCTGAATTTCTTTTCTCCTTAAAAAGAAATAGCCAATCACTGCTTTTTTCCTTTTCGTCGCAGCTTCAAATTCCTTTTAAAAAAAGTCCTAAAGCGAGTGATCTAAATTTTTATTTGTTTGTGTGTGTGTGAATGTTTTGATCCCATGTGTGTCTAAACACCATATGCAAAAAATACACACTGAGGCCAGAAGAAAATAATGGATCTCCTGGGGATAGAGTTAGAGATATCTCTGAGCTGCCCTGTAGGAGATATAGGATATAAATCTGGGTCCTTTAGAAGAGCGGCCATTGCTCTTAAACCACCGAGCCATCTTTCTAGCCACTACATCATTTTTTTTTAAATTGGATCTTTAAAAAATTGGAATCTATTTAAGGATCACTGGCTGGCTTTACAGGAATTTTAGTGATTAAGACACTGAATAAAACTCTGTATATGGGGCATTTCAACTTCTATAAAAGAAATCTAAAAGTGCTTTCCCCATCTTAGTGGTTTGTGATAGGTCACCGAATCAAAACAAAATATTGAAATGAAGGTATCTAGAATGTACACATTATAACCAGTTCCACTTGTTACTGTTGTTATACTTCATGAAATTATGATTGTAAATGGAAAAGTCCTGCTTCCCCTAGTAGGGGAAGGTTCTAGTCCTTTGCTTTAAAATTAAAAGTGATCATTATTGCAGCATGTATTCTTCAAATGGTATCCACTCCTTCCTCTTTTCTATGAGGACTACTGTATCATTTTCCTCCAGCAGCCCAGAGTGGGAAGTCAGGATTGGTCTGGGTTCACAGTGTTATCAGCATCCTGCTCTAAATGAGAAACTGAGAGCTGATGACCTGACCATGTGCAACAGCAAATTAAATGTTCTCGTTATCAGCTTTTTTGAGCTAGATATTTTCAGCAAGAACATGAGCCGGTATTTTATTTCTAGCTCACATTTGAAAAACAAAGGCGCCACCATCTAAAAGTAAAGTCCCTATCAATCTTTATAGAAACGTGAAACATTTTAAATGGAAGACAACTAAACATATTAATTTGATGGAATAGATAATGGTTTTGTAGTTGGAAATCCGTGGTCCATTGCTTTATGATATATGACGCATAAAGATAGTCTACATATAGTGACTCTCACCTGTTGGTGCTTTTATAAACTTTGTGTCTACTCCTCTTTGCTACTCTTACCTTCTCCTGCTTTTTGGCATACTTACCTCAAGGAGAAGCTTATCTTCTCCTTTTCTAGTATATCCCTAGCCACTACTTCCTTAAGACTATTGTTATTGCTTCATTGGTCACCTGTCATTCAACACTGAAACATCTGTTTCCCTCCACCTACAAATGGGTTGACTTAACTACACTTCCATGCCTTACTATAGAATTTAGAGACCTCAGGGCAGCACTCAACTTTCTAACTTTAGTACTTTCAAAAGACTAGCTTCTGCTCTTTTAGTTACACCCCCTTCAAAAGTAATGACTAAATATATAAATCCTCCCATAGGTATTATATCTGTATAAATTGTCAGATATCATATGTATAACCTGGTATATTTTTGTGATATATATAAATGCTTGCATTGTATCTTTTCAGCTCGCCTTGGATACTCGATTCTGGACATGGATAAATCATTTTGTGATTTGGGGTTCACTAGCCTTTTATGTTTTTTTCTCATTCTTCTGGGGAGGAATTATTTGGTAAGCAGTTGTACATGTGTGAGCAATATTAACTATATATATGTATGTATACTTTATATGTAGATATACTTTTAAAGTTTTGATTATATATGATATTTAAGATTGCTAATCTATAAATGCTAATGGATTAGAGGTTACTAATACCTTATAATATTGCTGGCTTAAGGTAAAAACTCAAATATGAATATCTTAGTCCATTCATTGAAAAGACCTGGCTTTGCATAGCCTCTGCCCAAATATTTAAATTTGTAGGTGTATATAGGCAGCTGTCTGTCAAATAAAACAATGTCCTGACCTTACATGTGATTTCCAATAGAAATGCTCATCCTGTAATGTTTCTACCTGATAACATTGTCCAAAACATATATTAATGTCCATTTACATCAGTAGTTCTCAACCTGTGGGTCATGTCCCCTTTGACATATATCAGACAGTTACATTAGGATCCATGTTTTTGTTTTGTTTTATTTTCTGAGACAGGGCTTCTCTATGTAGCCCTGACTGTCCTGGAACTCACTCTGTAGACCAGGCTGGCCTCGAACTCAGAAATCCACCTGCCTCTGCCTCCCAAGTGCTGGGATTAAAGGCATGTGCCACCACTGCCCTGCTACATTATGATTCATAACAGCCGCAAAATTGTGCTTACAAAGCAGCAAGTAAAATAATTTTATGATTGGGAGTCACCATAACAGGAAGAACTGTATTAAAGGGCTGCAGCGTTAGGAAGGTTGAGAACCACTGACAGACCCTAATGCCACATAAATAATATCATTTTCTTTCAGTATTTGTAGGAGAAGCAGGATCACCCAACTTCAGCTTCATAGTGAACTTAATGCCAGCCATACGTGAGACCCAGTATCATCTCTCACACCTCCCATAAAGGATGACTCATGATAAATAATTTAATAATAGAACCAAGTTGTTACCAATGTCAAGTTCTTGGGTTCCCAATCATTTATGATATGCATCGTAACCTTACACAGCTACTGTTTTCACCTCAGTTTAAAAAAATACTTTAGATAGTGATATTTTGGTTGTACAGTTTATAGGAAAAGGAATCTTGAATGTATTTCTCAGTGCTACTTAACAGTAATGTCACATGTAGGATTCTCTTGTATTCCTGTCTTACTAACTGTAGCCTACCATCTATCTCCTGGAAACACACTGTTAATCAGTATTTGTAGAGAAGAGGAGTAAATTTCTCTCATTTATGAGTGACTATAAACTGTACATTTCTTTTTTATATGTATTTATACTAGAGTTTTTAAGAGGGGCAATTCATTTTTTTAAAAACAAAAAAAATCCTTCCTCATTTTAATAAGACAGCTAAACAAATACAATTATTATTAAGATAAAAATTAACTTCATTCATCATTTGATTGCAAAATCATTTTGAAGTCAGATGAATTTTATTTTATTTTTCTTCCTTGATCCACATCCCTTTTCTTCTAAATGTTTGGTAAATGAAATTTGTTCACTTCTATTTGAGATGTTCTAGAGAAAATTATTTTAACCTGTTTGAGGAAGATTCCATTTACATGCAAAAGACAATTTGAGTTAAACTTCTGTTTCACCCTACAGGAACTGATTTGTTTTTGCCTTCTGTGTTTTCTTTCCATTCCAGGCCTTTTCTGAAACAACAGAGAATGTATTTTGTGTTTGCTCAAATGCTCTCTTCTGTATCCACATGGTTGGCTATAATTCTTTTAATATTTATCAGCCTTTTCCCCGAGATTCTCCTAATAGTAGTAAAGAATGTACGAAGAAGAAGTGCCAGGGTAAGGACTAAATTTATGTTCTAGCCTAATATTTGGAAGAGGCTTCACTGTCTACCGTGAACTGAAAATCTTATTAGAGAATTACATTAGTTACAGCATGTTAAACCCCTCCTTGCAGGTTCATCACTTAATTTCCTCTTCTGCATAAAAAGTATAGTAAAAACTTCGTTATCCAATGCAGGTGGTAAGTAGATTCCTTAATAGTGTTCTGTGTGATCATTAGCGATCCATATGGAGTATCTCATATGCTCCATATGGAATTTTTAAAGGAAAAAAAGACTTTATTTTGTATTTATCTCAGATTTTTCACACTAGGAATTTCCACACCAACATTTCAACTTTGACCTTAGAAATTTCCCTGTGGACCGTTTGCAGATGTTTTGTCAGTTGATATCCTGATTTGCCTCTTCCAAAGCTGTCCTCTTCCTGTGATTATAGTGCTGCTTAATCTCTGTGCTGCTTCTAGCCCTGTCTCAAAGCAGGATATTTGAACCAAGGAGTACTGCTTGGATGTACTTTTAACATCCTCATTCTTCAGGACACACTTGTAAACATTCATGATAGTTTATAAGCGTGTTTTTATTTTTAACTATTAAATTATATTACTGTAAAGAGAAGTTATCTCCCTCTGATACATCTGATATCTTTAGAACATTTCTTTTAAAGCTTTTAAAGCAAAAGAGTTAAAATTGCCTGAAAAATGAAACCACTGGCAAATTTTTACCAGCAGATGAATTAAGTAAATCATATTCCTGCCAACACTCACTCCCTTTCTTAAAATAAAGTCATACTGCTGTAATACTGATATCCACTAAATCTTGTAACACCTCTAAGGCAGTATTTTAGAGAAATAGCCAAGTAATGACTGCCTGATGTTTTTAACCAAATTTATCAACCAGTTGAACCAAAAAACTGGTATATCATGGAGGTCTTTCTGCATATTGAATTACAGAACCCAGTTGATTGACATTATATAGAAATAAAGATGTGAAATTATTATACTAGAAAAGTATTATACCAAGTTTTAAAGGACTAGAAATACAACTTTAGTGGTAGCACTTTTAAAACATTCATGAAACCTTAGGTTTAGTCCTCAGTAATGAGCAAAAATCAGTGTATAGCTAGGTAAACAGAATTGCTCTGAACTATCTGTTTCTATATAGCTTATGGGAAAGAATGAAAATAATTTTAGTATAGATAAGTTTATTCTTTAATCCTTTCAGTGGCCTCTAAGTCCATCCAACTTTGGTTATAGTTTTAGAATGGGAAGTAGTATTGATGAAGCAGTTGCCTTCCAGACTGGCTCAAATGCCAGTTTTCATGTAGCCTAATAAAAATGCTTAAGTAAGAGAAAAGAAAAAATAAAATTATTCAGGGACTGGGAATATAGTTCAGTTGGTAGAGTACTTTCCTAATATGCACAAAGCCCTGGATCCCATCCTCAGCATTACCTAAGGAGGATATGGTGGCCTATGCCAGTACTATCCAACAAAAGGATCCTAGTTCAAGGTCACCTTTGGCTATACTCAGAAACCCTCTGAGAGGGAGGAATGAAAGGAAATAGTATTTATTTTTCAATACAGAATTTACAAGGAGGATTTCTTGCATTACTATTCTATTTTCTTTATCTGAAAAAGTATGCTTGGGGTGCTTCTAAATGTTTCTATTTGTGATAATGGAACTCATTTTACAAAATGATTTTCACTCAAGCTCCATGCTAAGGGCAAGAAGTCCTCAGAAGCCAAAATCTTAATATCTTAGGCCCTCTGTAAAAAACGAGACACCACCTGGAATGCCCAGTGATGTTTGTATAGGCCATTGCACTGAGGGATTCTGCTAGGAAGCTATAGATTCATAGACACCGAGCATTTTTGTTCATGTAGACAGGAGATAACAGATTTCACTTGAAAGCATAGAATGTTGCCAGTGGGTCAGCATGAAATTTGTCATGGTTTCTATCCATGAGAGGAGGAATTCTAATGTCTGAGATACAGCTTAGCATGATAATATGCTAGAGCAAGCAAGAAATTTTCCATATCCATTTTCATCCATTCAATCATTCATTCATTTACTCCTATGCTTTTTGAACCAGTAAACGTTTGTTGAACCACCTGCTGATGAACATCTCTCTGTATATCCAGTGTCTGAAAGGCCAAATTGTTTTTCAGACTCTGTAGGATTTTTGAGAGTTACAAATGAATCAGAACAGTTGTGGACACTAAACTATCTGTGTGTGGGTGTGGGGGGTGCTATATATGAGTACATACAGGCCAACAGAAACATGGCAACCTTATGTCACATCAGTTTCTATCATATCCTATAGGGCCATTGATAAATAAGCAGACGCCAACTTTTAAATAAAGGAGAATGCATGTCTTATTTTCCTTGAAATATGTAGGTCTTTATGTTTGATTTCTAATAGTCTGACATTATGGGTGATTTCCTAGTTTGTTTAGTATTCCTTGTTAATGAGAATAGATTTTAAAATGAAACAGAAGATTACTTTATACTGGATCATCATCAGAGCCTAGCAGATTCTGTAATGGGGTGAAATGTGTTTCCCTATCTAAAGTAGAAGATGGTCCTGACCTCAGTGAGCATTTTAGATATTCCCAAATACTCTAGAACTGCTTGTAGCAAGTAGCCTGTCAGTGCTGTCCAAAAGTTCAGCAGGTATTTTGAAGAGGAGAATTAACAGTAGGTAGTGAGCATGCCTCTTAGGTTTTTAAAAAAGAAGCTAACTCTTTTTTATTTAATAATTATAAAAGCATCTTTATTTTGAGTTCCTTTCGATTCAGTTTAGATTACCTGAGTATCCATGATGCATTAACTACTATAGTAGGTGGTTGATAATTCAGGAATGAATCGAACATGGCCCCACATTGAAGCTATTTTTCTAGCTACATTATAAAGGATGTTCATTCTAAAACCTTCAGTAAACAGATATAAAACATAAGGATATTAAGAATATACTCAATTGCCCGATGGTGGTGCATGCCTTTAATTCCAGCACTTGGAAGGCAGAGGCAGGCGGATTTCTGGTTTCAAGGCCAGCCTGGTCAACAGAGTGAATTCCAGGACAGCCAGGGCTACACAGAGAAACCCTGTCTCGAAAAACAAACAAACAAAGAAACAAAGAATATACTCAACTATATGACTTTTAATAGCATAATAAGATTGGACTAACTTCCTCTTAAAATCTCCTGTAGAAGGACTAATATGGCAGCCTCCAGCATTGCTAAGATCTGTTATGATGTTTGCATTATAAATAATGCACACAGGAATAGAAAGATGGCTTAGCACTTAAGGCCACATGTTCTTGCAGAGACCAGGTCTACATGGTAGCCCACAGTCATGATCTGATGCTGCCTTCTGACTTGCATAGCTGCCATGCATGCTCATGGTTTACCAACATGCAGGCAAATGTGCTTACACATAAAATAAGTCTTTTAAAACGTATAAAATTATGCAGAGTGGAAGGAATTAGAGGATGGATGTGATCTAAATATATTATATTCATGTATAAAATTACCAAAGAATAAATACAGTTTTAATGGGTTGGAGATAAAAAAAACAGCCTTTTATAATATTTATATCGCATAAAAATTTTAAAAGCATACTAATGAACAATCTAAGTAAACTATAAATGTTAAATTTCAAATTCGAAGTTTTAAAAATATATCTTTGAAAATAAGCTTGCAGCTGGGCAATGGTGGTGCACGCCTGTAGTCCCAGCTCTCTGGGAGGCAGAGGCAGGCGGATTTCTGAGTTCCAGGACAGCCAAGGCTATACAGAGAAACCGTGTCTTGAAAACACCAAATCCAAAAAACCAAAAAAGAAAGAGAGAGAGAGAGAGAGAGAGAGAGAGAGAGAGAGAGAGAGAGGAGAGAGAAAGAAAGAAAGCTTGCACAAGTCACTTAATTCAAGGGCTGTAGTTCAAGTACAACCATTTACTTCTCAGGTTAAGTTTCAAGAAGGTTAATTTCTGTACTAAAGCCCCATCGTGAAGATGAGTCAAGCTTCTTTTTAGCTTAGGACATGACAAAGCTGCATAACAGTGTTGGATGGAACTATCATTGAGCACTGAACAATGAAGCAGCAAGGGAATGCCTAAAAACCAATTGAAGGTTTAAGATTAGAACGCTGGATCTATTATAACCACAAGTGTGGTACCATGGCCTGGAAATCATTCAAGGACCCTTTATCTTCTAAGCAAGCAGGAAATACTAATTTACATTTCCAGCAGGAAGATTTTCCACCTGTCCTTAAGTAATGCTTTCTCACACATTCCGCCTTGATCAAAAGGGAAGCTCTACTGCCTCTTGGACACAAGAAGAGGCTTCTAATTAGTAGGAAATGACCCAGTAGTATCCCTATGGATACAAAGTGTGAGATGTCTACACAAATATGAAGGAGTATTCCAATATATAGGTAGGAAGCTGTTTAAGAGGGAAAGACCGGGAAAGAAAGAACTTAAGCTCTCTGAAGTTCCCAGAGAATGCATTTTGGAAAATAATAGCATCATTTTAATAAAAAATGGTAATAATGAGTCATCTTGTAATACTTACAAGTGTCATGTATGGCCATGGATTCAGAGGGTAGTACTCCTAAAAAAATGTATTAGTAAAAATAAAATTAAATTCTAATGCTATTGTAAGAAAAAAATCCTAATGTTATGGTTGTTGCTATGAGACTTTCTCTGATGCCTCTGTGGCATACTGCCACGTGAGCTGGCCTCAAAGCTCTGTAGACGACTGCAAAGGAACGTGGACATTTCACTGTTTTAGCTCATCATCTCCTGTCCTCACCTATCACTAACAGTTACTAGCTCTGCTTCGTTTTATTGTTTTCAATGCTTCTCTTTTCATGTCATGCTTTCAACTGCTTTCTATATGTTCATTTTTTTTTCTCTTTATAAAGTCTCCAAATACCTAATCTATTACCCCCTAAAATTTCTAATTCCTGTACTACTTTTATCTCTGGTGGTTGAACACACGTTTTTGAACACAGCAAGATGTGATTATAGTTTCAGTCTCAAAGTAGATAGGCTTGCATATTAAACTTAGGAATGCGGACACATTATTATGTTAATCTTGTTGCAGTCTTGCCCACAAAACAGAAGATGGAATCAATTTTTTCTCTCAGAATCTGAAATGTTTCTCTAGTTGTATCAATTGGTGACTTGCATGCAGACAACATGTCCCTAACTTCTTCATTTAAAGTAAAGTATAAATGGGAAGAAGTGTGGTTATTTCAAAACACAAAAATGGAAGTATTTGTAGTTAAATCTTTGGTTGTTAAACTCTGTTGGATATGTACACCTGAGCTGCCTTCTTTTCCTATACCTATTTTCTTTAGTGGAAAAAAGATGGGGGCATTCTTCTGTTTGGGTGAGTGGATGTTTGTTTTTGATTTTGAGACAGTCAAATTCATAGTGATCATCCTTCCTCAGCCTCCTAAGTGCTAGTACTACAGTGTGTGCCACCATACCTGACTATTAACATGGCTAATCTTTATTAGTGGAATTGGAGAGGTCATCCTGATGTGTAGTTACCCTCCCATCTTCTGTCTTGCATGGGCAATGTCAAAGCCAACTCTGCAAATTATGTCATTATTTCAGACATGGAATAAGAATCTCTTAGATTTTTCTAATTAAATTTTTACAACTTTGGATTTTTCAGTTTGAAAAATATATGCTTTACCTAGAAAAAATTTAGCCTGCCTTTGTAAAGAGGTCTCTTATGTAAGAAAAATAGTGAAATTGAGCAAATTATCTTAGAAAACAAGGAAATCAACCTTCTAATTCAGAGGCAAATGGTAAGATGGTGGAAGGCACCACCAAAAGTTTTCTCATTATATTGTTTTGGGCTAGATCTTCAATCCAAAGCTGCCCAAGGAGCAGTCAATTCTTTCATAATGTGTCTGTAAATTGAATAGGAAAGTTACTTCAGGTACATTAATGATTTGCAACCAACCTTGAACAAAGCTCTCTGACCAATGCTTTTGATAAACATAGTAAATTAGTGATTAGAGATTAACTTTCTTAAAAAATAAGAGGCGTATTTTAGAATTATTTTATTTGAAATCATACATTCCCATCAACAAAATAATTTTAAGTTGATATACAGGAAAACAGCAGCTGGCACATATAATAGACTATTTCTAACTAACTCTACTTTTACTTTAGTGACGTCCTTAAAACTAACATGTCATTTCTACTTCCAGTTCTCAAGGTTTCTTTTTAAATGTTTTACATCTGAGAGAATATTTACTTTTCTTTTCTTTTCTTTTCTTTCTTTTTTTATGGTTTCTGCATTTCTCTCTTTTCTACTGCAATTTTCCACCTTTTGTGCAATTGTGAACAAGGTAACGAACCGCCTCCCTTCCTCAGGAACATCTACTATCTTCATGCTTTCTCAAACTTCCAGCAATCACAGTTTCTCTTGGAGTGAATAAGGTGATTTCCTTTCTTAATGTACCAACTTGCTTGCATTCCCATTGCCTGACACCATTTCTGATTCTTCATAAAAAGTTATTTCTCATGATTCATTTTTATATTCTATTGATACTTAAAATATTTTATCATTTTCTTTTAAACATTTATTCACCTTCTAGATTGTCTTACTGGAGAGGGAATAATTTTCAAAAACTTAAACTATAACTTGGTAATTTGAGGTATCCAATATAGCAACCATGATGTTAGAACTAGCCTGTTTACCAGGGCAAGAGTATTTTACACAAATTTCTCCCTTTTGACACACCCAGAGCACCAGCACAACTCTCAGAGGTGTTCACCAAAAGGATGGTAAGGTTCACTAATCAAGCCATATCGACTCATCTTACCATATAACCTACAGTGCCATTCCAGAAACCCAAGTTTGCCACATACTGCTAATGTCTGTTTACTTCTACTTCAAAAAAAAAAATAGTTTGAGTTGGAGACTTTCTTGGTCCTCTAAATATAGTCATTTGAATGTTATGCATTTGCTGTATAATAAAAGTAATTTGTACTTTGGGGCCAGAAAAGTAGTCTGTAGGAAATGATTTCATTTTTTTCTCCTACATTTTTATCACCAGGTAGGTTAACCTATCTTCAAATGCTTTAAGTATTTTTGCCTCACTATTACAGAGAAATCTGAGCTGTAGAAGGGCATCTGACTCATTATCCGCCAGACCTTCAGTCAGACCTCTTCTTTTACGAACATTCTCAGACGAATCTAATATATTGTAACAGGTACCTAGTGTTAAACAAGTGGGCTGGCTTTTTAAAGAAACAGATTAACAGCATTATAAAGAAAAAATGAAAATCACTCTAAATTTTCTCTGCTGTTGGTGTGGTGAACTTTAAACTATTCTTTGTAAAAATATAAAGATGCATTGCTTGGAATATGGGGAAATTTATACTTTAAATTTGCTCAGACCCCTAATAAACTTGCTGAAATTTTCTCAGAGCTGAAGTTTAATACACTATATTTAATTTGTGGAGGGAAATTGCCCATGATGATGCCATCATGTAGAAATGCTTGATTCTCATCTAGAAATTAGATCATTTTGACTTATAAGGATCATTTGAAAAATTGGAAATAAATATTCCAAAATTGCATCTATATAATACCAAGTCAGTTTAGCATTGCATGTTTTTCTGGGAACTATGTGAAAATAATCAAATGTGTTTGTACCTTCATGTGCTGTGTCTGTGTGTTTGTAGGTATATACTTTTAATGTCCTTGTAAACGTCTAATCCCCAAATATATGTTAATGATCCAGTGTTTTCTAATTTTAATATCTTTTAATGTCAAGTTTTATTCAAGCTAAATGTTTCAACTCTCAGAGGTAAAAATCTTTCTTAGCAATTCAGGGGGATGCATGCTTAATGACAAAATGTTTCTTAGTTCATGATTCTAAAACAAATTTATTTTGTAACATTTAATTTACTTCAGAAATATTTTAGAGGAAGTAACATATCATGAGAGGGACCATGGAACTCAGAATGAGTCCTTTCATCTGCACTCTGTATTTTCTACTGCAGAGGGCTCTGACACTCCAGGTCCTGAAAGGTATTTTATCCATTCAAGGAAATTTGGCGTAATTCATAAGTAATTCATTTATGAACTTGTCTACTTACAAGCAACTCAGTACAGTTTATAAAAGACTGATTTTTATGTACACATAAAAAACTGTGATCATGGATAAAATTGTGGAACAATTAACTTCAAATCTAGTATTTCACCTTAGCCCCATTTTAATGGATTGAATCTGTTGGTTCTTTCAACTCCTATCATTCACCACATTCTGTATCTGCAGTGTTATTTTGGAAGCAGACTTCGTGAGCTGTAGTCAGCATGTGTCACACATGTTTTAATGACTCACTGCATGTGTTTCTCCGTAGTAATGAGCTGACTTCTTAGTAGCCTTCAAAGTCAAAGCCTTTGCTTCAGATTGCTTTGTCCTAAGTAAGCCAGGAGATGCATTTCAGCTGTGTGTTTCATATGATACTGTATCCCCCTGGATTGCTTTCTTTAGCTTGGTCTGTGTTTGGGGGGCTCTGCTGGGTAGCAGACACTGCTACTGCTTTTGGCCTCTCCAGGGCCTCAACTCCTATATTATCTAGAACTTTACACGTTTAAAAAGAAATGGTCCAATTTTAATGTAGGTATTTGTTCCAGGAATTGTTTTTCATGTGGCATTATTTCTTCTCCAAGAAAACTATTTAGCAACTTACCCACTGAGCTTGTTCCTTGGTTGGTAAGGGAACAACATGATTTCTTTCACATATTCTCAGTGTAAGTAGCAACCTTATTTTGGTTAAAGTCACTATGACCTGAAAACAGAGAAGCATGAATAGAAATTGAGGGTGTTATAATAGATTTATAGTCTAAATTATGGTAAGAAAGATGTCCCAGAATGGGAATAAAATAATACTTTTTTAAAGATCTTCCATTACTGTAGTTCACATTTTTTGAGTTTTAGAACATCGGGAAGGTATACCAAGTAAAGGTGCTTACTGCCAAACCTGAAAATCTGAGTTCAATCCCTGGGATCCACATGATGGAAGGAGAGAATGACTCCTAAAGGCTGATCTCTCATCTCCATACATGCATAGTCATGTGCACACACACATACACTTTAAGTATTTTCAAAAATTTAAAAAAATTAAAGCTTGATTTTTTTAGCATGGAGAATCAAAGGTATGTCCCCCTTCCTTGATAGCTTCAGCATTTATATTCAAGATCAGATTGTTTATTATACCTCATCCTAATCACAGCATGCAAATATTTAGAGGAGAGAGAAAACTCTGCAGATTTATTAGGGGAAATTCTCTGGTGCTTCTTTTAAATACATGATGAATAAGAAAAGGGAGAGTCATTTGAATCATATTAAATTATTTACCAAAAATAAAAAAAAATAACTGTGATATTACGGGTGGTGGTTCTCGTAGTAAAGGAGTATTTTCACAGAAAATTTCATAAACTTGACCTGTCAAAATTTACAAACCTAGGGGCAGTATAGTGTTGGCTATGCTGGCATAGGGACCTGAATTCAGTCTCTTGCAGCCACATAAGAAGCCAGATACACTTGTGCACTTGTAATCCTAGTGCTGGGAAGGCAGAGGATTTGTTAGATGGCCTAAGCAAGAATATTCTTAGAGCTTACTGGCTAGTCAGCCTAGTTCATTGGCAAGCACGTAGGAGGCAAAGGTAGGTGGATCTCAGTGAGCTCAAGGCCAGTAGGGGCTACATGATGAATTCCTGTCTCACAATAATATAAAAGGTGAAAGGCACCTAAACATGACACTAGAAGTTAATCTTTGCCCTCTTCATGTTTGAGCATACATATTCATATGTACTCACATACATACATATATACATACATACATACATATGTATGTACATACCCCCAAATAATTCATACAACATTTTACTAGATGCTAGAAATAAAACTATCGTGTTTCTGTGTGCAAGTAACTACTAGCTTAATAGGTAATCCCAGTGAGAAAACCTACTAGGAGAACCCTGGAGCAATCCAAAAGCAAAGAGCAAGCCTGAACTATTCAGTTGACAGACAAAGAAAAGATTAGAAATCTGGTATTGTCTCTCTTTTCCCTCCTGCATGTGAATAAAACTTGGCATTTTTTGTTAAAACAGTTGTGTTACTCTCATAACAAAATTTGCTACTTCATTTATTCTTGAAAGTGTTAAACAGATGGTTATATATTGTTGCCAAAATAAATTTTGTAACTCTCTATATTTTAACCTTTTCAGAATCCGAATGTTGAACTGCCTATGTTATTGTCCTACAAGCATATTGACCGCGGTTGCAGCTAAAGAAAGCATGAAGGAACAACTACAAAGGATATTAACTCAGGATATTCAATATGAAACAAAAACCACTCTCATGTGTAGGGTTCAGAATAAATGTTCATTAAAGTACCAAATAACTCTCTTAACCATTTACAGTTATTGTAAGTAGCCATTATGGCCAAAGTTAAGAATTATATGAAAGTTTAAAGTAAGCATACTTAGAATTCTGGATTTAGATAGAATAACATAACTATGAAATGGGTGCTCTTTTAACCCGTTGACTTTGTGAATGGATTTAAATACTAGTATAAAGTAAAAGTCATGCAATGGGAATGAGAAGATTTTGCTATAACAGTGTTAGTTTTTGCCTGGCAGAAGTCATAGTCTGTTTGTATCACATTTCTCATTCCTGCTGAATGATTATCTTTTTCTTTTCCACACACAAAAGGAATACTTGAAAATACAGGACTAAATGATATTACTGCATCAGTCAAAATAGATCATCTTCTTTTCAATCATAGGCTGAGTGTCTTGGTCTAATATCCTTTCCAAAAAGTACCTTGCATACTTGTGTGGTACTGTTAATTCTGGGTCTTATTGTAGAAACAGGGGTAGAAAGGTTATTTGGTGTGTTTTCTTCTGAATTACACACCACTTATGTATTCAAAACTACTAAACTTGAAAATAAAATATTTTAGTCTCTTGGTAATAGCCCCTCAAAACAGTTAAATAGTAGAAAGGTTTCCAGTGTTAGTTTTGCTGGGTAATGCGGTAAGGTGTGTTAAATATTTATATAAAATTAACAGCATTCTTAACATCGGCATTTTATAATTTTATGTGGCAAAGATGGGAAGATAGCTTATTTGCAACTACTAACGGTTTTTATTTGAAAGAGATTGTTTTTGTGCATATTTACAGCACTTTTTTTTTTTAAACATCAGTATGGAAAGAGAAGATATATTCCAAAATCCTGTAGAGCCACAACTCTTTGGACATATTTCCTACAGCTAAGTGGGCCGGGGAAATGGTCTAATTCTAAACTATGTGATGGATGTTGGTAAGATCCTCAAATTGCTGGGCCAGAAAGAGGTTTTAGCCCTTAATACATTCTCTTAAAACATCAAAGAAGTGTTAAAATGTCTTTACTTGATAGAAGGACCACATCTGACAGATAGGCTAAAATGATATTTAGAAAATATTTTTCTATCATTTTCTTTTTTTTTTGTCTTTCTGACATGCCTGTACTATTTAATGTTTATATTGTACCTTGATTTAGGAATATATTAGGCTGATTGTCTTCCAGTATATTTATATAGTCCATATGGCACATTTGATGATTCTTCCATGTATTTATGTGGATGTTTATTTAGGTATAATTTTTCTTAAATTCTAAAAAGGCCACAATTTTAGTTATCAGAAACCATTCCATAATTACTTAATTTAATTTGTTCTCATATATCAGTATTACTTTTGAGTGTTTTTTTAGGTCTCAATCACAGCTTAAGTGTGCTGTAGCCTATATTTGAGGTAATCTGCTGAAAGCAAAGTCTTTCTATTTTTTTGTCTATTCCAAAGAGCTAAAAAAATATCTAACCCAGGAAAGCTTTGCTATTTTGTTATTATTGTCATTGTTGTTGCTGCTGTATTATTATTTTATATCAGAACTATAAGGACTGTGAATAAATATAAGAGAGGCTTAGTTAATGCAGAATGATTGAGAAGTTGATAAAATCAGTATATTTAGGGTAGTGGAAATAAAACTGAGTATGTATGTGTTGTTGCAGCAGAAAGAAATCTAAATGAGCAAATGAGGGGGATTTAGAGTCATGCCTCAGTTAGCCATTGCATTGTACACTGTACTTCAAATCTGAGGGACCTGGGTTTGCTATTTGAAAGATTTTTGTTAGTGATTTAAAACATGCTAGCACAGGCTTACCAGATGAAGTAATTTGAAATGAGCCATCCAGTATTCCTAGCACTATTTTAACCACTCTTAATTTCAGAAGAGGGCAAGAAATCTAACTGTAGGAACATATTGCCATGATTTGAATAATAATTTTTGAGCTATCGAAATGTCTATGTAATTTTCCAAATTGTTGTCTATTGTTTGAGGATGTTGCATATTAAACAAAAAATATCCATTCCATATCTACTACATATACACCAGCAACAGTATAAATGTAAGCCTAAATTTGCAAAAGTCATAATTTAGTGATGGAATTTTTTAATAACATGCAGTAAATAAATGTGCAGATTTTATGCAAATGTTGATAAAATCATTTTTCAGCTTGTAAAATGGAACTGCAATATTACATTTTTTCACTTAAGCAGTTTTTTACATCTACTTTGTTGCTTTCTAAAATGAACATGAATGCCATCTTTTATGAATGCAACTTGCCTTTTTCATTACAGAAATTTTCGTTTGATGTAATCAATAAACTTTGGTATGATACAATGGGTATTTGAGCATCTTTTGTTTTTGAAAGCATCAACTTGATATCAAATGTTATGGATGCAGTTTCTGATCTGCTGATGAGAAGTTTCTGATCCCCAGTTTGCATCTACATATATTTCACAAGAGGTTGCTACAACATCTCCTTGAGTTTAACTGATGTTTTATAGCAATACTTAATTTGGGATGGGTAAGATAATTGATCATATCTTAAAACTGTATAGAGATCCAGCCAGGATGTAGCTATGCTACAGTGTATATTGAGCATGTGTAGGGTCTCAATGTGTAGCACAAAAAGAGTATGGCGCCCCCGCTTGATGAATTCATATTAAATGTCCACAGTATGCTGTCTGCATACTGGAGTAGGATCTATGTTCCATGTGACCTGCATTTTCAGCTCTTTGAAACTAATTGATTCGTTTTGTTTTGTTTTGTTTTAAAATAGGGTTTCTCTGTATAGCCCTGGCTGTCCTGGAACTCATTCTGTAGACCATGCTGGCTTCAAATCCAGATCCACCTGCCTCTGCCTCCCAAGTGCTGGGATTAAAGGTGTGTGCCAACACCACCTTGCTGAATCCATTACATTCTTTTGTTAATTAGATATTTTCTTTATTTACATTTCAAATGTTATTCCCTTTTTCTGGTTTCCTACCCTCCCACCCCCACCCCCACTCCCCCCACCCCCACCACCATCACCACCACCAACCCCCCCCCCCCCCCCCCCCCCGCCAGAAACTCCCTATCCCATCCCCCTCCCCCTGCTTCTTCAAGGGTGCTTCCCCACCCACCCCTACGTGCCCCCCACCTGGCATTCCCCTACACTAGGGTATCAAGCTTTCCCAGGACCAAGGGCCTCTCTTCTCATTGATGTCCAACAAGGCCATCCTCTGCTACATATGAGACTGGAGCCGTAGGTCCCTCCATGTGTTCTTTTTGGTTGGTGGTTTAGCCAGAAATGAAGCTTTACTGTCGCTTGAAAGTTAATCCAAAGATGATCATATTTGCATCTCCCACCATGCCTCCTTATTGTTAGGCTATATCCAGGCCTTGAGAAAAAGTTCTTTCTGGAAAAGTGCTTAGCTGTTAGTAAACCAGTTGCTTCACCTAAATCTGACTTTTGCATTTTACACTTAAGTCGCTTCATTTTGGTAACCTTTCAATTCATTTAGCATTCTGCTTATTTTATATTTCCTTTTTGTTGTGGGAAATGTGCTATATTCAGATACAAGAGCTGAGTTAAAGTTGCAAATTACAGTGGTGGAAGTTGAGTTAGTTCAGCAATCTGATTTGTTGTGTAAGATGTTGTTTGTGTCTCAGATAGAAGCATAGTTATTTTTCTGTTAAAGGCTTGCTTATTGCTCTGACACTAGTTACTAAATACCCATTTCACATATATGTAATATACATCCCTTCTAACTTACTGAAGCCAGTCTTTCAGGATTCCTTCCCTTCCCCCATCCAACCTCATGAGTCACTCTGTCTCCATGCTTTGAGTGCGTCTGATTGACCAGTACTGCTGTGAGTCTGAGTGATATGACTTCTTCCACAAGAAACACATGCAAGCGTTAGGGGCTGAGGTTATCACTATGGTTATTCAGGGAATACATCTATGAGTGAAGTGCTGGATACATACTAATGAAGCCAGAAGGCCAGAGTTCTGTGAGTAATTATCAGAAGCAAACAAAAACAAAAAAATGGGGTGACATTCATTTGCTACTCTTTTCTTACATTTTCCCCTTCATTGGGTGGGTAAGTAACCAGGGTTCACCCCACTTCCCACCCTCAGAGGTTGCATATTTCTATTCATTGTCCTGGCCCTATGGGCTTCTCTGCTGTCCCACCCTCCATACCTGATCCTGTACCCCTTTCTCTCTCCCCCCTCTCCTCTTCCATCCACAGCCTTCCCTCTATCTCCTGTGATTATTTTGTTCCCCCTTCTAAGTAGGATTGAAGCATCCTCACTTGGGGCCTTCCTGCTTGTGAAACTTCTTAAGGTCTGTAGGATGTATCCTAGGTGTTCTGCACTTTTTGGCTACTATCCACTTACGAATGAGCACATACCGTGCTTGTCCTTTTGGGTCTGAGTTACCTCACTCAGGATGATATTTTCTAGTACCATACATTTGCCTGCAAAATTCATGATGTCCTCATTTTTAATAGCTGAATAACATTCCATTGTGTAAATGAACCATATTTTCTGTATCCATTCTTTGGTTAAAGGACAGCTGGGTTGTTTCCAGCTGCTTTCTAGCTGTCAGATAAGGCTGCTATGAATACAGTGGATGGAGCATGTGTCCTTGTAGTATGGTAGAACAGTTTTTGGGTATATGCCCAGGAGTGGTATAAGTCAGTCTTCAGGTAGAACTATTTTCAATTTTCTGAGGAACTCCTAGATTGATTTCCAGAGTGGTTGTACCAGTTTGCAATCCCACCAGCAGTGGAGGTGTGTTCCTCTTTCTCCACATCCTGTTGTCACCTGAGTTTTTGATCTTAGCCATTCAGAATAGTGTAGGGTGGAATCTCAAGGTTGCTTTGATTTGCATCTCCCCAACTAATACCATTTCTTTAAGAGCTTCTTGGTCATTTGAGATTCCTCTGTTGTGAATTCTCTGTTTAGCTCTGTACCTAATTTATTAAATTGAGTTATTTGGGTTGTTGGACGTTAACTTATTGGATTGGATGTAGGGTTAGTGAAGATTTTTCCCCAATCTGTAGGTTGCCAATTTGTCCTATTGACAGTGTCCTTTGCCTTACAGAGGCTTTCCAGTTTCATGAGGTCCCATTTATCAATTCTTGATCTTAGAGCATGAGCCATTGGAGTTCTTTCTGTTCAGGATATTTTCCCCTGTGCCAATGAGTTCAAGGCCCTTTCCCACTTTCTCTATTATTAGATTTAGTATATCTGGTTTTATGTTGAAGTCTTTGATCCACATGGACTTGAGCTTTGTGCAAGGTGATAAATATGGAAATTTCCTGACCGAGAATTGTTTCTGTCTAAAAAAAACCTGCAGGGATAAAAGTGGAGAAGACTGAAGGAAAGACAGTCCAGTGGCCAGCCCAACTTGGGATCCATCTCATGGAGGGACAGCAAGGCCTATCACTGATGCTATGATGTGCTTACAGACAGGAGCCTAGCATCGCAGTCCTCCAAGAGGCCCTACCAACAGCTCACTAAGACAGAGGGTGTACTTATACCCAACCATTGGACTGAACTCAGGGGCCCCTATGCTTGAATTAGGGGAAGGATTGAAGAAACTCAAAGGGAGGGTGACTCCCCATAGAAAGATCAGCAGTCTTAACTCAGACCTCTGGGAGCTCCCAGAGACAAAACCATAAACCAGGCAGCATACATGGGCTGATCCAAGGCCCCCAGCACATATATAGCAGAGGACTACCTGATCTGACCTCAGGAGAAGATGCACCTAATCCTTGAGAGACTTGAAGCTCCAGGGAAGGGGGACGTCTTGGGGGGGAGAGGAAGAATACCCTCTTTTAGGCAAGGGAAAGAGAAATGGGATAAGTAACTGGAAGTGGGGACTGGGGCAGGGGTCAATAGCTAGAATGCAAATAAAATTTATAAAAGAAACGTTCTATGGGTTAAGCAAGATCTGATCGAAGGGGTCTTAGGAGCGAATACTGGAAGCAAGTTGGCCATAGTGAACAGTGTACCTCAGGGTGGGCCAGAGTCCTGCTGGAAGTAAGTCTTTGGCCCTTTGGGGAGGGGAGAACAAGATACACATGCCTAAATCATCTGCTGCTGCCTTGGTTTCTCCATGAACTGCCAAGAACATGTTTTCTATTAGTAAAGCCATGAAATATTCAGCTCCTCGTTTAGGTAACAGTGTTCTAACCACATATTTACTAATTCCAACATCCTTAGGAGATACTGATATTTCTCATATGCCCAATGAGGAAACTGAATCACAAAAACTAAGGTTGCATAGTCTATTAACCCAAATTTTGGATCCAGGTGTTGTGGCTAGAGTCTGTACACCTAACTAGGACACTGTATTTTCATACCGTCCCCTGGTGACATAAATTAACAAACCACCAAAATATTAACCATGATAAAACATCAAACACTGAAACCAGAGGATTTGTGTATAATAATGCAAATGTAATCTCCAGCATTATCAAGATTCTGAAAGACCAAGACAAACTCCCAGATAAGGAAACCTACAGTGAAGCATGTGATCTTACTTGAATCTTAGTGCATCTTGAATAACTAACTGCAGTATATAGGTTCTTTTAATATAAAATATATAGGTAGCCTTATGTAGCCCAGGCTGACCACAAACTTTTATTTTTGCTTATGAGTGTGTAAATATGTATGAACCATGTACATGTGTGGAAGTGAGAGGACAGCATATGGGAATCCATTCTCTCTTCTGAATTCTTGAACTCAGATTGTCAGGCTTGATAGCAAACACCTTTACCTACTGAGGACCTTGAACTAATCCTGCATTCAACTTCTCAGTATGGAGTTTACAGGTATGCACCACCATGCCTGGTTTTAAGTGGTGCTAGAGATAGAACTTGGAGCTTTGTGTGTGTTTGACAAGTACTCTGCCAAGCTATACCTCCAGCCCCACATCAATATTAATTTTCTAATACTTGAAGTTAGCCTGTTTTATTTTGGTGAATCTAGGTGAATAGCATGTGGGACTCTTGTTCTATTTTTACAACAAATCTGGGATTATTTAAACAATAAACAAAAAAAGATGAATTATAAAATGCTAGTGGGAAAAATAAGCTAACCACAGAAGACTGCATGACACTTATGAAGTTTCATTACCTAATTCAGTTCAACTTCACAATATCCCTGTATAGAGACTATAAAACTCCAGATTCTTGCAAGTCAAGGCCAAGGTAAACTCATTACCTTCTCTCTTGTCCCATAGAATAAAAAAGTATAACTCATGTGTTTCCTGCTCTATACACCTTGTAGGTGAAGGGAAACTTACATCTTTCCTTGACAGGAATAGACCCTATATATTGTATCTGCCAGTCCTTTACAGGGATATGCCCTGTCACAGAATCTACCTGTCAAGGCCACAGTACAGAACAGACCTCACATGACAGCATGTAGGATATCAGAATATCTTACAGGAATGTCAGTGGCTTTAGCCATTTGCCAACTAGTATTGGCTCTTTATGAACCCGTGATCAGCCTCCAGATGGCCCATACTTTGCTGAAGTCACCTGATTTCCAGGAAGATTTAGTGGGCTTTAGGCTTCTACATGCAAAACTATCAGGGGTTCTGATTCCTGTTACATGTTTGTTTGTTTTTTTTTGGGGGGGGGGGGGTTGAGTCAGGGTTTCTCTGTGTAGTCCTGGCTGTCCTGGAACTCACTCTGTAGACCAGGCTGGCCTCAAACTCAGAAATCTGCCTGCCTCTGCCTCCCAAGTGCTGGGATTACAGGCCTGTTACATGTTTTATCTCCTCATCTGTTGCTCCTACCATGACTAACTCAACACCTACAGCTTTTCTTTTCCCATTGGGTCATTCATAAAATGAGGCCTCTGAATACAACCTATCTGTCAATATAGGTTGTCTCAAGCAAAGATTCATGAACTACTACTATTGATATTGCTCTTCACTAGGCCCATTGACTACATTTTCCTTCTCTTTTTCCCAATCACATGGTGCCTATGTTAATTTGGATTACTACAGCTACCCATTCCTGTTTGTTGCTCCTACTCATACCATCTTTGTACCAAGCATACACGGAGATGGCTGCTATTCCTTTTAACACTTAATCTGGGTTATCTGTTGGTTCAATTATTAGAAGGATCTCGGTGGCTTGGAAGGTCGCTGGCCCCATGATAGCCTGTATGACACTAAAAACGGGCTTGAAGACACTACACCAGGTTCCAGTAAATATGCATGCGAACTTTAAGTTTAACTCTGTGCCACACTAGTAAGATACTTGGCCAGAAGGCCTTCAATCCATCTTTAATTGTATAGGCTAATTTTATGGCTACCAAGGTGGGTCTGGTCATGAATTATACCTGCTGTAATGGTTTATATGCAACCATCAATTACTCTTATAGCACAGTATACCAAATTTCTGCCACTTTCCGTGCCTGAGGTTTCATATTGCAATCATTTGTTGAGCTTGTTTTTGCCTTTGCCTCCCAGCTATAACTTTCTGAGCTTCTGGAGATTTCTAACACAAAAGGGTGCTAGGATAATTGAACACACAGCTGTTTAGCCTGTCCTACAAATATCTTAGCCTCCTCAAAAACCTCTAGGGCCTTTCTGTCATAATTCTATATGGCATCTATCTTTATCAAGTGTTATAGAGGATGGACAACTTGGGCAAGGTGGAATGTGAAAATCTGCCAGTATCCCAGGAGCCTCAAAAATATCTGTACCTCTTATATTTACAGGCACTGACTGTTATAGGATTTTCTTATCATACTCATCTTACTGGAACAGACTGCTGGCAAGAATTTTGCAATTGTGCCTGTCCCTTGGACCTTGTATAGATTGTATAGATTGAAAATCTATTCTCGTTCTTGTAGATCCCTCTGTATGTCTTTTTTGATGTTTTTCTTAATCTGTAAAACACAGAAATTAGCATGTTATCTATGTAATAAAACCCTATTACAAAGGATGGGACATAATAAAGCAAGGTTCTAGGCCACCATCTTATGAGAAATAATGGAACTGTGAAGGTATTCTTGGGGAAGTACTTTTTTGTTGTTGTTGTTGTTTGTTTGTTTGTTCAGAGTAGATTTTGTTCTGATTTTTCACTGGCAAACATTTTTTTTATTCAATATATATTTTATTTACATTTCAAATGATTTCCCCTTTTCTAGCCCCCCACTCCCTGAAAGTCCCGTAAGCCCCCTTCTCTCCCCCTGTCCTCCCACCCACCCCTTCCCACTTCCCCGTTCTGGTTTTGCCGAATACTGTTTCACTGAGTCTTTCCAGAACAAGGGGCCACTCCTCCTTTCTTCTAGTACCTCATTTGATGTGTGGATTATGTTTTGGGTATTCCAGTTTTCTAGGTTAATATCCACTTATTAGTGAGTGCATACCATGATTCACCTTTTGAGTCTGGGTTACCTCACTTAGTATGATGTTCTCTAGCTCCATCCATTTGCCTAAGAATTTCATGAATTCATTGTTTCTAATGGCTGAATAGTACTCCATTGTGTAGATATACCACATTTTTTGCATCCACTCTTCTGTTGAGGGATACCTGGGTTCTTTCCAACTTCTGGCTATTATAAATAGGGCTGCTATGAACATAGTAGAACATGTATCCTCATTACATGCTGGGGAATCTTTTGGGTATATGCCCAGGAGTGGTATAGCAGGATCTTCTGGAAGTGAGGTGCCAGTTTTCGGAGTAACCGCCAGACTGATTTCCAGAGTGGTTGTACCAATTTGCAACCCCACCAGCAGTGGAGGAGTGTTCCTCTTTCTCCACACCCAATGGCTGACAACCAACCTGTCAGGGGCATTTTATATTCAAACCATTGATTGTATCAACTTTATTGTCACATTCCTTTTGCAGAAACCCAATGTTAAATGCTATCAACTCCTGTTTTGAATAACAGGCTTTCTAGATCCAGGTCCATCTTGATCACCTGTTTCTGGCTAAGCTACCTTTTGTTAATGTCGCTCTGTGAGGATCAATATTGATTGTCAAGTTGTGATTATCTCAAATCAACATGAAGAAGCAGGCCTCTGGCCATGTGTGTTAAGGATTTTCTAGATGAAGAGAATTAATGTGTAGTGATGCCCTCTAAATGTGGGCATTACCATTCTGTGGACTGATGTCTAGTACTGCAACAAATTGAGAAAGCTAGCTGAGCAGAGCCCTGTTGCCCATGTGTCATAGTCAGGGTTTCTATTCCTGCACAAACGGCATGACCAAGAAGCAAGTTGGGGAGGAAAGGGTTTATTGAGCTTACACTTCCACACTGCAGTTCATCACTAAAGGAAGTCAGGACTGGAACTCAAGCAGGTTAGGAAGCAGGGGCTGATGCAGAGGCCATGGAGTGATGTTTCTTACTGGCTTGCTTCCCCTGGCTTGCTCAGCCTGCTCTCTTATAGAACCCAAGACCACCAGCCCAAAGGTGGAACCACCCACAAGGGGCCCTCACCACTTGATCACTAACTGAGAAAATGCCCCACAGCTGGATCTCATGGAGGCACTTCCTCAAATGAAACGCCTTTCTCTGTGATAACTTCAGCCTGTGTCAAGTTGACACACAAAACCAGCCAGTACAGCATGTCTCTGCTTTCATATGATTGCAGTGTGGCTAGCTGCAGCCAACTGCCATGTTTGTCTACACCTTTGAACTAGACAACAAAATACATTCATTCGTCCTTTCTAAAATTGTTTCTGCTATGTTTTCCGTTTCAGCAACGACACAAGTAACTGAGAAATATTCCTAAAGCCTGCTGCTAAGAGGGCCACGGTGATGGCTCATCCTGTAAAGGCATCCAGTGACAAGCCTGACAAATTGGGTTCTGTCCCTAGGACTTATTTGAAAGAAAGAGAGACCTGACTACACACACACACACACACACACACACACACACGCACGCGCGCGCGCGGACAAATAAATAAATAAATGTTAAAAAATTAAGAGTAGAGCACAATAGCTGAGCTACATTGTAAAACAATTTGCCTTCCTCTCTTATGTTTCCATTGCTGCAACTAAAAGCTACCTTTCTTTTCCACTTGAAAGAATGCCTTAAAGCAGTGTCAATAGGACAAAATGGTAACCAACAAATTGGGAAAAAAATCTTTACCAACCCTTTGTTCGACAGAGGGCTAATATCCAATATATACAAAGAACTCAAGAAGTTAGACTCCAGACAACCAAATAACCCTACTAAAAATGGGATAGAGATAAACAAAGAATTCTCAACTGAGGAATATTAAATGGCCGAGAAGCATCTAAAGAAATGTTTAGCACCCTTAGTTATCAGGGAAATGCAAATCAAAACAACCCTGAGATTCCACCTCACACCAGTCAGAATGGCCAAGATCAAAAACTCAGGAGTCAGCAGGTGCTGGCAAGTATGTGGAGAAAGAGGAACACTCCTCCATTGTTGGCGGGATTGCAAGCTGGTACAACTACTCTGGAAATAAGCCTGGTGGTTCCACAGAAAATTGGACACAGTATTGCCCGAGGACCCAGCTATATTACCCCTGGGCATATACCCAGAGAATTCCCTGGCATGTAATAAGGACACATGCTCCATGATGTTCATAGCAGCCTTATTTATAATAGCCAGAAGCTGGAAAGAACCCAGGTGTCCTTTAACAGAGGAATGGATACAGAAAATGTGGTATATTTACACAATGGAATACTACTTAACTATTAAAAACAACGACTTCATAAAATTCTTAGGCAAATGGATGGAACTGGAGACTATCATCCTAAGTGTGGTAACCCAATAACAAAAGAACACACATGGTATGCACTCACTGAGAAGTGGATATTAGCCCAGAAGCTTGGAATACCCAAGACACAATTCACAGACCAAATAAAGCTCAAGCAGAGGATGGTCTTGTTGGTCATCAAAGGGAGGAGAGGCCCTTGGTCCTGAGAAGGCTGGATGCCCCAGTATAGGGGAATGCAGTACACTGTAGAGGGAATGGGTGGCTTGGTGAGTAGGGGGAGACGGGATGGGATAGGGTGTATTGGAGGGGAAACCAGGAAAGGGGATAACATTTGAAATGTAAATAAAGAAAATATCTAATGAAAAAAATATATATATATGAATACTTTATATTTATTTTTTTCTGTGTGCATGTGCATGTAAGTGTCTATACCTGAGTATGTGCACATGCAAGTGTGTGCGCCTAGTGGCTAGAAGAGGGTGTTGATCCTGTGGAGCTGGAGTTAAGCCTCCCAGTGTGTGTGCTGGGAGTTGAACTTGGGTCCTGTGCAACAGAAACAATCATGCTTTATGGCTAAGCCATCTCTCAATCCTTTGCTCTCTTTATCACATCATACTGCCTACCAGATAGTTTCCTCATATATGATCACCAAGTCATGAGTCTCTGTGTTACTTTCCCTTGGCTTATGTGACAAACTGCTTCAGATTTCAATGCTTAATTCAACAAAATATTCTGTATCGATTCAGGCGAACAGAACTTCCAACCAAGGGTTTGCCAGGGCCAGGTTTTCTATGATGACTCTGAGGGAATCCTCCCCTGCGTTTTCAATTCCCAGCAGTTTCAGTTGTTCCTGGATCATGATGGCATAGCTTTAATCTTTGCCTCTATTTTTACATGTTCTTCTCTTCTTCCTTATTCTCTGTGAATCTCTTATAAGAATGATTATTATTTAAGACCCATTGAAATAATACAGGATGAATTCATCTTGGTTGAACATTGTACCTACAAAGACCCTCTTAACAAATTAGATCATGACCACATATTCTTGGCATTACTGTGTGCATAAATAGCAGAGGGGTGTAATAATTGCATACCTCCCATGACAACATACCTGAAAGAAATATTTATTTTAGGTTTTTACTTTGGCTTACAAGTCACTTGGCTCTGTATTGCTGGGCCTGTCATAGAAACACTTCATGTCATGATAGAAAGCAGAGACAAGGGAAGACACTAGAACCTAGCATTACCTTCATGGTCCTGCTCCTAGGGGCCTGCTTCCTTCAGCGTATACACCTCCTCCCCAACCTTCAACAACTTCCCAAAATAGCAGCATTAGCTGTGAACCAGGCTTTCAAAACTTGAGCCAGTGAAGAGCATGTGATAGTCAAACCATAACAGGGAAGATACTTCTTAACTCAGTGCTTATATCACAACGATTTATTTGTGCTTTGGGACAAGAATCAAAACTTTTGTTTCTATCTGTTTTATTTATCGTTCTGTTTCTAATATAAAAAATTACTTTTATTAATTTTATTTATTTATTTATTTATTGTTCTTTTGAGACAAGGTCTCTCTTTTATAGCCCTGGGATGTACTTGCTTTGCTTGGGTGTATGTATGTATCTGCACCACAAGCATTCATTGCCCACAGAGAGAACAAGAGGATAGCAGATCCTCTGGAACCAGAGTTACAGTGATTTGTGAGCCACCATGTGGGTGCTGGGAACCAAACCCAGGTTCTCTGCAAGAATGACAAGTGCTCCTAACACCCAAGGCATCTCTCCAATCCCCTATTTCTGTTTACTTCTCCATCTTCTCTCTGGTAGTAAATGATCTCCTCTAAGGACAATGATTACATTTGCCTTGTATATTTCTATATCCTCATGGTCCAGCCCCAGTAAGGTCCTTAATAAATACTTTTTTTCCATTTATATATTTATGGGCAGTTATTGTGCATGCCATGCGTGGAGGTCCAAGGATAATTTGCATGAGTTGTTTCTTTCCTTCCACCATGAGGGTTCTGGGGATAAAACTCAAGCCACCAAGCTTGGCATGAACCACCTTTACCTACTGAGCCACCTTGCCCCAATAAATACTTCAACAAACATGACGTGGCAGTACATGCCTTTAATCTGAGCAATCATTAGGCAGAGGCGGGCAGTTCTCTGTGAATTTGAGACTAGCCTGGTCTATACAGTGAGTCCCAGGACAGCAAGAGTTACATAGACAGTCTTTCTTAATGATGGTGGTGGCAGTGGTGGTGGCAGCGGGTAGTGGTGGTAGTGGTGGTAATAATGAACAATAAATACTTTTATATAAACAAGAGCACCTAAGGGAAGTTGTAAGAGTCACAGTTTCTCACCTGATACCAGTCATCTTCACCCCAAGACAGAATCAAACACAAGAATTAAGCATATGAACTTAGTCATTTATAACTAGGGGACCTTGCACATGCCACTGTCCAGAAAGCTCCTCATCTTTCAACTGAAAATAACAGAATAAATCTAGCATACATGCAAAATACATGGAATAGGCTGTATATAACTTTGATCAAATAATGGCATTATCCACTTCACTATTTCTCTCTGATCATAATTTCTCTCATAGTAGAACCCCTGTCTAGTGTTGATCTATACATACTCCCCAGTGGGAAACAATATGGGCTCAATATTTGGAGAATGACCAAACATATGAATTCAGTTACTGACTGTACTCAAAAATCTTTCTCCTAGTCACTATCACAATTACTATGTTTTGACAAATACCTTGACTGACTTTCCTTTGATATACCTAATTTCCTAAATACTTCTCCCTCTGTCTTTGAAATAGGGTCTCACGTAGCCCAGATTTGCCTCCAACTGACTATGTAGACAAGGAAGACCTTAAACTTCTTGTCCTCCTCCCTCAGTGATTACAGCCATGCATGACTACATCTAGTTCATGTGTTTCTGGAGCACCTAGGGCAAGAACACTACCACCTGAACTACATCCCTAGCCCTCTATTTCTTTGTACCTATTGAAAAATCTTACAGCCTTTCCAGACATTTTCCTGCTTTGAAGAGTCCTGGAGGAAAGCACATTTTAATGTCTGAGCTAAAGTTCTGGCTATACTGGCCTTTAACCCAACACCACAATTTTCTGAGATTTTTTAAATCTTCATTCTATGATTACTAATAATACCACCTCCAAGCTGGGCGGTGATGGCACAAGCCTGTAATCCCAGCACTCTGGGAGGCAGAGGCAGGCGGATTTCTGAATTCGAGGCCAGCCTGGTCTACAGAGTGAGTTCTAGGACAGAGAAACCCTGTCTCAAAAAAAAAATCCAACCCCCCCCCCAAAAAAAACTACCTGAAAAAACTCTGGCATGGCCCCCGGTTGAGGGATGGGTCCACCTACCCATCTCCAAAATTTTTACCTAGAATTTCTCCTGTCTAAAGGAAATGCAGGGACAAAGAGTAGAGTAGAGACTGAAGGAAAGGCCATCCAAGGACTGCCTCACCTGGGGACCCATCCCACATGCAGACAGCAAATTCAGACACTGAATGCCAAGAAGTAGTTACTGCCAGGAGCCTGGTACAACTGTCTCCTGAGAGGCTCTGCCATTGCCTGACCAATACAGATGAGGATGCTCACAGCCAACCATTGAACTGAGCATAGGGACTCCAGTGGAGAAGTCAGGGGAAGGGCTGATGGAGCTGAAGGGGCCTTATCTGCCTCAGTGGGAGGGGAGGACCCTGGTCCTATGAAGACTTGATGCCCCAGTGTAGAGGAATGCTAGGGTGGTGAATGAGGAGTGGGTGGGTAGGGGAGCACCCTCATAGAGGCAGGGTAAGGGAGGATAAGATAGGGGGTTTGCAGAGGGGAAACCAGGAAAGGTTTGGAATGTAATCAAATAAAATATCCAATTAAAAAAAGAAAAAACTAATTTGATGTTCAAAATATTGAGGAATATTTATTTTAAAGTTTTTGCCAGTACATACACATATATATGTTTTTGTATATAACTGATCATAAACAGTATAATATATTTTAATCTTGAACCTTTAAAAAAATCACACAGATTGATTAACATAGACACCTACACAAGCACTTGCCCAAACCCAAATCCATAATCTCAGTGAATTTCATCATGCTTATAATAGCCATTATGAAGCTATGGAGGTTTGCTTTCCATTTAACAGCACCAATAGCAAAAAATCAATTACACTTTTATATAAATACATTCATTTTCATCATTGCTTCCTTTTTTCTTCCTTCCTTCCTTCCTTCCTTCCTTCCTTTCTATCTTTTGCATCCTGGCCAGTTTCCCCCCCCCTCCCATCTCCCTAGTCCCTCCCTGTCACCTACTCTCTGCCCACCCCCTCCATGTCTCCATTGCCCTTTAGAAAACGGCAAACTTCCCATGTCTATCAACCAAACATGGCATATCAAGATGAAGTAAGACTAGGCACCTCCCCTCATACTGTGTCTGGATGAAGCAATTCAGTAAGAGGAAAGGGTCCCAAAAGCAGGCAAAAGAGTCCGAGACAGCCCCTGATCCCACTGTTAGGAGACCCACAAAAGACCAAGCTATACAACTATAGCATCAATGCTGAGATGCCTGGGTTAGTCTGCCCCATGCAGGCTCCCTGGTTTTCAGTTCTGCCTATATGAGCCTCTCTGAACCCAGATTGGTTGATTCTGTGAGTTTCCTTGTGGCATCCTTGACCCTCTGGCTCCTACAATCAATCCTTCTTCCTTCTTCCACAGGATTCCCTGCGTTCTGTCTAATGTTTGGCTGTGTGTCTCTGTATCTATTTCAACTGCTCAGTGAAGCCTCTCTGATGACAGGTGGGCTAGGCACCAGTGCATGAATATAGCAGAATATCATTAGGAATCATTTTCTATCCTAAGTCTCTGAGCTCTCCAGCCTCTTAGTGCTGCCATCCACGCAGTATCATGGCATTGGTCTCAAGTGGGACCAGTCATCTTTTGGACACTCCTACAATATCTGCACTACCTTTACCCCAGCATGTCTTGTAGGCAGGACAAATTGTAGGTTCCAGGTTTTGTGGCTGAGTTCATGTCCAAATCCCTCCACTGGAAGTCTTGTCTGTTCACAGGAGATAGCCAGTTTATGCTTCCTATGCCCACTAGAAATCTTAGCTAGGGATTACTCTCATAGATTCCTAGGAATGTCCATTACCCTAGGTTTTTAGCTCATCCCAAATATGCATCCCTACCCAGATTTCAGTTCTTTCTCACAGTACTCTCTCCCTCCATCCTACCCTGACATGATTCCTCCGGTTCCCATACCCACTCCCTGATGGCCCCCACCTTGACCCCCTGTCCATCCATGATGTTTGTTCTATTTCCCTTTCACTGAGAGATTCATATTTTCCCCCATTGATACATCCTTCTTCTTTAGCTTCTCTGGGTTTGTGGATTGTAGCATGGTTATCCTTACTTAACATCTAATATCCCCTTACAAGTGAGTACATATCATGTTTATCTTTCTGGGTCAGAGTTACCTCACTCAGGATATTTCTGAGTTCCATCCATTAGCCTACAGATCTCAAGATGTCATTGTTTTTAATAGCTGAGAAATACTTTATTGTTTAAATTACCATATTTTTGTCTTTGGTTTGTTTTTATTCACTTTACATCCTGCTTACTGACCCCTCCCAGTCACCCCGTCCTACAATTCTCCCCCTCCCCCCTCTCTTTCTCCTCTGAGAGGGTAGGGGCCCTCCTTGGTATTTCCCCACCCTAGCACATCAAGGCTCTGTAAGACTACACACATCCTCTCCCACTGAAGCCAATCAAGGCAGCCCAGCTACAAGAACATATCCCACAGACAGGCAACAGCTTTGGAGATAGCTCCCACTCCAATTGTTCGGGACCCACACGAAGACCAAGCTGCACATCTGATACATATGTGTCAGGAGACCTAGGCCCAGCCTGTGGATGCTCTTTGGTTGGTGGTTCAGACTCTCAGAGCCCAAGGGTCCAGGTTAGTTGACTCTGTTG
This sequence comes from Apodemus sylvaticus, assembly GCF_947179515.1. Lineage (NCBI taxonomy): Eukaryota > Metazoa > Chordata > Mammalia > Rodentia > Muridae > Apodemus > Apodemus sylvaticus. The sequence goes on along the minus strand of NC_067495.1, from coordinate 136,896,257 downwards.
TTCTTTGTGTGGAGTTCCTATCCCCTTTGGAGCCCTTAATCCTTCCCCTAATTCTTCCATAAGAGTCTTCCAGCTCCATTCAGTGTTTGCCTGAGATTCCATCTTACACCCATCAGAACAGCTAAGATCAAGAACTCAACTGACAGCCCATGTTGACAAAGATGTGGAGCAAAGGGGACATTCCTCCATTACTGGTGGGAGTACAAACTTGTACAACCACTTTGGAAATCAATTAGGTGGTGTACTGGCTGGTTTTGTGTGTCAACTTGACACAGGCTAGAGTTATCACGGAGAAAGGAGCTTCAGTTGGGGAAATGCCTCCATGAGATCCAGCTGTAGGGCATTTTCTCAATTAGTGATCAAGTGGGGAGGGCCCCTTGTGGGTGGTGCCATCCCTGGGCTGGTAGTCTTGGGTTCTATAAGAGAGCAGGCTGAGCAAGCCAGGGGAAGCAAGCCAGTAAGAAACATCCCTCCATGGCCTCTGCATCAGCTCCTGCTTCCTGACCTGCTTGAGTTCCAGTCCTGACTTCCTTTGGTGATGAACTGCAGTGTGGAAGTGTAAGCTCAATAAACCCTTTCCTCCCCAACTTGCTTCTTGGTCATGATGTTTGTGCAGGAATAGAAACCCTGACTAAGACATTTCCCTAACCTAAAGAAAGAGGTGGTCATAAATGTACAAGAAGTCTACAGAACCCCAAATAGATTGAACCAGAAAAGAAATTCTTCCTGTCACATAATAATCAAAATACTAAGTACATAGAACAAAGAATATTAAAAGCAGTAAAGGGAAAAGGCCCAAAACATATAAAGATAGACCTATCAGAATTACACCACATAGAGACTTTAAAAGCCAGAAGATCTTAGATGTCATGCAGACCCTAAGAGAACACAAATGGCAGCCCAGGCTACTATACCCAGCAAAACTCTCAATCACTGTAGATGGAGAAACCAAGATATTCCAAGACAAAACCAATTTTAAATATATTTCCACTAATCCAGCCCTACAGAAGATAACACAGGGAAAACTCCAACATAAGGCAAAAAACTACACCCAAAGAAAATGGAGAAATTAATCATCTCACAACAAACCCAAAAGAAGAAAACCACAAAAACATAACACCACCTCTAACAACAAAAATAGCAGGAGATAATAATCATAGGTCTTTAAAATCTCTCAACATCAGTGGACTCAATTCCCCAGTCTTAAAAAAAAAAAAAAACATAGGCTAACAGGACGTATACTTAAACAGGACCCAGCAGTTTGTCACCTCAGTGAAAAAGACAGACACTACCTCAGATTAAAATACTGGGAAAAAAATTAAGCAAAGGGTCCCAAGAAGCAAGCTGGAGTAGTTATTCTAAACCAAAAGTTATCAAAAATAGGAAGTGACACTTTGGGCTCATCAAAGGAAAAGCCCACCAAGATGAACTCTCACTTCTGAACATCGATGCTTCAAATGCAAGGGAACCCACATTTATAAAAGTAATTTTACTAAAGCTCAAAGCGCACATTGCACCTCACACAATAATAGTGGGAGATTTCAACACCTGACTCTCACCAATGGACAGATCATGGAAACAGAAACTAAGACACAGTGAAACTAACAGAAGTTATCAACCAAATGGATTTAACAGATATCCACAGAACATTTCACCCTAAAACAAAAGAATATACCGTCTTCTCAGCACATCATGGTACCTTATCCAAAATTAACCATATAATCTGTCACAAAACAAGCCTCAACAATTACAAGAAGATTGAAATAATCCCATGTCTCCTTTCAGATCACTACTAAGGATGGTCTTCAATAACAACAAAAACAATAGAAAGCTCACATCCTCATGGAAATGGAATGACCCGTTAGTCAAGGATAACTTTGTCAGGGAAGAAATAAAGATAGAAATAAAGAAGGAAATTAAAAACTTTCTAGAATTTAATGAAAATGAAGGCACTGCATGCTCAAATTATGGGACACCATGAAAGCATTGCTAAAGAAAATTCAGAGTACTGAGTGCCTTCATAAAAAAATTGGAGAGATCCTACATTAGCAAATTAAAAGCACATCTGAAAGCTCTAAAACAAAAAGAATCAAACATACCCAAGAGGAGTAGATGGCAGGTAATAAACTCAGGGCTGAAATCAACCAATTAGAAACAAAGAGAACTATACAAAGAATCAACAAAACTCAGAGATGGTTCTTTGAGAAAATCAACAAGATAGATAAACCCTTAGCCAAACTAACTAAGGGGTACAGAGACAAATTAACAAATCAGAATGAAAAGGGAAATATAACAACAGAATCTGAGGAAATTCAAAAAAAATCATTAGATCCTGCTATAAAAGACTATATTCAACAAAATTGGAAAGTTTAGATGAAATAGTTGATTTACAAGACAGATACCAGAGTTAAATCAGAATGAGATAAACTATCTAAACAGTTCCATAATCCCTAAGATAGAAGTAGTCATTAAAAGTCTCCCAAACAAAAATGTCCAGGGTCCATTGGTTTTAGTGCAGAATTCTATCAGACTTTCAAAAAAGGCCTAATACCAATACTTCTCAAACTTGTCCACAAAGTAGAACAGAAAGAATACTATCTAATTCATTCTATGAAGCCACAGTTACACTGATACATAAACCACGCAAAGACCCAACAAATGAAGAGAACTTCAGACCAATTTCCCTTATGAATATTAATGCAAAAATACTCAGTAAAATTCTTGCCAACTGAATCCAACAACACATCAAAACAATCATCCATCATGATCAAGCATCCCAGGGATGCAAGAATGGTTCTATATAAGGAAATCCATCAACATAATCCACTATATAAACAAACTCAAAGAAAAAAAAACCACATGATCATTTCATTAGATGCTGAAAAAGCATTTGACAAAATTCAGCATCCATTCATGTTAAAAGTCTTGAAAAGATCAGGAATTCAAGGCCCATGCCTAAACATAGTAACAGCAATATTCAGCAAACTGGTAGCCAACATCAAACTAAATGGAGAGAAAATTGAAGCAATCCCACTAAAATCAGGGACTAGACAAAGCTGCCCACTCTCTTCCTATTTATTTAATATAGTACTCAAAGTTCTAGCTAGAGCAATTAGACATCAAAAGGTCCAAGAGATACAAATTGGAAAGGAATAAATCAATATATCACTATTTGCAGATGACATAAGTGATCTCAAAGAAATCTACCAGTGAACTTCTACAGCTGATAAACAACTTCAATAAAGTGGCTGGATATAAAATTAACTCAAAAAATCAGTAGCCTTCACTTATACAAATGATAAACGTAGTGAGAAAGGAACTACGGAAACAATACCCTTCACAATAGTTGCAATAATATAAAATACCTCGGTGTAACTCTACACTTGATCTTAGCCAAAAGGCCGAGAAGGGATCAGTGTAACTCTAATCAAGTGAATAAAAGATCTGTATGATAAGAACTTCAAGTCTCCTAAGAAAGAAATCCAAGAAGACCTCAAGGTCCTCCATGCTTATGGATTGTTAGGAATACCATAGTGAAAATGGCCATCTTAAGAAAAGCAATCTACAGAGTCAATGCAATCCCCATCAAAATTCCAACTCAGTTCTTCACAGAGTTAGAAAGAGCAATACTCAACTTCATCTGGAATAACAAAAACAAAAAAACAATAAACAGAATGACAAAAACAATTCTAAACAATAAAAGAACCTCTGGGGGGATCAAGACCAAGTTGTACTACAGAACAATCGATATAAAAACTGCATAGTATTGGTGCAGAGACAGACTTACCAGATCAATGGAATGGAATTGAAGACCCAGAAATAAACCCACACACCTATACTGATTTGATATTTGACAAAGAATCCAAAACCATTCAGTGGGAAAAAGGAAGCATGTTTTTCAACAAATGGTGCTGGTTCAACTGGTGGACTGCATTTAGAAGAATGCAAATTGATCCATTTTTCTCCTTGTACAAATCTCAAGTCCAAGTGGATCAAGGACCTACTCATAAAACCAGATATACTGAATCTAATAGAAGAGAAAGTGGGAAAGAGGCTCAAACTCATTGACACAGGAGGAAATTTGAACAGAACAGCAATGGCTCATGTTCTAACAGCAACAATTGACAAATGGGACCTCGTGAAAATGAAAAGTTTCCGTAAGGCAAAGGACACTGTCAATAGGACAAACCGGCAATCCAGAGATTGGGAAAAGACCTTCACCAACCTTACATCTGATAGAGAGCTAATATCCAAAATATACAAAGAACTCAAGAAGTTAGTCTTCAGAGAACCAAATAACCCTGTGTAAAATGAAGTACAGAGCAAACCAAAGAATGCTCAACTGAAGAAACTTGAATGGCTGAGAAACACCTAAAAAATATTCAATATCCTTAGTCATCAGGAAAAATCAAATCAAAACAACCCTGAGAATCCACCTTACACCAGTCAGAATGGCCAAGATCAAAAACTCAGGGGACAGCAGGTGCTAGCAACAATGTGGAGAAAGAGGAACATTCCTCCATTGTTGGTGGGATTGCAAGTTGGTAAAACCACTCTGGAAATCAGTCTGGTGATTCCTCAGAAAACTGGACATGATACTAAAAGAGGACCCTTTTCTTGGGCATATACCCAATAGGATTCCTCAGCATGTAATAAGGACACATGCTCCACTATGTTCATAGCAGCCTTATTTATAATAGCCAGAAGCAAGAAATAACTTAGATGTCCTTTAACAGAGAAATGGATACAGACAATGTGGTACATCTACACAATGGAATACTACTCAGCTGTTAAAAACAATGGTTTCACGAATTTTGAAGTGGATGAAACTAGAAAATATCATCCTGAGTGAGGTAACCTACACCCAAAAGGACAAGCATGATATGTACACACTGATAAGTAGATGTTAGTCCTAAAGCTCGGAATACTTAGGATACAACTCACAGACCATATGAAGTTTAACAAGAAGAAAGGTCAAAATGTGAATGCTTCAATCCCACTTAAAAGGGGGATCAAAATAATCATGGGAAGCAGAGGAAGAAAGGGAACTGAATGGGAGAGGGGAGGGAAGGTAAAAAGGGGGCAGGACCAGACATGGGAAGAGACAGTAGAGAAGTCCAGGAGAATGAATAGAAATATGTAGTGGGGGGGGGGGGAGGGGGACTACTAGAAAGTCCCAGATGCCAAGGATTGGAGAGGTTCCCAGGTTACAGTGGGATGACATTAACTGAAATACCCAACAGCAGGGAGACAGCACCTGAAGAGACTACCTCCAATAGGGTGGGTGGCCACCAGTGGAGGGATAGGGCCACCTACCCATCTCAAAATTTTTAACCCAGAATTGTTCCTGTCTAAAGGAAATGCAGGATCAAAAAATGGAGCAGAGACTGAAGGAAAGGCCATCCAGAGACTTCCCTACTTTGGGATCCATCTCATATACAGTCACCAAACACTTAAACTATTGTTGATGCCAAGAAGTACTTACTGACAGGAGCCTGGTATGGCTGTTCCCGGAGAGGTTCTGCCAGAGACTAAGACAGATGCAGATACTCACAACCAACCATTGGACTGAGTTGTGGGACCCCAATGGAAGAGCTAGTCGAAGGAGTGAAGGAGCCGAAGGGGGTTTTAACACCATAGGAACAGCAGCAATATCAATTAAGGGGGCCCCCCAGAGCTCCCAGGGACTAAACCACTAACCAAAGAGTACACATGGAAGGACCCAGGGCTCCAGCTACATATGTGGCAGAGGATGGCCTTATCTGGCATCAGTGGGAGGAGAGGCCCTTGGTCGTATGAAGAATTGATGTTCCAGGGGATGCTGGAGAGATGAGCCAAGAGTGGGTTGGTTGGTGGCAGAGCAACCTCTTAGAGGCAAAGGAGATGAGGGATGGGGTGGGGAGGTTGCAGTGGGTAGACCAGGAAGGGGGACAACATTTGAAATGTAAAGAAATAACAATAAAAGAGTTGCTGGGCAGTGGTGGCACTCGCCTTTAATCCCAGAACTTGGGAGGCAGAGGCAGGTGGATTTCTGAGTTCAAGGCCAGCCTGGTCTACAGAGTGAGTTCCAGGACAGCCAGGGCTATACAGAGAAACCCTGTCTCGAAAAACCAAAATAATAACATTTACAATAACAACAATAACAACAACAATAATAATATAATTAAAAAATAAATGTCAAACTCAAGTTTAAAAACTGAAAGGAAGAACAGATTCTCACAAATTGTCCTCTGAGCTCTACATGTGAGTACACATAATAAAATCAGAAAGTAATAAAACATTTTAATTGAAAAAATTGTGAGTGTGCCACTTATAGTGGCATATGCCTTTAACTCTAGTACTTGAGAAGCTGAGACAGGCAACTCTGTAAGTTCAAGGCCAGCTTGCTCTACATAGTAAGTTCCAGGACAGCTAGATCTATATAAAGAGACCCTGTCTCAATGAAATAAGTTTTTTAAAAAATTATTGTGAATGGAAGCTGGAGAAATGGCTCAGCGGTTGAAAGCACTGGGTGCTGTTGTAAAAGACCCAGGTCCAGGAGCTAGGAGATGGCTCAGTGGTTAAGAGCACTGACTGCTTTTCCAGAGTTCCTGAGTTCAATTCCCAGCAACCACATGATGGCTCACAACCATCTGTAATGGGATCTGGTGCCCTCTTCTGGTGTGTCTGAACACAGCAATAGTGTTACACAAACACACACACACACACACAAATTACCAGCACCTACATAGTGGTTAATGCCTCTATTTGTAACGTAAGTTTCATGGAATCCAGTGTGTTGTTCTGGCATCCTTGGGTACTGACTGCATGGATATGGTGAATAAAAAAGCATGCAGGCAAAACATAGCCACATAAGATAAGAATGAATACATCTTTTTAAAAATTGTGAATAGGACAAAAATATGTAATCATTGCATTAACAAATTAATAAAATTATAAAATGACTTTTATGAGCGAAGATGTTATATATAAGTAACAAGTGACAAATACTTGTGGCTTGTACTACAAAAAATAAGGAACACAATATTGAATCCAATAGTGGATTCACACACAATTCCTTGCCAAACAGATGTACTAGAGTCAAATATGTTCTCAGTACAGTTTAGCAGAATGATGTGTATTTGCTGGAAAAATTGCAACTAGATTGGTCCAATAATTAAGCTCATGTGAGCCATCACAGGACAGATGGTTCTGCCAACTAAAATGAATTATAACCTTTAAGATGAACATGTACTACTGAAATGTAAATATAAATTTCTTCTACATTTTAGCTGGATAGTACTATTATTTAACAGATAAAGCTAATGTAAGAATTGCAGCGAGATTTTTTTAAAGATTTATTATTATATCAAAGTACAGTGTGTGTTCATACACATGTATTATATGTCACTACACTGTAACTGTCTTTAGACACACCAGAAGAAGGCGTCATATCTCATTATGGATGGTTTTGAGCCACCACGTGGGTGTCGGAATTTGAACTCACGACCTCTGGAACAGCAGTCAGTGCTCTTAACCACTGAGCCATCTCTCCAGTCTCAAGAGATTTTTTTTAAATAAAGTAAAATATATTTTAAATGAAAAAAAATTGCATATAAAACCCATCAATATTTCTGGAAGTTTTTGAAGAGCTTCTGCTGATGTATTGTATAATGTATATACAATCTATTGTATTGGGTGTGTTTAGATCTTAGAAAAGATATGACATACTTTTTAAATCTTGTATTCTTTCTGTTCTTTATAGGTGGTCATGTATCTATATTTGGCTAGCACTTTGAAGTTTCCTGTCAGTCACCTCTGCATCATGGAAGGATGCATGATGCCATTGTTAATATTGTCTCTTAAGCCCCTACTTTTCATTTCAAAAATTTCCTAACATGGGGCAGTGATGACACATGCGCTTAATCCTGGATCCCAGCACTCAGAAGGCAGAGGCATGTAGATTGCTTTGAGTTCAAAGCCAGCCTGTTCTAGGATAGCCAGGGCTATACACACACAAACCCACACACACACACACACAAAACTCCTGTCTTGAAAACAACAAAAGAGTAATAAAAAGCCATCAATCTGTTCCCTTACACAGAGAAACCAACCCTCTCCCAAAATCTTCTCTTTTATTGAAATCACATGTCCACCAAGGCTCATTCACTTGGGAGGCTGAGGCAGGATAATCATTGTATTTTCAAGGCCAGTCTGGGTTACAGTGGCTAAGGTGTGAAGCAAACTACACACACGTGCGTGCTCGTGAGTACACACACACCACACACACATATACGCACACACACACACACACACAGAGAGAGAGAGAGAGAGAGAGAGAGAGAGAGAGAATGTGACCAGGATGGTCACTAGTTGGGATGTGACTAGTTGGGAATTGACATTGGAAATAGAAAGGGGAATTTGAGTTGGATATGATCAAGATATATGCTATATATTTATAAAGCTGTCAAATAGTATCTAAAAAAATTCTTTAAAAAAAAAGAAGCTGGGCAGTGGTGGCTCATGCCTTTAGTCCCAGTACTTGGGATGCAGAGGTAGGGGAATCTCTGAATTTGAGGCCAACCTGGTCTGTGGTGCAGACCTACCTGTGTGATTTTAAATACTTTCTTGGATTTATTTCTCTTGTGTGTATGGATATTTACCTGGGTAAATTATATATGCAAAGCAAGTATGTGCTGATGCCACAGAGTTCAGAAGAGGGCATCAGATCCCTTACAACTAGAGTTTCAGATATTTGTGTAGTAGAATTTGTAGGTGCTGGGAACTAAACCTAGGTCCTATGTAAGAGCAACAATTGTTCTTAATATTTGAGCCATCTCTTCAGCCCCTAAAAAAATTCTTAAAAGGGAAAAGAGAATTTAAATGCCTAATATCCAAGTGTAAATATTGTGCGGGTTAGTTTTTCCCAAGTTGATAAAAACCAGTCACCTGACGAAAAGGAACCTCTGTTAAGGTCTTACCATCAAATGATTGGCCTGTGGACATGCCTGTGGAAAATTGTGCTTATTTAAATGAGAATGCCCCTAATAGGCTCAAATGGTTTGAATTCTTGGGGTCATGAGTGACTGTCCTCCAAGACAAGCAAGTGCTATCCTCCTTGTAAAAGATCACCCCAGCTGGCCTTGTGGTGGTTTGCATTCTCCCATTTCTCACAGTGAGTCATGACACCATCAGTTGAGAGTATCCAAGTGACTCTACCACCTGTTGTATGCAAGTCCTTCATTGCATGGAATCTGCAGGAGACAACAGAGTAGATAGGGCAAGAACTAGGGGCAGGGAGAGTCTGTGTAACTATGGGATAGTCATCGTCCCAGGTGGGGAAAGGCTGTCTAGGTGCCTGTTGGGAAAGGAGCTTACCCTGGTGGGTAACATTTCACTTAAAGAAAGCTCAGTAAATAAATTCATTGGTTTCTCAGAATGAATTTGGTGGAATCATGCCTTGGTTTGTCATTTGAACCTTAGGAGATGGGTAGACACTGTTTATGTCTCCCCTGGGAAGGAACTTTACCAAACTTGGACTCCAATATGGGCAGGCTGAGGAGATGTGGTCTTGCAGAATGAAGTTGTGCTACTGGCACAATGGAGGGCATTGAGGCTAAAAACCCTGGAGTCATTCCAAGTGTGATTTCTGTTCAAGATATAAAAAGCTATTGCTGGGTTGAAGAGATTACTCAGTGCTTAAGAGCAGTTGTTGTTCTTACAGAGGTCCTGGGTTCCATTCCCAGCACCCACATTATAGCACACAACCTTCTCTAACTGTAGTTCTAGGGAATCCCACACCCTCTTCTGACCTCCACAGGCACCAGACATGTATATGCATGCAGGCACAATACAGATACAAATAAAATAAAAATTAAAATCTAGCTCTCAGTAACAAAATATTCGAAATTATAAATAGAACCCCAAATTATTGAAAAATTGTCCTTAATGCTATCTGTGGTTTCCAATGAGTACTGGAGATAAAACTGGGTTATGCTTATGCTTCTCTTTTTCTTTATGCTTTTCCATAGTGTCTCTCTCTGTGTGTATATATATGCATACACATATATATACCTATATGTGTATATAATACTACATATCAGATATAATTATAGTATGTAATATATAACATATCACATATACTATATATTTATATATTATATGTATTTATACATAGGTATATTTATATGAATAAAATACATTATATATTTTATATTTTATATATTTATAATGTATATATTTTATATATAGCACATTATATATGCTACATGTAATTTTTAATATATACTGTTATAATATATAACATATAAAATATAAATATATATAAATTACATATATACTTATGTATGATTCAATATAATTAAAAGAAAAAAATTGTATAATATACTTGATATATATAAATCTGGTTGTGCATAATATATGATAATTATATGATAAAATACATAATATGTAAATAAAATATATTTAAATATGTTTATATATAATATAATGCATACATAATATTAAATGTATATATATTCATAAACATATTTTTATATATGATATATAATAGAATATTTATATGTATAAATATAATGTATACCATATAAATTATATATAATAAAATATGTATTATACAAATGTAATACATAACATAAATATAATATAATATATATAATATATAGAATATGATATGTAAATGTAATATATACTTATGTGTTATATAATAAACATGTAATTATATAAAATAAAATATGTAATATATTGGTACACTTATATAATATGTAATTAAGAAAAAGTTTAGTGAATTTTTTTTAAAGTTTAGTGAATTTAAATAACCTAGGCCCCTGTGGTGGTTTGGATGAGAATGGTCCTCCTTGACTCATATTTGAATGCTTGGTTCCCAGTTGGTAACTTATTTGGGACTGATTAGAAGGTATGGACTTATTTGATGAGGTGTGCCACTGAATGTTGGCTTTGAGGTTTCAAAGCTCATGTTGGCCCAGCCTCTGCCCAATTGTTTCTGTAGATCAGAGTGTAAAGCTCTTAGCTCCTTCTCCAGCACCATGCCTGCTTGCATGCCTGACACCATGCTTCCTGCCATAATGATAATGAACTAACCCTCTGAAACTGTAAGCATCCCCCCAATTAAATGCTTTCTTTTGGAAAAGTTGCCTTGGTCATGGTGTCTCTTCACAGTAATAGAACAGTGACTGTGAAACCATTTCATAACCCAGGGCAAAGCTTTCATCCTGGTATAACTCTGGCAGCCCAACCTTTCTAATTCAATGGTGAGAGATTCATGATTGACCCACCATGAGTGGGTCACTTTGCAACATAGTGCAAACAAAATGCTTAGAGGACACCAGGGCTGGGATACTTGTATTCATTCATAATTTTATTTTCAAATATGGCAAGCTTTCATGATTCTTGTCACAGTTTTCTTGGTTCCCAATCAAAGATATAGAATTCCTGGAATAAAGTATGAATGGGATCAAAATTCTCATATATAGAAGCTGGGATGGTATACTAGCTTAGGTGGTAGAGGGTTTGTCTATAATTCACAAAGCTCTGGTTTCAGTCTTCAGCACTGTATACACTTGGTAGGCTTGCTGACCCATACCTGTAACAGTATAACCCAGAGGGTGGAGGCAAGGGGACGAGAAATTTAAAGTCATGTTCATCTACTGAATGAGGTCAAGACCAGTCTAGGATACATGAGACCCTGTCACAAAAAAACAAACAAACAAACAAACAAACAGACCCCAAGGGCCAATGAGATGGGTCAGCAGGAAAAAGTGCTTGATGCTAGGGCCTGACGACCTGAGTTTGATCCTAGGGCCCATAGAGTGGAAAGAAAGAATGAAGTCCACAGGTGGTATTCTGACCACCACAGGTGTGTTGTGGTACAGAGAAAGAGACAAGAGGAGAGGGGAAAGGGGAGAGATAGGAGAGGAGAGAGGGGAGAGATGGGAGGAGGGAGAGGGAGAGAGAGAGAAAGAGAAGGACGGGGAAAGGAGGGGGGACGGGGAGAGGGAGGGGGAGAGGGAGAGGGAGAGGGAGAGGGAGAGAGAGACAGAGAGACAGAGACAGAGAGAGAGAGAGAGAGAGAGAGAGAGAGAGAGAGAGAGAGAGAGAACTGTTTTTCTTTTTAATCTGATAGTTGCCAGCATTTAAATAGTGGATCACAATCCTTTGTAACTCTAGTTCTAGAGGATCAAATGTCCTCTTCTAGCCTTTGTGAGCACCAAGCACATGTGTGGTATATATATATGTGTGTGTGTGTGTGTGTGTGTGTGTGTGTGTGTGTGTGTGTATGTATGTATGTATGTATTGACAACTAGCCCCTCTGAAAACTTTTATTAACCTGTCCCACAACAAATGGCAGTAGTTCCCAAAGACAAGGTCAGCAAGACTATGAGTCAAAGGCCAAATCTAATTAGCACCTTTGCTTTAAAAATTATTATTAGCCAGGCAGTGGTGGTGCACACCTGTACTCCCAGCACCTTGGGAGGCAGAGCAGATTTCTGAGTTCGAGGCCAGCCTGGTCTACAGAGACATTCCAGGACAGCCATGGCTATACAGAGAAATCCTGTCTCGAAAAAAACAAAATCCCAAAAACGAAAAAAAAAAAAAAATCATCATTATTATTATTGTTGTTGTTGTTGTTGCTGCTGCTGCTGTTGTTGTTGTGTATGGGGAGAAAGAGGGCATGTGTGTGCCATCTGTGGTTCAGAGGACCATTTGGTGGAGCTGATTCATTCATTCCAGCTATTGTGCTGGTCCTGCACAGCAAGAGCCTTTAACTGCTGAGACACCCACTGGCCCCAGTTTTTTATTGTAAAAACTGTCCAGAAGAAAGAGCAATGGAGATTAGATGATAGAAGATAAATAGCCAACAAAGCTGGGCATTTCTACTGGCTGATCACAGAAAAAGCACTATAGGCATTATAGTGTATTATTCCTGTTACTTATATTAATTACATTTGTGTTACTCCGACAAAAATACTTTTGGGAACAACTTCAAAGATAGAAAACACAGAAGACAGTGTAGGCAGGGACAGTGTAACTACTCCCTGGAACTGGGTCTATATAGCCGAGTTCCTGGGAATCTAATACCCTCTTCTGACTTCCACAGGTACCAGGCATGCACAGAGCACATATACATACATGCAGACAAGACACCACACACAGAAAATAAAAGAAATTACTTTGTTAAAGAAATAAAAAGATGGGGCTAGAGAGATGGCTCAGCGGTTAAGAGCACTGACTGCTCTTCCAAAGGTCCTGAGTTCAATTCCCAACAACCACATGGTGGCTCACAACCATCTGTAATGGGATCCGATGCCGTCTTCTGGGGTGTCTGTAGACACTGACAGTGTACTCATATACATAAAATAAGTAAATCTCTACAAAAAAAAGAAATAAAAAGATATTTGCCCCTAAGAAACCCTTCTCAGTAACCTGTTTACTTAAGCTAAGCTCCAACCCCTAATTCTAGAAGACTCCAGAACCTCTCTCCCAATAGAGCCACCATTGTTGACTTCTACTTTAATTACAAATGTTTCTATGGGGGACATTTCAGAGTCAAACCATAGAAGCACTATTTGCTTTTCTTTTATGTAAAGCTTTGTAAATAAACAATAAACAAATCATTGATTCCTTTGCCCACTGCCCTTAGCTAATTTGCATTTTGTTTTACTATATTTTAGGAAAATGTCTGTTTTGTCATGTTTTGTGACTGTTTTTGTCTATTTACCATTAAGTATGTTACCATTAAGTAAGTTTCAGAAAGTTGGCTGGGTGGTGGTGGTGCATGCCTGTAATCCCAGCACTTGGGAGGCAGAGGCAGGCAGATTTCTGAGTTTGAGGCCAGCCTGGTCTACAGAGTGAGTTCCAGGACAACCAGGGCTACACAGAGAAATCCTTTCTTGAAAATACCAAAAGAAAAAAAGTCTCATAAAGTTTTAATGTCCCTACAGTCATTAGAAGTCTTCAAAGAAAGACGGTGGGTGCTATTTTACGTTTGGTAGTGAAAGGAGTTCTGTGAGCTGGGCGAATGCAGAAGAAGCAAGAGATTCTTGTGACCTTGTCTCAAAAATAAGTAAATGATGGTCTGGAGAGATGGCTAAGAGCACTGGCTAGTCTTCCAGAGGTCCTGAGTTCAAGTCCCAGCAACCACGTGGTGGCTCGCAATCATCTGTAATGGGATCTGATACCCTCTTCTACTGTGTCTGAAGACAGCTAGAGTGTACTCATATACATAAAATAAATAAGTCTTTTAAAAAATAAGTGGACGAAGAAATAAATTTTTTAAAGGGAGGAGGAAAAGAATCAAGGTTTTCACAGGCTGGAAGTGGAAGTGAGGTGTGAAAATATTGGTCAAATATAGAAACTTAGTTTGTCTGGAGGAAAAATATCAATAGATCAAGTAGCCATGGCGATGATCACAGGTAATAACAATAGGTTGCACAAGTGAAACTGCTGAGGGTAGCCTGTACAAATTTCCCTCATAGAAAAACTGAGGTTAAAAATGTGAAGAATATATTGTAGGTAAATTATAGGCTGGAGTGTCGCTCAGGTGGCCGAGTGTTGGCCTAGCACGCATGAAGCCTTGGGTCCTATCCTTCTCACGGTACTTCACACTAGTCAGCGGAACAATCAGGAGGGGAAGTTAGAAGCAAGACCAAGGCCATATCCAGCTACCTGGGGAGTTTGAGGTCAGCCTGATATACAAGAGACTCTGTTAGAAAAAAAAAAAAAAAAGCATACCTTTAATCCCAGCATTCTGGAGACAGAGGCAGGAGAATGGCTATAAGTCCCAGGCCAGCCTGGTCTATTTAACAACTTCCAGGCCATTCACGACTAAATAAACAATTTTTTAAAAAGAAAAGAAAAGAAAGGGAAGGGAAGGGAAGAGAAGGGGAAGGAAGGGGAAGGAAGGGGAAGGGAAGGGAAGAGAAGGGGAAGGAAGGGGAAGGGAAGGGAGGGAAGGAAGGGGAAGGGAAGAGAAGGGAAAGGAAGGGGGAGGAAGGGGAAGAGAAGAGAAGGGGAAGGAAGGGGAAGGAAGGGGAAGAGAAGAGAAGGGGAAGAAAGGGGAAGGAAGGGGAAGGAAGGGAAAGGAAGGGAAGAGAAGGGGAAGGAAGAGGAAGGGAAGGGAAGAGAAGGGGAAGGAAGGGGAAGAAAGGGGAAGGAAAGGGAAGGGGAAGGAAGGAAGGAAGGAAGGAAGGAAGGAAGGAAGGAAGGAAGGAAGGAAGGCATGCAAGAAAGCAAACACAGTTGGACACAGTGCCTTGCAAGCATGAGACACTGAATTTGATTCCTAGCATTGCCATACACAAAAACATATACATGTAAATATATCTACATGTATGTATATACATATATAGTAGTTTGAATTAGCCATTCTTCTAGGTATACATATATAAAACTGTCACATTTTAAATTATGAGTATATATAATTTTCTTTCTTGGATTACTTTTTTGTTTTTTATTTGTTTTGCTTTTATTTTGTTGTCCTTTTTTCTTTTTATGATTTTTTTATTCAATATATTCTTTATTTACATTTCAAATGATTTCCCCTTTCCTTGATCCCCACTCCCCAAAAGTCTCCTCAGCCCCCTTCCCTCCCCCTGTTCTCCCACCCACCCCTTCCCACTTCCCTGTTCTGGTTTTGCCATATACTGTTTCACTGAGTCTTTCCAGAACCAGGAGCCACTCCTCCGTTCTTCTTGTACCTCATTTGATGTGTGGATTATGTTTTGGGTATTCCACGTTTCTCGGATAATATCCGCTTATTAGTGAGTGCATACCATGATTGATCTTTTGAGACTGGGTTACCTCGCTTAGTATGATGTTCTCCAGCTCCCCTGTTTCGTTGTCTTTTGAAATAAGGTCTCTATAACCTTGGCTGGCCTGGACCTCTCATACCAGATTGGCCTTGAACTCACAAAAATCCACCTACCTCTGCCTCATGAGTGCAGAGATTAAAGGCATCCACCATGTATAGTTGTAATAGTTTTAATTACATAAAATATACTTAGCAATGTGCCGAATGAGGTTCTGCTTGGGTTACCTTACTTTTCTGAGTCCTAACCAACAGTTCTATTATTACTCTTTCTCAAAGTTGTAATGTTCCCTTTTACTTGTCTCCTGTATCTTTCTTTCAGATGCTGGTCAGTACCTAAGAACGCTTTCCCTGGTACTTTGGGCTTTTCTATTCTTTCTCTAAAATTCCCCTCTCCACTCCACCATGGGACTGCTTATCTGTCAAATGCCTGGTGACCAGGCAAATATGTCTTCTTCTCTTTTTCTTCTCTAGTTTCCAGACAGTTCCCGAGATTTCATAGTTTGCCTGACCTGATATTTTTCTTTTAAACTTTAAAACTCCTTTATGTATTCAGTGCATACTTATTTTCAGTTTGGCAAGCTAAATCTTTTCAGAGCTGGTTGGTTTCCTCCCGATTTAGCCTTGTAAATAAAACAATTTTTGTGTCTGCCTCCTCTACTGCAATACAGTGTATCATTTGTGTCAAGCTTTTTTCTGAATTATATTTCAACTCAAGATTTAGATTTGCGGTTTTGAAACTTTTTGCATAATAATTGGAAGGTAGCAAGAATGTGTCTCAACTGAAGTCTACTGGGACAGGATGTAGGATACTGTGATTTCTTCTAGCTAAAGACTCAAAATGGAGCACAACTGTTTTAAGGACAGACATTTGTGGTAAGAGTATCTTTACCATAGATTAAGGCAAAGATCGAGGCATGACTAGAACATTCTTATATTGGAATATTCTTATTTAAAACAGCATCTTCCATCTTGGATAGTTCCATCTCTATGAGAGATTCCTTTTCCAGGCTGGTGACACAGCTCCTGTGGATAAAGACATTTGCTCTTAACCAGAGCTGATCTCTGAACCCACATGGTAGAAAGTGAGGTCTGACTCCTGAAAGTTGTCCTTTGAACCCCAACAAGCATGCAATAAGCATACACACATTCCCACCCATATACATCTCTCACACACTCATGTGCACATACACATGGATGCCTGCAACTCTCAAAGGGCATCATGGAATCCAAGCATTTGTTTCTGAGCTTTGTCAAGATTGTGGTAAGAGAAAGTGCTCTGTGTCACCTGAATTTGCATAGGTAGAATCTGTACTATTAAAGGCCAGAGTATACATTTTTAATGAAGAAATGACCTTTCTACTAATGCTCAGCTCTTCCAGGGAGCATTCCATTGTCTTTGGTTCCCAGAAGATGACTGGGAAGCAGGTCTAAAGAGCCAATGAAAGGAGGTCTTAAGGATAATCTTCTAAAAGAATATGGCAACATCTGTCACCTTTTGTTTTCATTACATTTTACTTCAGGTTAGCTTCAAATGTGTCTGTTTCTTACCTCAGCCTCTCATGTACTTGATGTAACAAGCCTGAGCCACCACACCCAGCTCATCTCTCATATATTTGGACACAGTATCTCTTGAGGCAAATCTTCCATGGTATGGATTTGAGGAGACAGTTTCTGGGGGAAAAGAATGTGAACATTATGTATAGATGGTTCTAAAGATGAGGAAGGTACAGATTCCCCAGTTCTTCTCTTATTTGCAAAGTTCTAGAAGAGTGCATGCAAGGACCAAAATGGCCCTAACTAGAGGTCATTGTTTCAAAGGTTACAGAAAGGAATGGGAGATGGCCCTCTCAAAGCCAGCTTCCTGTTTTCTTTAGACCTGAGCTGGTTTTCTCCTGGGACATCCCTTTCTAGAATTGCCTTTGTCTGTGTCCCTATTGTTCTTTTCCTATGGTCTTCCTCTTAGTTAATTAAACACTTCATTTTAGGGAGACTACATTCTCTAGTAACTTCCAAAGAAGCTTTCTGAGTGATCTGCTTTCTTAATGTTCACAGCTCTGTGCTGCTTAGTTTTGTCACTGAGCTTGCATGAGAGGGAAATGAGAAGAAAATGCCTCCATCACATTGGCAAGTCTAAAGGACATTTTCTTGATTGGTGATTGATGTGGGCGATCCTAGGCCACTGTGGTCAGTGGCACCCGGCAGGTGGTCCTGGTTTGTATAAGAAAGCAAGCCATGGAGAACAATCCACTAATCCACTTTCTTACATGAATGCTCTCTGCTTCAGCACCTGCCTCCAGGTTCTTGCAATGAGCTCCTATGCTGGCTCCCCTTAGACTGAGACTGAGACACAGAAGAGTAAGCCAAATAACCCTTTCCTCCCCAAGTTTCTTTTGGTCATTGTGTTTATCACAACAAAAAGCCAAGTAGGAGGACCTCCCACAAACTTATTTCTATTTTTTTAATACCTTTGGACTATTGTTATTTTTGCTTAACAGTTTGGCTCATTATAAAATTCTAAACTGAGCCAGAAGAAGTTCTGTGAGCTAGGTGTGAGGTGAATCCCTTTCCTCATAGCACTCAAGAAGCAGAAGCCAGTGAACCTGAGTTCACTAATCCTTGGCCAACCTCATCTTCAGAGTAAAGAACAGCCAGGGGTACATGAGAAACCGTGATTTTTTATTGTTGTTTTGTCTTTGTTTTTGTTTATAAGAAAGAAAGGAAGAAAGAAAAAGAGAGAAAGGAAGAAAGAAAAGAAAAGGAAAAAGGAAAAGAAGTTTGCCCATGAGTCTTAGTCAGGGTTTCTATTCCTGCACAAACATCATGACCAAGAAGCAAGTTGTGGAGGAAAGGGTTTATTGAGCTTACACTTCCACGTTGCAGTTCATCACTAAAGGAAGTCAGGACTGGAACTCAAGCAGGTCAGGAAGCAGGAGCTGATGCAGAGGCCATGGAGGGATGTTTCTTACTGGCTTACTTCCCCTGGCTTGCTCAGCCTGCTCTCTTATAGAACCCAAGAATACCAGCCCAGGGATGGCCCCACCCACAAGGGGGCCCTCCCCACTTGATCACTGACCGAGAAAATGCCCCACAGCTGTATCTCATGGACGCACTTCCTCCAGGGAGGCTCCTTTCTCCGTGATAACTCCAGCCTGTGTCAAGTTGACACACAGAACAGTCTAGTACACCATGATTCTTGATTTTGAATATACTGTTTCTGTTTTCTTTTCTTCTTTTTGCACGGGGTGGGGGTGGGGTGGGGGATGGGGGTGGGGTATCTTTGTTTGTTTGAGACAGGGTGTCACTGTATAGTTCTGGCTGATCTGGAACTCACTTTGTAGACTGTGCGGGCTTTGAACTCGCAGAGATCTGCCAACCTCTGTATCCTGAGTGCTGGGATTGAAGGCATGTGCCACTATGCCTGCTAAACATACTTTTTCATTAGGCCATTTATTAATTAATTAATGTTTATTTTTGAGACAGGACTCACAGAGCCCCGGCTGACTATGAATCAACTGTGTGGCCAAGGATGACCTTGACTGTCTCTCCTGCTGCATTTGCCCCTCAAGTACCCAGGATTACAGATGTGCACTGCCACCATTAAGGATCACGTGTAAGACTCCTGTATACTAAAGAAGCACTCTGCTCACTGAGCTACGTTCCTCTTCCATTAGTTTCTGAAAGCCAGCATTTGTAACCGGGGGTTCACACTTGAATCTTATTCTTTTCTAATGCATTTACCTCTTTCTATCTATAAATACTTAGGTTCTTTTGTACCACTGGAATCCTTTAAAAAGGTATGTATCCCAAAAGGGGGCTATTATCTTATTACTTCTCTGAGAATACAACCTAGGGCCTCATCTTGTTGGGCAAGTACTCTACCACTGAGGCCCAACCTGTAAACAGGTCTTTTTAATACAAATATTTATCATGTTCCTTTTTAGAATTCATTTTTTTCCATTTTCTCCTTTCTTTGGTGGACTCTTGCTGGATATTGGACCCCTGGATTCACCTTGTCATCATCATTTCTTTCACAAAACAGCCAGTCCTACTACACTTTCCAAAAACATTCTGTTTCTTATTGTGAAGTGATGAATTTACCTGCTTTCCACAAACATCTCACAGCCCCCCTTCCTCTTCACAGCCCCCTCTTCCCCCTCCCAGCCCCTTCCTCTTCACAGCCCCCCTTTTTCTCCTCACAGCCCTCCTCTTTCTCCTCACAACCCTCCCTTCCTCCTCACAGCCCCCTCTTTCTCCTCACAGCCCCCCTCTTCCTCCACACAGTCCCCCCTTCCTCCTCACAGCCCCCCTCTTTCTCCTCCCAACTCTCCTTCCTCCTCACAGCCCCCGTCTTTCTCCTCCCAACTCTCCTTCCTCCTCACAGCCCCCCTCTTTCTCCTCACAGCCCTCTTCTTTCTCCTCACAGCCCTCCCTTCTTCCTCACAGCCCCCCTTCCCCCTCACAGCACCCCTCTTCTTCCTCCTCACAGCCCCCCTCTTTCTCCTCACAACCCCCTTCCCCCTCACAGCACCCCTCTTCTTCCTCCTCATAGCTCCCCTCTTTCTCCTCACTAAGGTTTCATCACTCCAAGTTGTGGAAATTGATACAGAAGGTTTTTAGGCGATGAAGTCTTGCAGAACAAGAGAAGGAAGAAGATTGAGTAGAGAAAGACCACATTCTAAGGTGATAGTAACAGAAGTCTCATTAACCACCCCATGAAGTTGTACAGCTTGGATAGTATTTCCGAGTGGTTCTGACTAGATGCAAGGATGTTGAGCCCTGAAACCATTATATAAAATCAAAAGATGGATACTGTAGAAATGTTTAATCCCAATCCAGGGTTTGTATCCTGTCTTTGACCATGTAGTTTCTGGATAAAACCTTTATATTTATAATAAGTCTTAACACAGGAGCTGGACAGATACCTATTGTCTATGTTGTTATAACCTACTTTCCTATCAATAACCCCCAGTTATTATGTACTATGTTTCATCTGGGCTGTTCTTAACTCCAATTGGCTAGCACTCAGGGCCATGTTTTTTTGTTTTTGTTTTTTTGTTTTTTTTTTTAATAACTCATCTAACTCAAGGCAGCTTCTCTCCCTCACCTTCTTCTCCACTACTTGGTTTTTGAGACATACCCCCCAGGCCTGGGAACCCTAGGTCTCTTCTGCCCAGCTATTGGCTGTCTGCATCTTTATCCACCTATCAGAAATAATCTGGGGGCAAGGTCACATAAGTCACTTGGGTCCTTGTGGACTCTCTGGAGCAACAAGATCGTGAGGAACCAATATTAGCATTAGAATGCAAGCAGCCTCAGGCCAACCCTCTACAGTAGGTGACTTTGACTAGGCAGCTCCTTTCAGCTGACACAGTCTTTGATGGGAGCCAAGAGCCTCCGGCACCTCAAAGGAAGGGACCGTGAAGCCTTGGTCTTTTAAGGAGGATCTAACTGAAAGACACTTGTATGCTTCAACCCCTTTAAGCTCTGTGTCTGTCAGTGGTGCACTAGGACTGGCTCAGCTCGGCAGGAAAGCGCATTCTCCTTCACTATTCTTCCTGATAGTGTCTTTATTGGGTAATTTAAACTTGACCCTGATGTTGAATTTTATGCATGAATGCATTTATGTATCTATGCATTGTGTATGTATATATAGAGATATATATGTATATAGATGTATTATGTTATGTATATGTGTACTTTTGAGACAGGTTCTTTTCTAAATAAGGCTGGCCTCAAACTCTATGTTGCTGAGAATGAACTTGATTTGATTCTCGTTCTGGGATGCATGCACCATACCCGGATTTATTCAGTTATGGGATGTAAAGCCCAGGGCCTCTTGAACTTGGAAGAGTAGCAAGCACTCTTCCAAGCGACATTACCATAACCATGGGATTTTTTTTTAATGTTACCAATCATATCCCCGGGTATAGGTGCTTACTTTTTTGTTTTCCAACTAGTTATTGGTTCTAGTAACCCATTATAGACGGGATAATCTTATGATGATGACCTGAATCTATTAGTATATAGCCATTAGGTTTTTGTTTTGTTTTTCAAACTCTCCTGTTCCTGAATTATTTTTTATTTAATCCAGGACTTTTTCCTACTACTTACTCATCCATCTATATATCAAATTATTAAAAGAACAGACACTGGTGGACAATGGTTTACATGATGGTGATACAACAGTGAACAAGACTCATAATTCAGGAGAGAGAGACAAGCAGAAGTCAGTGAAACCCTGCCTTGAGAAACCAAAACAATCCCTCCAAAAAATATTCATAAAACAGAAAACATTCAGATAATAAATTGGTAAATTTACTAACACATAGTAAAATATAAGAACATTGTGCTTAATTTCAGTGACTGCAATTCAATGTGATGGGAGGGAGGAGGTAGTAGTGCCTTTTCTTTTTTACTTTTTTTATTATTTACAATTGTTTACAACCTGATGGAAGCTTCCCCTCCCTCTTTCCCTCCCCTCCCTGTACCTTTCAATGAGAGAGAAGCGGGGGTTGGATATCAACCCCCCTTGGTGTGTCAAGTTGCAGTAGGACTAGGCACATCTTCTGTTGAGGCTAGACAAGGCAGCCCCATTAGGGGAAATCCAAAAGCGGGCAACAGAATCAAAGACAGCCTCTGCTCCAGATGTTGGATCCCACATGAAGACTGAGATGTACCACTGTTACATATGTGCAGAGGCTCTAGGTCAGTCCCGTGCATGCTTCCTGGTTGTTGGCCCAGTGTTTGTCAGCCACTTTGGGCCCAGATTAGCTGATTCTTTCAGTTTTCTTGTGGTGTCCTTGACCCATCTGACTCCTTCAATCTTTCCTCCTCTTCTGCAGGATTTCCTGAGCTCTGCCTAATCTTTGGCTGTGGGTCACTGCCTCTGTTTCCATCAGCTGCTGGATGAACCTCTCAGGAGACAGTTATGCTAGGCTCCTGTCTGCAAGTATAGGAGAGTATCATTAATAGTGCCAGGGGTGGGTTCTCTCCCATGGGTTGTGTTTGGAGTTGGGCCAGTAGTTGGTTAGCCATTTCCTCAGTCTCTTTTTCATCTTTATCCTGATCATCTTCTAGCCAGGGCAAATTCTGTGTGGAAGGTTCTGTGACTGGGTTAGTGTCCCCTCCCTCCATTGGAAGTCTTGCTGGACACAGGAGGTAGCTGTTTTAGGTTTTATATCATCTATCACTAGTACTATTAGTGACCCTCATAGATTCCTGGGAATTTCCATTGTCTTAGATTTCTGGCTTGTCCCAGAGATGTCCCCCCCCCCCAACAATTTCAGTTCTCTCTCCCAGTTCTCTCTCCCTGCATCCTCCCCAGACTTAATCCCTCCTGTTTACTCTCCACCCTGTCTCCCACCTAATTCAGTCCCTCAGTCTACCCCCATGTCTGTGTTATTTCCCCTTCCAAGTGAGATTCAAGCATCCTCTCTTAGGCTCTCCTTATTATTTAGCGTCTTTGGATCTGTGGATTTAAACATGTTTATCCTGTATTTTATGACTAGTATTGACGTATAAGTGAATACATACCATGTGTTCCTGGGTGTGGGTTACTCCACTCAGGAGAATCTTTTCTAGTTCCATCCATTTCCATCCACTTGCCTATAAATTGCATGATGTCTTTGTTTCTAATAGCTAAATAATATTCCATTGTGGAAATGAACCACATTTTCTCTCTCTCTCTTTTCTTTTCTTTTCTTTCTTTCTTTCTTTCTTTTCTTTTCTTTTCTTTCTTTCTTTCTTTCTTTCTTTCTTTCTTTCTTTCTTTCTTTTCTTTCTTTCTTTCTTTCTTTCTTTCTTTCTTTCTTTCTTTCTTTCTTTCTTTCTTTCTTTCTTTCTTTCTTTCTTTCTTTCTTTCTTTTTGAGACAGGGCTTCTCTGTGTAGCCCTGGCTGTCCTGGAACTCACTCTGTAGGCCAGGCTGGCCTTGAACTCAGAGATCTGCCTACCTCTGCCTCCCTAGTGCTGGGATTAAAGGTGTGTGCCACCACTGCCCAGCGAACCACATTTTTTTTTATCCATGCATCAGAGGTTATTTCCAGATTCGGGCATTACAAATAAGCTGCTATGAACATAGTTGCGCAAGTGTCCTTGTGGTGGAACATCTTTTGGGTATGTGCTCAGGAGCTGGGTCTTGAGGTAGAAGTATTCCCAATATCCTGAGAAACTGCCAGGTTGATTTCCAAAGATGTTGTACAAGTTTGTTCCTTTTCAATAGAGTGACCAGGGAAGGTACCCGAGGAAATAAATGCAGCTGGAGTAAACTGCATGAAGAGGCTGCAGGGGAAAGAGGTATAGCAAGGTAGAAAGGGGACCAGATCTGCTTGGCTGTGCTGGTCACCTATGCCTTTGGTGTCTTATGTCAGTCGTAGTTCTATCAGACAACAAAACAAAACAAAACAAAACAAAACAAACAAACCACAAGAGTGTTACATGTGTGTCTCTTTAAACACACACACATACATAATACACACACACACATACACACACACACACACATACACACCTATAAAGTATTGATAAGAGAATAAGAGGTGAGAGAGAGACAGAGACAGAGGGAGGAAGGGAAGGGGGAAGGGAGGGGAAGAGGGAAAGACTTCATGAGAGAGCTTAGTACTCTTCAAATCAGAAAAAGGGGGTAGGAGGAATTTTCTCAAGGATTTGCCTCAGTTAGAGGGCTAGCTGGTGGGCAGCAAACTTAGGCAGAAAGGTTTTTAGAGATTTACCTCAGAACTTCTTCCTTAGAGAAACTTCCTCAGAGAAACTAAGTGCTATAAGGCCTTACAGCTGATTGAATGTGGCCACCCAGGCTTTCAAGGATTATCTCCTTTGCTTAAAGTCAACTGATTTGCAGATGTTAACCACAGTTCAGAATACTGGGCTGCAGCAGTCAGATTAAGTGTTTGAATAACTATGGCCTAGCTGTGGGGGGAGGCCAGAGAAACTGAAAAGCGATTTGCTTGTCTGTTCATATTTAAAAATGAGGCCCGAACTGGTGATTAGAGAACCCACAGAAGAGAGTTTTTGACTGCTGGCCTTTATTTTAGTATTAGAAAGTTGATGGGGGTGGGGTGGGGGAATCCCATGATTGGAAGAGATAACAACAAATAGTAGATTTTCAGTTGCCTTCTCTGGGAGCTCTTCAATTACCCCACCCCCATGTGGCCCTGCCAAAGTTTCTGCTCTCTTACTAGGGGAATGTACTGGTGGCCATGTAAAAAGTGTGGGTGCGGAGGCTAAAGACTCCCTCTGTGTTAGTCAGTGAATGTCATTGTGGTGAGGTGGATGTCTTCTTCTGTCTTTCAACACTACCTAGCTTCGCCCTGTCTTCTGGATGTCCAGGGTTGTACAGGGCCACACCAGGTCCCTTCATTCCATGTGCCTTTTCCACCAAAGCTGGAGCCTCCCACAAAGGCCCTTATTCACTTGTGACTTTCCAACAGTTATCCTTGTGGCTTTACAAATTCATATATTTTTAAAATTATATGGATGCGTGTCCATCTGTGGGTGAACTGAAGTGCACGTGCCCATGAGGGCTGGAGCTGGAGTCATCTCTCCGCCCCCGGGGTTATACATTTAAAAAGAAGACGACGGAAATGATATGTGTTCCTTTTGCTATTTTGCACCATCTAGTCTAAGTCTGATACAGAAAAATCTTAAACACTGGGGGAAAAGAGGGGAAGGGGGTGTCTTTCCTTGCACTCTGGAGAACCACAATGGATCTGCTATTGAGGCAGACATCAAGCCCAATGCTGCAGAAATCAGATGAGCACACAAGACCTCTGGCTCCAGGCTTGCTCTCAATACTGGTAGTTGTGGTAAAATTCTCATTCAGCTACAAGGTTATTTCAAGCCCTGACAAATCAGTGTTCTATTAAAACTAAGATACGGTTATCGTTTTTCCTGATATGACAGTGTGCAGCTCCGGCTGGAGGAGGCTTGGATGAAGCTGTTCTGTCCGGACTGGATAGTCTTTAGATAGATACGATGAATGAAAAACAAGCTTCTGGGTTGAAGAAATTATCACAGGGGAAGAGGAGGAAACTCCTAAGGGAGGCGATCAGAGCTGAGCAGAGTGGCTCGCCCCTATCAACCCGGCATTCATTCGGAACAGCCAGGCAGGGACATTACTGGGAGTTTGAAGATAGACTGGTCTATATAATGTGTTTCAGGGTATCTTGGGCTACAGCTGAGAGAGAGAGAGAGAGAGAGAGAGAGAGAGAGAGAGAGACAGAGACAGAGACAGAGAGACAGAGACAGAGAGAGACAGACAGAGAGACAGAGACTGAGGGAAAGGAGAGGATATATTATACTATTCCTGGGTATATATTCAAAGGATTATACATTCTATTAGAGATGCATGCACATCAATGTTTATTGCTGTTATTTTTACCTCACAATAATAAAGGGAATCAGTCTAGATGTCACATATATATACTAGCTTGCCTGGAATTCTCTATATTGGCCAGGATTTCCATATTTCATTGAACCTTCCTGACTCTGCTTCCCTAGTGCTGGAATTAAAAAGCATGCAACTCGATGTCTAGCCATGTGTGTGTGTGTGTGTGTGTGAATGTGTGTGTCCTATGATAAATATTCTTCGTAATATGCACAATGATAGTACTTTCTTTTATTGTTGTTTTTCTTTGACCACACATTCTAGTTTTGAGTTCTAATTCATCTTAATAAGTAATTAGTTGAGCAGCATAGAAATTCAACAATCAATCTCGAATTTTCACTTCACTGTTTGTACCCGTATGCTTCATGACTAATTGTAGTTAAAAATTGAAGGAGTCCAGAGTTATGATTTCAAATGATAGTCTAGAGTTAACTTTTCTTCAAGCAGTAAACACTTCCGTTTCAGATACATCCTCACTGTGTGAACAATACTTGAATTCATGAAAGGACTGCTGGCATTTATAGAAGACATTTGTTCCCTAAAAGTATAGTGGCACTGGAAATGGTTTTAAAGCATGTGACCACTGGGCAGTGGTGGCGCACGCCTTTAATCCCAGTACTTGGGAGGCAGAGGCAGGCGAATTTCTGAGTTCGAGGCCAGCTTGGTCTACAGAGTGAGTTCCAGGACAGCCAGGGCTACACAGAGAAACCCTGTCTTGAAAAACCAACCAACCAACCAACCAACCAACCAACCAAACAAACAAACAAACCAAAACAAACAAACAAACAAAAAACATGTGACCATCAGAACAGTAAGTTTTCAGGGGACCATTTCTGTTAAGGAACATCAGGGAAAAAGAACCATTCACTTATGTATGAAAATGTACTTTCTACAGAAATAAGTTTTGGCTTTTAAAATGGCAAAAAGATGGAGCTAAAAAGGAATGCAGATAGCTGGGCAGTGGTGGCTCATTCCTGTAATCCCAGCACTTGGGAAGCAGTGGCAGGCGAATTTCTGAGTTCGAGGCCACCCTGGTCTACAGAGTGAGTTCCAGGACAACCAGGACAGAGAAACCCTGTCTCGAATCCCCCCTCCCCGGAAAAAAAAAAGGAAAGCAGATGAAAGTATCTTTTCTAAGGTACGTTCTGAAAAGGAGGAAACATTGTGTCTGTGTCTGGTCAGCTGCTTCAGCCATTTCTTTGGGCGTGATCAGCACATGGTGTCAAAGTGACTTCTCTGCACTCAACAACTGCACCACCCATTCCACCAAACAAGGCTCTACTAATGTGGAATTAAATGAAGTTATATATTGCATTAGTCATAGTGTATTAGTTGGGAATCTTTTGGTTGCAAATAATAGAACTCCAAAATGCAAATGGGTTTAAACACAAAAGAAAGTGGAACGATCTATATAACTGAAAAATCTAGGAAAGGTGTGAATAATTCCTTCAGGCTGAACATAAGTGTTTAAATGATTTCGTGAGGAATCAATTTCTCTCTCCCTCTCAGCTCTGCTTTCATCTTTAGGTTTTATTCTCAGGTAGGATGTCTTTGCAGCCTCAGGCTTACTTTTTAACCATCCAATGAGGAAAAGGTCTACAGTTGGTTGCAGAAAATTCTGCGATTATGTCTCTTTGGCTTAAAACTATTTCATTACCAAGAAGACAGACTACATTGACTTACTAAGGCATGGCCACAGTCCCACCCTGAATCTAGAATTTGCTAGTAGTTGTGGCTGTACTACAAAGACAATGTCTCCTCCATCTATAGCAGAAAAGTCAGCTCAAAAAGTTGATATGGCTTTTAAAATTAATCTATTTTATTTACAAAAATTTTGAAGTTGCTCTTATTCCTATTCTAAAATGATTTTTTCTTTGAAGGAGTTTATTAAATTACTAATATAATAAACAAAAATATTAACAGGATTTATATCTGACTATTAAGAACTATAGTGTGGAGCAGAGACTGAGGGAAAGACCATCCAGAGACTGCCCCACCTGGGGATCCATCCCATATACAGTCATCAAACCCAGACACTATTGTGGATGCCCACAAATGCTTGCTGACAGGAGCCTGATATAGCTGTCACCTGGGAAGCTCTGCCAGTGTGTGACAAATATAGAGGGAGACACTCTCAGCCAATCATTGGACTGAGCACAGGGTCCCCAGTGGAGGAGCTAGAGAATGCACCTAAGGAGCTGAAGGAACTGAAGGGGTTTACAGCCCCATAGGAGGAACAACAATATGAACCACCCAGTATCCCCAGAACTCCCAGGGACTAAACCACCAACCAAAGAGTACACATGGAGGGACCCATGGCTCCAGATGCATAGGTAGCAGAGGATGACCTTGTTGGACATCAAAGGGAGGAGAGGCCCTTGGTCCTGAGAAGGCTTGCTGTCCCAGTGTAGGAGAATGCCAGGACAGGGAAGGGGGAGTTGGTGGGTTAGTGATCAGGGGGAGGGGTAATGGGATAGGAGGTTTTCAGAGGAGTAAAGGGATAACATTTGAAATGTAAATAAAGAAAATATCTAATTAAAGAACACAGAACTAGCATCAAAGTAATAGCTTTTCATATATGTGGGTAAATAAAGGGAACAGGGTGACAGATGGTGGTCCCTAATAAAGTCATCGTACATAGTTTGAAGTTGGAGGTCTCCTACTTTGTCTATTCTTAGGCTGAATGCTATATATTGCAGATGTTATGGAGGTAATTTTCTAATTAGACCATAAATCATATTTAATAAAAAGCAAATAATACAGCTGTGCCAGGCTGGGTAAAATGAGTTTTCATTTGGTAACCCTCTCATATGTTGTGAGAGTTCCTGAATTCTGTAGAACCTCTCCAAAGTCAAGATAGTATCGATATCTTTTCATATTATTGCCTGCCCACAAGTTCAGCATGTTGGAGTTCTGTTTTTGTAAAACTTGAATCTAATTCGGTATTATAAGATTATAAAATTCTCTTATTCTAATTTAATCTTTCCTACCTAAGAGAAGTGTTATTTATAGACGGGAGTGAATGATGTGAACCCTTATGCAGAAATATAGCAATCAATGCTGTCCTCCCACTTCACCAATTAAACCCAAACTCTCCATGGCTACTAGGATAGCATGAAAGAGTCAGGGGTTAGGATTCTTCATTGTATCCTTGCCTGTGTTGGCTCTCCTTAGGTACCAATCAGTGGTTTCCCACACATAAAGCACTTTAAAAAAAAACCACTTGCACTGATTGGCCTATGTCTACTCTCTTGTCAGAACATTTTTAAAATCAGGTTATTATTTAGTTTTTTTGAATTATATATTTATTGTATGTATATGAAGCACACTGTACCTTTCTTCAGACACACCAGAAGAGGGTGTCAGATCCCATGACAGATGGCTGTGAGCCACCATGTGGTTGCTGGGAATTGAACTCAGGCCCTCTGGAAGAGCAGTGAGGGTTCTTAATCACTGAGCCATCTTTCCATCTCCTACCCTCCCTGTCAGACACTGTTGAAAAGAATTGCTTGCATTTCCCATAAAGGCTGCCAGAGTAAAATTGAAACAAATCCTCGGGCAGGGACACTGGATTCCACATTCTTCTTCTTAAACATTTATTTATTATTATATGTGAGTACACTGTAGCTGTCTTCAGACAGAAGAGGGCGTCAAATCTCATTATGGATGGTTGTGAGCCACCATGTGGGTGCTGGAATTTGAACTCAGGACCTCTGGAAGAGCAGTCAGTGCTCTTAACTGCTAAGCCATCTCTCCAGACCTGGATCCCACTCTCATAATTTCTACCTTGACACCTCTGACCTGTCCTCAGTTGCTATAACTTTTTTTTTATTTTCCAGATTATGATTTATTTACCAGATTTTTTCCCTTCTCTCTATCCAGTCCCTCCCACACACGCCTCCCTGCCAGCCTTTCAAAGTCATGGTGCTCTACCTTTTCCTCTTCACTCTTCCTAAACTTTCTCCTCCTCGGGAGCT
This sequence comes from Apodemus sylvaticus, assembly GCF_947179515.1. NCBI lineage: Eukaryota > Metazoa > Chordata > Mammalia > Rodentia > Muridae > Apodemus > Apodemus sylvaticus. The sequence continues at coordinate 136,866,071 of NC_067495.1, read as the reverse complement.
TTGGACTTGGGAGAAGGAAAGGGGTGGGACCTCCCGTTCTTTCTTACTTGGTTCTTCAAAAGGATGCTTTGTCTTGCTGCCTGTCCTGTCCCCCCCCCCCCCCATCAGTTTGTTGTTATTTTTTTGTTTTATTTGCTTATGTGATTTTTTAAAAAGGATTTATATATTTTATTGATATCACACTGTACCCATCTTCAGACACACTAGAAGAGGGTACCAGATCTCCTTATGGATGGTTGTGAACCACCATGTGGTTGCTGGGAACTGACCTCAAAACCTCTGGAAGAGCAGTCAGTACTCTTAACTGCTGAACCACCTCTCCAGCCCTTATGTGATGTTTTTGAGGCAGGATCTTTGGTAAGTAGCTCAGACTGGCCTGGAATGGGCTATATAGCTGAAGATAACCTTGATCCTTCAGAGTCCATCTCCTACCCAGGAGCCTTGTGTATACTAGGAAAGCTCTCTACCAACTGACCTGTATCTTCGGATCCTACTTTGGATATTATTTATTTTTGTACATAACATATGTACTACGGTGCAAAATTGTCAGGGGACACTTTTGTGGAATCTGTTCTCTTCTTATACCTTAACTTGCAAGGGGTTCCTTTAACCCAGGTCAGCCCAGCAAGTGCCTTTACCTCAAAGTCATCTCACTAGCCCATTTCTGTTTCCTTGTGTCCTTTTTAAAGCAAGTCAGGAAGTATGAGTATGCTTGAGTCCTGGCAGGCTGGTGGGGGGCAGGGTGGGAGAAGGCACTTTCAGGCTATAGCTCCAGCCCTTTCCGACTAACTAGGGCTGCTTTTCTGGCACCAGCAAAGAGCTGCAACAGTGTTATCTGCAGGTGCCCATACTGTGTATCCTTACTTCACGCCCGCCCTGCCCTGAGAGAAGCAAGATGCGAAGGAAGAAACCTCTGACTCCAGCTCCCACTGCCTGGAGTGCGAGGTCGGGCGGTCTCCTCCCTACACGTGCTCCAACCTTCCCTACCCCTCCGTGGGCGTCTCTGTGGGGGCTGTCCCCTCTGATTCCTGGTGTCCCGCCCCTGTTCATCCCGTTGGAAACTAGGCGGGGACGTGGGTGTACACCCACTCGGAGCGGAGTTGCTCTTAACGCTCAGTGGCTGAGGTTAGAAGCACTCCGCATCCAGAGTCCCGAAATTTCTGCAAGTTTCTGGGCTCCCTGTCCTGGGGCTTGTTGGTCCCAGCTAGGGGGCTCTAGTCTTCTAAGCCACCGGAGCTGCGTAGACTGCGACCCTTCCGGCCGCGTCTGTGCTTGCACAGACGGGCTGCTAGCAAGCCGGAGTCCGGCAGTGGCTAGTTAGGGTTAGGGTCACCAACCGGTGAGTCTGGCTCAAGGATGGCGGAGGCAAGGCCCTCTCCGGCAAGGCCCCCTCCGGCAAGGCCCCCTCCGGCAAGGCTCCCTCTAGCAGGGTCCGCTCCGGCAGGGAGCCCTCCGGCAGGATCCCCTCCCGCGTCCTCTCAGGCCCACGCCTCGCAGTGGCTGGCATTCAGGCACTTGCCTAAGACTGCCGCCCAGGCGCCCAAGACTAAGAATCTCCAGCTGAATCCGGACAACTGTACTTTCGTGCCGTTCACGCAGGCGGTCCCGGTGCAGGTGGACATGGCCATGGCCCTGCATCGCGTTCGGATCGCGGAGAAGTATGGGAAGAACTACCTCTGCCTGCTGCAGGCAGTCTTCCTCGCAGGTGAGTACCGTTTCCCTGTGCACTCCCGCCCAGTGGCCTGGAACACCAGGCTCTCTCCCCTCTTCCCGGCTCCCTCCTCAACCTGTTGGAGTGGGGGGGGGGTGTCTGGTGCACTTTGTCTTCTCTAGTCTCTCTCTCTCTCTCTCTCTCTCTCTCTCTCTCTCTCTCTCTCTCTCTCTCTCTCTCTCTCTCTCTCTCTCCCTCCCTCTCTCCCTCCCTCTCTCTCCTCTCTGTCTCTCTGTCTCTGTCTCTGTCTCTCTGTCTCTCTGTCTCTCCTGTCTGTCTCTGTCTCTCTTGCTCTCCTTTCCCTGCCCCCATTCACTCCTTAATCCACCCAAACCCCCTGCGGTGGCGCTCCTAGTTTAGAGCCGCCCGGACTGTGGTCCTCAGTTCTTCAGGCCACCTGCCACCGAGGATGTGCGTGGCCCTCTATTCAGCTCAAAGCCCCGCAGGCGGACCTCCAGAAGCCCACGATGCAAGGTGAGACTGCTCCACGTCTCCTCCTCACTTCCCACCTGCCTCTTGGTGGAGTAGGGAACGTTGGGGGGATCTTCCATTCTGTACCCTGGAGCCACAGCACCCTGAGGATGAGGATGCAGATGCACTTCCCTGTAACACTCCTTGTAGTTTTTAAAGCGAGGTTTATTTACGTGTGTGGGTGGTCGCTGTTTCATTTACACGTGCTAGGGCCAAGTCAAAAAGGCCCTTGGATTCTGAAAGCCGCGGGCCTGCAGTTGGAGGAGGAGTTTGTAGGCAAACTGGGGCCAAGGATTTGGGCTTTCTCACTAGGACCGCCGCAGCCTGGTCCTATGAGCTTCCTGCCTCCTTTCTGCTCTTACTACAAAGGCAAAAAGCTCCTTCTTACTCGCCCTGGAGGGACAAAACCAAAGCTGACAAATCTCTTACTGCTTGCCTCTGTTTAGGTAAAAGGCTTAAGAGTAGTGCGAGGCGCGAGGCGACATCTGATGTGTACCTGTTGAGCTAGTCGGAGTTGTTAGACTTTCGGCTCTCCGTGTATCCTGAAGCATATCCTGAAGCACGCTTAGGCTCGGAGGATTTAAAGTTCCTCTAGTACCATTGGCCGTCCAGGGACAGCTGCCAGGCGCTGCCTCTGCTGGCCTCGTCTTTTGTGCCTCTGCAGTGCTTCCCCTCTTAATGGGAACTTGGGAATTTATAGTAGATGCAGTGCAGTTTTTCTTTTTTCAAATCAGGTAGACACAGTGTGTGTTCCAAATTCCACTTCTTGTTCGAAACTGGCCATGAATGGATTGGAAGGTCATGTCTATGATTTTGGTTAAACCACAGGAAACGCAGGGCTCTGTCTAAAGCTTGGTAACAAAGAACCCTTTGGTCTTGAGTATTTTGTTTGGAAGCGGTCAATGTTATTTTCTATATGTAATAATAAATCATTAAGGGAAGTGTGGGAGTGGGCACACACTTTTTCAGGGTTTAAGGGCAGTTTAAATGGATTTGAGAGACTACAAAAAGGAAGTCTTCTGTGCACAAGCCGTGTGCATTGAGGGCTAAAGATCAACTTCGTAGAAAAAAAAACGTGAAAAATGAAACAGTCTCACTTTGTAGCTCAGGACTGGTTCCAAATAATCCTCAGGCTGAGAGTACATCATGTGTACCACCACTCCCAACACACGGGCACTCATGCACATGCATGTGTGTACACACAAACACGCAACACACACACACACATTTGTATGGATATGAGAGAATGAGGTTCTGGGGGTCTGTGCATGGACACTAGGCAAATGTTCTACCTCTAAACTATAATCCTAGTGGGAAAATGACACAAAATGAAAATACAAAGGGATGTTTCTATTGCCAGGCATTTCTCTTTGGTCTAGGTTCCTTTTTTGATCCTTGGAAGTCTCTAACAGGCTGCCACTGTGGCATGGCAATGTGTCCTAGCACTCCAATGATACCAGTCACCGTTGTGTTTTAGTTGGGGTGGGGATAGGGATGTAGTAGGTGGGGTCTGACAGCTATTTGTCTTTTCAGCAGTTATCACCATGTCCCCGCAAAGACAAGTACATCTGTGGCTGGGACACATCCTGTAGGATATTATAACTTTATATTGTTGTTGTTGTTGTTGAGATGGGCATTTAAAAAACTTGCCCAAGTTGCATTTGAGCTCCTGGCTTAAAGGATGTGCTTCGACCTCTAGAGTAACTGAGACTACAGGCTTGTAACACCATGTACAGCTTGTGCTTTATTCTACTCTTTTCAAAAGTATATTGCTTTGCTCTCTTTTCTTTTCTTTTTTTTTTTTTTCTTTTTGGATTTGTATTTTTCGAGACAGGGTTTCTCTGTGTAGCCCTGACTGTCCTGAACTCACTTTGTAGACCAGGCTGGCCTTGAACTCAGAAATCCGCCTGCCTCTGCCTCCCAAGTGCTGGGATTACAGGCATGCACCACCACTGCCCGGCTTTGCTCTCTTTTCTGTGTGTATACGTGTGGTAGCATGTGCCCTAGCACATATGTGGAGGTCAAAGGGCAATTTGCAAGAATCTGTTCTTTCCACCATGGGCTTTTCAGGGAGCCGGGCTTACCAGCACGCACTCAGCCTGCTGAGCCACCTCAAGCCCTTTTTTGACTTTTTGACTTAGAGTCTTAAGGCTGATCTCAAATTCTGGCTCTTCTTGCCTCGACTTCCAAGGTATTGGGATTACAAGTGTGTGCTACCATGCATAGTTTATAACTGTAAATGCAAAAAAGAGTTCATATACTTAAACATATTCACATATGTACCTATGTGTTCAGAAAGCTTTTTATTGCCATGAAGAAGCCTTTGAAAGATCACTTATTAGATAGTTATTTGTGGGTATACAGTTTCTCTTTTGAGGCAGCCCAGAGACAGCATGCTTTTGCTTCTGAGATGGGAGAGTCTCAAGATCAGAGGGAAGCATAAGGCATGAGAAATTTTTTTTTCCAGGTGGGTAAGGGATGGGAATGGACTGTGATAGAGGCAGAGAAGGTATTCCAGACATAGGAAATAAATGAACAAAGACAAAGCAGAAAGGGAGAATATAGTTTGTTACATAATTACAGATGGTTTTACAAATGATTAGAGCAGGAGGGTGTAGTGGTGTGCACCTTCAGTCTCAGCACCAGAGAGGCAGAGGCAGGTGGAGCTCTAAGTTTGAGGCCAGCCTGGTCTATAGAGCCAGTTCCAGGACAGCCATAGTTACACAGAGAAAAAACCAAAGGGGGGGGGGGGGGCTGGAAAGGGGATAACATTTGAAATGTAAATAAAGAAATGGTTCGATTAAAAAAAAGTAAGAAAAACCAAGGGAACAAGGCAGTGGAGGTGCATACATTTAGTTCCAGCACTCAGAAGGCAGAGACAGGCAGAAAGATCTTTTGAGTTTGAGGCCAGCCTGATTTACAGAGTGAGTTCCAGGACAGTCAGGGCTATGCCAAGAAGCCCTTGTCTTCAAACAAACAAAAAAGAACTAGTTGGGGGCTGGTTCAGGAGAAAGACTGGGAATGGGGGCCAGGTGTGGCCATGCTTGGATCTAATCCCAGTATCAGGAAGGGAGAAGCAGGGAGATGTCCAGCCAGGGCCACAGAGTGAGTGAGGGCCCTCTCAACAAGCAAACTACAGCCAATCAACCAACCAACCAACCAACCAAAAGGCTGAGAATGCAAGAGGAAGGGCAAGTTTGGTTTCAGTTTATTTCGTCATTTTATTTTAGTGTTCAGAATGGAGCCCAGAGCCTCACATGTGTCAAGCCAGTGCTCTGCCACTGAGACATTATTCCCAACCTGGGATTCAGTATTGAGTATGTGCTTTGTGTGGAACATTCAGGTTGAACTAAGCAAGAGGTCCAGATCCAGGAAGAAGTAGGGAGACGTAAACCTTATTTCTTCCCGTCTTCTCTTAACTGGAGTTTTTTATTTATTTTTTCTTAAATTGACTTTCCTATCTTGATAGTTCATCCTGAATAATGAATAGACACATGTTCATTAGCTTGTATCTACAGTTTTCACTTCTCACATGCTACCTTACTTAAAAATGAATAGGAAAAATACTTTGCAGTCCATGAAGAATATAAACTCTATTAATCTCCAAGAGTCTCACCCAACTAAGAATTTAAGGAGGTGTGGAAATCTATCCTTGTGCAAGTTTGTTTTCAACTGCAATGTGGCATCCTTAAGTTTTAGCTCAAATAGAGTATAAATGACAGCATTGATTTGCATACATTGCACAATGTGGTAAAATGTTTTCCAATGACAATGGGTCTTTAATGGGGCTAAACTTTTTCTATTTTGAAACAAAGTCTCATGTAGCCCAGGCTGCCCTGAAAAACTCTATGTAGTTGGAGATGGACCTGAATTCTTACAACCACTCCTCAGTGCTGGGATTACATGTATAAGCCATCATTCCAGATGTTTTTAATGCAGTTCTATGGACCACATCCATTCATGCCAGGCAAGCACCTAACCAACTGAACTACATCCTGACCTGTAGACTACCTTATATTGACTATTTTCCGTGTCAAACTTCTCTGGGAAATGGAGCATCAACACTTTTTGTACCTGGTTTATTTTGCTTCTCAAACTTCTAATCATTTTGGACGGAAAGGTTTTCAAAAAGTTTACTTACTTTCTGGACTCCTGAACCTGGAAATAATTGCATCTTTTCCGGTGACTCAAGACTGTCCTTAAGACAGCATCAATTATGTTAATCTGATATATACAGTGCTCAGGGGTTCGAGTGGAGGCTCTTTGTCTCTATGGCAAATGGGCACAGTTCTTTCTGCCTTTTAATTTGTAATGTCTGCTTTGTCTAATCTCTTCACATATCCCTTGTCTGTTAGCTGTCACTTCTTGCTATTGTCAGTTTTTTCTTTTACTGTTTTTGGTTCCAGGCTGCATCCTCCACTGTTCATTTTGATGTGCTGTAAGCTAAAGAACATTGTAACTCAAATCTACAGAACTATCTGAAAAATATTAAAAAAAATAATTACTCTGGGAAGTCTTCCTTTATTAATGCATATGAACATTGTGTGTTTACATGTTTGCATATGCACATGTGTGTTCAGAGGTCGGGTGTTGATTATGGATATCTTCTGAAGTAGCTCTCTACCTGGTATTTTGAGACAATGTCTCTTACTGAAGCCCTGAACCTGGAGTCATAGGCTCCCCTGAGATTTGCCTGCCTCTGTCTCAGCTAGGGTTAAAGGGCCCCAGGCCTGGCCACAGGCAGCACTCTTAACTTCTAAGCCATCTTTCAGCTCCACTTAAAATAAGTAAAAATAATAGTAATAAAAGGATTGGTTATTTTGGCTCTTCTAGGTCTTTGTTAATCTTCAGAATTTTATTTTTTTATCATTACCTTGTCAATTTGAGAATAAAAATCTAGTTAGGATTTGCTAGGAATAGCTTAGACTCTATAGGTCAATTTATGAAGTTTGTTTGTTTACTTATTTGGAACACAATATTAACTAGTGTGTAGGCTGACCTGATACTTCTTTGTGGCCCAAACTGTAAATATTTTTTTCTGTAAATTTTCTTTATGGACATCAATTTCTTTTATTTCTTGTGTGCTTGGCAGTGGACTCAGAGCCCAGGGCATGCCAAACCTGTGGTCTACCATTAAGCTATCTGTGTCTTACATGTAAAGTAACATGGACTTTATATACTATTTTCCTTTATTTATTTATTTATTTATTTATTTATTTATTTTTTTGAGGAAGAGTCTCAAACTCATGATCCTTTTGTCAGCCTCTCTGAATGCTGAGACCCCCAAGTCTGTGCTGCTTTTCTGGTTCAGAGTTCATTTTTAATAAGTTGATGATTCCTTGTAAAATTTCTAGGTAAATGAGAATGTTCACATGCTGCTAGAATATAAGTTTTGATATCTTTGTGGTTGGAAAGTCTGATAGACATCGAGCTGCCTGCTCCTTCAAAATGTATTTCAGCTAGACCAGTATCAGCTCCTGTGTTTAACTTCAAGAGGACTGCAAGTTTTTTGCTCCTTAGGGTCTACATTTGCAGTCTTGAGCCAGTTGGTTAATTAGCTGTCACCTTAGCTATTGAATATCCAGTGTGTTGACAAGGAAAACGTTAGAGTTATTAAAAAAAATCTTTCCTCTATTAAGAAATGAACCGGTGTGATGAGGTGTAGTTATTCCTAGCTTGCTTGATGCCACTTAGCAGGACTATGCATCTGCTGCAGCATTCTTGAATTTACATTTGCAAGTCCCATCATTTGATTTGTCATTTTGCACTGTTAGTTTACAAAAGAGGGTCAGTTTGGCTCCCTTTGTTGTGGCCTTGGAAGGACCACTAACAGATCTTATGTGTTCTCCCACACGTGTTATAAACCAAAGGAAGCCATTTTAATTGGATTTGTTGTTGCAGATGCTGTGCATTTCAAAATTAGATTTTCTAAACCCAAGAAGCAATGAATAGCCACGGAGTACGGGAGTCGCCATTTAGTTATATGGCTGTGTGAATACCCTAGGGTCTGACCTTTGTGGGCCACCTTGTTTACTTTTATAGCTTGTGTTTTAAATAGCTGTCCTCAAAAGGTCAGATGTTATAATAGAAATTTAAAAGAGGAGAATGCAAATACTTAGTATGTTTAGATCATTCAGTTGGAAGCTGTGACCGTTATGCTCCTGATTAGCATTACATCTTTCAATTCACGTTCAAGCACGGCTGGACTCATTTGCACTGTGGGTACTGCTGTTGATGATTCAGATGAGTTAAAAAAAAAACAGTGACTATGCTGAAGAGATTGGTCAGTGTGGTTAAGAGTACTTGCTCTTCCAGAGGAACTAGGCTCAATCCCAGCACCCACATGACTGCTCATAGTGGCTATAACTTCACTTCCAGGGGATCTGATGGCGTCTTCTGTCTTCCACCAACAGTAGGCATACCGTGCATATGGTTCACAGACATACATACAAGCAAAACATTAATATCCATAAAATAATTGAAAAGGTTATTATTGTGTGTATGTGTGGTCGTGAGAGCATATGCTGATGGAGATGAGAGGACAGCTTTACGATGTCAGATTTCCCCTTACTAGCACACAGTTTCAAATATCATGTTGCAGACTAATCTTTAGGAATATAAATTGAGAGTGAAAAGGAAAACCATTTAGAACCAGCAAGATGATAAAGGGATTCATTGTTGCTTGTAAAGCTGCAAACAAGGCACTCAAGAGTCAAAAATGCAGCACACCACTAGAAGATTTTTGGTGCATTTCTCTCTATGGAGTCTCAACAAATGCAGCTCAACTACACAACGTAAGTCGGACCAATACATGTGTGTTACTAGCAGAGAATCCTTCATCACGTGTCCTTTCATGTGTTTGTTTTAGCAGAACATCTCTCCTGTGTCTGCTTCAGCAAAACTTTCCTTCACAAGTCTGCCTTAGCCTTTCACACCTGTGTCCACTTTAACTAATGTTCCTTCACGTGTTTGCCCCAGCAAAATACTATCCAACTGACTTTCCAAAGAAGCCTTAAGTTTCCATGTTGCAAAAGTGGATGGATCTCTATCCTATTTGAGGTCAGCATGGTCTACGTAGTGAGTTCCAGAACAGCCAGGGCTATGTAGAGACACTGTCTGATAAAAAAATAAAAATAAGTAAATACATAAAATATGTGTATTGAAGGGAGTTTTCTTGGTTTAATTTCTTCTCCTTCCTTCCTTCCCTCTTTCTTTCTCTCCTTTCTGTCTTTCTTAGTACTTTTGTTTTGCTTTGCTTTTGGGGGGCAGGGTCTCAGTCTAGCCCAGGCTATCCTAGAAATCACTTTGTAGTGCTGACTAGCCTTGATCTTATTGAAATCCTCTCACTTCAGCCTTCAAGAGTTCGGAACCAGGAGTCACCATGTCTGACTTGTTTTGTTTTTAAGGCATGCTTTCAGAACTATCCATACAAAAAAATTCTTTTAATAGAAAGTAGCTTTTCCCAGAAAATCATTTTGAGGATAATGCAAACACATTTCTGGAAAAAAATGCTTCTTTAACATAGATTTTTGCATTTAGCAGAGTTTTTATCATCTGTAAAATTTCAAACTTTGATCAAGTCGCAAAAGAACTTTAGAACTGGAGGAATATAAAAAGCTGGGTTGCAGCTCTGGTTTTACCCTCTTTTAGGTTTTAAGGACCTTTCATTTGAATCACAATGCTTCATTTTTGCATGTCACTGTACTAGATGCACACACATATAAATGAGAATATCAGTGCCTTTCACGTGCAGCTCTTGCAAATGTGTCTGGTCCTGCCCAGGATTGATCAGAAAGCTGGCTGGACCACCTTCAAATCCTTTAGCACTCTGAGGTGCTAAAAGGGTCCCTCCCTAGAGGCTAGTCCTCAAGGACGAGGCTAGAACCCTCACTTCTTTTTCGTCTCTTCTGTGTGATTTTCTTATTAGTTTAGTTCTGGATGTCTTTTTACTCCATGCTCATTGCATCTACAACTGTAACATTCATCACTCTGGACAGGAATTGCCTCTTGCTTCTGGATAAAGAGGCAGTCCTGAATCTGGGCTGATGCTTAACTGCTTCTGTAGTTGGATCTAGCTTTCAGCTTTGAACACATGATGTATTAGAGTGGCTGATGGATATGTGGATCAACAACAAAATTGTGTTGAAAGATGGGTCAGTGCCTTGCAGCCCATTCTTTTTTTTTTTTTTTTTTTTTTCTCGAGACAGGGTTTCTCTGTGTAGCCCTGGCTGTCCTGGACTCACACTGTAGACCAGGCTGGCCTTGAACTCAGAAATCCGCCTGCCTCTGCCTCCCAAGTGCTGGGATTACAGGTGTGCGCCACCGCCCGGCTGCAGCCCATTCTTCTATAGCCTCATTTGTTCCTTCTATTCCCCAACATTCTCTACGTATAGCTCTGGCTGTCCTGGAACTAACTTTGTAGACCAGGCTGGCCTCAAACTCAGAAATCTGCCTGCCTCTGCCTCCCAAGTGCTGGGATTAAAGGCGTGTGCCACCACCACCTGGCTTCTCTAGGATTCTAATGTAAGGGTTCATGATTCACTGAAGACTGATACTCCAGACTCACATAGTATGCAAGCGCAAAGAGTGTTTTATTCTGCAGAAGTCCAGCATGCTGGAGTCTCCCATGATCAAGACAGGGAGATAACCAAGTGAGCTCCCAGGCCTGCTTTAAAGCTCGTTAGGGGACTCTGGGGTAGGTGACCTTTCTCTCCTCCATCTCTAGGGACATTCCATTACTGGGGGTGGGGGCTGGAAACTGTTGCTGAGGAAGTAGCTGATGAAGTCTGGAAACTGCTGCTGACCCATTGTCCTTGCCTCAGGCCAGGTGGCAGGGCAGCCACTGAGGCCTGGACTTACCTGGACTTACTCAGTTCTTGGAAACAGATTTAGGCTTGGTCTCCTAAACTGCCAATTTGAAGTCTGTCCTGGAGTCAGCCTAGCCTCCTCACTACTTAATCCCTGATTCATTCCTTCAAAGCACAAATAAAGGCTGAGCATCTGAATGTCTTGTATCCTTCCTTTACGAATTTGGAAGTATTTCCTAATTATATGTTGTATAGATCTTGAAATTCAAGTGATGTCAGTTACATAGCAGGTACATTCGTTTTGATATGATGTATGAATTTATCTTTCCATTTCTTTAAAGTCATGCTCTCAGTTTCTCAGGCTGGCCTGGAACTCAACTGTAGGTCAGACTGGCTCCAGATGTGAGACAGTCCTCTTTCAGCCTGCCTCCTCCTCTGAGAGGCCGAAATTAAAGGGGTGTACCACTATATCCAGTTAGATGGCTTGAAGGCCATCTCAGAATTTCTTTGATCTTTTAGTTGTCACATTTAATGATTTTCTTCCTATTTATATTGCTTATATTATGTAACTCATATTGATTCTTAGTTTGGATTTGTTTAACTCTACTTCATACTTTCTTGTAGTGATTTCTGAAATAATTGCATCTTTCACAATTCATGCTTTGTGATAAATGCAAAGCAATCCTGTGGTAAGAGCCAAATCCAACCCTAACACATATCAGCAATAATAATATTTTATATATTGACACTGGTTAATGCCAGATTTTAAAAAAATACTGTTTAGTGCTGGAGAGATGGCTCAGTGGTTGAGAGTCCTTGCTGCTCTTCTAGAGGACCTGAGTTCAACTTGCCCCACCGACATCTGCAGCTCAGTGACTCTAGCTCCAGAGGATCTAACATCCTTTTCTGGCTCCCAGGGGCACCACACACATCTCCCCTGCCCACATACTTCTTCTTTTTTTTTTTTTTTTTTTTTTTTTTTGTATTTTCGAGACAGGGTTTCTCTGTATAGCCCTGGCTGTCCTGGAACTCACTCTGGAGACCAGGCTGGCTTTGAACTCAGAAATCCACCTGCCTCTGCCTCCCAAGTGCTGGGATTAAAGGTGTGCACCACCACCGCCTGGCTCTCTTTTCTTCTTTCTCAATGCCAATCATATTTGGTCCTATCCTGGGTCTCTGGACTGTCCAGGCTCTTCTTCCTGGACATCTATGCAGTGTCAGGTGTGGGCTCCCTCTCATGGCCACAAATTAGATCAGTTATTGGTTGGCCACTCCCACGAGTTCTGCACCACCATTGCCCCAGCAAGTCTTAGAGGCAGGGCAGACTATAGGAGGAAGGTTTTATGGCTGAGTTGATGCCCCAGTCCCACCTTTCCTGCTTATAGAAGATAAGCTGCTATGAGCATAGTTGAGCAAGTGTCCTTGTGGTAGGATGGAGTGTCCTTTGAGTATATGCCCCGAAGTGTTATAGCTGGGTCTTGAGGTAGATTGATTCCCAATTTTTTGAGGAACCACCATATTGATTTCCATAGAGGCTGTTCTAGTTTAGATTTTGACCAGCAATGGAGATGTACATATTTTATTTTTAAAGGCAAAGTCTCTCTTTGTGGATAAGGCTGGCTTTAAACTTAGGATTCTCTGGCCTCAGCCTTCTATTTACTGTGATTATAAGAATATATGTTTCTGTTACTCTTTTTTTAATTTTATTTTAAGTAAGGAGCTGTATGTTCCCATGCAGAGTGGAGCCAAAGAGAAAAGCACTAGATGTTTGGTGAATTGCACTAGATTAGAAAGAGGCTTCAATATATGTTAGCAAAAGAAGGATTTAGCGTGAATCTTCGCAGAAAAATATGTGAGGTCTTCATATTGTACCTTTATTGAAGAACAATATACTATATAGTTCTACTGTGGTCTAATAAGAATTTATTTTCTGATGATTTCAGAATTGCCCTTTTATTCATTCTTCCTATTGAATCATAACATTTTCTTTTCTATTTTCTAAAAGATTTATTTATTATATGTAAGTACACTGTAGCTGTCTTCAGACACACCAGAAGAGGGCATCAGATCCCATGACAGATGGTTGTGAGCCACCATGTGGTTGCTGGAAATTGAACGCAGGCCCTCTGGAAGAGGAGTCAGTGCTCTTAACCACTGAGCCATCTCTCCAGGCTAAATCATAACATTTTCAAGGGAGCATGTCCATTATTTGAATGTCCTACGTCACTGGTGTTTACAGGTGCTATGGCATATCTCTCAATCTAAAAGGGAAAAATTACCTGTGTAGAAACTCACCCATCTTGTATAAGACCTGGAATTCGCAACATCAGTCATAGGAAACTTTCAAAGAGATGATTGGTAGAAGGAATCAGTGCTGTTTAGGTTCAGACTGCAGTGGCTTGCTTAGTGGTTAAGAGCCTTGGCTGCCCTTAAGGAGGACCATATCAGAGGACTCACAGCCATTTTTAGCTCCAGGCCTAGGGAATCTGATGCCACTTCTGAGCTCTGCAGGCCCTTGCATGCATGTGGTGCACATACACACACTCAGACACACAAATATGCACGAAATAAAAACAAATAATGAATAAAAGAATTTCAGACTGCAAAAAATATTTATCGATGTTCTTGCTGTGATTTGGGAAGAATGGAGGCTGTCAAATTGTGTCTACTTAACTTCATGAGAGCTATTTGAGTGTGTTTTTCTTAGTACAAGTGTCACATGCTCTATCTGAAGGGTAGCAAACAAGATAGATGATATTTTACAACTTTTTCTGAATCTATGCTAGATTCTGCTTCAGGTTGAGACAATGACTGGCATCTGGTGGTTCTTTTTTTTTTTTAAATATTTATTTATTTTATGTATATGAATACACTGTAGCGGTGCAGATGGTTGTGAGCCTTCATGTGGTTGCTGGGAATTGAATTTAGGACCTCTGTTCACTCCTGTTGGCCCCGCTTGCCCCAGCCCAAAGATTTATTCATTATTATATGTAAGTACACTGTAGCTGTCTTCAGACACCCCAGAAGAGGGCATCAGACCTCATTATGGATGGTTGTGAGCCACCATGTGGTTGCTGGGATTTGAACTCAGGACCTTCAGAAGAGCACTCAGTGCTCTTAACCACTAAGCCATCTCTCCAGCCCCCCCCCCCCCGGTGGTTATTTAATAGGAGATTTTTGTATATGCTTGCTCATTTCCTTCATCCTGTTTCTTTGTCTTAAATCCAGGCTTTAGGGACTGAAGAAGTGGCTTAATAGTTTAGAGGACTGGCTGCTCTTCCAGAGAACCTAGGTTCAATTCCCAGCCCTCAGATGGCACCTCACAACCATCTGTAATGGCGATCTGATGCTCTTTCTGGCCTTCATGTGCACCAGACATACTTGAGGTTTATAGACATACATACAGATAAAATGTTCATAAACATAAAATAAATAAATTAATAACAATAATGAAAAGAGGAGGCTTTTACTAGCAACTTTGGAGGTTTGTTTTGAACACCAGAAAAGTGATCTTAAGTCCCTCGTACAGTGCCTAGAAAAGGGTAAGAGATGATAGGTAACCATTTATTTCATTTGGTTCCTAGGAGGCAGTGGGTTGGTTGCTTTAATCTTCCTGGCTGACATCTCTTATTCTGTTTTTATATGTCCTTTGCTTTTGCTGTCAGTTTTTTTTTTTTTTAATAAAAGCATGAAAATGGAAGCATTTGCTTTTTAAAGGAGTGGATTTGCCATGACCCTTTGGTGTGGGCTAAGTGTCACGTGTGTGCAGTAGATTCAGAAGCAGTTTCCTTCAATCATATATGAATAGGAATCCCAGATGGAACACAAAAGGACGCAAAGAGTGTCGATATAAAATAAAAGCCCCAGGGCTGGAAATTATGGCTATTAAATCTTAGGATCTGAAATAAAAATGCTTTTTATAAAATGAGAAAACTTGTACATACTAATTACTTCTAAAAAATGTTCATTTTTCTCTATAGGAGCCATTAGTGGAGTCTGTAGACCTGAAATCTCTGGAGTGGTAATCTATACTCCTATTATCGAGACACACATTCAGAAATAAGACTTCTAAGAGCATTGATCCTAGTCCAGGTATATGCTTGACTGTCCTCTGTGGCAACTCAGCACAGAGATGTTTTGTCTTTGAAAACTGAAAATAAGATTATGTGACTGGTTTTCCCTACCTTGCAAGGCAGCCATTTTGCCTGTAGATAGTTCTGATATTTTGAACAAAGTGCCTCTACATAACACTCTTTCTGTTGGCCTTCCCCCCCCCCAGGGGAAAGACCCAATCAGCCAATCAAACAGCCAAAACCATTCTTGATCAGACAGCTATGGGAGCATTGTAAACATAGCCAGTACCCAAGCAGTTATATGTATTTGCTAGGAAATATAGCAATATATCTATCAAAGTTTCATAAATTTATTTGATATTTTTTACTTTTTCCTAGGACATCTGTTCAAAATGGTGTAGGATGGTATTTTGGCTCATAATAATTCTCAATCAATGTTTATTTTAAAAGGCAGAAAAAAGTTAGGGGAGGCAACACACACCTCTAATCCCAGCAGTTGGGAGGCAGAGGCAGGCAGATATCAAGGATAGCCTCATCTACAGAGTGAGTCCCAGGATACCCATGGCTACACAGAGAAACCCTGCCTTGAAAAACAAGAATAAAAACAACACCAATAACCCCCCCCCCACACACACACAAAGAAAAGAAAGCCCCCTGTGGTGGCACACAGCTGTCATTCCAACATTCGGGATGTAGGGGCAGGAAGATAACGTATTTAAGACTAGCCTGGGCTACATAGTGAGTTTGAGACTATCTTAGGATACAGAAGAGCCCATCTTAAATCAGAATGAATATGGTATACATCTTTATGTGGTGTAACACCTACCATGTAACAGGGTGATGGACACTTTGAGTTTCTGCAAGTGACACAATGAAAACCGAGAATCTGATTAGATGGGTGCACCCTCCTTTTTTATGTTATTCCAAATACATTAATTTCTGTATCTTGTAGCACATAAAAAAGTTGAATTCTAACCTTATTTCCTCATTTGAGATAAAAGAATTAGTGATTGTTTTCAACTTCATGATCAAGATAATAGGGGCTGGAGAAATGGCCCCATGGTTAAGAACTCTTGCTGCCACGCTGGGCGGTGGTGGTGTACACCTGTAATCCCAGCACTCTGGGAGACAAAGGCAGGCAGATTTTTGAGTTCGAGGCCAGCCTGGTCTACAGAGTGAGTTCCAGGACAGCCTGGGCTATACAGAGAAACCCTGTCTTGAACAAACCAAATCCCCCCCCCCCCAAAAAAAACCCCAAAAAAGCAAAAACAAACCTAAGAACTCTTGCTGCTTTTGCAGAGGACTCCGTTCAGTTCCTAGTACCCATATAGTAGTTCATAACCACATATAACTCCAGTTATAGGGGATCAGATGTCCTCTCCCGGCTTCTGCAGATACTATGTACACATAAATGTAGATAAAACACTCATGCATGTTTTAAAAGAAAGACTAAGAGACTGATGCTTCTTATATGTGAATGAACACAAGAGATTTTATTTATTTTTTTTTTTGTTTTTAGTTTGTGTCTGATTGTGTGTACGAGGCTTTTCAGCAGAGAAGATTTACTATTTTTCATTATGTATATCTCTGTGCATGTATGTACATGCCAGGGCAATGCCCTTAAGTTTTTAGAGGCATTGGATCTCTTGGAGCTAGAGGTACATGCAGTTGGGAGCTGGGAACCAAACTTAAAGTCATTTGCCAGAGCACTACATGCTTTACCACTGAGCTATTTCTCCAGCTCTCAACCAGCCCTTTTGGGGTTTGCCATATAGGAGAAAGTGTGTCTTTTATTTGTCTGTAATGGATTAGCTTGGCCAGCTTTCTGTAAAAGATATCTTTGCTCAGCAAGAAAGATGCTGTAATGTGACTTTGGTCTACCATTGTGATCAAGACTTAAAAAAAAAAATTCTTTTTTGAACCAAGGTCTCATGCAGTCAAGGGTAGCCTCCAACTTGATGTATTCAAGTATGACCTCAAATTTTTTCTGTACTCCTGCATCTTCCACCTGAGTGGGTGCTGGATGGGATTACAAATATATGCCAAGATTCGTGGTCTATGTGTTGCTGTGGATGGATCCCTGGGCTGCAAGCATGCTACCGTCCGAACTGCATCTCCAACCTTTTTATTTCTTATACTTGGAAATTATAGAGTTTAAGGAGTCTGCAAGAGAAATATGAATCACCCTCATTTTCACTTTTGTATCACAGGAGGAAATCCGTGTGCAAATGCAAGAGCCTCAGAGTCAAAACAGGCTGCAGCTCACCTTGATTACTTTCCCTGAAGCCAAGAATCTAGCGTTCTCTGCTTGCTTGTTTTCAGCAATAGTCTCACCCTGTTCTCTGTGGACACTCAGTTCCAGCCACCTGCCTTCTGTTGCCTTTCTTTGCTAGTTTCCTCTTTCTTTTAGTTGATCATTAGACTATTTCTTAAAGTGGTAGCATCTCTTTTGACCACCATTTCATCTCTTGTCATTAGTGTGGCAGTGCTATTTTAATGAGATGGTTGTGGGAGGCATTTCCTGTCTCAAAAATCAAAAGTATATTTTCCTTATGTATGTGGTTTTCCATGTTGTTGGTGCTCCTGAATGTAGGTGCCTTAGAAAGTATCTGCTGTGTTAATGAGGGGAAGGGTGCCTGAGTGATGACAGAGAGAAAATGAAACCTTGTTCTTCCTATTGTCTGTCTACAGCTTTCTGCTTTATGCACAAGGCTGTTTTTATTATATGGATGTCTGAATTGTGGAGTGATAGTTTTTATAGTTTAGTAAGATTCTGAATGGTGCAAGAATAATCAGCCTGCAATATATTATTTCCAGTTTGCCGTCTGACATAAAATTCATCAATTTATTTTAATAAATATTCTTGCTATATTCAAGTCAGGAGAGAATTTTTTTTTAAATAGGGATGTCTCTGTGTTCTAATGCTATTTGTTTTAAGACAGGGTGTCTCTAGGTAGCACTGACCAGGCTGGCTTTGAACTCAGAGACTAACCTGCCTCTACCTCCTAAGTGCTGTGTTGTTATGCCTGCTTCTAGTACTTTTTTATTTAAACCCTAAGCCATTACTACTTTTGGAAGCATATGAGGACAGAGAAAAGTCTAGTCTTTTGTTCTGTGATCCTTCTACCATCTATCTGTGTCTAAAAATGTCAATGTTTGACACAGTTTTGACTGTTATAAAAATTATTTTATATTTGAGACACCATAGTGTTAAAGAAATGATTTTATATGCTAGTGTGTATGCTTTGGTTTGAGATATACCAGGAATTTAAACATATGTAAATCTTTATGTGTATATGCGTACATGTGTTAGTTACAAGACAGTTTTAAGAATTAATTCTTATGTTTTTACCACGTGTTTCCGTGTTTACTTTGTGCATGATTCATGTGCCATAAGAGAACTTGCAACTTACAGGGGCACAGGGACCAAACTCAGGTTGTCAGACCATTTTGTGAGCTTCCAATCATGTCTTTAATGACTTGTACTTATGAAAATAAACTAGTTAACAACTTTATATTTCGAAGTGAGTAGATAGGGTAAGCTACGGCTTTGTCTTAATATTTTTGAAAAGATTTGTTCCTGATAAAGCACATCTATAGGAGAAAGTTTCAGGAGCACCAGAAAGAATGTGTCATCAGCCTGACACTACCAGATAGGAGGGCTTTGAAGGTACTTTGTATCAGAGAACAAGTGCAAAATATGGCTTCAATAAGAGATGTAAAACCACAGGCATTAAAACAGCTGTCCAAAATACCCTAGTTCGATGACCTATTTTCTTTTAAAAAGTTATCCTTGTTCATGGACTGGAGGCAGATAATGGACTTTTTAGTTTTGATCCCTGTAGCGTTTGGTAGATTTGAACATTGCAAGCTACCATTTAAGATCTAGGGCAACTAAAATATGAAATAATGCAGGGACAGTGACTTAAAATCACTGTTCATTAGGTATGTACTGTATGTGAGCTGTTTCACATTACAATAGCATTAGGTAGGTCTTATGATGTCCAGGTTACAGATGCGGAAACTGTGCCTCAATGATTCTATGTGACTGGCATGTCCACATCTCTGCTACTAAGTACAATAAACTGGATTGTAATCCAGGTCTTTCTAATTCAGAAACATGTGATGAGCCATTGTACCACAAATCTTACTAACTTAGAGATAATAATATCTACCATGGGGTATGTTAAGAACCCAACAAGATTTTTATAAAAACCCTCAATGTGCTTTGTAATTGCTGATAAAGTTCTATGAAATGCAAGTCTCTATGAGAAGTGGAAAACAATACACTACTGTGTGTATGACTACTCTTCAAAGAATCTGTAGCTATTTGTACCTTGTTCTTAGTTTTCTGATGAGTGAGAGTAGTTTTTTTGTTCTAGACATAGGTTTTGAAAGGTGGATCATTCGTTCTATATACCTAGGGATGTCATAAAAAGCATGGCTAATTCTCCCTCTAGGTGAGGGCAGAAAGAAAAGACTATGCTTGAGCTATCTACAAACAGATCTGTTAAGGGCTCCAGAATTCTTTCAGGGAGGCTGAGGATTTCTGTAGGATTCTAACTACACTTTTGACATGGATGTTGTTTCTCCTCTTGTTTGTCATAGAAACTGGACTGCTCCTTCAGTTAAAGGACATCAATCATTTCCTAATGCAAGACATTGCCTTCCTGTCTGGTAAGCAACCTTTATTGTGTACTTAAGGGCAGATAAATGTATAAACTGGTCAGCAGAGTTCATTTGAGACTTACATAAATAACTTGCTATCCATATGCATATATACACATATATAAACACACATACATTAGATTATAAAATGTTTTAATAATCATTTATATGATGTGGATATAGTTACTAACAAGAGGACACTAAGAATAATTAAGGACTTTTTCACAGTTTCAATATGCCAATAAGAGCAACCTTAATACTCTTGTGCATTTGTCTTTTAGACATCTATAGTATGTGTGTGGGGACATATGTGTCTTAGAAGAGTGTGGGCTAGATTTATTGATTTTTTTTGTTGTTGTTTAGGTATAAACAGAGTTTCATTATGTCACCACAGCAAGAATTTGCTATGCAAACAAGGTTGGCCTCAATTTCATAGAGGACCTTCTACCTCTACCTCCCAAGTGCTGGGATTAAAGTTTTATTCCACCACACCCATCCTTTTCTCTTTTTATACTTAATATTTTTATGGGTATTTTGGTCTACATATATGTCTATATGCCATATGCATGAAGTGCCTGCTCAGGAGGGCATCAGTTCCCCTGGAACTGGGCCTGCAGATGCTTTTGTGCCGCCACACAGGTACTGAGAAGCAGCCTTTTACCAGAGCTGACAGTGCCTTTTTTAATGCTAAGCCATCTATCTCTCCAGGTCCTAATCCTTTTTCTTATAATGGAGTCCTGACATAAAGCATAAGAATAGGATGATGTTGGAGCTGAGACTGGGTTCAGCCCTTACTCAAAACAGAAAAAAAGAAACAAAGAAAGAAAAGGAAACACACACACACACACACACACACACACACACACACTGGATTTAGTAGTTTCTGACTGGACTATATCACCAACAGATATAGGAAATTACTATTCTGTCACAATAAATTTAGCTGTTTGGTTTGCTTTCAGCACTGTCAGTGTTTTCCCAGATGGTGGTCGATTTCTCATGTTTCAAGTACTTTTGCTTTACTTAAGTGTTCCACTACTGAGGTACACTTCAGTCCTCTGTGTTATCTAAATTGTGTTCTGAATAGAACCATTTTCAGGACTGTCTGCCTCCATCCACACCCTCCTTACTTTTCTTTATGTCTTTAGCATTTTTGTGGATTTATTTATTTATTTATTTATTTATTAAGTTTTTTTTTTTTTGGATTTGGTTTCTTTCGAGACAGGCTTTCCCTGTGTAGCCCTGGCTGTCCTGGAACTCAGAAATCTGCCTGCCTCTGCCTCCCAGAGTATTGGGATTACAGGCGTGCACCACCACCGCCTGGCATGGTTGTTTTTTAAAAACGCATCTGCTTACACTTTCTTTTGAAGAAAAAGTTTCTAATGGACAAACATAATTAATGCCCCTACCTCCCAATTTAGAATTTAAAGATCTTCTTTGTTCTTTTATTACAGATGTACTATTTATACAGTATATGTAGGTGCTCAAAGGCAATAAGCTCACTAGATTAAAATTTAGATTAGTCAGTCAGTGATAATTGACCCTTAGTGGAGCCATGTATCATTGCCATTAATGGACGATGTTTGCTTAACTAGTATTAGCTTGTTTGGAAAGAGAGAAGAGAAGGGAGCTTAGGATGGGGAAGGAAGGGGTGTCCTGACCAAAAGCAACTGAGAGATGTGATGGTTACTCTTGGCTCAGTTCTGTTCCTGTAGAGAACCTTGGCTAATACAGGAGGTTTGTTTGGCTTACAAGTCTTGATCTCAGTTCACCATTAAGGAAAGCTGGGGCAGTCCCTCAAGCAGGAGCAGAGAGTAACCCTGCAGGAGAAGCTGCTTACTGCTTGCTTTGTAGGACTTGCTCAGCTTGCTTTCCTGGCTGGGGTGGCACCGCCCCCTTTGGGCTGGAACCTCCCACATCAATCATTAATCAAAGAAACTAAAAAGCCCCACAGATACAGGCCAATGGAGGCAGTTTCTCAATTGAGGGAGGGTCCCTCTTCCCAGGTGTCTCTTGTTTATGTCAAGTTGGCAAAAAAGCAAGCAACACAAAGAGAGAAAGAAAGAGACAGAGACAAAGACAGACAGACAGACAGAGAAATGCAGAGGCAGAGAGAGACAGGCAGAGAGAGACACACACACAGAGACAGAGAGACAGAGAGACAGAGGGAGAGACAGACAGAAAGACAGAGACAGAGTCACAGAGAGACAGAGAGACAAATACAAAGTCAGAGAGAGATAGAGACAGAGGCAGAGAGAGAGAGGGAGAGACAAAGAGACAGAGGGAGATACAGAGAGAGAGACGAGAGACTGTGTTCTGTTGAGGGTTGGGTGGGGTAAGTTCTCTCTACCATCACTTTTACTTCCTATGTTTTGTAGCTCTAGTGTTAGTTACATAAACATTTAGGATCATTCCCCCCCCCCCCCCATAGGTTGGCAACTTGAACATTATCTAATGAACTCCAGAAGCACTTACCTTACTTTTAAGAAATTATGTTTGTTTGTGCACAGGAGTGTAGCTGCCTGCAGAGGCCAGAAGAGGGCGTAGGAACCCCTGGAACTTAAGTTCAGTGCTTGTGGGCCGTGTGACACTAGTGCTGGGAACTGAACTTAGTCACTCCCTCTGCCAGAGCACTGTCAACTGGGAAACCATCTCCCCAGTCCCTCAAATGTACTTCGCTCAAAAATTTTTTTAGCCCTACTTTTCCATATGAATTTTTTGTGTGTATGTATGTTCACCATGTGCATGCGGGGCCTATGGAGGGAAGAAGAGGATTCAAAGCCCTGTAACAGGAGGGGTAGAGGATTGGGAGCCCCCTGTGGGTTCGGGCATTTGCATCTCCCCAGCCCCTGACTCTTTTCTTCCTCACCTCCATTTTATAGTAGTTTTGGAGACAGGGTCTCACTATGTACTTTGCCAGTCCTGGAACTCACTATGAACAGGCTGGCCTCAAACTCAGAGAGATCTGCCAGCTTCTGCCTCCTGAGTACTGGGATTAAAGGCGTGCACCATTATACCCAGCTCTCCCGAACTTTTTTATATCTAGTAATATACCTGGTTCTGAAATCTAGTTTGCTTAATATTCGGCAGTACAACAGGGTAGATTTCTGCCTCTGTCCACTTTCCCAGCTTTAGCACGCGCTGCTGTATTTATTTGGGTTCGGATGCTCTACGGTCATTGTTCACACATGTATGCAAAGGACTTGGGTCGCTAAGCCATTCCTCCACTCCTGCTTTTTGAAATTTAATTCCAACATTTAGATCATTTATTCTGCATAGTACTGGATTTCCTTTCCTGCTTACCTTAACTCCTGTGCTCAGTTTTATGAAGTTTTCCACTGTCATTTTTCTCATTTGGAATTTAGGATCATAACTATAACACACACAGTGGTTCTGTAATCTTTGCTTGTTCAGCTTGGCAGGTCATCGGTTTCTTCAGCCATATTTATTATGTGTATCACGTCAAAATTCCTATCTTCTTATTCATTTGCTCCTCTTTTACCTTTCTTTCTTTCTTTCTTTCTTTCTTTCTTTCTTTCTTTCTTTCTTTCTTTCTTTCTTTCTTTCTTTCTTTCTTTCTTTCTTTCTTTCTTCCTTCCTTCCTTCCTTCCTTCCTTCCTTCCTTCCTTCCTTCCTTCCTTCCTTCCTTCCTTCCTTCCTTTCTTTCTTTCTTTCTTTCTTTCTTTCTTTCTTTCTTTCTTTCTTTCTTTCTTCGGAACCACTGTGCTAGACTTCACTTGCTCTTTTGGTTTATATGGAAATTGTGATTCTCATAAAACTCTCGGTTACCTGAAATAGCCTTTTAGTCATCCTCTTTAAATATGAAAATACTCATAATGTTTTCTCACACAAATTGATAATTTGGTTGATGTGATTTATTTTAGGGGGCCGGGGAAGGGACAATGCTTGGATCATTACATTTCCAGAAAACTGTAACTTCAGATGCATACCAGAGGAAGTAATTGCAAAAGTACTCAATTACCTGACTTCTATTGCAAGGTATGTACTATTCGACTATATTTAAAAATTTTGTTTTAGATCAAACATCCACTTGAAGGTTAAACATGGACCTTGCTTGTTAATATAGTTATTGCTATTGTGAATAATAAGCTCACCTAAAGTAAATAAATATCAGAAAATAGGAAGCTGACAGCTACTTATATTATGAATATATTTAAAAATATACTATAAAATATATGAAGGAGAAATTATATAAATATTCTGAGGATATATGTAAACAAATATAGCATTTTAGAAGTGCTGCCCCTCACAAAATGTGACAGACATATATAAAAGGATACCTTTACTAGCCAGGAGTTAAGAAAGCCATTTGTCCCATTTGTCCTTTTTTTTCTTTTTTTTTTTTTTTTTTTTGAGGCAGGGTTTCTCTGTATAGCTCTGGCTGTCCTAGAACTCACTGTGTAGACCAGGCTGGCCTCAAAATCAGAAATCTACCTGCCCCTGCCTCCCAGCCATTTGCCTTTTTGTCCAAGAATTACACATAAAGACTTTATCAGCAGCAGTTTTGGGAGCTACTAGGCAGGATAATTTGATAATAAAATCAGTTAGCATTACTGTGTGTTAAAATGAAACACTTAGAAGCCTCCTTTAGAGGGGCTGAAAGGATTTCTCAACAGTAAGAATGCAAGCACAACCAGTAGGAGCATTTCTAAGGTTCCAGCATCCATACAGTAAGCCAGGGACCTTGCATATAGCAGCTATCCCAGCAATGACAAGTGGAAGCCAGGAGAACCTTCCTCCTTTTGGTTTCCAGCTTAGCCAAGAAAATGTAAGCTCCAAATTTAAGGAAAAGAGCTCATCTCAAAAGAATAGGTAGAAAATGACAGAGGAGGACTCCCTCTTATTTTTTTTAATTTTTATTTTTTGGTTTTTTTGAGACAGAGTTTCTCTGTGTAGCCTTGTCTGTTCTGGAACTCACTCTGTAGAACAGGCTGGCCTTGATCTCAGAAATCCGCCTGCCTCTGCCTCCCAAGTGCTGGGGTCAAAGGTGTGCACCACCACCACCCAGTGAGGACTCCCTCTTAAATACACACACACACACACACACACACACACACACTTCAGATATCATATTTATGTTGAATCTAATCTAATCTATCTATCTATCATCTGTTTACTAATTTAAAACAGGGTCACACTTTGTGGCCCTAGCTTGTTGGCCTAGACTTTCCTATGCAGACTAGACTGGCTTCACACAGAGATCTGCCTACTTCTGCTTTCATAGTACTGGGATTAAAAGGCTATGCCGCCATGCCCAGCCAAGATAAATTTTTAAAGGAAGCAGTTTCCATTTATTAACCTTAAAAATAGAGAACATAATTTATTTGAAGAGTCTTATGAGCAAAAATCAAGTTCTAGAAGAGTAAATTAACAGTGTACCTATGGAAGCTTAAAGTATTTTTAGGGCAAATCAAAGTTATATTACCCATTAAATTGCCTTCTCCCAAATGCAAAGAGCAGCCTGCAGTGTAAAACAATATATTTAACTATATATTTTTTAAGTGAATGAAAATGATAGCTTGCTCTGCGAGGTTAAGCTTGATGTTATGGAAGATACTGGCTGTTTTCTCATCGCCATGATGTCAAGATTCCAAATCTGTTATTCTAACCCAGGTTTATCACACAATCAGTTATTTCATTTTATGTACTTTTGTTTATTTGTATGTGTGTATTTTGGTGTGGGTAAATGCTGTGTTTGTGTGTGGAAGCCACAAAAGAGCAATGGATCCCTTGGAACTAGAATTACAGGTGGTTGTGAGCAGCTTGATGAAGGTGCTGGGAACCAAACCAAACTCAGGACCCCTGCAAGAGGAGTAAATAGTCTTAAGCACTGAGTTATCTGTCTAGCCACCTCATTTTCCTATTAAAAAATGGCATTAGTACTGAAAAACAAAGTTTAAATAATAAACAGGAGTACACACACACACACACACACACACACACACACACACACACACACGAGTTTTTCTGTGTAGCCCTGGCTGTCCCAAATCTCATTCTGTAGATGAGGCTGGCCTCAAATTCAGAGCTCTGCCTGCCTCTACCAAGTGCTGGGATTAAAGGCATGTGCCACTGTGCCCAGCACTCCTGAACGTTTTTATATCTAGTAACCCCATTCTGAAATCTAGGTTTTTTTGTTTTGATTTTTGTTTTTTGAGACAGGGTTTCTTTGTATAGCCCTGGCTGTCCTGAAACTTACTCTGTAGACCAGGCTGGCCTCGAACTCAGCAATCTGCCTGCCTCTGCCTCCCAAGTACTGAGATTACACGCGTGAAATCTAGTTTTAAAATAATTTTTAAACAGCAGTTTTTGGTTTTTGTTTTATTATGAGAAGGTTCTCACTATATAGCTCTGGCTGTCCTGGAACTCACTCTGTAAACCAGGCTGACCTCAGACTCACAGAGATTAGACTGCCTCAGCCTCAGTGAATGCTGGGATTAAAGTACAACAGTACTCCTGATCACACTAAGACAGCACTTCTAAATCTAAACTTGTCTTCAGTTAAAGATCATCTGTAAAATACGTAATCACAAAACACAAAAACAAAGACACAAAACATAAGGCTTGTTACTAATAAAAATTATTTTTTCATCTCTTATAGGCAAAGTGGATCTGACTCCCGATTTACTATCATTCTGGATCGAAGATTGGATACATGGTCTTCCCTCAAAATTTCCCTCCAGAAAATCTCAGTAAGTACCATGCACTTTATAGTAGGTTCTATATTCTCTCTCTCTCTCTCTCTCTCTATATATATATATATATATATATATATATATACACACATACATACATACATATAGTATATATAATATATATGCTTATACTTAGCCTTTTGAAAGTATGGATTTTTTTATATTGATGGAGACAATAGGTATTGATATTGATATAATGTGAAGGAAGAATATTTTGTGATCTTAAGTAATGACCTTCTCCCAACCTAAATGCTAGTGGGAACAAGTGAGTAACTGATGGTTCAGTTTCTAAGTAAGCAAAGCTTGTGCAGTGTTCTGTATAGCCTTTAGAGGAAGGCGTACATTTTATGGGACCTTTTAGGAAACAAATATAGCTGACTAAGGTCACTTGCACTAGAACAAATGTATGACGCAAATACTAAGGTTATTGAAGTTCTGAGTCTGTACTTTCTTTTGCTATATTATTCGTTGATAAACATAAAAAATATACTAACACTTGGAGGCAGGTAAAATAACAAAGTGAGTAAGGCCATCTGTTTCATATTCATCATGAATTTTTCCTTATTTGGGTACCTTTTACTCGTGGGTTTCTATTATTTGTTTATAACGGGTATTTAATTATAAACAGTGCGTATTAATTTTCTTTTCTGGTGCTGTGATCAAACTTTTTGGGGAAAGCAGCAGAATAGGGAAAGCTCATGATTCTAGGCTATATAGTCTGTCATAGCACAGAATCCACAGTGGCAGGAACTTGAAGCACTGATTACATCCTCAGCCAGATGAACAAAAAAATGAATGTGTCCATGGTAGCGCCCAGCTCACTTTCTCTATTGTCACATAATCCAGGATTCCTTGCCTTGGGAATGGTGCTCTCCACAGTGGTTCTTCCCACCTCAGTAAACACAAACTAATCTGTCACAGACATATCCAGAGGCCCATCACCCGGCAATTTTAGATTTTGTCAAGTTGACACTTATCACTAACTATCACATAGTGAAACGAAGATACCACAGAAGTCAAACAATTTGGTAGAGGAAAATGACAGCACTTACTGTAGCTCTGATGGTAGAGTGCTTGCCTACAAAGCCCTGGGGTCTATTCCCAGCACTACATAAGTCAGATGTGAGCCAGGGCAGTGGTGATGCATGCCTGTAATCCCAGCACTCTGGGAGGCAGACGCAGGCGGATTTCTGAGTTTGAGGCCAGCCTGGTCTACAGAGTGAGTTCCAGGACAGCCAGGGCTACACAGAGAAACCCTGTCTCAAAATAATAATAATAATAATAATAATAATAATAATAAACCCTGAGCTTGGAGCTGTTTGCTGACAATAGAATGCACTTCCCACCTGGGCATCAGTGGCAGGGCAACAAGAAGGAAGTCCTTGCCCTCCACTGATCTCAGGTTCCTAAGACAAGGGAACTAGCTTTTATTGCATTGTATTGCATTAATACAACTCAATAGTATAAGAAAGGCAGATATATTCATTCCAAAGAAATTTATCTTTTTTAAAAGCACTAAATTTTTTCCATATCTATAATCCATGCAAACAATTATAAAAGGATCAGGTAAGAAAGACATCAACTTAGAGTTCATGAAATTTCAATTTTTGTTTTGTTTCACATGGATTTCTTGGTGTAACCCTGGATATCCTGGAAGTGATTTGTGGACCAGGCTGGCTTTGAACTCAGAGATTCACATGCCTCTGCATCTTAATTGCTGGAATTAAAGGTGTATACCACTACACCCAGCTGAAATTTCAATTCTTGCTCTGTTTCATTAAGTTAACTGCATCATACACCCTTTTTATATCTATTCATATAAGCATATATGAGACAATTTTGATGCCTAATATTTCTCAATCAAGAAATAGAGGTATCCGGTGCTACTTAATAAATAAGAATGCTTTTGAGCAGAAAAAACATACTCGTAAGATTTTGCTATAGTTGTTGTTTGAGATAGGATCTCATATAGTCCAGTCTGGCTTTAAATTCACTATGTAGCCAAATATGACCTTGATCTGCCTATTCTCCAGCCTCTGTCTCCTGAGTACAAAGATTACAAGCACTCACCACAACATGTGACCTTTTTTTTTTTTTTTTTTTTTTTTTTTTTTTTTGATTTTTTGGATTTGGTTTTTTCGAAACAGGGTTTCTCTGTATAGCCCTGGCTGTCCTGTTCAAATCCCCAGAACCCATGTAAAATGCTATGAGAATTAAAATTAAATGCTTCCTCCAACATGGCCATTCTTACTAAATCTCTCCCAAACAATGCTACCAACTGAAGACCATGAGAGCTTATGGGGGACATATTCCTTCAAACCACTGCAGTCATACAAAACGAAAGAAAATTTTTCTGGAGTTATAGTTGGTGTAGTGGCTATTCCTGGTTGTCTACTTGACTATATCTGGAATGAGCTACAATCCAGAATTGGAGGGCTCACCTGTGATCTAGTTCTTGAGGCTGGAAGACACAAGTTTCTGACCTGGATCTTGGCATGGAGATCTTGAGGTATAGTAGCTATGAAAAGCTTAGGCCCAGGAAAGGTAGTACCTGCCTTTAATCCCAGGAGACTGAGGCAAGATCCCTGAGTTCGAGGTCAGCCTGTCCCAGATCCAGACATGGTGGCACACACCTTTAACCTGGGCTACACCTTTCATTCGAGACCTACATAAGGACGGTGGAAGAAGGAAGGTTCGCTCTTCTTCGTTTGCTTGCATTTACTAGTCTGTTAGAACCTACTTCTACAGAAGACCAGCTGAAACAACTAGCCTTGTGGGAGTGAGCAACTATTAGATCCTTGGATTTCCCATTCACAGCTGAATTTAATTCAGCTGAATTATGGGTTAATTATACTATAGACTTAAGTCATCGCAACAAATTCCCTCAATATAGAAAGACATTTCATACGTTCTATTGACTCTATAGAACCCTGACTAATACAGTGGGTTAGATGTTTCTTTTTAATATTTTTTATCTTGCTTCTTTTTAAAGATTTATTTTATTTTAAATTATGTGTGTGTGTGTGTGTGTGTGTATGTATGTATGTATGTATGGGCATATGCATATGTGAGTGTTGTTCAAGGAGTTCAAAAGAAGATGTGGGATCCCTAGGGACTATAATAAGTGGTTATGAACCACCTGGCATGGGTACTGGTATCATACACATTAATTATATTTCAACCATCAATGGCTGGCTACTGGACATGTTGGAAGTAAAGATGACTATCAATGAGATGAAGATGAATATTTAACTGTGATCAGAATATACTGTATGAAGAAAAGCCTAAATCTTTTTTTAAAAAAACAATGTGATATTGAATCTGATTTCACGAGGTAAATTGCTCATTCTCTTAAGAACTTCTGGTAAAAGTAACCATTGTGTAACATAGGCTGTTTGTGGTCCATTATGTTAACACTTGCCATTTTACTTCTGCTCCTAGAGATAGAACCTAGAACCACGTATGTCCTACCACTGACTTACAACCCCATGTAGTCTGTTGCTTTCAGTAAGATCACTACATAGTTCAATTGAAGACCAATTGGAGGCTTCATAATTACTGAGATAAGACATTTGAAATTCTTGCTGACTGACACATAATAACTGTACGTATCAGGCTGAAGAGATGGTTCAGCACTTAAGAGAACTGGCTGGTCTTTCAGAGAACCTAGCAGACACAGTTCCCAGCACTCACATGGCAGCGCCCAAACCTCTCTAACTCCAGTTCCAGTAGATTTGCCCTGTCTCCTAACTTCCATGGACTCCTGCATGCTGCAGGTGGTACACAGATTTAGACTCAGGCTCACATATATGCATAAAATAAAATAAATATTAAAAAAATAATTGGGGCCAGGTCTGGTGGTGCACACCTTTGATGCTAGCCCATGGGAGGCAGAGGCAGGCAGATCTCTGAGTTCGTGGCCAGCCTCGTATGCAGAGTTCCAAGACAGGCAGGGCTACACAGAGAAACCTAGTCTCCAACAAAACAAAAACCAAAACAAAAAAAAAATTGTATGTACCAATGGGGCAAAATGTGGTGCTTTCACAGACATATACATTGGGTGATGATATGACTATCACATTTAAACATTTATTATTTCTTTGTGGTAAAAACATTCAAAATGCTCTCTTTTTAGCTATTTGGGAAGGTTACTTTGAGGGAGAATCTTCTCCATCTTAAAATGTTTGCAAGCATATTCTGTTCTTTCTAGATTATTATCAGGATCCAACTTCACAAACTGTAACATTTCTCAATGCTTAAATCCAGAATAGAAAGTAGTAAAACAATACAGAATTGAAGTTTAAGTCTCAGCCAGAGGAGGAGAAGACGACAAGCTATCAGTGAGTACTACCTTCACAAAGAATCTTAGCATTCCACCTTAAAAAATCTAACTACGCAGAGGCAAGCCAGTCCCATCTAGACAGTTCCTAAGGAGGAGAGTGGATTTTTTTCTCTCTCCCTCCACTCTTAGGATGTGCCTGATCTTCTTGAATAGTCCTGCACAAGCTAATCCACAAGGTTCAATCAGGCTAAGTAGTTAGGGGACTGTGTTAACTCTGAATTACAATGAGCAGCAGGGAAGGATCTGTCAGCTGACTAATCAGGGATAGTGGATTTTTTTGCAGCTCTGCCGCGGTGGTAATGGAAGCAGCCGTAGCTTTGTTTGATAGAGATTTTTGGCTGCTGGTTTTAAATACCACCCAAGAAGCAGCTCATATTTCATCAATGTTGCGTTGACAATCGGAAAAGAAGAGTGTAATTGTGTATAGGCGAGATGGCAGAAGCAAATCCCCCGAGAGGCAAGATGAGGTTCAGAAGGAATGCGGTAAGGGCTCTGCCTGCAGTCCTGGAAAGCCTATTCCCAAGTTCAAGTGCCGGGACGCTGCAGCATCGTGCTACAGCACAAACTGCTGAGTGGGGCTTTTAAGGACACACAGGGAGAACGGAATCTTGGATTTTCGTGAATTGCATTGATGTGATTACTGTGATACTGGCTTAGGGTAATTTAAGGAAGTGGAGGAGGTAGATATTTAAAATCTCAATGTCATCAAGTTTATCAGAGAGTATTGTTGGTCATATTATTTGTTTAAGAGTGTATTAGCAATTAGGAATTGTTTGTCTGCGTAGCTTTAAATCACCACCTAAAAGAATATCTAACAAAAGGATTATGCTTTTTTTTTTTTTTTTTTTTTTTTTTTTTTTTTTTTGACAAGGGTCAAACTAGAGTGTGATATCCTAGATGGGTTTAGAGGTGATTTCATCAGCACTTACGAAGGCAGCCCTGCTTAGCTGTCACTTCAAAAGTGGGAACATTTAAACATCTGTAATGATAGGAAATTTCAGGGGGCAAACTCTAGCCTACAGACAACTGTTTTAAGGGACTTATAACAGTTTTCCAACATAAGCTAAAATGTTCAAGTCCCTCCTTCACTTACTTTCCAGAAACTTTTCTACCTACATTTTCTTCATTCATTCATTCATTCATTCATTCACTCATATATATTCATATTCTAAATTACTCATAAAATTTCTGATACGATCTTCCAATTTGTTTTGAGAAACATTGAAATAACCCTAGCAAACTTAATAACAAATTGGTCATCCACAAGTCAATAAATGTCACCTCACAAAAATAAAAATCAAGAAACCAATGTTATTTTGTGATGGCTTAAGATACAAACTTGCCTGCTCAATTATTGAGGAAACATTTACAAAAATGAAGAACCAAAATTACTTATAGAAAAAGCTCAATTAAATTAAACTTCAACTCAGGACAAGGAAAGTAAAGAATTGCATCGTTGCTCAGTGGCAGCGAATGCCAAGACTTGAGTGAATGATTTTTCTAATAAGTTTTTTTTTAAATATTATACTTATTTTGATAAAGTTTTGTATTCATTCATATACATGATTTTATGTTATGAGAATAATAGTTTCAGGCTTTTGACAATTTATGACACATATAAAGGGTCTGTGTATGTTTTTGCAATATTGTATGGAACTGACATTAACAGTTTTATTATCAAAGGTGCCTTGACTTTGCCTTTTGGAAAGCTTGTAATTCTTTTCTGTATATACATTTTTAAATTCTAAGCTTACTAATATGTACGTACACACACACACACACACACACACACACACACACACACACCCTTTAACCTACACACAAATGCAACACTACAAAAGGTATCAATTGAATAGGTGTATCTTCACTAATGACAGTGAAGATTTCAATGTAGCAGTTTCAGTGGTAAATATGTAATGATTATTGGGCAAAGGCACTCTCAGTATAGCAGAGAGGTAAAACATATTTGTAAATATATATTTCAAAAGAACTTTAACCTGGAAGTGGGGCAGGTTTTCCATGGAAGATGTGTTCATTTACACCTGAGTCACTACAAATGTTTATGTTTCCCCAATTTTTTCCATGAATTTTATTTCCGTCAAATGAATTACTTTAAGTGCCCCTCCCCCCCCCCAGGAACAGATATCTTAAACTGCAATTGATTGGATTGATTTTTGAAGCCTAGAGCTACAATTGTAGGAAAGTTTGCTTTGCTTGACTAGAGTGAAAAATTTGGGCCCTCCAGTTAGTGACCAAATGGCTTAATTGGGAAGGATTTTTGGATTTGGTCTGATTCTGGGGGTTATGGTAGAGCGAACAAGATGGTCTGGTAGAATGTGAAATCTCAAGAGAGGATTAAACTGATTATCTGGTGGGAATTGAATGATTAGCTGAGTGACAAGGATGGGATTAGAAGTGGTACATGTGATAAAATGAACACATCACAAGAAAGGGGTATTAGGCATGACTCTCCTGGTCCCCAGGGCTCTTGGCAAGCTGCTTGGCAACACTTGAAGTAACTCATATGTTCTATACTCTTGAAGAGTGCGCATGACAGTAGGGTCAGGGAAGTAATCATAGAAAACTCTTCTCTGTAGCTCTAGGCCATGGAATTTTCCCATGACTTCATTTTCAGTCATTATATTAAATTATATCAGCTTCCATTCTGTGGGCTACATGATGCTAAATTGTTTCTCATAACTTCAAAAATTGTTGCTGGTCCCATTTTGCAGAGTCAGAATGACTTCATTTCTCAATTGCAAAGAGTAAATCTGTATGTCTCTGAAAGGTTAAGTGTCCATCAGAAGCTATGTATGATCTATATAGGCCTTAGCACCACCGTTTACCTGCTGGGCTTCACTTTGTCCATTTGGAAGAAAGGATAATATGTACTGTGATCCAGTCATAGGAAGGCCAAATTGAACAGTATAATAAGTCTAGGGTGTAGGTAAAGCTTTTCAGGGTTCTGAATATTACTGTCTTTCTTTGCCTGAAAGGTTAAAAAAAAGAAATGTTATAGGGATAGAAACTGCTTTTTAAAAAATAGTAATTAAGCAATACTTTATGTTATCTAACACATTTTGAACATTTCCAAAGAAATAACTAGAGAGGCTGGAGAGATGTCTCAATGGTTAAGACCACTGGCTGCTATCTGTGAATATACCCGGTTTGGTTTCTAGCACCTACAGGGTGCCTCACAACCATTTGTAATTCCAGTTCTGGAGAATCCTATGCAGACAACAGACATGAACATGGTACACAGACATTCATGCAGGCAAAATGGCCATATGATTTAAAAAAAAGAAAAAGGAATGCTTAACAATTTCATAGGATGTGTGAATTCCCTCCCTAAAAGTATCACACAGAATAATTAATATCCAGGCAGTGGTGGTGCATACCTGTAATCCCAGCACTTTGGAGGCATAGGCAGGCAGATTTCTGAGTTCAAGGCCAGCCTCATCTACAGAGTGAGTTCCAGGACAGCCAGGGCTACACAGAAACCCTGTCTTGACAAACAACAACAACAACAACAAAAAAAAAAAAAAAACCCAGAGTATTTAATAAGTTTACTTTTAGGGCTTTAGTAGTTAACTGGAGATGATACCTCACTGAAAGACCATGTGATTGGGGAGTTCTGAGGCAAGATAATCTGTTCTCTAGTAAGAAAACAGAGCAGAGAATATGTTTTTGGTCTGTTTTCTTGAAGAACCAGGAAATATTGTGGCAGACAGCTGTGTTGGGGCTGTTAGCAGTGACTGGACACATGACAGCGGCAGTGGGCAACATGTCCTGTTAGAAAGTTACATGCTGGAATCTCAAAAGATAAAAATGTCTACAAGAAACTCAAACCAGGTGCTGAGTCTTCTCAAACAGGTTTTTCCTTTATTTTGTTCTTTTAAAAGAAGAAACAAATTAAGACTGACCTAGGACTACTTCTCTTTATTGTTTTGGCAAGTTCTTAAAAAGAATGTATTAGAATATAGAGGTTAATCTTGGAGAAAATAGAAATTTTGCCTTTTGATGTTTATATAACTATACAGATTAGATTCTCTTAAAGCATTTGGAAATGCTGTACTACTAAAACTCAGTGGTCATAGTCTGTGACTGCTGTGCTCTGTACATCTGTTATAATTTGCTGTTTATTTTTTCATTAAAATGCTCATTGAAATGCTCAATAAAATGTATTATATATATGCTCATACAAATATGGACAAATTAATATTAATCTACATGCCCTAACAGTTTAAAATTTTCTCCATCTAGATTCTCATATTAAGCACAGAAAGGATATATTATATATGATATTATATATATTATATCATATTATAATGATATTTTTGTTTATTTGTTGTTTTTTGAGGCAATGTCTTTCTTCTTAGTCCTGGATATCCTGGAGCTTCCTGTGTAGATCAGACTGACCTCAAGCTCAGAGATCCACCTGCCTATCTCTGTCTCCCAAGTGTGCTGGTATTGGGGATATATATATATCCTGCCTTTCCCCTACTCTCCTCTCTTGTTCCCAAGTCCCTCCTACCCTCTACCTCCTGTGAATATTTAGTTCCCCCTTCTAAGAAGAACTGAAGCACCCACATTTTGGTCTTTTGTCTTTTTTTGGTTTTTTTTTTTTTTGGATTTGGTTTTTTCAAGACAGGGTTTCTCTGTGTAGCCCTGGCTGTCCTGGAACTCACTCTGTAGACCAGGCTGGCCTTGAACTCAGAAATCCCGCCTGTCTCTGCCTGCCTCCCAGAGTGCTGGGATTACAGGCATGCGCCACCACCACCCGGCGACACTTTGGTCTTGATACTTCTTGAGCTTCATGTGGTTTGCAAGTTGTATTGTGAGTATTCTGAGCTTTTAACCTAATATCCATTTATCAGCGAGTGCATACCGTGTGTTCTTTTGTGACTGGATTACCTCACTTAGGATGATATTTTTTATTTCCATCCATTTGCTGTTTCCTGAGAGGCTCTGCCAGGGATTGACAAATACAGATGCAGCCAACCATTGAACTGAGCCCAGGGACCCCAATGGAGGAGCTAGGGAAAGGACAGAAGGAGCTGAAGTTGTTTTCACCTCCGTAGGAAGAACAACAATATCAACCAACCAGATGCTCCAGAGCTCCAAGGGACTAAACCACCAACCAAAGAGTACACATGGAGGGACCCATGGCTCCAGCTGCATATGTAACAGAGGATGGCCTTGTTGGACATCAAAGGGAGGAGAGGCCCTTGGTCCTGTGAAGGCTAGATGCCCCAGTGTAGGGAAATGCCAGGATGGTGAGGTGGGAATGGGTGGGTGTGGGAGCACCATCATAGAAGCTGGGGGAGGGAGGATGGGATAGGGGGTTTGCAGAGAGGAAACAGGGAAAGGGATAACATTTGAAATGTAAATAAATATCCAGTAAAAAAGGAAACCAACAAACCAGCTATTAACCAACAAACAAAAACTACAACAAAACCTAGACTCTTAGAGCAACTGGTTGTTTTTGACACAGAGTATTTGTAAGTACCTCAAGCTGGCCTAGACTGTTAGCCCAGGATGAGCTCCATACCCGTCACAACCTTGGAGCTTTAACATTCAATCTGAGACACTTATAAAAATCCATCAACTTTTAAGTGACATTTAAGTTCTCCAAAAGAGAACTGAATGTGGTAATCCCAGGTAGGTAAATGAAGAACGTAAAATTAAATTAATTAATAAACCATGATTATAAATAGCCATAAATTAGGGACTAGAAAGATTGCTAGGCACTTAGCAGCACTTGCTGCTCTTCTAGAGCAGCCTGAGTTCACGTCCCAGCATTCATATGTAACTCCATCTGTAACTCCAGGTCCAGGGGATATTCTTTCGGGACCTTTGGGCTTTTACACATATATTAGCATGTGCATACACACACACTAAAGTATTAAATATTAAACAAAATATTAAATAAATAAATAAATAAATAAATAAATAAATAAATAAATAAGCCTCATTTAGGATGGCTGACTCTCAATTCCTCTGAGGGGACATTTTTTTCAATTACCCTTCATTTGAGAAACATTCTCTCTACTTACTGTTCCAAACACTGGTTCCAAATGCCTTTCCAGTACAAAATCATTCCTGGGGATTAGGAAAGGGAAGTTCTTAGGAGTTTTTCAATCTAGTCTGCAAGGAGAGAAATTTCATGGTATAATTTTAAAGGGAGCTGCACCATGAGAACATGAGCAGTTCCTTTTTTGCCTGTAGATTTACACTTGCTGTGCTTTTTTCCACTAGAGAATGATTCTGAAATTACCTTTGACGATACCATGTTAACTCAATAGTCTCAAACTTACTAGATGTTTGAGGGTAATATCTATGCAACTATTCAACAAGTGAGTTGTGTCAAACAGTACATCTGACATATCAGTTATTTATTTCATAAAATTGAAGCATGCAGTTCAGAGCAGGCATATTAGTTATATCTGCTGTGTTCATGCACAAATCAAGTACACTGACTTTTCAATCTTAGTCTTAATCAGCCCTGAGCAGGTACTTGGCAAAATTTCCTGTAAAAAAAAAAAATGAATCTACAACCTTACAAGAATACTTTTCACAGTCTCTTTTTTTCAGATTATGTTTTTGTTGTTTTATGATCCTAGGGAATGAACTCAAGACCTCATGCATGCTGGGAAAGCACTATAAATTCGTAACACATATACTCTAACAAATGGACAACTAAACAAAAACTACATTTAAAGCAGATATATCTTAAGAGAGTTGTTTCAGGACTCAAAGCCTCAAGTGTGCAAGGGTAGGAGTATCTATATTTATTAAATGCTTATTCTGAGACTCACATTTTCAATGAACATTATTCTTAAAAAGAATTATTTATTTTTATGTATATGAGTACACTGTCACTGTCTTCAGACACACCAAGAGAGGTCATTGGATCACAGTATAGATGGTTGTGAGCCACCATGTGGTTGCTGGGAATTGAATCCAGGACATCTGGAAGAACATTCAGTGCTCTTAACCCCTGAGCCATCTCTCCAGACCCAAAAATGAACATTATTAAAATACCGTGCTAACTATTACCATGAGTTTCTATTTCTATCTCCATTTAACAACTAGGGAATCTGAGTGTAGTGAGCAGGATAATCAGTCTCTGTGTGTCTATGCCCTGATCCTCCAAACCTATGAATAGGGTCCCTGATATGGTAAACGGAAGTTTATAGTGTGATGAAGTATCTTGAGGAGGCAAAGATTGCATCTCAGGTGGTAGGCTACCTGTGTAACTGTGACCTGGTTACACCCAGGAGTAGCATGAACTTGATGTGGTAGCACATACCCGTATTAGGGAGTTAGAGGCAGAAGGATCAAAGGTTTGAGACACATAATTCAAAGGGAACTTGGGATATAGGAGACCCTAAATCTGATGATAAAAGAGTCTTGAGATTGGGAGATTATTATCCAACATTTCCAAGGCAGGATTTGTATCATGAAGACGAGGATCTTCATTATCAAAGAGATAGGAATTGGTGTGTAACTCTGTAGTAAAGATCTTGTCTGGCATGTGGGAGGCCTTGAGTTTCATGCTGAGTATCTTAAAAAAGGAAAGGAAGTAGAGAAAGCATCAGAAAAGGTGCAGTGGCAGAAGTGGAGGTCTAAGCATTTCAAGGTCAGGCAACAGATTCTTAGCTAGAGCCCCTAGAAGGAACACAGCCTGGAGATGCCTTCTTTGATTTTAGTTCAGTGATGCTAACCTTGAACTTCTGACCTCCAGAAGCACAGTAGAAATTTGTGTTGTTTTTAAATCACTAAACTTTAGTAATTGCTTACAGTAGCAATAAGGAGTCTGTACACAGAGATTTTATCAAGTACAAAAAGGAAAAATAATCAAAACCCTAGTTCACCTGGCTGCAAAACCAGACTATCAACAGGGAAAAATTGAGTAACGTAATGGGGATGGGATGAGAATCACTTTATAGCTCACTCCATAAACCCAAGATTCGAAATAAAAGTGACAATTTGAAATGCCTACACCACATGTGAGGAAGACAGTGGAGCTGGAAAGTAGTCAGGGTTTAGTTAAAATACAGCCTAAATAGTAGCAAACATCGACGAGCACTCTTCCCTTATGTCGAGGAGCAACAAGACTTGGAGATAGTGAGCACTGTGATAAATTAGAGAGCATCTAAAAATGAGGCACTGACCACCCAGCGCAGTCAAGTGTGGTCATGCTGGGAAAATGGGCCCAAGCACTAATCTAGTCTTTGTCTCATGAGAAATAAGAAATTCAACTCTTACATGATACCCATGTTTTTTAATTTATTTCATTTTTAATATTTTGTATATTCTTAATTTGTGTGTGTTTGCATGGTGTGTCTCTGTATGTGTGTCTGTTTATGTCTGTGTGTGGATGCATGTGTACAAGTGTACTCAGAGGCTGTAAGAGGGCTTTGCATTTCTTGGAACTTGGAGCTACAGATAGTTGTAAACTGCCTGATACAGATTGTGGGAACTGAATTTGGGCCCTCTGGGATAACAGCCAGTGAGTGCTCTTAATCACTGAGCAATTTCTCTTCCCTTCCTTCCTTCCTTCCTTCCTTCCTTCCTTCCTTCCTTCCTTCCTTCTTTCCTCCCTCCCTCCCTGCCTCTGTCTCTCTGTCTCCCTGTCTCTCTGTCTCTCTCTCTCTCTCTCTCTCTCTCTCTCTCTCTCCTTCTCATGATATAGCCTTGGCTGGCCTAGAGCTTGCTATATAGACCAGCCTGCCCTCTTATCTCATAGACACCTAGGTATTTAAATTGTTTTGAGATGTTGTTTGTATTTTATGTGTATGAGTGTTTATCAGAATGTACTTCTGTGCACCACATGCATGCAGTACATGCAGTACCTAAGGTGACCAG
The DNA here is from genome assembly GCF_947179515.1 of Apodemus sylvaticus. Lineage (NCBI taxonomy): Eukaryota > Metazoa > Chordata > Mammalia > Rodentia > Muridae > Apodemus > Apodemus sylvaticus. The sequence goes on along the minus strand of NC_067495.1, from coordinate 136,826,412 downwards.
AAGTTAACAGATCCTCTGGGACTAGACGTTAGAAGGTTGGGAGCTGCCTGACTTGGGTGCTGGGAACCAGACTTGGGTCCTCTGGAAGATCAGCCAGCGCTCTTTATTGCTGACTCATTTCTCCAGCTCTGAGATCTAGGTTTTATATCCCAGTAATGTTATTCTTTTTAAAAATAGACTTTTTAGAGTACTTTTAACTGCTGTATTAAACTGAATAGGGGGTACAGGGAGTTCTCATAAACTCATGGTTAATTTTGTTTTATAGCTTTGTTCAATTGCTAGTGGTGTATTATGCTTAAAATGAGTATACTTGAACTGTTTTGCTATGCTATGTTAATCTTTTCTCTTACTCCCAGACTAGACCTTTCCTGCCCCTCCTTCCCTGCAGATAGCTATTATATAGATGTCATGAGAATACCTTGTGGGCTCTTCCAATATGCAATATCTATAAAGGAACCAGAATCTTGCCTTCCATCCTATAACATGCTTCCTTTTTGTTCCCATCTGGGTAACTCAAATTTCAAATCTTGGGAGGGATTGCACTGATTAAATGTACATTAAATCATGTTGTAATGATGCTACTTCTCGGAGTTTTCCCTCATTCCTGCCACTTTGGCTCTGGTTCAGGATCCGACTTGGTTTCCTATACCGGTTTCCAGTTATCTCCAATCTGCTTCTACTCATGTCTGAGTTCAGTTCTTTCTCAAGGCTCCTGGTACCTTTCTAAGACGACATGGTTAGGAATGTAGTTCCATAGTAGAGCACTTCTATAGATCTCTAGGATCAATTCCTAGCACAAGAAAATTTTTAAATAAAATGCACATCTCACCGTGGTGCTCTGGTACTCAAAATGACCTAGAGATTTCTTTCGCTTCTAAGGGTAAAAACAAACACCACTCTCTCCCACTGTGGTTCTTGCCTACCTTTCCAACATCTTTCCCCCCAAAATCTGTTTCCTCTACATTTCTTGATGGGGCGAGGTAGTTTAGTGACTAAGGCCCAGCGTTAGCATGAATCCAGGCTTCCACACTCTGAGCTTCGTTTCAGTTGTATAAAGGGCAACTTAACTCTTTCACTGAACCATGGCGAAGTAGAATTATAAGCATTGGCAAACTATTTGGCACAGAGTAGGCATTTAATATGTGGTGGTATATTAATATTTGGCCATGCTTTTTCCTTTTATTGCTAATCTTGCATATTATCCTCTATTCCTTTGCTTTGGAACTCCTTTATGTAGTAATTATTATTATTTTCATTGCTAAGAATACTTGGCTTTAACTGTCAATAGATTTGCTACAATCTATAATCCTTTGGAAAGAGAGTCTCAATGAGGCCTAGGGAAGATTGCTAATATGGGAAGAGCATGCTTACTGTAGATGCCATCTGATCCCGAGAGGAGAGAAGTGCCTTGAGAAAGCAGGCGAGGTTGATGTGTTCTGCTCTTGACTGTGGATGTGACCAGTTCCCTCATGTTCTTTTGCTTATGAGTCTTTCACCTCACCCCACGACCCATGATGCACCATAACCTGTCATTGTGAACTAAAATGAACCCTACCTCAGTTTTGGACAGACTATTTTATTACAGAAATAAAAGCTAGAATAACTGCCTTTGTATGCCAGCTCTTTTTTCCTAGAAGCTCAGGAAATACTGAAGTTAGGATGACATTTTGATTACATTAATTCCTTTTTTCCTCTCAAAGCTATTTTGGCCCTCCTGTGTCTCACAGGCTTTGTGATGTTGCTTCCTCACGCATATTACTCTAATTATTTTGTTTCATTTTTTTTGACTTACTGTGCTGTAGTATTACTGATTACTAATAAACTCAGTTATTGAAAGTGCTTGATAATCTTTCATTGTAATGAATGGTGTGAATACATAGTGACAAAAATGGGACTTCATTGGATGAAAACAAAATTGTGCTTCTGTGATGTAGTTTTCACCCATTGTTTAGGGTAGATAGACAGTATTTCAGTTCAGGTAGACTTTTGGGGCTATCCCAGGGACTTATATCATAATTCTGTTTTTAGAAAATCTTTTAAAATTTAATTGTTATTATGCTATGTATGTCGATATTATGTGTGTGGGGCAGCTGACAACTCTGTGGAGTCAATTTCGTGGGTCTTGGGGATTGACCTCAGGTCACTAGTCTTGCACAGAAAGTTCTTTTACCTGCTGAGCCATTTGGCTGGCCCACTATCTGTTTTCATTTATACAGGAAACAAAAGCAATTTGGCTTCAAATCCAGCAAATCCACAGTATAAAAGCAAACACATAAACCAATGGAGTGGAACAGAACCCAGAAATTTATTGTCACCTGATTTTCAATAAAAAGATCAAAGAGAACATATAATAAATGGGACTGGAGATGTACATATACCAATGAAGCTAATTTTTTATTACTGTAAAAAGTAACTCAAATTGGATCATGGACACAATTACAAAAACTCGGAACTATAAAATTATTAACACTAGCAGAAATTGTAAGAAGAGTTCTTAAATAAATTGGTATCAGGGGAAAAATATACCTAAAACTGCAGGCCCCAAAGCATAAATAGGCAACCAGGACTAAATCAATGAAAAGAACTTTTGTACATCAAAGGAAACAATGAACATAATGGATAGCCTACAGTGTAGAGAAATTAAATCTAGCAACATGGCTGCTCTGATCACCTCCAACGGCCTTCTAGGTCTGTGTGATCCATCTGGAATGCTGATATGCCATTAGTACACACCTTTAATGTTTCTGGCTGGAATCCTTTAGTACATACTTTTAATCCCAAACAATGACCTCTAATTGGAAGGCAGACAAAGTGATGAATCAGTTAGATCTGACAGAATGAGTCAGAGAAATGATGCATCCAACTCTCAGGAGAGAAGCTATCTAAGAGCTGCTCAGGGAGAATGAAGATGGTTCAGTTTGCTCAGTCAGTTGGGAGTCAGTGCAGTGAGTGCAGTGCAGTACAGAGCAGTGCAGTGGAATTGAGTTCATTTGTGAGTTCATGAAGTTCAATTCATATAGCAGAGGCAGTTGAAGCTATTGAATAAGGAGGCAGAAGATTAGACACACTGCCAGAGTTTGAGGTCACGCAGAACAATTCACTGAAAGGCAGATAGAAGCCAAATTCAATCAATCAGCTTGAATTGATCGAGAGGAGAGGAGTTTAAGCCAGAACATCTGAGTTGAACCAGTCAGCTAGAGTTCAGAAAGAACTAGAAAGTGTGAGCTTATTTGGAAGTAAACCTTTGAGATAACAATTAAATCTGGAAAATAAAAGTTACTAAAAATGAGAATAGTATTCTAAACTGTCCATTGAGGGGCTAATCCCTAGATTATTAAATAAAACCTCAATAGCAAAAGAAAACAAAACACGTCTCAAAAGCCAAATCTAATTAAAAATGGGAAAATGATCTGAATGGCATTTCTTAAAAGAAGTTATACAAATATACAACAGGTATATAAACATGCTCAACATAATTAATCAGGGACGTTCACAGCAAAATCACAAGGTTAGAATGGCTAATATGTAAAAGACCAAAAACAGCATGCTGAGAGAGACAAAGAGAGACCCCTTGTACATGGTAGGGATGTGAATCAATACAGTCATTATTGAAAAATAGTTTTTTTCAGAAAAAATTGAGCAGATAATTAGTGTTTAATCTGACAATACGACATATGGTATATCCAAAGAAATTGAAATGAATATGTCAAAGGAATACCTGCATATCCATGTTGAATGCAATGCTATCAAAAACAGGCAATGTGTGGAACCATGCAAGATAATGGTCAATTGATGAAAAGATGAAATGTTGTTTACACACAGTAAAACTATGACATACCATCCATCGTTTTTTTGGTAACATGGATACAACTGGAGATGGACATTTTATTGAGTAAAATGAGCCAGGTACAGAAAGAGCCAATTTTATATTTCACTCATTGGTAGAAGCTACACAAATTGATCCCAAATGAAGTAGAATGTAAACTAGGAGTCACTTTGTATAGAAAGGGGAAGGGAGAGGGGGAAAGAGACATACAGTGAGGTTGGATAATAGGTACCAACAGGTGTATAGTTAAAGAGGAGGAAGTAGTTTTGGGTCCTAAAAGGCAGTGTTAATTACACTCTGTAATTACAGGATAACTACAAGAGTTTGAAAGTTCCTAACACAGAAATGTTGATGTTTGAGGTAAAGGAAATGCTAATTAACTTGATTTGATTATTACACGTCATACGTATATATCAAATTATAATGGCATACCACACAAATAAGTACAAATATTGAAATATTCAAATATCAAAATTATTAAAAATAAAGAAAACATTAAAACTAACTTCAAGATAAGGCTTTAGAGTCTAATTCTTTGCAACTTAGGACCTGCTTGTGTCCTGTGAGAAAATTCCATACTGGGAACATTATAAGGATCTGGCCTGATAACCCTATGTTATTTTTATTTCCGTTTCCATGTTTTTAGATATTATCGGCATCCATTTAAACATTGTTGACCTCTTACTGACTTCTGTGACTTAAAAGTTTGATTCCTCCAATGACATATTTTCTGATTTGTGCCCAGTTGGGAGTCTGTATACCCGCTTACTGTTTTATTTCTTGCTTCCAGGCCTCTTTCCCTGGGAGCTTACACTTAGTCCTGGTTTTGCGTCCTACCAGTTTTCTTCAACGGACTTTCACAGACATTGGATTTCGATTTAGCCAGGAGGATTTTATGCTGAAATTACCAGTAAGATTATTGCTTGAATCTTTTGTCCTTCTAATGCTTATATAGTCTGTATCTTATATTGTTTGTTTTATATGTGTCTATGTAACACTTAAAATTTGTCTCTCAAAAATTTAATTCTGAAATGTCCTACAACAATCTGTTTCTACTGTTAAATGTGGCAACTTATAGCAAAGTAATTCCTTTAAATATATTTGCTATGTGTTATAGATGTGTACATATGTGTGAGTATGACCAGGAATTTTTATTTTCACTTAATATTGTGTGGCTTGTGTATCTGAAATGCCATGACATGATCCTAAGCTAGCTCAGAGAACTGTGGTCTTTATTTTGAAAATATATCTTCATATGATTTTTTGTTTGTTTGTTTGGAATAGAATGCTCATAAAATTTAATATCTGAATTGTAACTTACTACACAAAGTTCTTTTGCTTTGTTCTGAGCACTGAAATTGTATGTATGTATGTGTGCATGTATATGTATGTGCACATGTGTATGTGAGTGCATGATTGCTCATTAGTAATGAAAGCTTTTAGACAAAGAAGAATTAGGTGTTTTGGTTTCTGTGGAAGTTAATTTTGGTTCATAGAGATGTTTTGTAAATAAAACCTTGGTTTCTGAAGGTTAATGCATCCAGGTGTGGGGGCATGCACAGGACAGAAGTGTTTGGAGCATTTATACCAGATAATGTTCTGCTAAGTGTTTACTGACATTCATTTTGCAGTTTGACGGAAGACTGTCATGAAGGACAGTTAACAGTGTCTTTCTTGCTTATTCACATAGGTTGTTATGCTGAGCTCAGTTAGTGATTTGCTGACATACATTGATGACAAGCAGTTAACCCCTGAGTTAGGCGGCACCTTGCAGTACTGCCACAGTGAATGGATCATCTTCAGAAATGTATGTGCTCCTGCCCTTACTGTAGAGCCTATCCTTCATTCTATCTAGACATTTTTTCCTACTTGGGAAAAGCAGATTTTGGGTCTCCAATTTTTCAAATGCATATATCATTCAACATTTTGGTTTTATTCTATAAGAGATAGCTAGAAATGGTAAAGAGTCAGTAAGGATAGCAATAGAAGGAGAGGACTAGTGAAAAAGAAGAGATTCTCTGTCCGCCCCTTCCTGTGATCATGCAGTAACACAGAGACTAAGGGTTTGGGTTCAGATCCTTGCACTGCTGAGTCATGTCTTGGATCTTAGACACTATACACCACCTCACCAGGTCTTTTCTAACAATAAAATGATACTGATAGTATATTATATCATAAGGATCTTGGGAAGGTTCAATGAGAAAATGAGTAAAAAAGTTTTACTTATTGCTTGGTACATGGGAGATGCTCAGAAAATACAAGTATATTCATTTCATCCTAGATGCATGGCACTCCCACAGCTATTAGATTAGACAGAATCCTGTTTTAGAGATTTCCGAGGAGGTAAGGGCTGTGGCCTCTTAGGTAGAATAAAGTCTATGATTAAGTGTCTTAACTTTCAATCATATGATCTGAAAACTCTTCTGAAGAAAATAATGATGATCACTAACTCAAGGTCGCATTTCCTAGTCCTTATAAACAGAGTGCTTGGCAGGTTCATTCAGCAGTTCAGGTGTTCACATTAAGGTTACTGTTAGTGCAAGCAGTGTCTTGACCTAAATAATCTACAAAGCCTAAACGAATGAGCAAAAATATTTTGAGATACATGCCTAACAGATGGTTTTTATTGTGTCTGCGTTTCCCCCCGTCTTCCTGTGGTGGATTTATTTTGGAAACAAAATAGTGCAGTCATCCTTGCCATTTTAGGGCAATAGCACCTTTGGGATAACAGTTTCAGATCTTTGGCAGTACCTGCAAAGAATTGTTGTGACAACTTGCTCTCCAGTTCCTTAGATCATATGCTTTGTGGAGTGCTGATCACAAACGCTAATAAATATCAAATTACATCGCTGTTCTCATGTCTCTTTAGAAGTGAACTTCTTATAAAGCAGTTTGGTTGAGTGCTGAATTTGATAAAGTAAGAAAGACACTGATGTTCAAATTCAAGGCCACAGAAAATCACTCAGCACATGACACCATTTAGAAATAGTTTCCATGAGTGTTCAAGGAACAAGTCCAGAAATGTAGAAATGTACATTCAAGGATTTTTGACATTGATTTTTTAGTCTCTTAGGGGTTTAGATGCAGTTAGTATTAATTGTCAGGAGTAGTGCCAACTTTTCTTAGAGGAGATCATAGTGTATGTGTTTGTTGTTTATACATATGTAGAGAACAATCCAAAGTACTGATCCAAATTTTGATATGTTGTCCGAGTTTCCATCAAAGCTTCTCTGGCTTTTTACAGGCCATAGAAAAGTTTGCTGTCACAGTGAAAGATATGGCTCAGATGTTGCAATCCTTTGGAACAGAATTGGCTGAAACAGAGCTACCAGACGATATCCCTTCAATAGAAGAGATTCTGGCAGGTCGTGCTGAAAGGTATCATCTGTTGAAGGTATGTCTGCCTCTCCTCTCCTCTCCTCTCCTCTCCTCTCCTCTCCTCTCCTCTCCTCTCCTCTCCTCTCCTCTCCTCTCCTCTCCTCTCCTCTCCTTCTCCTCTCCTTCTCCTCTCCTTCTCCTCTCCTTCTCCTCTCCTTCTCCTCTCCTTCTCCTCTCCTTCTCCTCTCCTTCTCCTCTCCTTCTCCTCTCCTTCTCCTCTCCTTCTCCTCTCCTTCTCCTCTCCTTCTCCTCTCCTTCTCCTCTCCTTCTCCTCTCCTTCTCCTCTCCTTCTCCTCTCCTTCTCCTCTCCTTCTCCTCTCCTTCTCCTCTCCTTCTCCTCTCCTTCTCCTCTCCTTCTCCTCTCCTTCTCCTCTCCTTCTCCTCTCCTTCCCCTCTCTCCCCTCTCCTTCCCCTCTCCCCCTCTCTCCCCTGTTTCCCCTCTCTCCCCTCTCCCCCTCTCCCCTCTCCTCTGTTTCCCCTCTCTCCCCTCTCTCCTTTCTCCCCTCTCCCCTCTCTTTCCTCTCCCCCTCTTCCCTCTCCCCTGTTTCCCCTCTCTCCCCTCTCTCCTTTCTCCCCTCTCCCCTCTCTCCCCTCTCTTTCTTTCCCCTCTCTCCTCTCTCCCCTGTTTCCCCTCTCTCCTCTCTCCCCTCTCTTTCCTCTCCCCTCTCCCCTCTCCCCTGTTTCCCCTCTCCTCTCTCTCCTTTCTCCCCTCTCCCCTCTCTTTCCCCTCTCCCCTCTCCTTCTCCTCTCTCCCCTCTCCCCTCTCTCCTTTCCCCTCTCCCTTCTCTCCTCTCTCTCCCTTTTCTCCCCTCTCCCCTCTCCTCTCTCTCCCTTTTCTCCCCTCTCCCTTCTCTCCTCTCTCTCCCTTTTCTCCCCTCTCCCTTCTCTCCTCTCTCCCTTTTCTCCCCTCTCCCTTCTCTCCTCTCTCTCCCCTTTCTCCCCTATCCCTTCTCTCTTCTCTCTCCCATCTCCCCTCTCTCCCCTCTCCCCTCTCCTCTCCTCTCCAGTCCTCATCCCCTCTCCTCTCCAGTCCTCTTCCCCTCTCCTCTCCTGTCCTCTTCCCCTTTCCTTCCCCCTTCCCTTCCTTTTCTTTTATTGTGGTATTAGGAAGAGAACCCTGGGCCTCCTGAATGTTACACAAATACTCTGTCACTAAGCTGTGTTTTATGTGAACTAGGCTCTCATCATGTACTCCAGGATAACCTGAAAGTCACTAGGTAGCCCAGGATGACCTCAAACTATGAACCCTTTTCCCTCAACCTCCTGAGTTCTGTGAGTTCAGGTATATGCCATCATACCCTGCCACATGACCTTGGTTGTTTCCAGAAAGTGTTCATTTCATGCTGGATTTTACATAGGGAAAATGGAAGATATATTGAGAATATTTTTTCTTTTATTTTTACCTTATACATATGGGTGTTTTACCTGTATGTATGTCTGTACCCCACATGCGTGCTTGGTGCTTGAAGAGAGCAGAGGGGGTATCAGATCCTCTGAGATTGAAGTTATAAGTGATTATCAGCTGCCACGTGGGTGCTAGGAACTGAACTTGGATCCTCTGCAAGAGAAGCAAGTGCTCTTAACTATTGAGGCATCTCTCTAGTCCCCTGGGGAATTGTTTTTTGTTCTGTCTGTGGTAGGAAAGAAACGGTTTTGACAATTTAGAGGTACCTTTCTCAAAATATTGGGGGACAATTTGAACAAGGAAAATCAGACATCTGTGTATTATTTTTCTCCTTTACCCATAATGTGTATGCTGGGTGTCAAGGTGGTTTTGAATTTTTTATAGGGTGATATGTTTAATTAAAATGTGAGAAACCACATGTTTGCGCCATAATCTAAGATGATGACCATGATGATGATTCCTGATTATTGTGGTGGTGGTTGTTTGCAACAGGGTTTCTGGTAGCCTATGCTGACTGTTAACTCACAACTGTAGCTGTCCTTGAACTCTTGATTTTTATGACCAGTTACAAGCATGTTCCACCAGCAACGGCTTGGCTTGCATGACTAATTTGTATGCAGCTGTAGGGATGATGTAGTGAGATATGGATATAGTGTAATTGCAATAGGTTTTTAGCATGTAGTTTGTGCTTCATTAATACTAGTTTTATTTTTAAAATATTTTAATTTTCTTGGTGCTGGGTATTAAACTTAGAGCCCCACACTTACTAATTACATACCATTGCCACACTACCTATTTTTTTTATGACAAATATCTACTTATAGTTTTGTTAGTTCCTTGGGTCTTCTGAAAGAAATCTTGGACTGTGTATCTATCTGAAGAAGGCATATATTTATAGACTACTTACAAAGCGTATGTTTCATGGTGCTAGTTAAACCCAGATGCAAGATAAAATAAGGCTTAAGGCAGGAAGTGATTGGTAATAATGATTGGTAAGAAAGGTATATGAGCTGGGTGGTGGTGACACACCTTTAATCCCATTACTTGTGAGGCAGAGACATGAGGATCTCTTTATATATGTATCTCACTATATCATCTCTATACCTGCATACAAATTAGCCATGTAAGCCAAGCTATTGGTGGTGGCACATGCTTGTAATTGGTAAAAGCATGAAAATGAAGAATTCAAGGACAGCTACAGTTGTGACTTAACAATCAGCCTAGGCTGCAAGAAACTAGACTGAGTTACAGAATAGCCAAGGTTACATAGAAAAAACCTCTCTTGAGATACCAAAAAAAGAAAAAAAAAAAGAAAAAGAGAAAAAGAAAGGTATATGATTCTTTCTGAGTATGCAGTAAATCTACTTTGTACCTTCCTGCTTTCTGATATTGTAGTTGTTACTGTGTTAATATGGTTTCATCTGAGCACATAAAAATATTATCAAAATAGGACAAGACTGATTAGAATAACCTGTTTGGTGTCTCTGTCGCTAACATCTATTTCACCGTCATGAGGCTGTAGGAAACTATTTAAGTTGTAGGATCTGTTTGCAGGCCATCTGTAGGAATGAGATTGTAAATCATTTTGGAGATGTTAGAACAAATATCTATCAAGAATGATATAAAATGGCAGCTCATATACATAGTGGGTTTTAGGCTAGCCTACTCTACATCAGTCCCTGTTTGTAAGACAGGAGCTTCTTTGAGTCTCCCATTTATGTCTGTGTTCACGTCCTGTGTATGCAGATGCATGTGGGGAAGCCAGAGATGGTTTTCTTCCTCATCCATCCACCTTATTTTTAATTTGTTTATTTTATTGTTTTGTTTTTAATATATATGGAGTATTACTTGTCTACTTAGGCAATATAGTCATTCACTGGCTATAGAGACTAGAAGAGTGTGTCAGATCCCTTGCAATTGGAATTATAGACAGCTGTGAGCCACCATGTGGGTGTTGGAAGTCAAACCCAGGTCGTCTGGAAGAGCAGCCAGTGCTCTTAACCACTGAACCGTCTTTCCAGCTTCCCACCTTATTTTTTTGGAGACAGTCTTTCTCAGTGGCCTGGAACCAAGTAGGCTCTGCTGGCTGACTCATGAGCCCCAGGGATCTACACAGATCTACTTCCCTGGCACAGGTATTAGAACTGTACACCATCATACCTGGCTTTAAAAAAAATGTGCATTTTGGTTATGGAACACAGGTTTTCATGCTTCAAAAGGAAGCACTTTTACCAACTCAGCCTTCTCCCTGGCTACAGAGTGTTACATTCACAGATTCTTTGATCCTGAAATCCTGTGAAAGCAAAGGCTGTTTTAGAACTGCTTCTGTCTACTGGGCCATACATCTTGCATAGCTTGCATAGTATCTCTTCAAGCCATTCATGTTCCATCACAAACTAACTGGCTATCATACCCGGTTGTACCTTCCTATAGAATGACTTAACTGCTGTAACCAAAGAAGGAAAAGTTCTGCTCACGAGCCTGCAAGTGCCTGACACTGAAGAAACTGTCAGTTCAAGTCTTGAATGTCCTCAGCACATAAATGGTGACTGGCAAACTATTAAAAAGTAAGCACTCCCTTCTTTTAAAAGTCACTTATATTTTCGAACTAGGAATTTTACATTGTTTGTTGCTGTTAGGTATGAAAGTATTTCTGGACCTCTGGAAGTCTGGGAACTTCTTTTCTGGGTTAGTTTGCAGACAGTAGTTCCCTTGCAGAATTAAGTTCCCCAGACATTGATTTTTCTTTGCCCGAGCCAAGTGTCATAGTGTCATAGACTATTTTTGCTTATAATTCCTTTTTTTCCCTGTTTTTGAGAAAGGATCTTACCATGTAGCTCTAGCTGGCCTAGAACTTCATATAAATTGGGCTAGACTTAACCCTACAGATATCTGCAGTCCTTTGCATCGTTACTACTAGATTAAAGGCGTGTACCACCATGACTGGTCTTTGCCTATAATTCATCCATTTTTTTCTTTCTTTCTTGTTCCCCTAGAGGACATGTTTATTTTGGCTTGCAGTGTCAGAGATTTCAGTCTTTGCTCACTTGAACCTGTCACTTTGCGCCCATGGCAAGACAGTATATCATGTTGGTTGGGAATGTTTTAATTCTTAATTCACAGATTAGGTTTAGCTCTCTCTGTACCTGCATCCACAAGTGGTTATTTCTAAGAAATTCTTTGGTTTCTGTTTAACAAGGTTGCTGGCTCAGGTGCATGATATGGAAACTGCTTTTGATGGATTTTGGGAAAAACATCAGCTGAAAATGGAGCAGTATCTGCAGCTGTGGAAGTTTGAACAAGACTTTCAAGAGGTGAGTTAAAGCAGTTCTTTCCTTGTGATGGAGGCCCTTATTCATGAGCATTAGAAGGGCAGTTTTATAAGATGCCAGTTTTCAGCTCAGGGAGAATATAGGAGAGAAGTTCCTTAACTTAGAACAAAGAAAATCTCTGCTAACTTCCAAGCCTTCACTTCTTCCACCGTGACAAAGCACTGTCATGTCATTTAGCATGATAGGGACAGTCTTTCTCTACCTTCATGGTCATTCTTTTAACTTATTTTCAATATGAAGTGCTTTTAGGCTATAACATAGTTTTCCAAGGAAGTTATACTTCTTGGTTGTTACATACCACACACCATAGGTGTGGTCATTTTCTCCTAAACATTTTTCTTCTTATGGTAAGAACATTATCTTACAGAATCGTTCAGTTATAAAAATCACTACATTCAATGGCAGTAAAAGACCTTTTGTTACCTGCTATAATTATTCTAATTCTGTTAGTTAACCCAATAATGTCCTTAAAACTACCCCCCCAAACACACACACACACACATACACACACACACACACACACACACACACACAGAGAGAGAGAGAGAGAGAGAGAGAGAGAGAGAGAGAGAGAGAGAGAGAGAGAGAGACATGCCCATCGTGGTTTTTGAGACAGGGCTTTTCATTGTCTGTCTGGTCAGAGAGCCTTGTGTATCTTCCTGTCCCCACCTCATCTACACTGGGATTGTAAGCACACAGCACCATGCCAGACTTTAAAAAAAATGAGCCAAGTAGTGGTGGCGCACATCTTGGATCCCAGCACTTGAGAAGCAGAGGCAGGCAGATTTCTGAGTTTGAGGCCAGCCTGGTCTTCCGAGTGAGTTCCAGGACAGCCAGGGCTACACAGAGAAACCCTGTCTCAAAAAACCAACCCCCCCAAAACAAAGAAGAAGAAAGAAGGAATGAAATAAAGAAAGAAAGAAAAAATGGGTTCTGAGTATTGACTTTAGGTCATCATGTCTGTGTAATAAGCACTTTTATTGACTTAGCTGTTGCCCCATATCTCATTGCTATTCTTTTTTAAATTATTTTGCTTTAAAAGATGATTTTATTTATTTATTCGTGTGTGTGTGTGTGTGTGTGTGTCTGTGTGTATGTGTGTGTGTGTGAGTGTGCCTGCATGAACTTACCTACAGCATATTTGTGGCTATGCCTGTAGAGACCAGAGAGTGTTGTATCCCCTGGAGCAGGAGTGGTAAGGAGGAGTAAGTAGCCTGATATGGGTGCTGTGGATCAAACCCAGGTCTTCTGCACAAGCAGTAAGCATTTTTACTCTTTAGCCATCTCTGTAGCCTGTAAAGGATTGAAAAAGAGGTTTATTTATTTGTTGTTTGTTTTGAGACAAGCTCTCACTCACAGCCTTGACTGGCCTGGAACTTACTATATAGACCAGGCTAGACTGGAATCCATAGAGACCCTCCTACTTTCATCTCTTGAGTTACTGTGGTTAAAGGTATGAGTTACTACACCAGACTAAAAATATGTATTTTCATAATTTTAAAATTGTGTGTATTTGTATATGTGGGTATGTGTAAATCAGTGTAGGTGCCTGTGAGGCCTCTGTTAACCTCTGAGCCGTCTCTCCAGCTCTGTTCTTCCAATGCTGTTCTGAACTTTGATATTTCAAACTGGTTACCCTATTCTTGTGATATTTGTTAAGTTTTTTTTTAAATTACCCCCTTCCTTTCTCACTTAAAGAGATAATTCAAGCTCATCTTGTATGTGTTCTGTCTTAGTCTTGGAAACCACCATTTCCCCGAGGAACCTTGGTTACCTTTTATGGGAAATGGTATCAGTGATGAAGCAATGGGTGGAAGGAGTGCTCCTTGCTACTGGAGTTTCTTGTTTCTAGGGCCAGTTACTACAGAGCTGTGGAAAATGTATGCACATATATGCAAGTATGTATATGTGCATGTATATGATTGCACATGTACACAGTGATCTTATATAGAAACCTGTGTGCATGGATATCTATGAGGCTGTGAATAAAATAGCTGAACATATTCTCTATGTGTGTAATTTTCTCATTGGCATTCTCATTTAATAGCGTTTCTTATTTAATGTGATCATTACTAAAATTGAATGGTTAATAATTCATGTGCTCTTAAAACCTTTATTTCTTGTTTCTAGTCTGTGACTCAAGTTGAATTTTTATTAAGTCAACAAAGAGAACTGGGTGATGTAACAGGGAACTTAGCTCAAGTAAAACAAAGACTTAAAAAAATAGAAATCTTGGATGATAAATCACAGGTAAGATAACATTTTAATGGTTGTTTGTGTTTCACTAGGACTTGGTATAAATGTTTATTATACTTACCCTCTCATAACTATATAATTAACACAATCATATTAGCCTAAAATCCATTGTAAGTGTGGCCCAATGGAGATAGTGCAGATGCATCATGAAGCTGTAGGAAACTAAGTTGTAGGATCTGTTAGAAAGCCGTCTGTAGGAAGGAGACTATAAATCATCTTAGATGTTAGAAAAAAAATGTCTATCAAGAATAATATATGCCGGGTGGTGGTGGCGCACGCCTGTAATCCCAGCATTTGGGAGGCAGAGGCAGGCAGATTTCTGAGGTTGAGGCCAGCCTGGTCTACAGAGTGAGTTCCAGGACAGCCAGGACTACACAGAGAAACCCTGTCTCAAAAAACCAAATCCAAACAACAACAACAACAAAAAAGAATGATATATAATGGGGTCCCAGATACATAATGAGTTTTAGGTTAGCCTACTCTACATGGGATCTCATCGCCACAAAAAGGTATTTGGTATCTGGAAATTATGGAATAATATAAGACTATGCATTTTTAATGTCCATCATGATACATGCAGTTGAATCAATTATAGACCCACATAGACAGCTCTACTTAAGTTGAATAGTAGGTAAAAAGGCCTACTTTGTAGAGTATTAACTGTCTAGGAAGTGCTTAGCATAGCTCCTGGATATATAGTATGTGCTCAAAGGAAAAGCAGTTGTCAGCATTCTTGTTCATTGTAAAGCTTACATTCATGACTTTTGTACTTAGTAAACTGCCTTTGCTCTCCTGTCTTGTATACCACAGCAAAACAATGCTTTTATAGATATTTTCTTAGAAAACAAACTCATGAGTGAACCGCGAACATGTGCAAATTAAATCTATAGGCCAGGGGTTGTAGTAACCAGTAAAGGCATTAGGCTTGCAGACTCTGATCACAGTCCACATCTCCCTATGACATCATGGAAAGAGAAGGTGATGCCAGGGGATTTGTTTGTTTTTAATACATCTTTCCAATGTGATTTAAGTTGTATGGCACAGAACTTGTCATTTGAAGCATTCAGTTCTGTAGCTGTCCTAGTTTCCTTCCCATTACTGTGACAAAACACTGAGCAAAAGCCACTTTTGGAAAGAAGGGTTTATTTGGCTTAAAGTTTCAGATCCCAGTCCAACTTTAAGGGAGGGCAGGACAGGAACCTGAAGAAAACGTCATGAGAGGGTGTTGCTTGCTAGCTTCCTTACTGGCTTGTGCTCAGCTAGATTTTTATACTGCTTAAGACCTGCTGCCTAGAGATGGTACTGACCGGTATGGTCTGGGTCTTCCTACACCCATTATTAATTAAGACATGCTTCACAACCATGGCCAGAGGTCAATCTCATCTAGGACATTCCTCATTTGAGGCTTTCAGCTCACTCTAGGCTGTGTCAATTCAAGCTACTAAAACAGTAGTGGTCCTCACCCTGTGGGTCATAACCCTTCTGGGGGTCATATGACCATTTCACAGGGATTGCATATCAGATATTCTGTATGTCAAATAATTACACTATGACTCATAACAGTAGCAAAGTGACAGGGTCAGCACAGTATGAGGAACTATATTAAAGGGCCACAGCATTAGGAAGGTTGAGATCTACTACTCCAGTGCATTTAAAAACAACTCTCTAATTTAATTGCCTGTTTCCCAATAGCTAGGCAGGTTAGTCCCAGCTGAGCTGGGCTTCAGTTTGGGAAACATTATGTATGTTCCTCTATGTTTCAGTCACTGTTCTAGGGGAGTCAGTAGTTGATGGAGTGCATGTAAGGCCATGAGAGTCCCTTTAGGTATGTCAGAAGCACTCAGGTAAGGAGGGCACTGGAATTGACATAGAAATGTATTAGTTTTCGTTTTCCCGGTGTTTACTTTATACTGGGTTCTGTGTGTGTTTTTGTTTTACATCTGTGCACAATAGAAGACACTCTATATCCTGAATGGAACAAAGAAATTGACTATCATTTTATACTCAGAAACTCATGAGTTTCTGATAGTCGCTGCTGTAACTAATCAATATCACTGTAAGATTTTTTTTGTATGTGTGTTTTCTTTTGTTGAATGAAGAAAAATGGCAATGAAATCAATCATGTTTTGTGACCATATCCCCTGCCAAATGTGTTCTTTAGTGAATCTTTCCCATGCTCCTCTCCTTCTCTTTCGTGTCCCGCCTGTTGTATGAGCAGAGATCATACGATTGTGATTTTTCTCTCCTCTTTCAAATCAGGAACTGTTAGCCAAGGCCCGCGTTGTGATCCTACATGGCCACAAGCTGGCGTCCAATCACCACTATGCACTTGATTTGATCTGCCAGAGGTGCAACGAGCTGCGCTACCTTTCCGATATTTTAGTTACTGAGATCAGGACAAAGCGGATCCAGCTGAGCAGGACTTTCAAAATGCACAGACTCCTACAGCAGGTAACAGGACTGCAAATGATCCACTGTTGAAAAAGGCCATAATTGTCCCCCCCCACCCCGAGTTCTCCTATCTTCATTGTCTTGCCCATTTGCCTTATGGTACTCATTTTATCTTCTTACATACTTGCCCACATGTCTTATGATACACATTTCATCTTAAATACTTGCCCATGTGCCTTATGGTACACATTTTGTCTTCTCCCACACTTGTCCATATGCTTCTTCTTAGAGGTCAAGGGGTTAGTGTCTACAGTGTTAGATTTACATTTGTAAGAGATATTAAACCTTGAGCCTGATTGTGGATAATCAGTCTATCTCCTTATGCACCATTCACGGTAGATTTAGTATAGTACCAGTTTTGCCCCATTTTCATTGTGGAGATAGTGAGGGTGATGGCCTCCTTCCTAGTTTAAGTCTATTTCTGAAACCTGGTGATATTCTGTAGTCAGAACACATAAAAGCCCAGGGGACATTTTGCAGAAGCCTGAAATTCCTTCCACATTTCATAGTACAGTACTAAAAATTAAGTGGTAAATGAAAAATATTCTGCCATGCCTATGGGTCAGTGAATGGAAATGCCACCTACAGATCTAGTCCTGGCACAGGAATGTAAACAGGAATGTCACTTGTCAACATCACATTGGAACATAAGGATGCTAATCTGCACATCTTTTTTTGGTTGAAAAAAAAACCTTATTCTTGTCCTTGGCAATCATTAAGCATTGATATTACACTTTATATTTTGTTAGAAGTTTCATATTTCAGTCATGGCTTTGTAGAAAATAACATGCAACCAAACTGTTAGTGTTGAGAAAATGGCCAGACTCCTGCTGCAGAAAAAATTACTTGTTATGAAATAAATGCAGTGCTTCCCAACCTTGGCTCTGCATCAGTAATACCTGTGGAGTGCTCTAACAGTATAAATGGCTGGCTGGCAGCCCAGAGCTTCTGAATCAGATATCATTTATTAACAGCTCTGAAGGCATTTTTCTTTTTCTTTTCTTTTCTGTTTTTTTTTTTTTTATATGGAGACAGAATCTCACTGTGTAGCTCTAGCTGGCTAGGAACTTGCTGTGTGGTTCAGGCTGGCTTCAAACTCATAGAGACTCACCTGCACCTGCCTCCTGGGTGCTGGGATTAAAATTGTATGCCATCACAGTTGGGCTTGGAAAATAATTCTGATTGACAGAAGTGAGACAACCCAAGCCCACAAGATGGTTCAGTGGATAAGGCTGATGAACTTTGTTACCTGAGTCTGATCCAAAGGGCCCATGTGCTGGACTTCCACATGTATGCTACAGCATGAGCATGCTTTGTGCACCCCCACCTCCCCCTCCCCACCACCAAGATGGAATACTACAAAAACAGGAGACAGTTCTTTGAATGGTAAGCCTATGTTCCCCTTATTCATTCTTATGTTTGCTTCTTTGATTTTCGTGATTTTTCCTCATCAGGCACGTCAGTGCTGTGATCAAGGGGAATGCCTCCTGGCTAACCAGGGAGTGGATAAGTTTCAGACTAAAGAAGATGCTCAGAAAGCCCTTCAGGATGTGGACAACTTCCTTCAAATGTCTATGCCTTTCATCAGTTATGATATTGAAAGCCTGCAATATGAATTTGATGTGCTCCTATCGCCTGAACTCAAGGTGGGAGACAATTTATTCAAAGAGCAAACTAATCACCATGGTGTAAGAGTTTACTATCTCACTGTTAGCTTTGAGTCTATTATTTATTATTACTGGGATGTTTGAGACAGGTTTCACTGTATAGCCTTGGCTGGCTTAGAATTCCTTGTTCTAAATCTAGTCTGTTACTGTTACTAAATCCAGTCTGACTTTCTTGTTTTTGTTTTTGTTTTTTTTAAAGATTTATTTATTATTATACAAAAGTACACTCTAGCTGTGTTCAGACACTAGAAGAGCGCATCAGATCTCATTATGGATGGTTGTGAGCTACCATATGGTTGCTGGGATTTGAACTCAGGACCATCGGAAGACCAGCTAGTACTCTTAACCACTGAGCCATCTCTCCATCCCGACTCTCTTGTTTTTAAGTGATTTAAATGTGCTGTGAGCTTTCACAAGTATTTAGCTCTGCATCCTCAGAGAAGGGCCACTAAGTGGCGTGGAGTGTTAGGATCAGTTTTATGATTGATACATTACACCCCCTCAGGTTGTGTACACTGGAAATTTAATTTTATATTTACATGAAGAAAATACACTGATATTTTCTTTTCTTTTCTTTCTTTTTTTTTTTTTTTACTAAATTTGCTCTACTTATGTTTTATGTTTAAAATAAGTTGTTTCTGTGTTTGTGTTACATGTTTGTATGTGTATTTGTACTTGTGCCTATAAACACACGATAAACATTATCTCATTGGACCTAGTACTTGCTGGTTCAGCTACACTGGCAAGGCAGCAAGCCCTAGGGATTATGCATTCACACTACTACCGTGGGTTTTTGGGATTCAAAGTCAAGTCATCATATTTATATAGAAAACACTATCCAATAAATCATCTCCTTAGTCCACAAATATTCTACCACAATATAATCTAAAGGTAACTTTGATACTTATATAGTCATTTATTTCGTATATAGTACCTATACCATATATATTATTATCTATACCATAGTTGGGTGGATGTGTATATGTGTGCATGCAGGCAGGAGCCAAAGGTTGATTTTCAGTATCTTTCTTAGTTCCTTTCCTTACGTTGAGAGTCTCCAGTGAAATTGAAATGCTCATTGATTCAGTCAGACTGGCTGGCCAGTGAGCTCCAGGACTCCTCCTGTCCTTGCTACCCCAGCACTGAAGTTACAGGTATTCCTGCCATGCCTGGGTTTTATATAGCTCCTGGGGTTCTGAACTAAGGTTTTCATAATTATGAAGCAGGCACGTTAGTGACTGAGTGATCTCTAGGTCCAAAATTTCATTTTTAATCATGTCTGATGAATATAAAAGTAGTTATGACTTATTTCAGAAAGTAACTCATAATCTTTTGAGACAAATCTGGCTATGTAGCACTGGCTGACTTGGAACTAGCTATGTAGACCAGGCTGGCCTTGAACTCAAGAGGTCTGCTTGATCCAGCCTCCTCAGTTCTGGGATTGAAGTTGTACTCCACTCTGCACAGCAAGGCATGATTTATTTTGTGTATGTAACTAACTGTTTTAAGTGTGTTCATGTATTTATGTGTGCAATGCCTGATGTCTATGGAGGCTAGAAGAAGGTGTTGAATAATCCAAAACCTGGAATTAAAGATGTTTCTAAGTGGACATGTGGTCACTGGGAATTGAACCTATGTCCTCTGCAAGAGTAACCAGTGTTTTGTTTTGTTTTGTTTTTCTGACACAGGGTTTCTCTGTGTAGCCCTGGCTATCCTGGAACTCACTCTGTAGACCAGGCTGGCCTCGAACTCAGAAATCCACCTGCCTCTGCCTCCCAGAGAGCTGGGATTAAAGGCGTGCACCACCACTGCCCAGCATAGCCAGTGTTCTTAACTGCTGACTCATCTCTCCAGCCCTAGCTCATAGAATTCTTATGCAATTCATAGGCTCAAATGCAGAATATACAACTAAAGCTTGAAAATATACGAAGTGTATTTGAGAGCCAACAGGCTGGTTCTAAGAGCCTAAAAGATGCACCTGAGGGGGCCGTCCAGACTGTGATTCCTGCACCTGAAAATGTGATGAGATCCAGAACAATATTCTTTTCTCCTAAACATGGTAAAGCAGCTTGTTTTCACGTTTGCTATGTCTCTTTGTCTCGCTATTGTTTCCTTTGATAAACGTGATATATCTACTAAATTCCTTAAATCCTGATACATTTTAAAGCCTTTTAGCCTCTTTGTTTATGCTTGATCACTGTTGTACAAGTCAGAGGTCAGAATGATATCCCTTTATGTTTATAAGGTGTAGTAGTAGCACTGAATTGTGTTAAATGATGGACGCCTCAAAGTGGAGCATTCTAGCTTGAGAAATGAGTGTGACAATTTTTTTTTCCAGTTTTAGACCTCCAGATTTTCTTCAAAGGGATGTGAATCTTATATGTACATGTACATGTGTTATAAACTTGCATACTTACTGTTATTCCAGTAAGCAATTATTTGGTTCTTATATGATGCTTGTTTTTGAGTGTCTTATATAATAGGGTGGATTGCCTTGTCTAAATAGATGCTGGCAAATGATAATTGTGTTAGTAATTTTTGTTACAGATCTCATTTCTTTGCTTGAATCTTTCAAGTCTATTTAATTGTGGACTATCCTATTTCTTTCTAAGTTCTATATGAAAATAATTATTCTTGTAATGGAGTTGCACCTGAAAGTCTAAAAACATTATTCCCAGAAGGATTTCCTAGAGCTATCTCTTCAACTTTTTCAGATAGAGCAGTTGCATCTTTTGTACAAGTTGAATTAGTTGAAGATTTGAACATATGACTAAGTTCAGTCTCTTTAAGTTAAATTGCATCAGTCACTTTACTAGTGCAGGAAACTGCTTTGAAATGCAGAGAAGGCTTGAGCCAGAGGTAATGAATAAATACAACTCATCTCCAGCACGGATCACGTTACAAATGCATTGGAAGTTACATGGTTAGTAATTCCAAAATGTATATATATACATAAAATCAGACTGTATGAGCAATGGCTTCAATGAATAATGTTGACTATATTAAAAATATACCAGAGATACTAGAAATATCAAAGACACTGAAAAAAGTAAAAAGAATAGAGTAAAAAATGAACCGATTAAACCCAATAATTGATATATTTCTAAGCACAAAATAGATTACATATCAGTTACATATCAGGATACTTTACTTATGTCTCCTTAGACACATTGATGGTCTCACTTTCCTTGTCTGTAAAATAGGGACAAATACCTTCTCACTTAAAAGGTGATCATAAAGAGAAAGTAGAATAAAATTGTCGGCAACGATAAATTGGACTATCCCTTCCTTCTGATTAAATCTCTTTTCTTAATAGACCCCCAAATGCTCAAGTGTCCATGAAGCAGAGCACTTTGTATTGTGACCAGGCTATCCAAGACCCATTCATGTCATTAGTCATTCAAAAATTTTTGTTTTGTATTATTACATTTTCTTTCTTTCTCGGATTCTTATTTAATGGCATTACACTTTCTTTCTGCAGTGGGAATTGGATATTCTTTCTTTCAAGCATGTAAAATTTTTTCAAAAGGTACCCATCTTTATTATATTACTTATCATCCGTACATTTTATGAGTTTGTACACATGAAAAACCAGTTTGGCATCTAAAACCAGCAGCAGTTCTTTAATTCTATCTGCAAATAACTATCTAATTTTTCATACCAACTGTCCATTATTCTCTCTCAACATTGAACTTATCCTTAAAAATTCTGTAAAGAATAGAGTGTGCTTCTAAAATCAGTTTTCTTTTCCTAAAATGACCATTGAACAAAAAGAAAGAAGAGGAGGCAGGAGTGGTGGCTCAGTGGTTAAGAGCGCATCCTACTTTCCCAGAGGATCCAAGTTCACTTCCCAGCATCCATGTGGCAGCTCAACATCACCTGTAACTGTAGCACCAGGGGATCTAATTCCATCTTCTGGCCTCTATGTACCCACCTGCCTACCCATACCCACATAGACGTTCAAAATAAAATAAAATTGAAAATAAATGATAAAACACATATTTAAAAAAGAGTTAGTGAAATTAATGTGAATCAGGGCTTTCTTCATTTTTAAAGATTCTTATATAACTGAAATATTTGTTTGGAGTAGCTTAAATTTACCAGCTTAAGACTACCTTGTGTATTTATGCAGATGAAGGCAACTTAATGGATAAATGGCTGGGATGGATACATAATTTTCTCCATCATGCATTATGGTTTGTAAATAAAACCAGGTCACTGCATATTACCCTATTGGTCTATGGGCAATGCAGGTAATACCATATTTCAGACTAGATTTCAAAACTTGGATTTGGTAAATCAAATATTTGACCAAATCAAAGTGTGTGCTAATTTTTCATCAAAATGAGTCAAACTGGTTTTTTATTCTGTTTTTGCTTGTTTAGTTTTTTTTTCCTTCATTAAATTGAGTTCTCCATCTAGGATAGTGCCTGGCAACTAGCAGGATGTGATAAGGTGTTTGAGGAATTCACACTGAGTGTGAAGGGAAGCTCTAGAAGAGCAAGGAGGGGGAAAGATAGTGTTAGATATGGTTGGGTCCTGAAAGCTCGATTTCTAGTCTAGGTCTGACACCTAAGCTTCAGACTGCTATGTACAACATCAAATTTCCCATAGGAAACAGTCTCATTGTATCCTACATGAATGTGTCTCTTCTGCAAGCCATGTAAAACTTTCCTTTCTCATCTGGTTAACTGGTTACTGTAATGCCCCCATTTGTCCAAGCTTAGATGTGCCAGCTCATTCCTATACCATTAATTGTTTTTGATGGTAAATATGCCTTCTGTGCATCTAGTTATTCCTACATTACTTTATTAACTGCCACTTTCTGTGCCCAAGATAACATCCCTGGTGGCCTTGACCATTGTCTCTTTGGCTCTTATTGCCACAGTCTCCTTGCCTTCCTTTCTCTTCTGTGTTACCTTGTAGAGTTTGCATAGATTGCTGTTTCTCTAGACTATGCTTCCCATGTTGCTCCATTGTCTCCTTGCTAGCTCCTATTCTGAGTCTACTTCCTCCATACAACCTATTTACCTGTTCGCTGTTACACTTGCTAGACAGGATGTTTTGCAGGGACAGGATCTGTGTGCAAGTCACTTTTGCATATCCATAAATACAGAGCTAGCTTGTCTTATCACACAGGTGCTCAGCTATTTTGTATGTATGCCGTTACATTGTTGAAAGAATGAATATATTTACCTTGCTTTTCAGAAAAAAAAAGATGTATCATTAAGATACACACATATAAATCTCTCAATGTATTTGCAACCAATCCATAATTTACTTTAATCTATTCTTTTGTTTGTCTGTGACTTTTACTTTTAAAGGACGTCTGACTCTGCCTGCTTCTGTGAAAACCATCATTTCTTCCCCAGTGCTGGCAACTGAACACATGCTAGACAAGTGTTCTACCATTGAGCTGTATTTGCAGTTCACCCTCCACCCTGTTTTATTTTTTTTCCCAGTGCTGGAAATATATTGTTTAAAAATAATGATTAAGGCTTTGAATTTTTGATGAGGGTGTTTTAAATGAGAATTTTACCTTGCTTTGGAAATGTTTCCTGTAGTTATTGGAAACATGTAAGGGTTTAAATCCACTTCCACTTCCTAAACAGTGTTAAACTTAGTGATAACTTAAAATGAGATAGATGTTGTTCTCCATCTCTTAGCATAGATTTGAGAATTAAAAAAAGAAAACAAATCATTGGGACCTGGTTGGGGTAAGTGACAAATAAATAGTGGATTCTATACTTATTAAGATGAACTTGGATTTTTTGTCATTAATTTTCAAGTTAATAAAGTAATGACTTTCATTATAGCATTTTCATAATTTGTTCTAATTTGAATTTGTGTGTGTGTGTGTGTGTATGTGTGTGTGCGCACATGCTCACGCTGGTATAAAACTATACATACATGTAGATCAGAGAGTAAAAACATACATATATGTAGATCAGAGAATACTTTGTTGTGGTTGCTTCTCTCTTTCCACCATATGGGTCATTGGGAACAAGATAAGCTCATCGCGGTTAGCAGCAAACAATTTTATTTGATGAAACATCTTGCCAGTCCCATAATTTGTTCTTTTCATTCCTTCACCCCCCCCCCACTACCCTTCCTTGTCTTCCCTGGTCTCATACATGTAGGGCTAGATTCGGAGAAATCTTTGATCCAGTGAGTAAGTGAACTACAATCTGATTGAATGTTTATGTGGCAGAATGCATCCTGAATTTGAATGTAATTGTGAAGACTTAACACCTTTTTCTTTTGGCAAGTGAGTGCATGCGTGCTGAAGGTGAGGATGGGTAGTACATGACAAAGTCAAGCTCCAGGAGAAGTTCAGTTGGATTTGTGTAACTATCTAACCAACCGCTATCTTCTGTAGAGTGCTTTGAAACACTAACAAATATATTAAAACAATTTCTTTCTAATAAACATACTTGTGTTTTCATTAAAAGTGTTGACTTTAATTGTAGTTTAACATTATTTCACATTTCTCTACCAGTGAAAAAGTCCTGGAGACAGATTCAAGTTCAGAGCAATGTGAAAGTAAGTATAACTGATTAATGAATTCAATGTTGGCTGTGCTGCTACAATGGTAGCATTAGCATGGGTTTTCAGGCGTGTTTTCCATTTCTTACAATGACCTTTTGAATTTGAAAATCTTACACATATGAGAAAAATCTGCTGCCTGTGTCTTTTGTTTTATTTTGTTTGTTTTTAAGCCCTGGCTTACATTCAGAATAATTTCTGTAGAGCACTGTATATAAGTTGCAGTCCCTTTTCATGCCGTTCCCTCCACACACCTAAGCAGTGCTGTGCCTTATGGTGCTTTCTGTCATCAATGAGTATAGTAATGCCAAAATTAAGCATAAAGTCCAGTTTATCATGGACTGTGAACACACTGCCTCAGGATGCAGGAAATGCATATATTTGTTTCCTTTTTTATTTTTTCTCTCTCTCCCCTTCCTTTTATTCCTCCATCCCTTTCTCTCATCCCTATTTTGAGCTGTTCTCTAGTTTACTATATGTTGTTCAATATATATATGGATATATATCCATCCACTGTTTTATTATGAGACAACATTTTATTATGAGTTATTATTGCTAATCCCTTACTGTGACTAATTTATACATGACTTTTTAAAAAAAAAGCCATGAATACACATATGTGGGAACAAGCATAGTTCATGGAACATTCAGTACTGCCCACAGTTTCAGGCATCCACTGAGGGTCTTAAGGCGTATCCATGCAGGGGAAGTAGGTAGTGCATGTGTCTAAGATTTTGTTCTTCTCCGTTATCTGTGATAGGCTGATATCTGCAGGGTAGCCTCCTCATACCTGCAGGACCTTCTTTATGTATTACTTGTTTGTCATTGGTAGTAAGTGGAGCCCAGAACATAACTCTAAGAGGCACTGCAGTGCAGTATAGGTTTACAAACTGTAACTGGACTTCCTGGCTTTAATACCAGACTCTGACTTATTGATGGTATAGTCTTTGGTAAATTCTCTTAGCTTTAGACAATAAATAACTGGGGATAATAGGACACATGAATTTAGTATAAAAAAGAAGTAACATTTGTGATGCTCCTTAGTTTCCTATGTGTGGCATATAGTCATGGTCTAAGTTGTTTCTATTATCATTACTATAGACTAGAAAGTGACTTTTGTTGATATAAACAGAGATATACAAAATAAATTCCAGTTAGTACCTTAAATCTGTGCCCTTAGGTAACACAAAACATTTATTTTACTAGTATATATTCAAGTCATTTTTAGAAAAATGTAGTGCTGTATATTAATTTATCTTCAAAGATAGGATTAGCATTAATTTAATATCCATGTATTTGTGAAAGTACTGTACCTACATAGACATGATTGAAATTTTATTTTCATCATTTCAGATCGAAGCCATTCAGGATAGCCAAGAGAAGAAATCTGATCAGTCTCCCAAGATGGACAACAGCTTGGATATTTTAAAGAAGTATTCTTTCTTTTTTAATTTACATTCATATATGTATCTCATCACAGGAGGCACTGGTTCAGTATATGTCTCATATGCTCAGTTTACAAAATAGGGTCCTAGCGAGGGCATTAAAAGAGTACTAGTGAGTATCACAAATCCTGGATTTAGATCTGAGCAGCTGTGATCTGTTCATGAGTCTTGAGAATTTTTCTTTGGTAATATTGTGTATTGTAAGGCGAGCGCTCTGCCACTCAGCTATATCCAGCCCCTGTTTAGGATTTCTGTACCTTTCATTTCCAGACTGAAAAGAAAAATGAGAGTTTTTTATTGTTTTATTTTTGCGTTTCCCAGTTTAAATCATATATGTGTATATATGCACATATATGCATATATTAATCATATAGATAGGTGTAGGTGTAGGAATAGACTATCTGTGTGTGTATGTATATTTTTATATGACTTTATATTATTATGTTAATATTCTAAGCTTGAAAATTCTGACCTATATATAAGTTTCATATCATGAACTGATCCTGGAGGCAAGGCACATTCCTTTAACCCCAGGCCTTGGGGAAGCAGAGGCAGATGACTCTCTGTTTTTTGTTTTTTGTATATATATATTCAAGTCATTTTTAGAAAAATGTAGGGCTCTCTCTCTATATATAGTTTTGTCTTCATGTCTGTGCATCATGCCCATACTTAGTGCCCAGGGTTGCAGAAGTGGGGCCAGAGTTCCCGGACCTGCAGTTCCAATGATTGTAAACCTCCATTAGGATCCTGGTAGCCACACCTGAGTCCTCTATAAGAGCAGCATGTGTTCTTAGCTACTGAGCCATCTTTTCAACTCCTGTGTTTCCCAGTTTTACTGGAAAATAATAGGGAGACAAAAATGGGCACATTTAGTATACACAGTGTGAGATATGCTAAGGTAAGTGCTATAGCAAGTTAGTTAACACTGACAGTTGCCTTTTGTGGTAAGAACACAGGTGTGTAAATTCTACTTTGCCAGTGTATATCCTATATATAAGACATTTCATTAATGATAATAATGATAGTAACCCTGCTGTACATTGGAGTCCCAGAATGATTCAACTAGTAAATGAAAGTTTGTACCCTTGGGCCATACCACCTGTTCTAGTTTGGTTTCTGTTGCTGTGATAAAGACCAGGACCGAAAGAAATCTGGGGAAGGAGCTGCTTCATTTGGCTAATAGTTCTAGATCACTATCCATCATGAGAGGAAGCCAGGGCAGGGACATGGAGGTAGGAACTAAAGCGGAGGCCATGGAGGAGTGTTGCTTACTGGCTTTCTCTCCATTGATTACTCAGTCAGCTTTCTCATAGAACCCAGGACCTACAGTGACTGAACCCCCATATCAGTCAAGAGGATTCCCCACAGACTTGTCTACACACCAAACAGATTGGACAGTTATTCAGTTGACATATTTTTCCTCAGGCTATTGTATTTTTATGTCAAATTGATATCTAAAGCTAACTGTGACACCATTTCTTTCATTATAAAAGAAAGGAAAATCAATGAAGGGGCTTGTCAAAAGCTATACAGGATTATAGATACAATTTCATAGATATCAACAATGACCCTTTTTATATGACTTCATATTATTATGTTAATATTCTAAGCTTGAAAATTCTGACCTATATATAAGTTTCATATCATGAACTGATCCTGGAGGCAAGGCACATTCCTTTAACCCCAGGCCTTGGGGAAGCAGAGGCAGATGACTCTCTGTGGTTTTTGGTTTTTTTTTTTGGTTTTTTGGATTTGGTTTTTTTCAAGACATGGTTTCTCTGTGTAGCCCTGGCTGTCCTGGAACTCACTCTGTAGACCAGGCTGGCCTCAGACTCAGAAATCTGCCTGCCTCTGCCTCCCAGAGTGCTGGGACTACAGGTGTGCGCCACCACCAACCGGTGACTCTCTGTTTGAAGGCAGCCTTATTTGCAGTTTCCAAGCAGGAGGACTACATAGTGAGGTCTGTCTCAAAAAACTAATGACAATAAAGTTTCATATCCTGTTGTTAGAAATGGCCAGTAGTTTGCATCAAATTGCAAACTATATGTACATGTATATGTATACGTATATGTCCCATATATGTATATGTCCCAAGCTATGTAAGATAATTTAAAGAAACTCATTTTGGAAAAAGCCAGGGTCTAAATTCTTTAAAGTATGAAAAAAAAGAAGAAATGCACAAAGGTAGAGGATAAATAGGTTGCTTACATTAAAGAGGAGAGTAAAATTTAAATATGGTGGCTGGAAATCAAATGGTCAGAACCTGTATTTTATTTTACTGGCACAGATGGCACACAGTGTCGCTATGGAATCTTAAGTTTTTCTACTATTCCACGTGGAGGGGTGTGTGTGCATTTACATGTCTGAGAAAAAAAGCCAGCAAGTTCCTGGCAACCGCGGAAAATCAAAATGTGGCATTAATTCTGATGTAGGATTTGCAATATTTTAGTAAATTGTTCTTAATTTATGTGAATTAGGAATCATTTTTATGTTCACATGCAGTCCTTTAACATTTACAACCCTTCACCCCTCCGAGACATACGCTTGCTTTGTATGCCTCACTGGCTCAGAATGCAGGTTAGTTTTGAATTCCTAGATTCTCCTGCCTCTGCTTCCTGCGTGCTGGATTAAAGCTGTGTGTCACCACAGCCGGCCTTTTTTCAAAATATATTTAAGAGCCTTCTGGGTGGTTCTTTTTCCAACAACTATAAAATAGACTTCATAATTTGATGCTGAATCAAAACTCCTGAGTAGTTCCAATATACTAGCTTATTTTACTTTAGATCAGTGGTTCTCAAACTTTCCTAATAATGCTGTGACTCTTTAATACAGTTCTGAATGTTGTGGTGACCCCCAGTCATACAATTATCTTGTTGCTACTTTGTGACTGTAATTTTTCTGCTGTTGTGAATCATAATGTAAATATCTGATAGGTAGTATATCAGATATGTGACCCACAAAGGGGTTGCAACCAATAGGTTGAGAACCAATGCTTTAGATTATTTTAAATGATAATAATTGATCAATTGTAATGTGGTATGAGAGTGGGACATTAACTGATAACTATGGTCTGTTCATTGTAGCCATGTCCTGAATGAGCTGATACAGACAGAGAGGGCGTATGTTCGAGAGCTGTTTACTGTTTTGTTGGTAAGTGTAGCAAATTGTTTTTTTTTCCCCCACTTTCCTGAACAGTCCCTGGCTACTTTCATTAGAAAGTTTTCTGAGCAGTTTTGTTTCTGTCTCTGTCCTTGGTTGTCAGTGGGTATTTGCTGTTCTTTGAGACTACATGTTGTTTAAGTGATTACATTTACATTCTCTCTCAGGAGTGTGGATACGTGATTCAGAATTTCTTACAGAAAAAGAGAAGCTGTTCTCTTAGGGACATAGCACATTGTTGTAATTATTCCCAGGCTGCTACTTAAAGGTTGAAATGGAAAGAACCGGGGTTGGATAAAAATACTCATTTGACACAAATGCCATGGTACTAATTTGGTCTGAAAAGAAATCTAAGCACTTACTTTTAATTTAAGGAGAATTTTATATTTGGTACTATAATTTTTCATAGTTGGTTTTGGTTTGATTTTCAACACTACAATAAAAGCCTTGAAGGCCACAGTACTACTTTTTATTCAGACCATGGAGTAGAAGCCTTGACTTCCTTATCCTACATTCTAAAAGAATACTACAGATAACGCTGACAACTAAGGGATATAAATGTTAAATTTCAATCAACTGTACCCACAAGGTTTCTCTTGGACTCAAACATTCAATGGTCCAACCAAATATTAATATAAACATTTCAAATACAAAAATTTATTTCTTTTTAATAGGGCTACAGATCTGAGATGGACAATCCACAGATGTTTGATCTTATGCCACCTCTCCTGAGAAATAAAAAGGATGTTCTCTTTGGAAATATGGCAGAAATATATGAATTCCATAACAAGTATGTAATTGCCAAATTCAACTTTTTGGTGATTTTATTTTTTCAAAAAGTTATTGCTGGGTGGTAGGGGTACACACCTTTAATCCCAGCACTTGGGAGGCAGAAAGAGATGGATTGTTATGTGTTTCAAAACAACCTGGTTCATATAATGAATTCTAGGACAGCCAGGGCTATATAGAGAGACCCTATTTCGAAAAGTATGGAAATAAGAGCTTCCCACTTGTTTATTATTATATGTCACAAATAACTTTTGTCTAAAAATTCCACAGCATTTTCATGAGCAGACTGGAAGATTGCTTTGATGCTCCAGAAAGAGTGGGACCTTGCTTCCTGGAAAGGGTTAGTCTAATTACTTGCTTTTAAATTATCTAAATATTGGCAACTCAAAAAGTATCTTTTGTATAAAGTAACTTTGGAGATAAGGTACCCCCTCCCTTTCCCTTTAATATCTATGGTTTTGGAGAATGCTCATCAATTCCAGCAAGTACTTAATATAAAACTATTTTGTTGGGAAAAAATGATGAAAGGAGTATTTAGGGTATATTTGTATTCTGTGGTATTAAGTGTTTTAATTACTCAGATTATAACAATAGAATCCAGGGACCCCTCTACCCATGAAGATGTGAGAGATGGGAACATATTAATAAGTCACTCTCAGCTTGGTTAAAGCTAGAATACAATATGCCTTTTCAAAAACAGTGAGTCTCATCATGTAGTCATAGATTTTTTTATTATTAAATAACAAATTATGTAGTTTCTCCTCCTTTTGAAAGATCAACCTTCTTCTGATTGGAAATCACTTGAATCATCTATAGCTTGAGGGTATAAACAGTGGCTATGTAGAAGACAGTCATGAAATGAAAGTTAACATGTGAGTAGAAGACAGACCAATAGAAGATTAGGAAAAGATGATTCAAGAGAGCGCAAACTGTGCAACCATGTGCTTAGATGTGATGAACCAAGGACTATGTCTAACTTGTAAGTTAGCTGCAAGCTCCTTTTTTTAGACAGCCAGCAGACCAATAGCACAGAAAATGCTGTCTGGCCCAGTGGGTGTGCTGTCCTTGGAACACAAAGCAGGATTTTTTATGTCACATTCGCTATCATGGTTGGTCACACACTGTCTTGCTCATTCTTTTTAAAACAAAAATCCATGTTTATAAATTGGTAATATATTTGCATTTGTGCTTTATTACAGAAGGATGATTTTCAGATGTATGCCAAATACTGTCAGAATAAACCCAGGTCAGAGTTAATTTGGAGGAAGTATTCTGAATGTGCCTTTTTCCAGGTATTAATTATTTAAGTATTAAACACATTCATTTTGGAAGATATTGGAATATTTCTCATTAACAAATTCATTTTCTGCTTTGAATATATATATATATATATATATATATATATATGTGTGTGTGTGTGTGTGTGTGTGTGTGTGTGTGTGTGTGTGTGTGAAACAGCAATTCCCAACCAAAGTAAACACAAATGCACACTTATGTATAGGAGTACATATTTGTTGTCCCCCAGAGGCAACCACTTTTAGCTACTTCTGGAATTTGCCTTCCTATCTCCACATAACATGCTTGTCTTTCTCCTTCCTGCTTTAGAAAAATGAAGCTTTACGTTTCTTTCCTGGTTCCCTATCCCATGACCATAGCCACATGAAATTCTTTTCTCCAAAGCTTCCAGTATATTTTTGTTAGATCGATTGGCTATATTTAACTCAATTATTAAGACTGGAATTTCTCTGTACAGATGACTCATATATTAAAATATGGTTGCTTTCCCTTCTCTTGTGTTTTTATTACAATTTTCTTTTTACTCAAATTTCTTGGAGTATAGAATATGCTTTGCTTTCTTTCTGCCTCTTCTGATTTTAGGATCATATTTTTTTTCATATGTTTGTATACATTGAATGTCTTTAAATTTTATCCTAAAGAAATAACTTCTAGAGTTTCTGACCTGCTTTCATCTCAGTATCTAGGTGCATATTATTTGGGGGGCACTTCTTACTGGTCTCTTAAGTAGCCTGTCTACATGCCAATCTTTTAAAAATATTTATTTAATTTTATGTGTATGAGACTCTTGCCTGTATGTATGCGTGCACACTATGTGCATACCTGATGCTTATGTGGCTCAGAATAAGGTGCTGGATCCCACGGAGCTGGAGTTTGAATGGTTGTGACTCTCTGTGGATTCTGAGAATGGAGTCAGTGTCCCGTGCAAAGGCAACAGGTGCTGTAACCAGCTGAGCCATCTTTTGAACCTTCTTTTACCCTCTGTTGGGCAGAAGGAAATTAGAAAATTCATGTCAGGCCATATATTTGCATAATTTTCTGAGAATTTGCATAAGTGAGAGTCTTTATTGTACTCTAATGCTTTGATTATAAAGATGGCTAAGTCTAGAATTCTAAGAAATAATTATTCTGGGAAAATTGAAGATTCCACTTCACTTGTTTCTGATTTTAGGAGAAATATGATGCCAGTTTGACTCTCTTCCTCAGAAAGACATGGGAATAATACTTGAAGTTTGTTTACTAGCATTATTTTCACTCAATATCTTGGTATTTTGGGTATTTCTTCTTTAGACTTTTGTGGTAAAGGTGTAGAACCTAAGGCCTTTTTTATATCAAGGCAAGTATTCTAACACTGAGCTGTGCCCTGCCCCTTGCTAGTCATTCTAACACTGAGACCTCCAGTCCAAATTTACTTCTTTTTCATCCACCTTATTCTCCTTTTCCTTTTCTGGAATTTCTGTTGTACGGATGATGAAATCCTGGACTGTCACTATAACTATTGTTTCTCTGACTGCCAAGCTTTTTCTCTTTTTATTAAGTTCTCACGAATTATCTGCTACTCTTCCTGATTGAGAGTTTTATTGCTGTCACCATTTTTAAAACATAAAATTTTATTGCCATATACTTACTATATAAGGTGTTGAATTTTATAATACTGATTTAAGTATATCCTGTGTATTAAACATAGCTACCTCCTATTACCCTTTCTTATTCCAACACCAATCTCTCCAGTCCCCTTTCTCATCTCAAATAGTCCCTCTTTATTTGTGTCTAAATGATATTTCTATATATGTCACTCTATATGTCTATGTTCTTGGTTTTATATTTCTTTTTGAGTCTGGCGTATTTTACTTTTAATATGATGGTTCTAGCACTACTCTTTTTTCCTAAAAATGACTCAAATTCATGCTTAATTATGTCTCAGTAAGACTAGTGTATACCATATTGTCCATTCATCTGTTGAAGAGAATCACGTACTGTGAATGTCTGTGCTTCAGACCTAGATGTACAAGTATCTCTCGGGAATACTGATTTAGATTCCTAATGGCGGTATAACTTGGTCATATGACAGTTCTATTTAATTTTTAAAAACTATGTGTATGTGTTTATGTTTGTGTGTTTGCAGATACATGTGTGTATGTGTGTGGACGTGCATGCATGCATGAGTATAAATGCACATGCGTTGCTGTGGTGTTGAGGTCAGAGATCAAATAATAGTGTTCTTAATTGGGTGCTGTTCACCTTGGTTTTTTTTTGAGACAGGGTCTCTCCTTAGCTTGGAACAAGATAAGTTGGGTAGGCTAACTGACCACCTGGTATCAGAAATCTGCCTATCTCTTCCTCCCCAGTATTGGGATTATAAGTGTATAAGTGTTGTAAACCTCCATGTATATCTTTGTTGTTTTGTTTGTTTGCTTTTGCTTTTCAAGACAAGGTTCTTAAGGTTTTACTGCTGTGAACAGACACCATGACCAAGGTTACTCTTATAAGGACAACATTTCATTGCGGCAGGCTACAGGTTCAAAGGTTCAGTCCATTATCATTATGGCAGGAACATGACAGCATCCAGGCAGACATGGCTCAGGAGGAGCTGAGAGTTCTACATCTTCATCTGATGGCACTGAGGAGAAAACTGACTCTTCTTCACTGAGCAGAGCTTCAAAGCTCACTCCCACAGTGACACACTTCCTCCAAAAGGCCACACCTCTCAACAGTACTACTCCCTATGGGAAAAGCACATTCAAACCACCACACAGGGTATCTCTATGTAGGTCTGACTGTCCTGGACTTGATTTGTAGATCAAGCTGGCTTTGAAGTAACAGAGATTTACTTCCCTCTACTTCCAGAGTGCTGAGATTAAAGGCATGTACCACCATCGCCTGACATATCTTTAAATTTTTTTGTCTTTTTAAAAATATTTTGTATAACTTTATTTTTTAATTGGATATTTTTATTTACATTTGAAATGTTATCCCCTTTCATAATTTCCCCTCTGCAAACTCCCTATCTCATCTCTCCTTACCCTGCTTCTATGAGGGTGCTCCCTTATCCACCCACCCACTCTAGAGTCACCACCCTAGCATCCCTCTATACTGAGGCATCAAGCCTTCAGGACCAAGGACCTCCCCTTCCATTGATGCCAGATAAGGCCCCTTCAGCTCCTTCAGTCCTTCCCCTAACTCCTCCATTGGGGACCCTGTGCTCAATCGGACGGTTGGCTGCGAGCATCCACATCTGTATTGGTAAGGATCTGGCAGAGCCTCTCAGGGGACAGCTGTATCAGGCTCCTGTCAGCAAGCTCTTCTTGGCATCAGCAATAGTGTCTGAGTTTGGTGTCTGCATGTGGGATGGAGTTCCAGGTGGGGCAGTCTCTGGATGGCCTTTCCTTCAGTCTTTCTTCCACTTGTCCTTGTATTTCCTTTAGACAGAACCAATTCTGGGTTAAAAGTTTGGAGATGAGTGGATGGCCCTATCCCTTTACCCGAGGGCCATGCTTAACCTCTGGATATGGTCTCTACAGGTTCTCTCTCCACTTTGTTGAGTATTTTAGTTAACTTCATCCCCATTGGGTCCTGGGAGCCTCTTGCTTTCCTGGCTTCTGGGACTTTCTTTCTGATGGCTACTCCCAGTTCCCCATTCCCATTGCTACATACGTGTGTTCAAATTCCTGACCCTCTGTACGTCTCCCCAGTCTCCTCTCATACCTGATTCTACCACTCTTTTTCTCCCTCCCCCTCTTCTTCCTCCCAAGTCTCTCTCCCACCATCTACTTCCCTTCTACATAGGACTGAAGCATCTACTCTTTGGTCTTTCTTCCTCCTGAGCTTCATGTGGTCCATGAGTTGTATCATGAGTATTCCACTCTCTTTGCCTAATATCCACTTATCAGTGGTGCATACTATGTGTGTTCTTTTGTGACTGAGTTGCCTCACTCACGATGATGTTTTCTAGATCCATCCATTTGCCTATAAATTTCATGAATTCATTATTTTTAATAGCTCAGTAGTACTCCATTGTACAAATGTACCATATTTTCTGTATCCATTCCTCTGTTAAGGAACATCTGGGTTCTTTCCAGCTTCTGGCTATTATAAATAGGACTGTGGTGAATAGAGTGAAGGATGTGTCCTTATTACATGTTGAAGCATTTTCTGGGTATGTGCCCAGACTGGTATAGCTGGGTCCTCAGGTAGTACTATGTCCAATTTTCTGAGGAACCACAAGACTGATTTGTGGTATCATTTCACTATCTTTTGGTTGAAAGTCGGTTCTATTTGATATTAAAATACCTATCCCAGCTGGTTTCTTGGGACCATTTGCTTGGAAAATTGTTTTCCAGCCTTTACTCTGAGGTCATGTCTGTTTTTGTCACTGACATGTGTTTGCTGTATGCAGCAGAATGCTGGGTCCAGTTTACATATCTAGTCTGTTAGTCTATGTTTCTTTATTGGGGAATTGAGTTCATTGATGTTAAGAGATATTAAGGAATAGTGATTGTTGCTTCCTGTTATTTTTGATGTTATTTTTATGTTTGTGTGGCTGTCTTCTTCTTCTTCTTCTTCTTCTTCTTCTTCTTCTTCTTCTTCTTCTTCTTCTTCTTCTTCTACTGTTTTTTTGGAGTTGATTTTTTTCAAGACAGGGTTTCTCTGTGTAGCCCTGGCTGTCTTGGAACTCACTCTGTAGACCAGGCTGGCCTTGAACTCAGAAATCCGCCTGCCTCTGCCTATATTAGAATGGCTATCTCAGCCGGTTTCTTGGGACCAGCTTGAGACAAGCTCTCTCTTGTTGGGATTTGGTTGTGGAGTGCTGTGGCACAGGATCAGCTCCTGGTGCAGACGGAAACTGGAAGGATTCTGTCCCAGGCTGTTCCTTGATTCCTATGTCCTGAGGGCTCCTGGTGGGTTCCTTGAAGCAGAAGTGGTGGTCTCACCTGTGTTCACAGGTGTGTGGGCACTCCCGGAAGCCCAGTTATCTCCTGGCTACTGTGGGTATCGAGCTCTGTGGCACAGGTTCAGCTCCAGGCACAAACGCAAACTGGAAAAATCCTGTTTCTGTTTTCAATTTTTTAAAATGCAGGTTCTGGGGTATCTAACTCAGTTCTTCATGTCTACAATTAGGTTATCAAATGAGATGTCATCCTAGCCTAGTTGTGGTTATTTGAGGAACTTCCATCCTGATTTCCACAGTGGCTGTGCAGGCTAATTTTCTAGACTCTCTGAGTTACTGTTAATGGAATCTTGATTCTTTGTTTTAGACTTTTTTTTAAATTTATCAACATGAAGATAATAATGTAGTTTCATTTTAAAGTAGTTTTCTTCTCTCTGCATAGTGCCGACTGCATTCAAACTGGTTTTATTTTTTATTCTTCACTAGCACCTGTCCCTCATCTTAGACACTGGTCTGAAATGCCTATTATTAGTCTTTTTGGTTGCATTAAGGACAAGAATATGAAATCTGATTGAATGTCTCTTATGCATTTCCGGGTTTATTGAGTACAGGTCTCAGTCTTAGATCATTTGTCTCAGATTGTTTCCTTTGGCGTGCTAATGAGAGATTGGGCGAGTGACTTTGTTACCATATCTATCCTTATACTTTCTCTTCAGTTGCTTAGATCTTTCAGGCTGCTGTTCAATATAAATATAATTGGGTGTTGTTGTGCTTAAGGAAAAGGGATAAGGATCTTAGAGTTGTTACATGTACAGATAGTCAACTCTCCCCCTTGCTTTCTGTGTGCTGATCTGATCTCAGTTGATCCTTAGTAAGGCCCTCTGGCTTACTTTTATCACATCTTCTGTTAGTCAGGCTCATGTGACATGGTTGTGCTTAGTGGAGCTTTTACATTGTTTATTGTAGATTTTAATGTCTATTTAATCTTGGTTTTGGCAATAGATTTATTAAGACGCAAATAAAATACTACAAAATTCACCCCTTTAAAGCAGTGGTTCTCAATCTTCCTAATGCTGTGACCCTTTAATACAGTTCCTCATGTTGTGGTGATCTGAACCACAAACTTATTTCATTGCTACTTCATAACTGTAATTTTCAGCTATTTTGAATCACAATGTAAATATCTGTACTTTCCAATGGTCTAAGTTGACTCCTGTTTAGGCTTTGGCTCTAAAGGTGTCATGACTCACAGGCTAAAAACTACTGCTTTAAAGTATAAAATTCAGTAGTTTAACTATATTCATCAGTTTGTATGGTTATATACACAACTTAAGAACATTTTTACCATTAAAACTCCCACCCTAAAGTCGGTCATAATAGCACACATTTGTCATTGCAGCACTGACAGGCCGTGGAAGAAGAGTCTTGAGTTTGAGTCATGCCTGGGCTACGGAGTGACATCTTGCGTTTGAAAACAAATACATAAAAGCAAGCAACTAATGGACCAAGCTGAAAATAAAATAATAAAAGATAGATTTACAGGACCTTGTACCTTCTAATAGTCACCTCTTACACTGACTTGTCCAATACATTCAGTTACCATTCAGCCATTAATCTCTTTTCTGTGTTTGTAGCGTTGCCTATTCTATTTCATAAAACAAAAACTATATGGTATTTTTATGTGGGCTCTTTCACTTAATACAGTGGTTTTTAGCCTTCTGAATGCTGAGACTCTTTAGTACAGGTATTCATGTTTTGGCAATCCCCATCCATACACATATTTCACTGCTACTTCATAACTGTCATTTTGCTGTTGTTATGAATTGCAATGCGAATATCTGATATGCAGGATGTCTGATATTCTGCCCCATTAGGGTTATGATCCACAGGTTGAACACTGCTTATTTAACAGTATTTTTAAGCTTTATGCCATTGTATGTAACAATACTTTCTTTTACTGTTTGAACATTTTTTTGAGTGGATAGATCACATTTGATTAATATGACCATTAATTGATAAGCATTTGGCTTGTTTCTATCTTTTGTTTACCATAGCTGTAACAATTTTCTTTATAAATATTATTTATTATTATAGTGTATGTGTGTTTTTCCTGCATTCATATTTGTGTACCATGTGGATGTAGTATCTTCAAAGGTCAGAGGATGGTTTTATATTTGTTAGAACTGGAATTACAGGTGGTTGTGAACCATCATGTGGTAGCTGGTCCTCCAAAAGAGCAATTAATCCTCTTAACCATTGAGCCCTCTCTAACTCTGTTAAAAAAATTAGGCAAATTTTAATTTTCTTTTAGCTATATACCTAGGAGTAGCTCTATAGTAACTAGTTACCTATGGTAACTGTTTAATGTTGAACAGGATCTTACTATGTAGTCCTTCCTGGCTAGCCTGGGATGCAGTCTGTAGACCAGCTCATCCTTGAATTCACAGACACATCTGCTCCTGCCTCCTGAATGTTGGGATTGAATGTGTGATCCACCATACTCAGTTAAGTTTAATGGCTAGCTGTTGGACTGTTTCTAGAGTATATGAGTTCTGATTGCTCCACATTCTCACTAACACTTGTTCATATCTCTTTCATAAACACTTTGAATTTTTCTCTTTCAGAAGTATGGGGTATCTCTTTGAGAAGGGGAAGTGGGTATTCTCTAACAGAAAAAAAGCTGAGCTTTTTTTGTCTTTTGTTCTCTCAGCTTACAACTAGATGTCATGTGTGAATTTGACTTCCAGTATTTACGCTTTGCAAGTATTTCCTCACTTCTCAATTTTTTTTTGTCTTGAGACAAATATATTTCATCATTCTAGTTGGGTTTCCTGATGGAGATTAAATGCATCTGCCTGTCACCTTTAAGTGCTGATTATTTATTCTTATTTCAATTAGATTGTATGTTGTATTTATTTACATTTAGTAGAAGGCCCTATATCTTATTCAGGTATAGTCTCCTTCCAGTCCTCTTGTGTTCTACACACTCCATATGCACATTCATCCTAACTACCCCCATCTCTTCCTGTGGTCCCTCCACTGTTCCCAGGACCCAATGTCATAACCCCTATATTTATAGTGGAAGCAAGCCAATTACTGAATGAAATACAGCACCACTTGATGAAGTCTGTATTTTTCTTGCGATCTTAAAAAATACTCTGTTCTCATACCCAGTCAGATTTATATTTAGCACAACCTATTTCTTGTCTAGGCTTTTGCCTATGGAGCTGGTCTTTTATTAATATTCTTTGACAGATTGAAGAACGATTTAATCATTCTAACCTATTGTCATTTCCTGCATTATCAAATTTTATGCAGTTTATACCAATGTAAATTTATATGTGGAAAACTTTAGACTCTGAAATGCTGTGATTTCTACTTTTCTTCTTTCCTTCCTTCTTTCCCTCCCTTTCTTCCCTCCATGCCTTTGTTCCTCTCTTCATCCTTCCCTCCTTCGTTTTCTCCTCTTTTTTCCTTTTCTTTTTGAGATAGGCCTCTCTATTATTATGTAGCTCTGGCTGGCCTGGAATTCACTATGTAGACCAAGCTGTCTTGGAATTTAAAGGAATCTACCTTATTCATTCATCTTGAGTGTTGTTGAGATTGTAAGCATGTCCTTTCAATTTTTTTTTAAATCGTATTCAATTTTTCAGGTATATTATTTCTCATGATTTTTGTACTATATTCATTCAGCAGTGATTTTTCTGATACATATTCTTTAAGATGTATAAAAGATTCACGTCTGGGGTATAATCAAAGCTCTCTTGGCACTTGGCATTTCCACAAGTACTTGTCTGTTTATCT
The DNA here is from genome assembly GCF_947179515.1 of Apodemus sylvaticus. NCBI lineage: Eukaryota > Metazoa > Chordata > Mammalia > Rodentia > Muridae > Apodemus > Apodemus sylvaticus. Next base: position 136,786,170 of record NC_067495.1, on the reverse strand, counting down.
TTTTATTAGAATTGTTAAAAAATTTTGTCTATGAATATTTTACATATATATATATATATATATATGCATATATATTTGCATTGTATTCCTTGTAACCAGAGATATGGATGGTTGTGAGTCACTATGTGGTTGTTGGGAACTTAACTCTGGTAATCTGGAAGAACAGCAAGTCCCCTTACCTCTGACCCATCTCTTCAGCCTTGGTATATGTCTTTTTAAAATAAATCACTCTTAAAATTAGCTTACAAAGTAATTGCATATGGAATTTTCATATTTGATTCCTTTGTCCCCTCAACATTTCTTAATTAAATATTTATTGATCATTATCCCAGAAATCTGCTTGCCTCTGCCTCCAGAGGGCTAGGCTTAAACGCATGTGCCACTGTACCCAGCTGATCGATATTTTCATTAATTAATTAATTAACATCCCTAACATTACACTCCTTCCTGGTCCCTCTATCACTGAGTCTCTCCCCCCTTTTCTATAAGAGGGTAGGACCCCCCTGAGTATTACCTCACCCTGGCACATCAAGTCTCTGCCACTGAGACCAGACAGGGCAGCTATGAAGACTGAGCTGCCTGTCTCCTACATATATGCCAGGAGCCTTGTTCCAGCCCTTGCATGTTCTTTGATTGATGACTCAGATTCTGAGGATTCCTAGGGGTCCAGGTTTGTGAACTCTTTCGGTCTTCCTATGGAGTTCTCATCTACTTCGGGACCTTTGATCCTTCCCCCAGCTCTTCCATAAGTGTTCCCGACCTCTGTCTATAGTTTGGCTGCGGGTATCCGCTTCTGTTTCATTCAGCTGCTGGGTGGATCCTCTCAGAGGATGGTTATACTAGGCTCCAGTCTGCAAGGATAATAGAGTATCACTAATAATGTCAGGAACTGGTACTTGCTTGAGGGATGGGTTTCAAGTTGGACCGCTTATTACTTGGCCTTTCCTTCAGTCTCTGCTCCATCCCTGAGTTCCCTTTAGATGGGACAAATTTTGGGTGGAGAGTTTTATGGGTGTACTGGTGTCCCTATTCTTCCACTGGGGGTTCTGCCTGGATACAGAAGGTTGTTTCTTCATGTTCCATGTCCCCACTGTTAGGCACTGACTCCTGGGAGCATCTCCTACCCTAGGTCTCTGGGACTTCTTAGAGAGATTCTCCCCTTATCCCACCCCTGGCAGCTGGAGATTTCCAGTATTCTTCTGGTCCTCTGGGCCTCTCTCCTGTCCCTCCCCATACCTGATCCTGCCTCCCTATTCTCCTCTCCCTACAGGTTTTACCTAGTTCTCTTCCTCCCTTTGCCTCCTATGACTATTTTGTTTCCCCTTCTAATTGTGATTTGAGCATCATTGTTGTGTATTCCTTCTTATTTAACTTCTTTGGGTCTTTGGGGTGTATCACATGTATTTTGTACTTTAAAGCTAATATCTACCTATCTATCAGTAAGTACATACCATGCCTGTACTTGTGGGAATGGGTTACCTTACTCAGGATATTTTCTAGTTCTATTTGCCTATAAAATTCATCATGTCTTTGATTTTAATAACTATATAGTATTCCATTGTGTTTATGAACCACACTTTCTGAATCCATTCTTCAGTTGAGGGTCATCTGGGTTGTTTCCAGTTTCTGGCTATTAAGGATAAAGCTGTTATGAACATAGTGGAGTATGTGTCTTTGGAGTATGGTGGAACAGATTTTGGGTATATGCCCAGAAGTGGTGTAGCTCTGTCTTCAGGCAGAACTATTTTCAATTTTTTGAGAAACCGGCAGATTGAGTTCCAGAGTAGTTGTCCAAGTTTGCAATCCCACCAGCAATGGAGGAGTGTTCTCCTTTTACCACATCCGTGCCAGCATATGCAATCACTTGAGTTTTTCATCTTAGCCATTCTGGTGAGTGTAAGGTGGAATCTCAGGGTTGTTTTGATTTGCATTTCCCTGATAGCTAAGGATGAGCATTTCTTTAAGTGCTTTTTGGCTATTTGAGATCCTTCTGTTGAGAATTCACTGTTTAGTTTTGTGCCCCATTTTTTAATTGGGTTATGTTGCTTGTTAGAATTTAACTTCCTGAGTTCTTAATATATTTGATATTAGTCTTCTATTGGATGTAAACTTAATGAAAATATTTTCTCATCTGTAGACTGCCGCTTTGTCCTATTGACAGTAGCCTTTGCCTTACAGAAGCTTTGTAGTTTCGTGAGGTCCCATTTATCAATTGTTTATATTAGAGCCTGAACCGTTGGTGTTCTGTTTGGGAAATTGTCTCCTGTACCACTGTGTTAAAGGATATCTCTCACTTTCTCTTAGGGTTAGTGTATCTGGTTTTATGTCGAGGTTCTTGATCCACTTGGACTTTAGCTTTGTTCAGGGTGATAAATATCAATCTATTTACATTCTTCTACATGCAGAGATCCAGTTAAACAGGCACCATTTGTTGAAGATGCTTTCTTTTTTTTCCCCATTGTATGGTTTTGTCAGAAATCAAGTGTCCTTGGGTGTGTGGGTTCATTTTTGGGTCTTCAATTCTATTCCATTGCTTGACCTGACTATTTCTGTACCAATTCCATGCAGGTATTTTTTTTTAATTATTATCATTATTGCTCTATAATACAGCTTGAGGTCAGAGATGCCAATTCTTATAGGTTCAGATCCTCTTTAGAGGTTCTTATATTTCCAGATAGTTTTGGCTATCCTGGGTTTTTTGTTTTTCTATATGAAGTTGAGAATTGCACTTTGAAGGTCTATAAAAAATGTGTTGAAATTTTGATGGGGATTGCATTAAATTTGTATATTTGATTATTATCTTTTAATGACAGGAATGTCAACGAAAATTGAAACATCGACTTGGTCTGGATTCCTATTTGCTCAAACCAGTCCAACGGATCACTAAGTATCAGTTGCTTTTAAAGGTAATTATATGAAGTGTTTGCGCGGTTCTTTACTTAAAAAATATTTTATGTATTTGGATGTTTTACCTGCATGCATGTGTAGCCTGTGTATGCCTCATTCCTATGGAGGCCAGAGGAGGACGTCATCATTATAGCCTGTTCTGATTTGCCATGTAGGTACAGAGATAGAACCCAGATCCTCTGCCAGAGCAGGCAGTGCTCTTAATCAATGAACCATCTCTTCAGCCCCTACTTGTTTATTTTTTTATTTATTTACTTTTGAATCAGATCTGGTAGTCATTTAAAAGGAAGCAGTTGACTAGGAAGCACTTGCAATACTTTGAAGGAGAGCAATGGCCAGATTTTACTGAATGATTTTTTTCAGTGTGCTCTTTCATGTTGTATAAATGACATATGCAAGACAATTAAGCTGTGAGTATATGGAGTATTAGCTGTTAATCCTCCATATCCATATTAGTTCTGTATGAGTTTAAGCATAATGTTTTAGGAAAAAAAGTTTTCATATTAGGGAGACTTAAGTATATACGTACTTGTTTTGATATATTTCCTATTGGTCTTTTCAATGTAAAATGCAAATGACATTCCCCTTGTTCAATGGAAAAAGATTAGTAGAATTTATATCTTGTATAAATACAATATTGCTTCTTTTAAAATGTGTTTCATGATACTTTATGCATCATGATTGACAAATTAGTGTATTTAGTAGAGGAAAACTCATGTAATTGCTTTGAACACTAATCTCTGATGTCTCTTATAGCTGTTGGTGTTTAGCTCTAAACACATTGAGTGCCCTTTATTTTATATTCTTTCCTCATTATTCTACTTCTTCCCCAATTTTGATATTGTTATTAAATATAATGTTAATGTGACAGACAATATGAAATAAATTATTCTATAAATGACAGAATCTTTGGATCACTGCTCAAAAGCCTATTAGTTTAAAAGTATTCATTTTCTAGCAGTTATAAAAATAAGTGACTAATATTAAGTTTAATTCTTGACTTCTAATTAAGGAGCTTTTAAAGTACAGCAAAGAAGGTGAAGGAACTACTAAATTAAAGGAGGCACTTGACTCAATGCTGGAGCTGCTGAAGTCAGTGAATGACTCCATGCATCAGACTGCCATCAATGGCTATATTGTAAGTACAATTTAGAGATTGTTGTAATTTTGGGGGATAAACTTGTTAAAAGTCCTTCTTTTATCTACTGGATTTAATTGGGAAATACTACACAAGAGGTAAACAAATGGAGATAAAATATATGCATTATTATTGATAATGCTAAGTGGAAAATTGGCTGCAGATCAGCAGCCAAATGGGTTTTATGACATTTTTCTGGTCTGTAGCAGTCTGCCATCAAATCTGGGACTTGGGAATTTTGGCTTGAATAAATGATTATGTCAGCTAAACAAATACACTGTCCCTGAATTGCTGCTTGCCCTAGTCTTGAATAGATATGAACAAAGGGGTCAAGTCATTTTAGGGCTTGCTACCTTTCCCGAAATCAGTTTCATACAATGGGAAATTCATGTACCAATCAGGAATGAGGAAGAGATATGAGCATTGCTCAGTACATGATTTTTTTATTGGGTTATTTGGACTGTTGGTATCTAACTTCTTCAAAGTAACTCTAAGCAACTGAAAGACCTATAATATCAAGAATTTCAATTCCTTGAAGAACGAACCTGAGAAAGATGTCAGAAGATAGAACGATCTCCCTGATTTTAGTGTGTTTGCTTCAAGTTTCTCTGCATTTAGCTTGATGCTGGCTATTGGCTTGTTGTATATTGGTTAGATTATGTTTAGGTATGTGCCCTGTATTCCTGATTCCTCTACTATCTTTAACATGAAGGAGTGTTGGATTTTTATCAAAGGCTTTTTCAGCATCTAATGAGAAGATAATATGATATTTTTCTTTCAGTTTGTTTATATGGTATATTATGCTGATGGGCTTTCATATATTGAACCATCCCTGCATCCCTGTGATGAAGCCTACTTGGTCACTGTGGATGTTGTTTCTGATGTGTTTCTGGATTCAGTCTGCCAGTATTTTATTGTTTTTTTTTTTTTTGAATCAATGTTCATTTAGAGAAATCTGTCTGAAATTCTTTCTTTTTTTGAGTCTTTGTGTGGTTTTGGTATCAGGGTGACTATGGCCTCATAGAATGAGTTTGGCAGTGTTCCTTCTCTTTCTGTTTTGTGGACTAGTGAGGAATATTGATACTAGTTCTTATTTGAACATCTGCTAGGATTCTGTACCTAAACTATCTGGCTCTGGGATAGGTTTTTTTTTTTTTTTTTTTTTTTTGGTTAGGAGACATTTGATGACTGCTTCTATTTCCTTAAATATTATAGGGATTTTAAAAATAGTTTACATGATCTTGATTTATCTTTGGAAAGTGGTATCTGTCTAGAAAATCATCCATTTCATTAAGATTTTCCAATTTTGTTGAGTACAGGAGTACAGGCTTTTGATGAAAGACCTAATGATTCTTTGAATTTCCTCAATGTCTGTTGTTAGGTTTCCCTTTTCATTTCTGATTTTGTTCATTTGGATACTAACTCTGTCTTTTGGTTGGTTTGGCTAAGAGTTTGTCTTTCTTGTTTATTTTCTCAAAGATTCAGCTCTTTGTTTTGTTGATTCTTTGTATTGTGTGCTTTATCTCTAACTGATTCATTTTAGGCCTGATTTTGATTGTTTCCTGGTTTCTACTCCTTTTCAGGGTGTTTGCTGCTGCTTCTTCTTTTTTTTTTTTTTTTCAGTCTAGAGCTTTCAGGTGTGCTTTTAAATTGTTGGCATGAGAACTCTCTAATTTCATTATGGAGGCACTCAGTGCTATGAACTTTCCTCTTAGCACTGCTTTCATTGTGTCACACAAATTTGAGTATATTGTGCCTTCATTTACATTGATTTCTAGTAAGTCTTTAATTTCTTTCTTTGTTTCTTCCCTGACTGAGAGATCATTGAGTAGAGAGTTGTTCAAATTCCATGACTGTGTTGGTTATCTGGTGTTTCTTTTGTTGTTGAAGTACAGCTTTAATCCATGGTCTTCCTATAAGATACAAGGCGTTCAACTCTCTTCTATCTGTTGAGGTTTGTTCTGTGACCAATATATGGTCAATTTTGGAGAAGGATCCATGAGATGCTGACAAGAGTATATATTCCTTTGGTTTCTTTTGTGAAATATTGTAGAGATGTTGTTAGGTCCATTTGATTTATAGTTTCTGTTAGTTTCATTATCTCCTCTGTTAGTTTTTGTGTGGATGAACTGTCAGGTGATGAGAATTGGGTGTTGAAGTCTCTCACTATCAATGTGTGGGATTCAATATGCTATTGAAAGCTCTAGCAATGTCTCTTTTTACAAATATGAGTACCTTTGTTTTTGAGAAATAGATGTTCAAAATTGAGATATCGCTTGGCAGTTCTTTTTCCCTTTGAGTATGAAGTATCCTTCCCAGTCTATTTTGATCAATTTTGGTTGAAATTCTATTTTATTAGATATTATTATGGCTACTCAGCTTGCTTCTTGGGAACATTTGCTTGGAAAACTGTTTTTCCAGCCCTTTACTCTGAGGTAGTGTCTATCTTCACGGCTGAAGTGTGTTTCTTGTATGCAGCACAGAATAATGGATCCTATTTTTCCATCTATTCTGTTAGCCTGTGTCTTTTTATTGGGGAATTGAGATCACTGATGTTGAGAGATATTAATGACCAGTGATTGTTAATTCTTTATTTTGATGTTGGTGGTGTTTGTGTTTGTGTGTGTACTTGTGCTTCCCTTGTTTTTGCTAGTATGGAGTTACTTATTTCTTGGATGTAGTTATCTTCCCTGGGTTGGAGTTTTCCTTCTAGTTTTTTCTGTAGGGCTTAATTTGAATATCTTGATATATCTTGTTTTTTCCATCTATGGTGATTGAGATTTTTGCTGGGTAGTCCAGGTTGTCATCTATTGTTTTGTAGAGGTTACAAGGTATCTGGCTAGGTCCTTCTAGCTTTTAGAGTCTCTGCTGAAAAGTTGGGTGTATAGATCTGTATTTGTTGGTTATCTGCTTTTTTTTCCTTGCTACTTTTACTTGCCACTTTTAATATTCTTTCTTTGTTCTGTACAATTTATGTTTTAATTATTATGTGGTGGGAGGATTTTCTTTTCTTGTGTATTCTGATTGGTGTTCTATCAGCTTCTTGTATCTTTATGGACATCTCTTCCTTTAATTTAGGAATGTTTCCTTCTATGATTTTGTTGAAAATATTTTCTGGGCCTTAGAGTTGAGACTTTTGCCTTCTTCTATTCCTCTTATTCTTATGTTAAGGCTTTAAATGGTATCCTAGATTTCCTGGATGTGTTGCATCAGGAATTTTTTAGCTTTAACATTTTCTTTGACTAACAAACGTATCAATTTCTTCTATTGTATCTTCTCTGTCTGAGATTCTCTCTCGTCCATCTCCTGTATTCTGTTGGCGATGCTTGTATCTGTTGTTCCTGTTCTCTTCCCTAGGTTTTCCACCACCAGGATTCCCTCAGTTTGTGTATCAGGATATCCAGGACTTGCTGTAGTAGGGTAGCTGTGCTCTGAAGGAATCATAGTGCCTTGATTTCAGTTGATTGTGTTCTTTTGATGGCCTTTAACCATCTGAATGGCTTAGTTCCCTGGATATTCCTTTTAAAGTATGTATTGGGATGGGGGTAACCTCAATGGTCCTGGTATGACAGGCCTCTGATGGGTATCCTTTGGCTGTATGGTTCTGGATCAGCAGGTCTGTATGACTCAGGGTCTGGTGGTCCTTATGGTTACATAGCTACAGGTTTGTATGGTTCAGGATCCACAGGTTTGATGAGGTGTGCTGAGAAAGTGGTGGGAGAATGGAGGTCCTCAGAGGATAGCAGACTGCTCAGGGCAGCTGGGCATGCCCCAGAGGAGTCAACAAGCAGGGAAGGTAGGTTGGGGAAGGGAAGTTAGCCTGTATGGTCCAGGATCACCAGGTCTGATGAAGGTAGGTAGAGAGGTGAGGGGAGAATAAAGGTCTCTGGGCACAACAGACTGCTCAAGGTACCTGGGCATGCCCCAGAGAGCTCACTGAGTAGTACGCCTGTTTGTTTTTTAAGGAGAGACAGAAAGGTTAGAATCTAGATGGAGGGCATGTAGGCAGGATCCAAGAGAGTTTGAAGGGTGGTAACTATAACCAGGATGTACTGAATGAAAATTAAAACCTTATTTTTTAATTAAAAAGGGGGTGAGCAGTAGATTATACCCATAACATTTATGCTATTATAACAATTTGCATATCCTGCCATTCTGATCATTATTGTAGGTCACATGGTTCACAGCTGGTTAATGCCAATTGTCTCTCTCCATAGTGGCCTGCATAGTGCCTTCTAGTACTATGAGTGTTAGCTTGTAAGGGTAATAAAGTCTTATGTGATTTTTTTTTAAATAAAGCATTCAAAATGTGCTTCAGAATATTAATATTCCAAGATGTTGATGTTTGACAAAGGAATATAGCTCTGTCTTCTACAAATTGACTTTGATTTTTTTTATTCTAGGGAAATATGAATGAGCTGGGCAAGATGGTTCTTCAAGGTGCCTTCAGTGTTTGGCTAGGACACCGGAAAGGTGCTACAAAAATGAAGGATTTTGCACGGTTCAAACCCATGCAGAGACACCTTTTCTTGTATGAAAAGGCTGTTATGTTTTGTAAGAGGCGTTTTGAATCTGGAGAAGGTGCTGATAGATACCCATCGTACAGTTTTAAACACTGCCTTAAAGTAAGAAAGCTCGCATTGTATAATACAATATTGTTTTGTATGTATTCCATCTTGAATACTTTTTGTTCTTATATGAGTAGGTTCTATATTTTAGCTGCACATCCGCTGTTTAAAAGAGTTAAAACAAAAACCAGTGCATGCGTGTTCATATGTGGGGACAGGCACATGTGTGCTACAGCCCTACATTGGAAATCATAGAACAACTCAGGTCTTGGTTCTCACCTTCCTTCTTCTTTGAAGTAAGGTGTTCTATTGTTCACTGCTTTGCACATTAGTCTTGGTTGGCCCAAGAGCTTCTAGGGATTCTCCTGTCTCTACCTTCCATCTTGCTGTAGGAACACTAGAATGTACTAGTGTACATGTCCTAGTGAGCATGTACTAGCATATCTAGCTTTACATGGTTTTGGGAGTCTGAAATTAGAAAAAGGCCCAGGTGCTGAGAATTAATTCAGCTCCCCTATCAAGGTAGTCTCAGACATTCTCCAAGGTACTCTCCCATTGAAGTGGGTCACCTATGAGCTCATCTAGTGGTGTTGGATAAAATCTTGGTCTTGTTATCATGAAGCTATTGTTATAAGAGAAACAAAGACTAAGGCGTTTCCCCCTTTCACTGCAGTTTACAAATGAAGAAATATTGTGCTTAGCATGTTCCTACCGTCCTTTCTTTATTCCTCCTGCATTCTATAGTCTCATGCTTCTGGATATCCAAAGCTACCTATAGCTGGAGCTCTCCTGTATACATTCTGGTCTATTTGTTGAAATTGTTTTATTCTCTCTAGAACCCAAACTACCACTGTGCCCTGACCTTAGTCTTGTGTTAAAATCAGGACACTGTTGTTTGTAAAAGTCACTAGCAGCTGGGGAGTACTTCCAATTCAAATAAGGCTATACATTTGTAAATTTGTTCATAGAATAATTGGAAAATAGAGAAATTTTCCCTTCAGTTCTTCAGTAACTATCATTTTACTCCTTTTTTCTCATAACTGTTTTCCAGGAGTGGTTTCTTTCATGGTTGGGTTTCCCAGTATAGTTGAGAGTTGATAAAATTTAGCTGTGCTCTTCCTGATGGGCCTGTCATGGGCTTAAGGACTTAGTGTAAGGAGCCTACCTTATAAACAGATCCTGCTTTTAATTTTCCTCATATTGGTCAGCTGCCTTTAGCTATATTTAGCAAAATTCCTACCCAGGGTCATCCATTGTTCTATTCAATTACGAATCCACAGTAGCTCCATGTATTCTTTAAAACTCCAACCATCCCATTACAAATGCAGTTACTCTTTTTATATAGTCCATCTCTAAGTCTACATACCTGTGTTATTTACGACTGTAATAAACATCAACTGAGAACCAAAGCAATCGAATCTGAGAGATTTTAGATCTTGCCGTCTATATATGTGCTTCTTGAAAAGGTATTTTCATCTTTCTAGGCATATTTGACATAAGCCGATTTGATACACATTCTGTTTGTGGAGTGACCTAGTGACTACTTAATGCAGAATTTCTTGTTTGTATTGATTTTCTGCTTTATTTTGAATTTTATACAATGGTAGGCATGCCAGTGGAGTGTGTTTCTGAACTTCATTAAAGTAAAGAAGGGCTAATGAGGTACTGGAGCCAGAAGGATTACAATAGTTACCATGGAAACAGAAGGAGGAATTGGTGCAGGAAACATTTCAATGGAAGGCAGACATAAGGGCTTAGTGAGTTACCAGATACAGAAAATAAATACTACTTGACATTTAAAAGAAGAAAATCTGTCTGGTTTTCTTGGTTCTGAGATACAATTGTACTTTTAATAGAAAAGAATTAGTCAGTGATGCTTGCAAAATTTTAAATGATTCCTGGAGAAATAGTGATACTGTGGACTAAGAAGGATGAAGTTAGACTAATTCTTAGGTCTCATTATGCTTATTTCCTCTTGCTTACTTGTCATGAACATCTATCATTAGTGGCCAGTGTGCTACTAAACAAAACCGAACAACTACTCTCCCCTGAAATTGATAGTTTTCTTCACTTTATCACAGCAAGCTAGAATTACACAAGGTTATTGTGTCTTTCTAATGACTACATACTATAATATAAGCATTTAACATTCATAGGAAAACCATATGTCGGGTCACAGTAAGGAGATAAAGAGATGTGGCTTCTTCAGATCCATCAGATTGTATGCTTGCTTATCATCAACTGATGTTTTAATTTAGCACATGCACATATAGCGCTAGCTTCGCATTAGATTAACATGGCTTAATTTCCAGGGAAATCTCCAAATACATTTAATCAATAATGATGTGCTGTATATGTAAGCACTGGAAAACAGTAAAACAGTTGTAATTCAAATACAGGCAAGGATGGGAAGCAAAGCCATAACTTCAAAACTCATTTTTGGATTGGGGAGAAGGGCTAAAGAGCTTGTTATTCAAGTGTAAAGTTTGGAGTTCAGATCACTAACACCCATGTAAAATGCTATGTGGGTGTGGCTGCCCTTTGTAATCTCAGCCCTGGGGGATCCCAAAAGTATGCTGTCTAGTTAGACTAGCTGGATCAGGTGAACTCTGGGTACAGCAAGAGAACCTACATCATGAAATAATGTGGAGAGATATTGTGAAAGATATCTGATATCAACCTCTGGCCTCCACACAGGTACATATACATGTGTACCCATTTACATGTGAACACACATACACGAGTGCATACAACCTCACAAATATGTATATGATCTGAGTATGTTCTTTAATAATTCATATCTTTATATCAACTCTATGAAATATATGCTTTCCCAAGCTGAAAAAATGGAATTTGAGAAAACTTCAGGAACTCACAGTAAGACACATGGCTGATGAATGCTAGTGATGTATGGAAGTCTGATGTGGCTTTCTCTGATTCTGAAGTCTGTATGTCAGCTACATATCATCCTATTTAGACAGCCATATGATGAAATGTAATTCATTTTTAAAAGATTGAACATAAGTATTCTTATATCTTAATATTTGAGCAGAGATAGAGTGGTATAGGAAGGATATATTTGGGAGCATTTGAAAGTAACTTTCTGCATTCAGGAGGATGTCAGAGGCTCTTTAATTAGTAGAGTTGAGTTGCATTTCTCTGTATAATTGTTTTCCTTTACCTTAATGAAGGAATCTCATAAGCACTACCCTTAATGTTTATTAGTTTTAATTAGGGTCATTTTGGGGTTTTATACATGGAGCAGTGTGATATTTCTTCTAACAATTGGGAGGGAATTGAAAGAAAAGAGGAAAGGCAGAGAACATAAAGATGATACACAGGGAGTGAAGTTGTACCACATGTACAGTACACAAAGTTTTACTAGCGGTGAGAAGGTTATCACTCTTTCAACTTAGGTATTTTGTTTGCTGTAGAGGCTGAGAGATTGGTGAAAATAGAAAAACTTTGTGAACTTGGCTGGTTCTTCTCTGACCCACAAATTTGCTATTTATATCTTATTGAGATCAAATTGATGTGTCAATAATTACTTTAGAAATCAATGAAATTGATCAATTACCGGTGGCTTCCCCCATTGATGTTTAATTACTTTTACTTCTGACAAAATTTTGTTTTTATATTGTACAGTTCATTTTCAATAGAATTCAACCTTAGGTAGGCGGCCTGGGTGTTCAGATGGATGGCGTTTATACCAATCAATGGAATGAATCATAGCATCCTAGGACTATACTTTTCTTTATTGAAAATAAAATGTGTATTTTGCTTAAGTGAGATATTTTTTCCTTTAGATTATGATAGAATATAGTGATTGAAATACCGTATTTATAATGAAATTCTCAGGAAAAGTTTGATTTTTTTTTTTTTTTTTACAGATGGAAGAAGCTGGCATCACAGAACATGTGAAAGGTGATAACCGCAAATTTGAAATATGGTATGGTGAGAAGGAAGAAATTTACATTGTTCAGGTTGGTTATTCTTCTGGAAACCATAGTTGGCATTGGATTTTAAATTTATTTATTTATTTATTTATTTATTTATTTATTTTTATTTATTTATTTAGATTTCATGACCCATCAATTTCAATTAATATTCCTGGGTGTGAGGGTATCCATTGGAGAACCTACCAAGAGCCTCATTCTTAAGGAAAACCGCCTTCTCTTTATTCCAGAAGAAAATTCAGTAACCATCTATTGGTCCTCAGTTAGGAAATCACAGCTTTTCCCACTCCATATTGGACACTGGCTGGCTTGTTCTTGTAAGGTCTTGTGGAGGCAGACACAGCTGCTTTGAGTTCTTGAGTGCAGGAGTCCTGTAATATTCAGAAGACAGCTTTGCTTTGGTTTTCCCTAATCTCCAGATCTTATGTTTTTTCTGCTCCCTCTTGTGTGATGGTTTCTGAGTTGTGAGGAAGGAGTGTGATACAGATGCCCAATATGTCTGAGCACTCCACAGTCACTTAAGTGACCATTTAAGCAGTTGCAAGCTTCTTTGTTAATCTTCAGACATCGTTCAAACAAACATCTCTGATGAGTTCTGAGAGATTCATTAAGGTAGAGAGATATCAATTTAGATGGCAGTTTGATATTCTGTCTACTTAACACAATAAAACTACTAGATTCACCCCTCGAGCCTGGGAGCTTCTCAACTTTGGGCTCTTGACCAGCTTTGCAATACTAGACCTGTCATTTTTCTAGTGGAGCAGACCTTAAATCTAATCAGAAAACAGTTGGTTACTCCTACAGCATTCATGCTAAGGATTTTAGTTGTGTGTATGTGCCTGTATATGTGGAGCTGAGCTGCTTTTGAAGGCCAGCAGAGGGCAATAGATTCCCTGGAGCTGGATTTACAAGCCATTGTGAACTATTGCAGTTTGGTCCTCTGCAGGAGCCGTGCATGCTATTAACCACTGAGCCATCTTTCCAGCTTCAACATTAAGATTAAAAACTATGGTTCAGTCTACAACAGGTAGATTACAACTACCTATAACTCTAGCTCAAGGGGAATCTGACTGCTTCTTCTGACTTCCTTTGAAAGAACATAGTTATGATCCTGGGAAAGTATTCTAAGGACCATCCTGTTTTAGGGAAGTAAAGACACTCAAAACATTCCATTAAGGCTCTGTGTCATGATTTGTGGCTGATCCATACATTATCTGTTACAGATGGTCAGGGATTTTTTGTTGTTGTTGTTATTGTTAATTTTGTACTGATAACAGTGCATAATCTTTTCTTGGTTTGCTTTAAGATATATTATACTAAGATATATTATACTAATATATTTAAGATATGTTAATAGGTACTATATAACCGACTTACTTTATAAGCAATAAGAAAGTATTTAGGGAATCTGTCTTATTAGTATCAATTTTTAAGATTATTATGTAATTGATTGTAGTTTTGGAAATATTAGAGCTTCCTTTGTTTTTATTATAATTAAAACAACAAAGTGATATATGTGTGTGTATATATTACTATATAACTATTATATATATACACACATACACATATATATACACATATTTGTGTATGTATAGTTATTGTTCTGTTCCTCAAGGCAATTTTAGAATGTTTTTTACTATAATGTCTCATCAAATATGATGGCTAATGATCAGCCTCCAAAATGATTTAAGAAGCAAAAGGGTAAAATCTGAATCTGGTGTTTTATAAAATGACTCATGTTTAATTGCATTTGTTTTTATTATAAAAGCATTCTTTTAAAAAAGAAACATACTTTTCTGTTCTGTTTTAATTTTTAGGCTCCAAATATTGATGTGAAGATGTTATGGCTAAAAGAAATAAGAAAAATTTTGTTGAAGCAGCAGGAACTTATGACTGGTAGATTCATTTATTTTCTTTTATAGAAAGTAGATCTTTTCATGTAATATATCCTGATTACAGTTTCCTTTCCTTCTACTCCTCCCAGTTTCTCTCTACCTTCTCTTCCTTCTGGATCTTCCCTAACCCTTTCTTTGACTGGTAATTTCAAGTATGCATGCTTTCTATGGAGAAGCACAATGACAACTTATTAGCTTAGATTTTGTGAAAAAGTCTTCTTAATGGGGCTGATAATTTAATAATGATGCAAGGATGTGTTAACCTTTAAAACGTAACATTGAGATTCAGAGAACTTAAAAAAAAAAAAAAAAACTAGTTTGAATTCCAAGGTGAACCCTGGTGCTTCAGAACCAGTTGAGAATGAACAAGGTGACAATTTCCAGGCCTTCCTGGGAGGCAACTGTGAGAAAAACCTCACAGAATTAGTATCCAGTAAGGTTAGGATGGAGAATTGGTTGCCTTTTGAACTTATGCTTAAGAAAATGAGTCTCTCTCTCTCTCTCCCTCCCTCTCTCTCTCTGTGCCTCTCTCTCTCTCTGTGATGTATATATACATACTTGTGAATGTGACTATAGATGTGTGTATGGTTTATATGTATGTACTTGTGCATGTTACTATAGATATGTGTATGTATGGTATATATGTATATACTTGTGTATGTGACTATAGATGTGTGTATGGTTTATATGTATGTACTTGTGCATGTTACTATAGATATGTGTATGTATGGTATATATGTATATACTTGTGTATGTGACTATAGATGTGTGTATGGTTTATATGTATGTACTTGTGCATGTTACTATAGATATGTGTATGTATGGTATATATGTATATACTTGTGTATGTGACTATAGATGTATCTGTGTATGATGTGTATGTATGAGCTTGTGAATGTGAACATAGATGTGTTCCTACTTTGTTTCCAGCCCAATTCCCCGGTAAAAGAAAGCTCAACTCAATCAGTTAACAAAACAATCTACAAGCCTAGATTGGGCAGATCTCCCACTACACTACTCTATTTCCATCTATCTTATTCCATGTAACTTGAGGTTTCTCCAGGCCGTGAGCATCTCTCTCTGCTGCCTCTCTGTTGATCCCTCTTAGCTCCTCCCCTAGACTCTCAGCTCCTCCCACTTGCTCCTGCCCAATCATTGGCTCCAGCCTTTATTTGAAAAGTTAAGTTGGGGAGAAGGTTCACAAGGCAACTTCTCATCTGCAGCCCCTCTGAGGAGTGGAATTAGCATCAAAATACAAGCCCAGGGTTCTCCACAACATAGATGTATGTGCACGGTGTATATATAAATGATGTGAATGTAAACATAGATTTGTCAATATGATCTATGTGTACATGCTTGTGTATGTGACTATAGGGGTATGTGTGTGTGTGTGTGTGTGCGTGTGCGTGTGCGCGCTCCTCAGTAAGCTTGTGGAGATCTGAGGACCAATTCTGTTCTACCTTGTTTGAGGGAGAACCTCTTTTCATTGTTCTGCTACTGCAGAAGAGAGGATTGCTAGCCCTGGGGTTTCCAGGAATTCCCCTGTCTCTGCCTGCTATCTTACTGTACATGTGCTGGTATCACAGACAGATGCATATTAGTCCAGTTTTTTTTGTGTGTGTGTGGGGATACATGTCAGTTTGGGGGATCCAAACACAGATCCTCATGCTTGTGCAGAAACTGCTTTGCCCACTGAGCTGACACCCTAAGCCCCAGATTGTACTAACTAAAGTAATACATGGTTCGGACTTTCTAGATTCTAACTTCAAACTGGCCTTCCTGTTTGTTGGTCAGTTCAAATCCCTGAAAGGTGTGTGTGTGTGTGTGTTTCTATTTCATCTGGTTCTGTCTCTGGCTCCCCTTAGGCTCCCGTTTCTCTTTCCCCCTTACCCCTGTGGTGTGTGTGAAAGTCATTGGCCTTCAAAAGAGTAAGAAGCATGACATCTGAACATTTTATTCTACAGCTAAAAAACAGCAGAAGCAGCTTCCTCCCCAGCAGCATAATGCCAAGTAAGTAATCATTTCGTTCAGAAGTAAAATTCTTTAAATTGTATTTAGATTTATTTATTTCCCTTCATGTATATGAATATTTTGCCTACATGTCTGTATGTGTACCACATGCATGCCATGCATTCAGAGAGGCCAGAAGAAGGTGCTGGCTTCCCTGCAAGTTGAGCTACAGACAGGTCACAGCCATTTTGAGACTGTGCTAGGAACTGAACCTGGTTCTTCTGTAAGAGCGACAATCACTCCTAACCACTGCGCCATCTCTTCATCCCCTCCCCTGAGAAATATTATTCTTACCAGCTTGTTCGCTGTACATAGCACCAAACAATGAAATTACAGTATCTTACACAACCATCAGCCTTTTATAATAGCAGTAACTCATCAGATAACATAAATACATCTTTTCTTAGGTCTAAGTCATATGTTAGACTTAAAATCTGAGACAGTTTGTGATTTTCATTGGGGTCTTAAGGAGAACCAAACCACTTTAAAAAATCTTTTTCTGGCAAGGTTCATGTTGTTCAAACAGAAGTGAAGACTTTGTTGTATGCAGTAGTTGGTGAAACAGAAGCTGGTACAAACATACCAGTATGATTAGGTTAAAATTTTACCTACATATTTATACACACCTTACCTAATGTATTAAGACGAGAAGTCTTCAGAACAACACAGATTGTACACATTCATGCCTTGAGTCTAGAAGGAAGCAGGTGTATCTTTGCATAAGGGGAGTCTGCTGCCTTAAATCCTAAGACTTAAGCCCTTCATATTATCAACTATTTTACAAACTTAAATAAGGGCACATCAGCTGTTGGAATCATTTCTCAGCTTATTCTTACACATAGTATTAAGATAGGCTATTTTAATTTCTCACTTTTCTTACACTATGCAAAAGCTCACCTATTTTTGTATGTGACTTTTACAGAAGGCAAGATGAACCTCATTTAAAGGCCGTGAGAGCAGGAGCAGAAATGGAACAAGCTGGTCTAGCTCAGGCAGAGGCAGACTCCGCACGTATGTATCTATCGTGGTTATCTAAAGACATGATTCATAATTATGTGAGTTTTTGACTCCTGTTGCTAATTTGGAAAAAAAATCTAGGCATGTGTTATTTTTATTTTTGTATAAAGAAAAGAAAGGATCTGTTTTAGAAGGCTTTTATTTCTTGCACACTACAGAGCACTGTTTTTCAAAATGTGGGTCCTGGACTCATAACATTGGCAATTATCTGGGGATTTGAAGACAAATTTGTTGGCTTTCTCTGCCTCAGATCTTTGGGTGTGCATGGCCCAGCTATGTGAATTTTGACTAACTTTGTATACAGGGCTGCTCCACACTCAAGTCACAGGAATGAATGCAACACATACTTCAGCCTCAATGGATATACTGTGCGTTTCTTGTTTTTGAGACTAGAGCTGGGATACTTGTTTTCATATGAGAATTGTGCCATTCAAAATGATTTGACACAATCTATTTGATTCACCAAATGTTAGTGTGATCAATGCATCAGGAATTTGGTAGAGTTGCATCTACTGTCTAATTAAAATACACACAGTACAGTGCTAGGAAGGTAGATAATTCCACAAGCAATTAAAATGGAATATGGTTAAGTATCATATTATGGAGGTACAAGGTGCTATACAAGCATACACAATCTCCTAAATAATGTTGGCAACAATAGCATAGACTCCCAGAGAAATGCTACATACTTAGTACTTCATACAATAGTTCTTAACCCTAGTAGTTGAGGAGAAACAAGTAATGATGCCCTTATTCTGTGCTCATTATTCATTTTGAGGTTAGTTCCCTTACATCATTGTGTTGTGACTCCCAACCCCAGCAACACTGTGAGAGCCTAGTATTAATGCCTTCATTCGACAAGTAGGGAATTCATGTCAGAGAAGGCTGACATAATTATTTCCAAGGTGACATGAAGAGTTTACTATGTCCAAGATGGGATTCTGAAAGTATGTGACTTAAATTTTGACCTAGTTTCTTTTCTGTTACTGTGATGAAATACCCTGACAAAGACAATTTAGGGAGCAAAGTTTGTTTTTAATTACAGTTTATAATTCCAGGTTACAGTTTATCACAGCAGGGAAGTCATAGTTGCAGAAGCCAGAAGCAGTTGTCACATCACATCCACTGTCAGGAAGCAGGGAGAAATAAATGCATTCACGCTCCTGTACTTTCCTGAAGAGCTTGCTTGGGTAGCTTTCATTGTGGTTATGAAGCCCATGTTTCCAAACCAAGAAATGATGCTACCCACTTTCAGACTAGGTCTTCCCACATCAATTAAGGTAATTAATATAATCCCTTACAGATTTGCTCACAGATCAATAAGTTCCCATCAAACCCTCACTGAGGCTGTCTTCCCATCTGATTCTAGGTTGTGTCAAGTTGACATTAAAACTATCACAGACAGATCTCTCTCTCTCTTTCTTTCAGTTTCTCTCTCTTTCAGTCTCTCTCTATATATATGTATATGTAAATGTATATATATATGTATAAAGGAAGGAAGGAAGGAAGAAAGAAAGAAAGAAAGAAAGGAAGAAAGAAAGAAAGAAAGAAAAGAAAGAAAGAAAGAAAGAAATGTAGCACTGGCTGGCCTAGAATCTGCTATGTAGACAGTGATAGACTTGGATTGTTGAGCTCTGCCCGCCTCTGTCTTCTGGATCAAAGGTGTGCATTACCTTACCTGGTTCCATGCAGAATCTTATAAGTCATGAAATGTGTAATGCATGCTTTCTGCCTACTAAAAGAGATGATCTAAGCCCACATAATAGTAACACCAGTTGGAATCTAACAAGTATTATTTGAATGGAATCAATAAAATTATTATAGGATGGAGAGTCAGAACCATTGTTTTGTTTGTGAGAGTTGGTAAGAAGTGCAATATATTCTGAAAATGTTTACCATCCCCTTTCCTAATGCCCATAAATCCTAACTTCCAACCATCCTGAATTTTAAAGAAGTATACTGTAGACCCAGTCCTTTATGAAATGACAAATTCAAAAATAGTAAAACTTAAGTGCAATTTTATTATATATAGCAAGGCGAAAAATGAAGGTCACAGCTTTGGCTGTAGCAGCAAGCTTGCTTCTTCTGTGGTGGAGAACCAGATCCTTTAGGTAACGGTTACTCTCGTTTTTCTCCAGCCTGGAATGCGATGTCATCATGTGCAGAAGGCGCTGCCGCGACTGCTGAACATCCATACAGCTCTTTCTCTCCTAACAATGACAATGGAGAAGACAGACCACAGATGGTTAGTATGACATACTACAGCAATAGTTCAGAGGTGCATTTACTTATTACATAGACAGGGCACATAATGAACAACATTTTTGTCATTATGATCCTTGAGGTTTATTGAGTGGAAAGAATCTAAGTGAATCATGTAGGCATTCACAGATCACTTTTCTTTATGTAGACTATATCTCAGTTATACCCAGAATACTACTGAAGTTATTTAAATAACCAATTTCCAAATGTCTATAAATATATAACTTTGATTGTTAGTTATTTTCCCAGCTTGGCTCTGTCTATGATAGCTCAGGCTGGTCCCTTTTCTGCCTTAGGATGTCAAGTGCTAGAATTATCACTGTGTGATTTCATGACCCTGCCAATTTTAGTTTTTTTTTTTTTAAGTAAAGTGCTTATTTCATAACACCTCTTTGTTTATAATTTTTCTTTAAGCTTAATTTTTGAAGTTATGAGGTTAGGGAGTTAACAAAAATACTACTGAAATGTCTTGTCTTCTTTGCATCTAGTTACCCCAGTGGTAACATCTTCTATAATTATAGGACACACCAAATCTTGCACATTGCATCAGTGCTAACCACGGGCTTTACTCAGACCTCACCAGTTTTCCATGTGCTTTTTGTACATGTGTATATGTAGTTCAGTATCATTTTGTCCAGAGCTATATTTCTCACTTACATATAAGGGACACACCCAGATGTGAAGCTACAAATGTACTTTAGAAATTATTTTCCACAATTATTTTTTTGTTTTTTTTTTACACAACTAGTTTTTAATTAGTATCAACCATATTAGTGTTCAAGGGTTACATTTTGTTAGCTATAATTTACAGAGGAAGAAATTAAGGGCTTTTAGCAGATTTGCCTTAATTGTCTGTATTAGCAGTTCTCATATTTTGAATGACAGAATGCTAAGCCATCTCTCCAGCCACTTAAATACATAACTATATAGAAATTGAGAATACTGGCTCGCAATCATCTGTAACTCCAGTTTTAGGGGATCCTGAGCTGTCTTCTGGTCTCCAAGGGCCACAGGCAAATATAATATGCAACAATTCTCAAACAGAACTTTTATTCATGATGTAAATTACAGGTACTGAAAATGTACTTTATTATATATTAAAATTAGCAATAACAAAGATTTAGATTAGGAAATCTACAATAATTTTGAGTAAATAAATAATTTTTATTACAAGTGACCGTCTTTTAAAGTTACAAAAACTAGTGAGAAATAAAACAGTCTTGCAAATATCGTTAATATTTGGCTTATTGAAATAGATCCTGAGCCAGGGCTGATGGCACATACATTTACACCCATCACTTGGGAAGCAGAGAGGCAGATGGCTCTCTGAGTTGGAGACCAGCCTGGTCTACAAAGCAAGTTCTAAGACAGCCAGGGCTATATAGAGAAACCTTGTTCTAGAGAAACAGCAATAACAACAGACATTCTGACTTCCATGTGGTTTTGAATGTAATCTGTTCTACTATTATACCTCAGATTGACTCTATAAAACTCCCTTAATATGTGTGAGAATGAGAGTAAAACATGCAATTGTAATGTAAGCCTGACCCTGAAGACAGATTGAATGGATCTCATAAATAAATGCTCTACTTCCTATAATTGGTAACCCACTGGTTTAGACCAATTATATTAAGTGATTTTTGTTTTGTTTTTTGAGTCAGGTTTTCTCTGTGTAGCTCCGGCTGTCCTGAAACTCACTCTGTAGACCAGGCTAGCCTTGAACTCAGAAATCTGCCTGCCTTTGCCTCTCAAATGCTGGGATTAAAGGTGTGCGCCACCACCTTCTGGCTGTGATTTTTTTTTTAATTATTGGTAGATGAGTTAAATTGGAGTAGTTGGTCAGATATGAGCAAGAAAATCAGAGGAAAGCAGTTGGTATTTGAGCCCTGCCTGTAGATGGTCTGGAAGGGCTTGTCAGAAGTGGGTCTTTGCACATTTATCCAGTTATGGGGTCAAAAATAAAGTGACTAATGTTTTCATTGCAGGCATTGGGAGTGTAGGAAAACCTATTCCTGGGCTTTGCTACCAAGGAAAACGTACAAAAGTAAAATGTTGTATAGCCCACAACCCCTTTACCTTGAAGTTAAGAGAGATCATGTCTCAAAGGGTTTGGAAGATGTTCTTCATGATGACACACTCACACACATTCACACACGCGCGCGCGCACACACATATGATCACCTACATACACATATCTGCAACCCATACATATGGATATATACTCAATTTGAACACACACACAAACACACACATGTTCACTTACATATCTGTAATCCACGTATACAATATGAGTACACATATACATGCACTAAATGAGGATGTTGAGATGAACCATTCATTTGAGTTTACAAAGACTGGAGCTAAAAAGCAAGCTAGTTGTAGTTGTGTGTGCTGTAACCCCAGCATTGGGGAGGCAGAATCAAGAGAATTGAGAGTTTGAGGCCACTGAGCTATAGAGCTAGTTCCATCCATCCATTTATCCATCCAACCATCCATCCAACCATCCATCCATCCATCCATCCATCCATCCATCCATCTATCCATATATACATACATACAACACACACACACTCAGACACACACACACACACACACACACAATCAAACTGACCATAGAAATAATGGGTTATACTTCTATTGCAGAGACACATGACGGAGCTGTCAATCCACTTGTAGAGAAGCCACAGTGTCAACTGGCAAGTGGCTCTGCCTGCTTGCTTCTCAGCCCAGGTGAAAAAACTCCCCTCAAAAGAGGCTTAGCCCAAATAATGGGTTTTCTTTTCAGGATTAATATAATTAAACATGCACAAAACCAACAGCATATACTTCTTTCTTTTCTTTCACTTAAAAGCGTTTTACTTGTAGTACTTTTTATTCCTTAAATTGCATAAATGATTAAGACATTTTGCTGGATAAAATCTCATCTCAGAATATTTTTGACTTGAAAATTGTTTCTTCTCTGTCTACTTTGCAACCAAATGCAATCAGTGTGCCTTGAATTATTTAGCTTATTATTAATTAAGTTAAACTTAGGGCTGTAGAATAGTTAAGGCCAAGTGAAGCACAACATTATGATTTAAAGTGCTTTTTAGACCCAGCACTCCTTTAACCCACGCAAGACAATGGCAGCGTTCAGAAGTTCTGGGGGGTGGGGGTCATTAGTAAATTCTATTCAGGGCTATTGCCTTTTCTATGTGCCAAGATGAAATTTTCCTGAGAGTAGTTTACAAATTGCTTTTAAAATGTAATATTTTCATGCTTGTTTCTTTTTCTGAATTTATGCTTATAAATCATGTAGCAAATTAGTCGTGCTCTATTATCTTCTGTACATTTCATGCTGTAATCCTTTTTTTCCAAATAAAAATGAAGCCTTCAGGTTCCATAAATTCATACTCTGGTGTTTGTGTGTTTGTTTCTCTTCACAAGCGAATCTCGTTTATTTGCTCCTGCAGAGGATTGGTGCTAAAGCTTTCACATTTGCTATTGAAATTTGCTATTGAAAGAATTCTTCTGTCCCAGTCAGCTGGTATTTGGGCAAGTTGTTTCACAATCAAGCTTGTAACGTGGTTTTCCATTACAATTTTATGGTCTGAGTGAAATAAAGACCTAACAGATCTAAGGCTTCATAATCACCTGTAAGGAAGAAGATTCAACATGAAGGTTCTTAGGGCCAATGTGAGACTTTTTTTATTTTTATTTTTTATGTTTTGCAATGCTTATGGTGACTTCCAGCTAGCGCACATGGGTAGTGAGTCAACATTTCTGCAGTGTCTGGGCCATACAGTCTCCAGCAGCAGTGATCACAGGGATGCCTTTCGTTTTCATTGCTACCGCTGGGCTTCCAGAGTCCAGTGAAAAGCTGTCTTACTTTGGCTGAGTGAAACAGTCTGTGAGAGCATCCTAGGCTGTCCGGACATGTTATTTGCTTAGGACTCAGATGATGCAGCTGGTGATTGGTCTGGTGCTGCAGAGCACATTCCATTTGGTTGTTTAAGTCATTTATTAATCGCGTATCTAATGCACACTCAAGTGTCAGGGTCTTTGCTTTGACATTTTACAAGAGAGCCATAATTCTCTTTATCAGTTTCAATATTGACATTTTAGCTTTATCATCCAGTCCTTATCCATTTGACCTTATGGAGCAAGAAGGGGAACAGTGCTTTTGCCGGCCTGCTGTTTAGTTGCAAGGGCAAGATGATATTGCTTGCAAGAAGACTGAACAAAGCCCCATCTTTATTTAAAAAATAGCAAATGAAACAATTATGTCTCATTATTTGAACTAATAATTTGAACTAAAAACCACATTGATTGTATTCTCTAACCCTGAAGGGGGGTGGGTGCATGTATGAATCTTGGAGCTGGAGATATGGTTCAGCAGTTAACAATATTTATTGCTCTTGCAGAGGACCCAGGTTCACTCTTAGGACCAACATGGTGGCTCACAATTGTCCATAATTCCAGTTACAGGGGATTCAATATCTTCTTCTGACCACTAGGCACACATGTGGAACATATATGCACGTATATGCAGGAAAACCACTTGTGCATAAAAGAAAATACATAAGGTTAAAAATAACTAGTAATGAATCTTGTTTTCATTATTGTAAAAACTTGTTTTCCCCCAAGTCCTGTGTAGGTTATTCAAAGGGCTTGAACTGTGTGATACAAACCTTTGAACACATGTTAAGAGCTCTGTAGAAACTCACTATAGTATAACCTACATGTACTTGATGGTAATCTATGTTTTAGGTTGGTGAAAAATCTAAACAGAAGAAAAGATTTCATTCAAGGAGGCAGTTTACAGATTTTAATTGGGTTACTGTAGGTTTCAGAATACCCAAATTTACAGACATATTATGCTTAAACTGTCCAGTAGTTGAAGGGTAAAATTCGCAAATATTTGCCTAGTATTACACTGGTATAGTATGAAAAAAGTCTTTCTGTAATTAGAAACAAAGCTTCAAATAAACTATGCCTGTTAGCATTTAATGTTTCCTCCAATAGATTTGTGTTTATGAACAAAAGTTTTAAACATGTTAACCTTTTTACAAGGTTGCTAGGTTTGCGAGATTTCACCTATTGTGATACCTTGTGAGCAAGTCCTTCCAAATGTAATACTGGGATTATGCTTCATGATGTTAGTCTTACTGTCCAAAAAAATGTATGTTTTTATTTCATTCTAGGAACATGTTATTTCTATGTGGTTGGCTTCCCCACATACACATATACATACATCTACACATACACTCTCATATGCCTGTGCACGCATCCGAAACTTCAATATGAACATAGCAGGAAGCAACAAGAAGTAACTTAGTGTTTCTATTAACCCTGCCTTTAGAAAGGTTTCTTTATATAGCAGTATTCTCACAGCAATTATCCTTAGTGACATTTGCCTATCTATAAAAACACAGATAATAAGATTGATATGAATGAAGCCAGGCAGTGGTGGTGCACGCCTTTAATCCTAGCACTTGGGAGGCAGAGGCAGGTGGATTTCTGAGTTCGAGGCCAGCCTGGTCTACAGAGTGAGTTCCAGGACAGCCAGGGCTACACAGGGAAACTGTCTCAAAAAACCAAAAAAAAAAAAAAAAAAAAAAAGATTGATATGAATGTAATTTGTGAAATTCAGGTTTGTGTTTTATGTGCCTTGTGTTGAATTTCATGTAACTGTACACTTATTTTTACATGTATCTGACAGACTAGAAGCCATTTTTTGGTTCCAAGGTTTATGTGTAAAATGAAACCAAAACTGAGGATAATAATGCTCAGTGGAAATACTGGGTCACACAGCAAAGCCAAAGTATTGTAAGCTACGCCACTTCTTGATAGATTTGCTGCATTCATTGTTGGGTTCTTTAGATAATTATTGAATTATTTAGATGACTAGATATCAAAACATGTTATACCAATAGTCAAAACTAATTAGATATTTAAAATGTACTCTCAACAATTGCAGTATACACAATTATTTTTAAGACTGCAAAGAACATTCACTAGGATAGAGCACATGCTGATTATGAAACAAATTTTAATTAAAGAGACTGGAATCATGCCTTAGGGTTTCTCTTGGTGATAGAACACCATAACCAAAATCAACTTGGAACCCGGCGGTGGTGGCCTTTAATCCCAGCACTTGGAGGCAGAGGCAGGCGGATTTCTGAGTTTGAAGCCAGCCTGGCCCACAGAGTGAGTTCTAGGACAGCCAGGACCACACAGAGAAACCCTGTCTTGAAAAAACAAAACAAAACAAAATAACCCTCCCCCCCCAAAAAAAATCAACTTGGAGAGAAAAGGAACTATTTCACCTTACAGCTTGTAGTCCATTATCGAGGGAAGTCAGGGTAGAAACTCACAGCAGGAACTGATGCAGAGATCCTGGAGAGGTGCTGCTTACTGTCTTGTTCAGTCTGCTTTCTTATAATACCCAAGACCACCATCTCAGAGGAGGTACCATCCACAGTGAGCTGGGCCCTCTCACATCTATTACTAATTAAGAAAATGCCCTACAGTCTGGCCAGTTTGGTGGGACATTTTCTCAATTGAGGTTCTCTCTAACAACATGACTTTAGCTGATGTAAGTTGACATAAAAGCTAGCCAGCATATAGTCTCAAGGTATTATGTTAGCAACCAAAATTTCCAAGCAGTTTTTTCTTTGCTTGTTTGAGACAGGGTTTGTCCGTATAGCCCTGGCTGTCCTAGAACTCACTCTGTAGACCAGGCTGGCCTTGAACTCAGAAATCCGCCTGCCTCTGCCTCTCAAGTGCTGGGACTAAAGGTGTGTACCACCACTGCCTGGCTCCAAGTATTTTTTAAACATTATACATACAAACAACATATAGGATCAAGATGAAAACCGGAAATTAGGTTGATTTCAATTTGTATGAACAAGATAATATAACATCAAAATTTGTGTATGTAGTCAAAGAAGGAGGGAAATCTACAGCTTTAAATACTTGAACTACATACTAAAAATCAGTGTAATTCACCATATTAACATAATGAAGGAGAAAACGATATGTAATCAGTTTACTAGACCCAGAAAGGTAATTGAGGAAATTCTATAGTTATTCATGATAAAACACTAGGAATAGAAGTACCTTCTTCAAACTGGCAAAACTTACTGATGAAAAGCCATCAGCTTCCAACATGTAACAAGGACACATGCTCCACTATGTTCATAGCAGCCCTATTTATAATAGCCAGAAGCTGGAAAGAACCCAGATGTCCCTCAAAGGAGGAATGGATACAGAAAATATGGTATATTTATACAATGGAGTACTATTCAGCAATTAAAAACAATGAATTCATGAAATTCTTAGGCAAATGGTTGGAACTGGAAAATATCATCTTGAGTGAGGTAACCGTTCAGTCACAAAAGAACACACATGTTATGTACTCGCTGATAAGTGGATATTAGACCAAAGGTTCAGAATACCCACAATACAACTCAGAACATATGAAGCTCAAGAAGAAGGAAGATCTTCTTCTTGAAGGAAGGTGGATGCTTCAGTCTTACTTAAGAGGGGGAACAAAATAATCACTGGAGATAGAGGGAGGGAGGGATGTGGGAGGAGGAGAAGAGGGGAAGGAAAAAAAACAGACAGGAGAGAAGTCCAGAGGGTAAGGAACATGAATAGAAATATGTAGCAGTGGGGGGTGAGGAACAGTGCAGGACAGCCACTAGAAAGTCCCAGACACTAGGGAAGGGAGAGGTTCCTAGGACCCAGCAGGGGTGAGATTAGCAGAAATACCCAATAAAGCGGAGATAGAACCTGTAGAGACCATATCCAGTGGATAGGCACAGCCCCCAGCGGAGGGATGGGGTCACCCACCCATCTCAAAAATTTTAACCCAGTGTTGTTCCTGTCTAAAGGAAACACAGGGACAAAAAATAGAGCAGAGGCTGGACAGCCCCACCTTGAGATCCATCCATGTGCAAACTCCAAACCCAGACACTATTGCTGATGTCAAGAAGCGCTTGCTGACAGGAACCTGGTATGGCTGTTCCACGAGAGGCTCTGCCAGAGCCTGACTAATACAGATGCGGATATAGCCAAGCATTGGAGTGAGTCTATGGACCCCAATGGGAGAGTTAGGGGAAGGAATGTAGGAGCTGAAGGGGATTGCAACCCATAGAAAGAACAATATCAACTAACTGGATCCCCCAGAGTTCCCAGGGACTACAGCACCAACCAAAGAGTACACATGTAGAGACCCATGGCTCCAGATGCAGATGCAGATGCAGCAGAGGATGGCGTTATCTGGCATCAATGAACAACAATGGGACGGAGGCCCTTGGTGTGTGGAGGCTCGATGCCCCGGCGAAGGGGGAATGCTGGCGCTGTGAGGCAGAAGTGGGTGGGTGGATGGAGGAGCACCTTCATAGATGCAAAAAGAAGGGGGATGGGATGGGGTTTGTGGAGGGGAGACTGGGAAGGGGGACAACATAGGAAATGTAAATAAATAATATAGCCAATCCAAAAAATAGAAAGAAAGAAAGAAAGGAGAGAGAGAGAGAAAGAGAGAGAAAGAAAGAGAGGAAAAAAGAAAGAGAGAGGGGGAGGAAGGGAGGGAGGAAGGAAGGAAGGAAGGAAGGAAAGAAAGAAAGAAAGAAAGAAAGAAAGAAAGAAAGAAAGAAAGAAAGAAAGAAAGAAAGAAAGAAAGAACATTAGCTAACATGCATAATGAGGAAGTACTGGAAGCTTTCCCTCCAAGTCTGGAAACAAGTGACAACTATCCTTTCTAACAGTCTCCCCTAAGCATTATTCTACAATTCCTAGCCAATGACGGAACTTCAGGAAGAGATAAAGAACAACATTGTCATGGTTAGTGGATTATATATGTGCACAAAAATAAGGATTAAAACTACTGGGTGAATTTTATAAGGCTATATTGCATAAAGTTGTACAAGAATTTGTTGTAATTCTATCTCCTAGGAGCAAAGAATTGGGAAAAATCCTAAAGTTTGAAACAGCAATATTTCTTTTTTTCCGTGTTTTATTTGAAAGGTTTACATACGTAGCATTTTTATAATTGGTATTTTTATAACATACTAGTAAGTATAAGAAAAAAATTCAGTCAACTGAATAGGCTGTTTAGATAGGGGGAAGTTTATATGATACAAATATTGAAACATTTTACACAGTAAATTCCTGTACCACACAGAGAACTGAGTTAGATGAAATACTGACCTATCCCAACGGCTGCTGTTGCCAGTCTGCATCTATTTGCAGTAGATTTCCTGATTTTTCTGAAGGTTGGTAACTCTCAAAAAAAAAAAATGCCTCCAATTCTGACACAAACTGGAAGAAATATTTTCTGCCTAAACTGAAGTTTAAAAATAAACCTTCTCACCTGCCTCTTAGAGCATCTTAGACCTTACGTGCCCTTGGCATCTAGTCAATACTGTTTCTCCAACTCAGTTCTCAGTTTCACCCAGTAACTGCTGATTCCGCTCTACCAACAAGCTTTTAGCTGCCTCTCTGAGGAGACCCAGCACACAGGTTGCGGTGCCTGAAGAACGGTTGGGGTAAAGGAGAGATGGATGGGGCTGAAAGCAAGGATGTTCACATTTTTACAGTAAAAGAACAAACTTTGTTCTTGATAAAGTGGGAGGTACAAACATTTACAAGAGTAACGCTAGCTTTATATTTAGTGGTCCTCTGTCCCCCCCCCCCCCCAAAAAAAAAATGTCTAGGCTTCGGAGGCGGTGTCTGGCTTACCTGTGTTAAGCTGGATCACTGGTTTCTTTTTCTCGATTTCGATAGTGAGCTGGTGATGACTGGCTTCCTCGAGGTTCTGGAGAAGGCGAATTTCCCACTGCCTCACCCGCTCCATGGCAGCTGCCAGCTTCTTGGGGTCTCGCCTTCTCCTGACGGTTTTGTGGTGAACCTCTGGTAACGATGACGAGATTCGAAACATGGTTGTGATAGAGGGCTGCTTCTGCTGTGGTTGTTGGGCCAATGAGGCTAATGCAGAGGTATCTTCCCCAGGAGCTGAGAGGTCCTGGCAGGACCTTGACTGCCCACAGGGCTGCTTGGAAGCCGTGAAAACGGACTTCCTTTTCTTAGAGGCAGCTGTGGTGCTGACCTCTGTCCTATTGACAGGGATATCTCGGGAAAGGCGTGAAGACATTAGTCCGAAGACATGAGTCCACCTTCCACACAAAGGTTCAGGGAATCTCCTACAGGTCTCTGGCTACAGCTAAAACGAGCTCTCGTACCCAGAGATCAACGTATGAAGCTGAGCCGCCTGTTCGCTCCCTGGAGTCCAACGGTTGGAGCGCGCGCTCTAACATACTACGTCATCACGCAGCATCCCCAGAGAGCATATGTTCTTTCAAGCAGCATCCCCAACGAGCAAATCTTCTTTCTTAGGTAAAATCTAGCAAGTCTTGTGTTTCTGTACTGTCCGTGAATTTCTGTAAGGATGTAATGTTTCTGTACTGTCCGTGAATTTCTGTAAGCATGTAATATTTCTGTGTATTCTAGGAGTTATTCTAACAGCTCTCTTTTGTTGATAATGCATGACCAGTTGACTATGCTTTTCCAGCTGATGACTGTGAGCCCAGGCTGGGTTGTTGTTTCTCTTAATTGGCTCTCTCTTTGTAATGATAGTTTAGAGGATATCATATTATTCTTACAATTAGAAGTCATGCTACTACATAGTATATAAACATCAATCAGATCTAGTATATTACTTTTCTTCAACAAATCATCATGTTTTCTTACTATCTTCATAGTGATCGACCACTATCATATTTTCTTTTTTATTTCTTTTTTTATTAGATATATTCTTTATTTACACTTCAAATTTTGTCCCTTTTCCTGGTCCACCCTCCCAAAATCCCCTATCCCATCCCCCCACCCCTGCTCACTAATCCACCCACTCCTGCTTCCCTGTCCTGGCATTCCCCGACACTGGGGTATCCAGCCTTTCAGGACCAAGGGTCTCTCCTCCCTTTGATGTCCAACAAGGCCATCCTCTGCTACATATGCAGCTGGAGCCATGGGTCCCTCCATGTGTACTCTTTGGTTGGTGCTTTAGTCCCTGGGAGCTCTGGGGGTTCTGGGTGGTTCAAATTGTTGTTCCTCCTAAGATGCTGCAAAACCCTTCAGCTCCTTGGGTCCTTTCTTGCTCCCTTCAATGGTTGGCTGAAAGTGTCACCCTCTGTATTTGTCCTGCACTGGCAGAGCCTCTCAGGTGACAGCTATATCAGGCTCCAGTCAGCAAGCACTTGCGAGCATCCACGATAGTGTCGGGGTGTGGTGACTGTATATGAAATGGATTCCCAGGTGGGGGAGTCTCTGGATGGTCTTTCCTTCAGTCTCTGTTCCACAATTTGTCTCTGTATCTCCTCCTGTGGATATTTTGTTCCCCATTTTAGAAGGACCATAGTATCCATACTTAGTTCTTCTTTTTCTTGACCTTCATGTGGACTGTGAATTGTGTCCTGGGTATTCCAAGCTTCTGGGCTAATATCCATTTATCAGTGAGTGCATTCCATGTGTATTCTTTTGTGATTGGGTTACCTAACTCAGGAAGATATTTTCCAGTTCCATCAATTTGCTTAAGAATTTCATGAATTCATTGTTTCTAATTGCTGAGTAGTATTCCATTGTGTAAATATACCACATTTTCTGTATCCATTCCTCCTTTGAGGGACATCTGGGTTCTTTCCAGCTTCTGGCTATTATAAATAGGGCTGCTATGAACATAAGGGAGCATGTGTCTTTATTGCATGCCGGGGAATCCTTTGGGTATATGCCCAGGAGAGGTATAGCAGGGTCCTCTGGAAGTCTCATGTCCAGTTTTCTGAGGAACCACCAGACTGATTTCCACAGTGGTTGTACCATCTTACAGCCTCACCAGCAGTGGAGGAGTGTTCCTCTTTCTCTGCCAACACCTGCTGTCTCCTGAGTTTTTGACCTTAGCCATTCTGACTGGTGTAAGGTGAAATCTCAGGGTTGTTTTGATTTGCATTTCCCTAATGTTGAGCATTTCTTAAGGTGCTTCTCAGCCATCAGAAGTTCTTTGAGTGAAAATTCTTTGTTTAGCTCTGTACCCCATTTTTACTAGGGTTATTTGGCTCTCTGGAGTCTAACTTCTTGAGTTCTTTTTTTAAATATATTTTTTATTTTCTATATTTTTATTTACATTCCAAATGATTTCCCCTTTCCCAGATCCCTCCTCCCCATATGTCCCATAAACCTTCTCTCCACCCATTCTCCAATCACCACTCTCCCTTTTCTCTGTCCTGGTACTCCCCTCCAACGCTAGCAGGATCAGGACCCTCTCCATATTTCTTCATGGGAGTCATTTGTTATGCTGTTTGTGCCTTGGATATTCAGAGCTTCTGGGCTAATTAATATCCACTTATCAGAGATTGCATTCCATGTGTATTTTTTTGTGATTGGGTTACCTCACTTAGGATGATATTTTCCAGATCAAACCATTTGCCATCTGTTGACCCATGTTCTCATGTATATTTTAAAGGGATTTTTGTTTCCTCTTTAAGGGATTTTACCTGTTGACCTGTATTTATTTATTTATTTATTTATTTATTTATTTATTTAATTTTTTTATTCGATATATTTTTTATTTACATTTCAAATGATTTCCCCTTTTCTGGTCCCCCACTCTCCAAAAGTCACATAAGCCCCCTCCCTCCCCCTGTTCTCCCACCCACCCCTTCCCACTTCCCTATTCTGGTTTTGCCTTATACTGCTACACTGAGTCTTTTCAGAACCAAGGGCCACTCCTCCATTCTTCTTATACCTCATTTGATGTATGGACTGTGTTTTGGCTATTCCAATTTTCCAGGCTAATATCCACTTATTAGTGAGTGCATACCATGAGTCACCTTTTGAGTCTGGGTTACCTCACTTAGTATGATGTTCTCTAGCTCCATCCATTTGCCTAAGAATTTCATGAATTCATTGTTTCTAATGGCTGAATAGTACTCCATTGTGTATATTTACCACATTTTTGCTCCATTATTCTGTTGAGGGACACCTGGGTTCTTTCCAGCTTCTGGCAATTATAAATAGGGCTGCTATGAACATAGTGGAGCATGTATACTTATTTCATGCTGGGGAATCCTCTGGGTATATGCCCAGGAGTGGTATAGCAGGATCTTTCAGAAGTGACTTGCCCAGTTTTCTGAGGAACCGCCAGACTGATTTCCAGAGTGGTTGTATCAATTTGCAACCCGACCAGCAGTGGAGGAGTGTTCCTCTTTCTCCACATCCTCGCCAACACCTGGTGTCTCCTGAGTTTTTAATCTTAGCCATTCTGACTGGTGGAATGTGAAATCTCAGGGTTGTTTTGATTTGCATTTCCCTGATGACTAATGAAGTTGAGCATTTTTTAAGATGTTTCTCGGCCATCCAAAGTTCTTCAGGTGAGAATTCTTTGTTTAACTCACTGGAACAGATTATAATTTCTCCACTGTGAAGAGAATTACTTTGTAGTGATTTTCTTCAAGGTAGTTTCCAGCAGGTCAGTGAAGACTCCATTAGGACAACAAGGTACCAACTTCAGGTTGTTTAGTTTTTTTGTTTGTAGTAGTGGAGATTGAACATAGCACCTCCTTTGTGCTACAGAAACTCTACTACTGAGATTTCTTCAGCCCCATTTTGTATGTTATTTTGAGACAGAGCCTCAAAGGACCAAGGCATGGACTAATCTTGGGCCCATGCTTTAGTCCATATGGGCCTTGAACTTCTGATCATCTTTCTGTCTTCTGAGAAGCTGGATTTATAGGCCTGTGGCATCAAGCTTGAACTAGCTATTGAAATGCTATTTGTTGTTTTCTGCCATGGACAGCTGCAGTGCCAGGAGCATGGAGTCTGGACCACATAATGCAGTTCTTTCAGAGCTCCAAAGAGCATTTCAATTCCTTCTAAACTCTAGTCTAGTGATCTAAAGGGTGTAAGGCAAGAGAGGAGCAGTGCAGCCAGGTTCCTGAAACAGCAATATTTCTAACAACCCAACTTGTTAAATGGGACTCTAAAGTGTTAAATAATGAGATGTGCAAAGCTTCTACGTTGAAACCCATAGAAGTTTGCTCATATACATCTAATATGATTTAAAACATGATATTCCGTATTCATATAAAGGAATTCTCAATGTCAAGAAATCTTTGTATTTCATCATATTGCATAAAATGTCAACAAATTTGTGTCATTTCAATGTAGTATCAAAATCAAAATCTTGTCAGACATTTTTGGGGAAAAAGGCAAATTGCACTCTAAAATGTGTAGAAAAAAAACAAAGTTTTAAAACAGAAGAATTTTGAAAATTTGGAGGACCTGATTAAACACAAACTAAACACAGTTGTCACCACATTACATAAATACAGAGATATATTTATATCTCTGCAAACATAGAGAGTTCAGATGAACTCCATACAAGTTTAAAACATCATTTGATTTTAAATGGAAATAAAATGCCTTAATTTGATAGAACATGATTTGAAGTTTGTAGAATAATTAAATCTACCTAATTAGCATAAGTGTCATCATAGTATTGTTTTCTTTTGTTAAGAGCATTTAACATACAGTTGCTTTCTTAAGTTAATTTTTATTGAAATAATTACTTCATTAGATTCTGGTCACAGTTCCCTTCCTCATTTTCCACATCCTCCTCACCTCTTCACCCATTTAACCCCAGTACTTCTTTCCCTTGCTCTTTGTAAAACAAACAGAAATAAAAAAAACAATACAAGCATAAGGCCAAAAGCACAAGAAACATAACCATACTGTGACACATAGACAAATTAATAAAAAGAAAAATTAGAAACCATAATATATAAACAAAAAGACTTGTAAGGTTAAAAAATGCCCCCACCACAGATGATATGAGATTTACAAAATTAACCCCAAAACCAAAGAAACAAAACAAACACCTGTCCAAAAATAGCATTGAGTTCACTTTTCTGTTGGCAGTCTACTGCTGGGCCTACCTTTAACAGTAGTTTGTTTCTCCAGTGAGACACCACTGGACTAAACTAATTTTTCCTTTGCAAGCAGTTGTCAACTGGAGATAGCTTCAGGGTTAGGGATGAGTGATTGTGTCCACTTGCCCTCTGAATCTAACTTACACCTGTGCAGGCCTTCTGCATGCTGCCAAAGTCTCTGTGAGTTCATATGTGTGCCAGTCCGGTTGTGTCTGGAAGGCAGTAACATACACTTTCTTGGAATTTTCACTAAATACACTCAATTTTTGTTGATAGTCTCCATGTTTTACAATAGTCAGCTCTCTTGAACTTATTCCACTATCATGTCCACCCAACTGCCCAGCTACTTGTGATCAGGCACAGAAACACAACGCCACATGATATTACTTAGACATGGAATCTGCAAAATCTTTTTTTTTAATTCAAGGTGGCATGTCAATGGAATGATGAAAGGAAGGCTTTTTTGAAAACTCCATTAAGCAACTAGTTATTCACATGGACAAAATGAGCGTCCATCCTTATACCTGATTCCATATAGGTTTATTTGGAATTGAACCACAATAGACCTAAACATAAAAGCCATAATAATGAAGCTTCTAAAAGCAAACACAGGGCACTGTGATCCTGGTTTTGTATAGTTAATAATTTCTTAAATAAGGCAAGAAGTTCCATGAAAGAATAGCAGACAACACAAAATATTACACTTGCAGATTGGAGTACCATAGAATAGACTTCAATTTTAAATGTTATAGTAGGATAAATCTAAGAGTGTAATTCTAAACACTACCAAAAGTTAAATGGTTTTAATGGATCACATTTTATCCAAGGTAACTTGATTCCATCTTCTTTAGTTATAAAGACTTAAATCTGAAAATGCAGGCAAAGCACGGCAGTGCACTGCTGTAATCCTGGTACTCAGGATGATGCAGGGGCCTTGTCTGGGCTGCATAATGACACACTAACTCGAAATAAAGAAAGAAAAAGAAGCAACAAGATATATTATCAACAGTTAGTGAACTTCTCTTGTTAAAATAGTTAATGAAAGAAAAAAACGAGTCTCTTAAAGAGCTGTTCAATACATCTTAAAAAATGTAAGTCAGGTTTTTCAGCCTTAAATGCATGTAGATGTGAGCCATTAAATGGACTCAGCAGTCTATGTATGTATACACACACACACACACACACACACACACATACACACACACACACACATACACACACACACCACACATACACACACACACTCACACACACACACACACACACACTCACATATATATATATATGTGAGTGTGTGTGTGTGTGTGTGTATATGTATGTTGTCTGTGTGTGTAACCATAATTAAGAAGAGATTGTGAATCTGAGAGGAAGTGGTTGGGAGGTTATGGGAGGGAATGAGATGAAGAAGTTGAGGCTAAATGCAGTATTTGTGAATGAAAATTTCCAAAAATAAATGTAAAAAAAATATCTGAGTTTTAGAAGCAATTTAGAACAACCAGTGAAAATAGCAATCTAATGTATTTGCTAGAAAATGCACATAGCATCAAAATTCAACATTAAGATTTAGGATATTTTTTATGAGTCTTACAACCATCATTTTAAATATAGATGTCCTGTTATTTAATTCAGGAAAAAAAATTAATTACTTTATTTTTAGCTAACTAATGAAGGACATATACAATTAAATATTTGATTAGCTTTAATTGGAAATGACTCCATTACAGTAACCCCAGTGGACGTGGGACTTATTAAAACACTTTGACAACTAGATGGTAAAACAACAACTTCAAACTGCTCTGAGCCTGTGCTTATTTGGGAGTGTGTCGAACTAACTATGTGTATTCACATAGAATCATCTTTTGGGGGGGAGTGGGGTGGGAGTGCATTACTTTCTTTGTCATTTTTCGAAGGACAGTGATGCTTTTTTTCACAAATCAGGCTTTGCATTGCTCTTGAAAGGGTGGAAGTAAGATGGATTTACAATGTCATCAACTATCTAAGCATTTATTTTATTTACCCTAGTGTTGAGTGTGTAGAGAAGGTGATAAGCTCTCATTGTTCTTATTTCCCAGGACTTTTTTTTTTTTTAACTTTAGATCTTATTGAAATATCTGTTACTGAGGACTGGAGAGAGAGGTCAGCTGTTTGAAGTCTTCAAAATTTAATTGCATTGTAAATGTACTTACAATGCAAATATAGTTGCATTAATTATACAATAAAATATCTAACCTTAATTCCTTAGTATATATTTCCCTGGTTAGTATGATATCATTTGTAGCTGAAAATCCTCTTTTTTCTTCCTAAGGGGTACTGTCCTGTCTAAAAGCACTAGCTGCTCTTTGCATGGGACCCAGATTCAGTTCCCAGCACCCACAGGGTGTTTCACGGCCATCTGTCACTCCAGTCCCACAAGATCAAAACTCTTTTAGCCTTCATGAACACCAGGTACCCACATGGTGCATATACAAACATCTAGGTAAAATATTTATACACATAAGATAAAAATAAATAAATCTTTAAAAGTATTTAAATATGTCTGCATGCACAAAATGTCATACAGTGGTATTAGAGACTTTAGTAATTTAAGACAATACCAAGTTCTGCAGATTCAAATGTAGTTATGATCTTGAATTTTATAATCAATGCACATAAAATGCTGTATTTGAGTTTGCTTATAAATGTAACTGCAATATATTCATTTTATTAGGCTATGAATGTGTGTTACTATAAAACAAAGCAGCAATTTCCCTTGAAGTGTTCAAATTTTAATTGCATTGTAAATGTACTTACAATGCAAATGCAGTTGCATTAATTCTACATTAAAATATCTAAACTTAATCATTAGCATATATTTTTCAGGTTAGGATGATATCATTTGTAGTTGAAAATCTTTTTCGCCCTAAGTGGAACTGTCTATTTTATCTCAACTTGACAGAAGCTACAGTCGTTTGCGAAAAGGGATGTCCAACTGAAAAAATGCCTCCATAAGATGTGCCTGTAGGAAAGTCTATGGTGTATTTTCTCAATTAGTTATTAATGGGTGAGGCTCAGCCCATTGTGGGTAGTACTATCCCTGGGTTGGTGGTCCTAGGTTCTATAAGAAAGTAGTCTGAGCAAGCCATGAGGAGTCAGCCAGTAAGCAATACTCTTCCATGGCCCCTGCATCAGCTCCTGTCTCCAGATTCCTGCTTTGAGTTCTTTCCCTGACTTCCTTCAGTGTTGGAATGTGACCTGGAAGTGTTAAGATGCAAGAAACTCTTCCCCAATTGATTTTGGTTATGGTGGTCAATCTCAGCAGTAGGAACCCCTAACTAAGATTTGTAAGGCTCATGTACATATCTAGCTTCAGCCTTGCTTTATGATTGTATGTGACAGAGAGAGGGTGGGGGTGTCTGATCAGAATCAACTTTAAAAATTGTTGGTTAAGTGCTTTCATCAAAAGTCTCTGTTTTCAAATCTGAACAATTTGCAATTAAAGCAGCTTCTGGCCTTAGATAGTCACACAAAAGTCCATTTTCATAATGCCTATGGAAATCACCTAGCTACTTACATTTGTTTGATTTATCACTTGCTTTTGCAGAGGTCTCTTAGTTGGTAGTAGCAGACCTAACAATCTCTTTATATTCCACTTAGCAGGTAAAATTTGCTGCTAAGGTACAGGGAGACAATCACCAACAACATTGGCTTGCTTAAATTTTCCAATTTTTGAAACATTTTGTTTGGGGTCCATCACAATGTAAACACCTTTTTGTTGCCTTTCTTTTGAGCTCTTGAGGAAATACTATCAGTGAATTAGTTATTCAATATTTGATTCATCTCCAGATGAGAAATACAATGTGTATTCAAGTTATTTTTTGTGTTGGCTGAGGAGTAAATGTCATTGTTGAGCGTTCCAAAATGATGCATTCTTCTCCCAGTACAGAGTACATAGG
The DNA here is from genome assembly GCF_947179515.1 of Apodemus sylvaticus. Lineage (NCBI taxonomy): Eukaryota > Metazoa > Chordata > Mammalia > Rodentia > Muridae > Apodemus > Apodemus sylvaticus. Next base: position 136,747,522 of record NC_067495.1, on the reverse strand, counting down.
TGTTAGACAAGGAACTATCTGGGTGTTAAGAAGTCAAGACATTCAGAGTTCATTTTCAAAAAGGTGAGCGAGGAAAAATACTCAACTTAGAGAAGTTTGGTCTGTGTTTTTTTTGTCAGGATTTAAGAAGAAATCAATCCTGTCTGTCATGGACCTCTGGGAAAAGTGCCTATTACTAGTAAGTACAAAACTACAGAAATCTCTATTCTAAGAGCAGTGGACTCTAGAGTCAAGTGAGCAACCATATAGGAAACAAGTCATTTTTATTATATTCCAGTGAGTTCTTTCTCCACAATGTTTTGGGACAGCCACCTTGGAAGGGGTCTTATGGGATAAACTATGTAGAAAACAAACAGTATTCAAGACAAAATTTAACTTATTTATAGTGTCTAAAAGTAAATCAATAGAACTAGCAGACAACCAGATGTTTTATTTTTCTTTTAAAAATGTGAACACATTTTAGCTCTCATACTGTAGGTTTAATCTCTAGTGCCACAGTGGGAAAATAAAACAAAAACTGTTTATTCCATTCTAATTCAAAAATTCATTTTGTTTATTATGTTTCATGGACTATTCAGAGCTCCTGTGTCCCTACCTGCTGCTGTTGGATCCCTTGACTTTTTGCATGTATAAATAAATACATTAATTTCTGAGACAATGTTTTTACCTTATTTCTACTGACTAGGTCTCACGGTGCACACTAAGAGCAACCCATAGTTGGGCTTTGTAAAGATAAGCTTGGTAAGCTACATGTTACACGCCGAAAGCCACAGCAGATGGAAGCATCAGAGTTGACCAGGAAGAGAGCGATTTTGAGCCCGAGAACACAGTGGCCTGGGTTCCTTTGTTACTAGCTTGTAGCACAGTCTGCGTACAGCTTTTCAGAGGGCAAGATGCAAGCTATCGAATGATAAAAGGAAAGGAACTTACTAGGCTGTGCTTTTACAGACATAATGGATGTGACTTATAAGCAAAGCAGAAAAGTCCTAATGACCTCTTAGAATTTAATGTGAGAGGCTAAAATAATTTCCTTCTCGAATATAGAAAGGACATGAATTTAGCTGCACATTTACAACTGCAGTGGTTTCAAAGCGCGAGAGTCTGATACAAAATAGGTATTTTATCTATGAGTAGCTCAAAATCTGTGTGTATTTTTTAAACTACCAAGTGTTGGGAAGGGCATGAAGAAGCTCTGTGTCATATTCTGCTACCGGGAGCATGAGTTGGTATGAGTCTTTAATGAGTTGCTTGCTCATATCAAGTGAAGTTAAAGGGTGTCTAAGGCTTAGTTATTTTTCTTAGTAGATTTTAAAAACATTGGAAATAACATAAACAACAAGCAGGTAATCAGATAACTACATTATGGAATGTGATACAATAAAATCTGTATAGAAATAAAAACAGATGAACTACTGTCACACATAGTATCCCTGATCAATATAATCTCCTATGGAAAATGTAAACTAGAAACAATATGGTAGCATTTATACAAAATTATAAAATATAGACTATACAAATGCTATTTTAATGCTAACTTACAGTAAAAGGATGTAATTCAGGATGATGAATGGAAAATCAAGGATAGTAAGAAGAGGCAGATGCTAGTACCAGAGAGTTTTTGTTATTCTCTGTACAGTGTTATGTCACAAATTCTTTCATATGAGAAATACCCTGCTCTCTTTTAGTACTAGGGAGGTGGAATAAAATGTCTCCTCCTATGATGATTGAAATTGCATGCAGCTTACCTTCCATATGTCCCTGAGGGTTTTATTTTTTTCTTCTTGTTGTTATCTTGCATGCTGACTGAAAATCAGGCAAGTTCTCTTTCTCACAGTTTTTTTACAAATATCTACAAATTACTATAAACAAATATATTTGCATGGTGGAAAGTTAGTGCAAAATAAATCTTTTTGAACTTAGAAAGAGTAAATGTGTTATGTGGAAGAAATACTTTCACTTAAGGATAAATAGTCACTGGAGGCAGAAGGAAGGAGAGTCCTGGGTGGGAAAGGGGAAGGGGGAGAGAAAAAAGGTGGGACAGGTTCATGTATGGGAAAAGGCAGAAGTCCAGAGGGCCATGAGAACGAATAGAAATATGTAGCTGTGGGGGCTGGGGAACCACTAGAAAGTCCCAGATGCCAGGGAAGCTAGAGGTTCCCAGGATCCAACTGAGATGACATTAGCTGAAATACCCAACAAGGAGATAGAACCTATAGAAACCAACTCTAGTAGATAGGCACGGCCCCCACTTGAGGTATGGGGTCACCTACCCATCTCAAAATATTAACCCAGAATTGTTCTCATCTCAAGAAAATTCAGGGATACAAAATGGAGCAGAGCCTGGAAAAAAGGCCATCCAGAGACTGCCCCACCTGGGGATCCACCCCATGTACAGACATCAAACCCAGATACTATTGCTGATGCCAAGAATTACTTGCTGACAGGTGCCTGATAGAGCTGTGTCCTGAGAGGCTCTGCCAGAGTATGACAAATACAGAGGCAGATGCTCATAGCCAACTATTGAACTGAGCTGAGGGGATCCTAATGGAGGAGTTAGGGGAAGGACTGAAGGAGCTGAAGGACCTGAAAGGGTTTGCAACCCCATAGGAAGAACAACAATACCAACCAAATAGATGACCCCTGCCCCCCAGAGCTCCCAGGGTTTAAACCACCAACCAAAGAGTACACATGGTTGGGTCCATAGCTCCAGCTACATATGTAGCAGAGGATGGCCTTATCTGCCATCAATGGGAGGGGAGGCACTTGGTCCTGTGAAGGCTAGATGCCCCAGTGTAGGGGATGCTAGAGTGGTGAGGAGTTGTTGAGTGGGTGGGTGGTCGCCTCATAGACGCAAAGAAGAGGGGGGATGGGATGGGGAGTCCGGGAAGGGGGACAATATTTGAAATGTAAATAAATAAAATAATCAATAAAAAAAGAGAATGCCATGAGAACTTAATATTTGTACCTCATGGACAGTCTGCTTTAAAGGATAATGTGAGGCCAGCTGGTTTGTTTTGTTTTTGTTTATGTTTTTGGGTTTTTTTTTTTTTTTTTTTTTTTTTTTTTTTTTTTTTTTTTTTTGAGACAGGGTTTCTCTGTATAGCCCTGGCTGTCCTGGAACTCACTCTGTAGACCAGGCTGGCCTCGAACTCAAAAATCTACCTGCCTCTGCCTCTTGAATGCTGGCATTAAAGGTACCACCACTTCCCAGCTCTACTACTATTTTTTTGTTTGTAGATTATGGCTTCTGCTCTTTCTTTTTTTTTTTTTATGTTTTTGTTTGCTTGCTTTGTGTGTGCATGTGTGTGTTTCTTGTTCCTTTTCTTTTTTTAAATTATGGTTTGCTTTTAGATTTTTATTTGACTGTATTACATATAGGGGGGGATATGGAGTTAGGTGGGTGGGGTGGTGGTCAGGCTTTTGGATGAGATGAGGGAGAGGAAACCATCATCAGCCTATACACTGGCTGCTCTTTCAGAGGACTTGAGCCTGGTCCCCAGTGCCCACATGGTTGCTTATGACTCCACTTGTAGGGGATCCGAGTCCTCTTCTTGTCTTCACATGCTAGGCAAATATATAATACACATACATGAAGGCAAAACACCCGTATCATAAAACAAATAAGCAAATCTAAAAAAGACAATATGCCTATGTAGATGAGACAAAACACTTATCTATATAAAATAAATCTAAAAAATTAAAGAACACCACCAATACCAACACCACTATGCTGTAGGTAGGTAGACAGGCACAGAAGCTGTCTTTCTTCATCCCTCTCCAGATGGGACCTGAGGATTTGTTACTAGTGTGTATGTGATGTGAAACAGTTAGCAGAGGACGCATTCCTTGCCTCTTGCTTTGCTGTTACTATGTGTTGCTTTCTTGATCTTCAAGTTCCACAGCCCTCCCTCCACAGTGCTTCCTCTCTGCACTGGGTAGCTAGCTCTTCGCTACTACAGCTTCTGCTTCTGCATCCAGAGCTTCAGAGCTTAGTTTTCTTTGCAACTTTGTCTTTCTAGAATATGTATTCAAAAGACCGAATAATGTTTAACCTTTTCAGACAAGCTGTTATTTTTGGACACAAGGATTTCATTTGAGCCAGGAGGCCTCCTCTGTTTTCATGTCTATGTTATGTTCCTTATGCTCTCTTTTCAGACCTAGATGACTAAGCTTAAGATTAGAACCTCCTCCACTGCTGGTGGGGTTGCAAATTGGTACAACCACTCTGGAAATCAGTCTGGCGGTTCCTCCGAAAACTGGGCACCTCACTTCCAGAAGATCCTGCTATACCACTCCTGGGCATATACCCAGAGGATTCCCCACCATGTAATAAGGATACATGTTCCAGTATGTTCATAGCAGCCCTATTTATAATTGCCAGATGCTGGAAAGAACCCAGGTATCCCTCAGCAGAACAGTGGGTGCAAAAAATGTGGTATATCTACACAATGGAGTACTATTCAGCCATTAGAAACAATGAATTCATGAAATTCTTATGCAAATGGATGGAGCTAGAGAACATCATACTAAGTGAGGTAACCCAGTCTCAAAAGATCAATCATGGTATGCACTCACTGATAAGTGGATATTAACCTAGAAAACTGGAATACCCAAAACATAATCCACACATCAAATGAGGTACAAGAAGAAAGGAGGAGTGGCCCCTGGTTCTGGAAAGACTCGGTGAAGCAGTATTCGACAAAACCAGAACAGGGAAGTGGGTAGGGGTGGGTGGGAAAACAGGGGGAGGGAAGGGGACTGATGGGACTTTCGGGGTGTGGGGGTCCAGAAAAGGGGAAATCATTTGAAATGTAAATAAATATATCAATAAATAAAAAAAAAGATTAGAACCTTTGGGGCTGGAAAGGATGGCCTATTGGTTAAGGGTACCACATTGTGCCTCACAGTCATATGTAACTCTCCTTCCAGAGTATCTGATGACTTCTTTTGGCCTCCAAAGAAACCTGTCATGCACTGCATGCACATGGTACATGAACATACATTAAAACACCTATATACATAAAATAAAAATAAATAAATCTTTAAACCTCCAACAAACTGTTAAATCTTAAACTCCTGACTCCTTGGCCAATAAAATGTAAAAATTGAGGAACAGATATTGCTCTAGTATAGGGGATCTGGTGCTCTCTTCTCACCTCCACAGGCACCAGGCACATACATATGGTGTACAGACACAATGCAGTCAACACACACACACACCCCAAAACAAATAAAATAACCCTTAAAAGGGAACACTTTAGACAAAAATCAATTTAACACCATTTATTTGAGCGAGGAACACCTGCAGAACGGGGTCTTGATCAGCCCCAGCATGATTTCTTTGAGAGCTCTACAGCAGTGTGAGCAGTGAGCCGTGATAGCTGAACAAAGGAACACAGCAAACAAGTTAAGTGCTAGTTGATGGCTCTGATTAGTGCCATCTCTCGTTCCCTTCCATTCACACTAGCTTTTAGTGTCCTAATGAAGAAACCCCAGTCTAATACCTTCCCAAGTATTCTTTTAAAGAATATTTGTTATTAATTCTTTGAGAGTTTCATTCAATGTATTTTGATCCTATTTGTCCACCTTGCCTAACTCCTCCCAAGTCCATCTTTACCTCTCCACTCACCCAACTTCACGTGTTCTTCTTTTCAAGCCCATTAACTGCAATTTGTGCTCCAGAAAGACTTTTGGGTTTGAGCCTGTCCTAGAATGTGGTCAACCTATCAGGTGGTCTTATTCCTAGAGAAAACCTACTTTCTGTCTCCTAGAAGGCATCAGTTGCCAACAGGTCCTCAGTCAGGGGTGGGCTTTGTGCCCTCTTCCACTCTCCATGCCAGGATTTTTGCCTGATTTGAGCTTGTATAGACCTTGTGTGTGCTGTCACAGTCTCTGTGAGTTCCTGTGTGCAAGTGCTTTGTCCCATTGGGCCTGTTCTCCAGTGCACTGTTGTGCATGATGACTATTTACTTCCCTTCATAGAAAAAAGGAGTGTGAAGGGTCATGGAACCTTCAACTGAGTATCCAACCAGTCCTTCCAACAAGTTGTGGGCAATTTTGCCTAAATTTCCATGGCCTAAGCTCTAGAGGATATATACCTGAGGAAGGATGAGAGGAGAGGCTTCATCTACACATCCCTGGGGAAGCCATCATTCCTGATGGATGCACACTTTCCAGAGTGACTGCTTAAAGCTCACCTAGGCTCCTGCCCACAGCTCCTCACGCATTGCTCTCTGTAAGTAAACCAAATAAACTCACTGGTTCCTCTGTGTGAATTTTTGTTTCAAGCCTTACTTCTTGTCAGGAACTTAGGAGGGGTGTAGTCATTGTTTCCCTCCCTTCCAGGGAGGAATTTTAGTAGAAAGCCTAATAAAAATGCATGCTTAATTTTTTAAAAAGAGTTCAAGAAGAAAATCTTTTTATGCATAGAAGGATGTTTATTAAAACGTGTGCTAAGTGCGGGTTTTTTTTTTTTTATCTTAATGAACTCAGCAAGCTAAGTATGTCAAAGGGACAGATCTGCAATCACTCTAAAAGTTTAAGATGAACTGTAAATTCATACGACTTTATAGACCGGGAAATTTAAGTTTCACATTGCAGTGAAGCATCTTTAAATTTTCAAAATTATGTTTATTTGGGTACATTTGAGTTCATGCCATGGTGTGTGTATAGAGGTCAATATTATGGGGGTTGGTCCTCTCCTTCCACCATGTTGGTTCTGGAGAGGGAATTCAGGTGGTCAGGCTGAGTAGCTGTTGCCTTTATCCAATGGGCCATTTTACTGCTGCTGAAGCAGCGTGTTGAATACAAGTCTTTGGAAGCAGGAATGTCTCTGATTCTGCCAGTTACCTCTCACTCAAAAGGGTCTCTTTGAACTACAGTGAGCTGATTGGGCCAGGAGATTGAAATAGCTCTGCCTTAGTCTATGGGGTATGGAGAAAGTGCCTTTACCCTATTTCAGTTACTGTTGTTTCTTTGTGAATTTTAGAATGAATGGCTCTGCTCCCCTTACCTTTATTAGAAGTTGTGATTAACTAAAACCTCTGAAGGAAAGGATGAAAAAAAGGCTGCTTGAAACTGTGGGAGGAAAGGAGGAGACAGATCTACGGATGTGGAATGGTTGGAAAGAACGTTCCCAGGGTTCCCACAGTCTTTTTTTTTTTTTTTTTTTTCCTCTGCTACAAATCCTTCAACAGCCTCTATGGTTTACAGAGCACTTCAGATATTTGTGGCTATAACTGAGATTTCTACATGGCATAAACCTCACATTGGAAAAAAAAAAGCACTCTAATTTTTGATTGCTTTCCCCCAGACAGGCCTGTCATCAGCTGTAATGTTTCCCTGGTGTGCAGAGCTGTGCCACATGGTTAGACTCCCAGTTCCCGTGGGCCTTTGAAGACCTCCTTAAGTCCACAACAGCTTCTGTAGCCTGCCTTCTCGTGGTGCTGCACATGCCTTCCCCAGCATGGTTGGAAAGAAGAAAATATTATGCTGCTGAAGTAGTTGTGTGCAGCATCCTCTACAAGTCAAATGTCACATCTGGAAGGCCTGGTGCTCACAGCTGGGAGAAAGTACTGAGGGTTTATTATCCATGTGTTTACTGAGTGCCTGCTCTGAGCTGCAGTCTCCTGCTCCGGTTTATTTGACTGCCACTCTGTTTTCCAGGCTACCTGCAGCTCTTGATTTTATCACGTGTTTTCCACTCAAAGGATTATTCATCAGAATGCCAGGCAGCTTTCAGTCTTAGACATTCTGAATAGATTTCCATCAATGTAAATAGCCCTGGCAGCTGTAAAAAGATGGACAGTAGCACGAATGTACTCAGGTTGAAAGTGCTATGCTCACAGTGTAAGGCTGGAGATCTGAACTCCCTTCTGAGCTCTGCCATTGTGTTACCTGGGCCTGGCCTTTGCTTGACTTCCGTATCCTCCTTTGTAGAAGAGCAGTGGATTGGATGGTGTTTAATGGGCCTTGCCTATTTGACACTCTTAGGCTGAAATTGTGCAGAATTTATAAGGAAGCTGGTTGTAAATGGTTGTGTTCAGGAGAGAACCCTTTCTTTGTCCCTTGGCAGAGAAAATTGGACCATGTTTGGCCCTGACACCTCAAAGTCACTACTATTCCAAAGGACTCAAAACAATCAGATTTAAATATCAAGGTTAAATGCATGCATGGTGTTAACATAGTTTCCCTCACTCAGCAAGAGCTCTATTTTGATCTGTCACTTCCAATATTATACCAGCATATTTCAGACTGTTTAGGTTAAGTAACTACAACAGTTTGGAATGTACTAATGGCTCTTATATAGTGACTGAAAGTACCCTAGGCAGAATCCAGTGAGGCCTTGCCTCTCAGACTGTTGTCTCATCATAGGTGTGCTTAAAGGCCTCCATGTTTAGTAGGGGCAACATGTCACAGATGGCTCAGAATGGATTCAGTCATTTTTGAACTCATGGGGGAAAGGGTAATTATGGCTCAGAGGCTGAGAAGCTTAGAAGTTTGTCCCTGTGCCACAGGTGAGGTTAATGGTTTGAGGGGTAAGGGCAGTGCACCACTGTGGCTTTTGTAATGGGTGGTCTCCATGACATGTTCAGTAACTCTTTTTCCAACTGAGCAATGGGGTCATAGAGCTTTAGTTATTCACATCTGAAGTAACATGCTTGACACATGAAGTAGCATTCTCCTTAAATGTAGAATTGTCATGTAGAGTGGCTCATCTCTCTTCATCTCCGTTAGCCCGTGACAACAGAACTTATTGCTCTGGTTTGTTTATGAGGCTTAAATTTCAGGAACATTTTTTAAAATGTGAGTGTAGTCCCCTTTCAGGATGCTCAATGCAAGTCTAATTGCTATTCTGAAACAAATATGAACTCCAATTCACCTAACATAAAAAATATATTTTTATGTGTGTGTGTGTGTGTATGTGTGTGTTTGTTTGTGTGTGTGTGTCTGTGTGTGTGTGTGTGTGTGTGTGTGTGTCTGTGTGTGTGTGTGCCTACTTGTCTGTATGTGTACCACATGTGTGCACCCGTAGAGGCCAGATAGGACCATCAAATCTCCTGGAGGTGGAGTTGCAAATGGTTGTAAGTCTCTTCATGTGAAGCTGGTAATTGAACCTGGGTCATTTTACAAGAAGCAAGTACTACAGCAAATGCTTTTAACTTCTGAGCCATCTTTGTAGCCCCAGCTAACATTTATTGAGCAATTATATGTCATAGTATAGAAGGCACTGATGGTAATTTACATACATTTTTGTTTTTAAAATACAAACATACTTGTTTCAAAGTGTAATCAGCATTTTTTGGTGATGTTACACGGGGTCCTCTCTTTGAATATTTGTTGAATGAAGGAATGAAGAACAAAACACTATGTATTCTTAACATCTCAAAGGCCTCAAATAGTCTGTCCTCAAAATCTCTCATTATACAAATGGAGGTATTAATTCCTCAAAGGGGATGTGAGCTCTGTGGATTTGAATCAATGTTCCCTGCATAAAGTTTTGGGACATCAGAGCATAAAGTGAGTGATAGATCTCCTTGGACACATTCTTTTCAGGGATTTGTTGATTGTGTTCTTTGGGATTGTCCTTTAAATGATTTAACAAGAAACACTTGGAGCATTTTGGAAAGATGTTTATTGATACTTTTTGCAAGACAGAAGAGTCAGTAAGTAGTGGAATGTTAGAATCAGCAGTGATGAAGTAGGATTTTGTGTGGGTCAATACCAAACAAATTCATACAAAGATCAAGATAAGTATTAAAATGCCAATCTTTTATCAAGTCTCAGATGAAAAATGGGATGGTCAGCACCCCTCTAGAAAATTCTGTATAACAGTGTTAATTATGATAATACAGTTCACTTATGAGCAGGAAACCAGAAATGTTCAATTCAGTTGGCCATTTGCAGTTACTCTCACACCCTTGAGCCTGCTCTGAGAGACATGACGCTTAGGTTGCTTGGCACTGGAGAAGGCTGAAGATACTGTTGTTGAAGTATTCCTAGAAAGCTCAGCTGGTTCTAGGTTAAAAACTGGCTGAAAGAGTTTTAAGATTAATTTTGCATATATTTTCTCAACTCCTTTTCCAGTAACGTTATGTTAATAGCTTGAAATCTACCAAGGTAAGGGTATTTATACCATAGAAATAAGCAGTTGTTACAAGTAAGATTTAGTAGTGTTTTTAAGATCTCTCTCTCTCTCTCTCTCTCTCTCTCTCTCTCTCTCTCTCTCTCTCTCTCTCTCCTTTCAAGACAGGGCTTCTCTGTGTACCCCTGGCTGTCCTAGAACTCATATCTCTTCCTTCCTCCTTCAACAGTGAGGAGAGAATGATGGAGGAGTCAGTGATTTGTGGATTGGGAGTTGAAAAAGATACAGGATTCAGAAAAATCAGCAGAGGAAGTCATGCTTTTGATGAGTTTTAATGTGTCAGCTGCTCTTGTATTCTTCTGGCCTTAAATGGGCTAAAGATTCTGGATAGAAAACTAATAAACTTGAGAGCTGTGAGGAAGATCTAAAACATGAATTGCTGCCAAGAAGGGAGAATTGGGTGCATCAAGAACCATCGTGCCTTATGGGCAACACGGAAAGCTTCACTTTCTAATTTTAACTTACAGAAATGGTGAATCTCTTACTAAACTATTTCTCTAGTGACTATATTTGCTAACCTACTTACTCTAGTACAATATAGATCCTAGATGGGCTTGTCCCCTGCACAGAGAAAAATCAGTATTTATAGAACTTATATATTTACATTTAACAAAGGGTAGAAAGACTAGTCTGTAAAGAATATCACCCATTTTCAATCCCAGTGAATTGCCTTTGGAAATAGGTTTTTCATTAAGTTAGCTTTGTTTTTTCCTTAATCCAGTTGACGTACCGCGAAACTTTAGTATAGATTCCATATTTGCCTTTCATCGCACATTCTTCACCCCAGCTAATAATGCCAGTTAAGAAACTTGTCCCTTCTACTTCAGTGACATGGGGTCCCCCACTATCTCCTTCACATGAATCTTTGCCTCCTTCACGGTAACCTGCACAGAACATGTTGTTATAGATGGTGAATGTTGTGGACCTAAGGCATGTGGCTCGGTCAACCAGTGGAACTCTAAGGTACTGAAGAATGGTAGCCTGTCTCCCTTTGTTGAAGACTTTCCCCCAGCCACTCACATAGCCAGAACCAAACTTGAGGAAGATATTTGTATATTCCCTATTGGCAACACAGATAGGTGTTACATAGCTGTTTAGTATTAAAGGTTTATCCAGTTCCAGCAAGGCAATGTCATGACTATACTTGTTAATAGTTGCATTGTACTGGTGATGAGGGATAGTTCGAATCACATTTCGCCTTTGTTCTGTGTCTTCCTTTTTATCAATGTTATATTCACCTGTTGAAAACAAATTTCATAGTTTATAGTCCTTCACATAAATGCATTTCCCATGGTCCCCAGCCTGCTTCGCTTCACTGATCATTAGCAACCAAGTTTCAATGATCTAATATAGTGGGTGGGGAAGTTGGTAATCAATATAAATCATTTTACTAAGCTAAGAATGCTTTATGGGTTCACAAAAAGGATTACGAGGCCTGGAAGGTGGAATAAGTTAGGATTTGGAATTATGGCCCCTCTCCTTTTTGCCCAGTTTACTCAATAAGAGCCTCATTGGACATTTGTACAATATATGTCCATCATGTACTAATGTTGCTATGGATTATCTATTTTGTTTACTTACCAGCAACAACCTCAATTTTATCACCAGGTTTAAGGCAGTGGGCAGCAGTCACAATCCATTTTTCATTAATGATGGCACCTCCACAGAATGCCTCAATTTCACCATTTAAAATGACCTGTGGAAATAAAGTTAAGAAGATCAAGACGTATGATCCAGAGAAAAAAATGGCTATACATGCCATTTGCCGGGGTGGGGAAAATTGACTTGTGGGTGCTGGGAGAAATAAAGGATTTCCAGGCAGTGTCAGCTCTGCAGATGAGTTAGTGTCCATAGAGCACAAACTGGACTGTTGTTTCTGTAATGATCTTGAAGCGAATGCAGAATGAGAGATGGTATGGTAGGGATGGTTCTCCGGGCGAGGTGAATCTGAGGAGTGGTGCTTTTTGGTGTGTGATGTGGAGCCTTTTAATTCCTTTCCCATGTCATCTAGAGAGTCTGCTGGTGTAAGTTATTGAGGGAGATACAGTGGATATGGGAGGAAATGCTAACCACCAAGGATGAATAATTATTATGAAGTCTCTGGCCCTGTATGAGGACATCTTTTTGCTACAAGTCACTTAAAAGAGAAAAATGAGCCAAATTTTTTTCAGGAGCTGTTTCAAGCCCTATCCAAATGAGAATATTATGAAATGAGACCGAAGGACTCTACAGGAGCTGTGTTTTTTTTTTTTTTAATTTTTTTTTAATTTTTTAGATTTATTTATTATATTTAAGTACACTGTAGCTATCTTCTGACATACCAGAAGAGGGCGTCAGATCTCTTTATGGATGGTTTGAGCCACCACGTGGTTGTCAGGATTTGAACTCAGAACCTTTGGAAGAGGAGTCAGTGCTCATAACCGCTGAGCCATCTCTCCAGCCCCAGGAGCTGGGTTTATTAGTCACCTATGTGTGGATCACTAGCAGGACCCACACAGTCCTTCCATCTCTCCTAACCTCTGGCTGGGAGTCGAAGCTATCCTTGCTCTAAAAAGGTTTCTTTGCTGCACTTGATTTTTCATACAGGGTGGACAAGAGTGTTTAGTTTGTGGCATTAAACATAGGCGTTATAGATAAGATGATAATTTATTCTTTCTTGTCTATATTTACATAATAATCAAAGAGGATCATCAACGTTTCTACTAAATCAACCTAAGAGAATTTCAGTTTTGATATAAACAAAGATTTTCTTGTGGATACGTTTTCAGAGATAAAGCTGAAAATTGTGGACACTAGAGGGCACACTCAGCATTCAGTAAACTGCAGTGGCCCACTAGCCTCCGAGCCGATGCCCTTTGCCTAAGTTGTAAGCAAAGTGTTCCTAAGCAAGACAAAGAGGGCTGTTGGTCCCTTTGAATGTGGGGCATAGATGGCCTTTGTGAAGGTTGCTCTGGGCCTGAATTCAACTTACTAAACAGCTACTGTGTCCTGGACACTGAAGCACTAGCTTTGTAAATAGAATCCTAAGGGACTCAATTGTTACAGGTCTCCTGCCTTCTTTTCCACACTTAGCCTCTCTCGCTCTTTTTAGCTATTGTTTTATATTTTAAAAATGGCAAAAATGGCAAAAATACAGAAAAACATAATTATATAACTAACACCAGTATTTTTACAACCTAGATGATTTGGTACTAATAATTGTACTAATTATACATATTTGGTATGCAAAACACAAAACATGTATGGAATATTACTCTATCCTTTCACAGATGAGCAAACTAAGGTTTAAAGAGACATACTCAGACAGACCCATCCATGCTACTGAGATGACACAACAGGTTAAAGTGCTTATTACCTAGCCTGATGAGCTTAGTTTAATCCCTGGAACTCATATAGAAGAAAGAAAGAATTGATTCCTGCAAGTTAGCCTCTGACCTCCAAATGTGTGCTGTGGCATATGGGTATACACATGTGCGTGCACACACACGTGTACACACACACACACACACAGAGAGAGAGAGAGAGAGAGAGAGAGAGAGAGAGAGAGAGAGAGACAGACAGACAGACAGACAGACTGCCTGGCTCTAGTATTTATGCTTCTGGGCATTCAGAATCTCTTAAGAGATGGCCTGTGGTAGGATGGTCTGAGTTTCTTATAAAAACATATTTGATGAGAATATTTAGTGAGTAGGGCTAGAGAAAATGGAATTCCAAAATATTTTTATAGTTCTCACAATTATGTTTGAGAAGTGTTACATGGCTTGTGAATCCAAATTCTCATGGCTAGGTAATCTTTATGTTTTAAAAATGTTCACTGTGGATGAAAACATACTTTACAGGTTCAATGGGAAATAATATATGAGTATGAGTCCCCTTGTTCTAAAGCCAGGATATAAGTGGTGTTGAAGATACTGAAAGAGAAAACATTCCCCTTACTTCTAGGGCAGCTTTCAAGTCCCATCATTCTAAACTCATTTAGTGCTATGTTCCTTCCGGCATGGGGATGTTTGCTGGCTGACTGCAAGCCTTCACATGTGCCCAGGGGCTGTAGTCTGCAGCTCAGAACATAGTCTTGATACCACACTGCTAGCTCCAGACACACCTCTCTAGACACCTTGCACCATCCCTAACAGGGGAGGGTACATCACTCTTTCCTTGGTGGAATACTACAGCCACCAAGGCAGAAAGGTGTTTACAAAACAAATGTAGTTCCTTGGGAGCATGTATGGGACCTGGAATCTTCACCTTCTGCATACCCAGAAGGAAGAAACAATATTCTTGGTTTCGAGATGCTATGTGATTATGCACATTCTACCAAATAATACAGAGTATCAATATTTCCTCAAATATTCTCATCAAGTCTTTATGAGCCCCCAAATATGTTTTTATAAGAAACTTAGACCATTCAACCTCAATCTTTCCTCTGCCTGTGCCAACTCTGGAGGAAGGGAGAACAGCAATGACATTTGTGTTAGAGTGATGAGAGGAAGTTTTCCTGAGTACCATGGCTTGGGGGATAGCAGTGGTCACTGGGCAAGTGTGGGGAGAGGTAGTTGTTACAAAGTACCATGGGTAGGGGAGTGGGAGGTGGCAAAAGATGTACCTACAATAATCTAAGATTCCATGTCCTCAGCATATGTTCTATTGTCTCATTCGTCTTCCATTACAGAATACAAACACAAAATACTAATATTTGATATGCTATCCTTCTCCTTCTCAGTATACAGTACTGTACAAGTGTACTGTCAAAAGATGAGGTGGCTCATCCTAATGCCAAATGATTTTTACCATCAAGTGAATTTGAGCAACATGATTTTAATACTACATGGTCTAGAATCCTATGATCCAACATACCTGTCTTTGGAAGTAAAAATAAAATGTTGCAGTAGAATATTATTTCTCACTTGGGTACTGTTATGGTAATATTGAACAGTTCCCAGCTTAGTGTGTTAGTTAGATCAACCTGAATGGTATCCACAGCCCTTGGGCACATAGACTGTAATGGATTCTACATGACTCTGCCAAAGGTTTGCTGCCTGGAGATTCTACTGCTTTCCAGTAGATGACTGTGTCCTTTTAAGCCCGAAGAGCACTCTTTGCCAATCCCTAATTAATGTTAGAAATTTTAGCAAACACCTTTGCCAAGAAACAAGGACTAAGATATATTTGCAATTAAAATATTACAAATGCGTGGTTTTGGAATGTTTGCTTGGCCATCTCAGGACCATAGCTATTTAAATATTAGCTACTTGGAAGATGAGCCATCTGCCTGGCCAAGGACAAATTCTTATAAGACTTCAGAGAATGATGGGGCAAATAGGAAGGCATATGTTCTGGGCAAGATATCCAAATTCTGATCTGTCAAATCTTTTCATAGTCACAGTCTAGTAGGAGCTTGCTTCTGTCTAACACCCTCAGCTCAGACACACTTCTATACACTGATAAAATTCATACAACCTGTATTTCTGCTCTTCATGGCAATGGCAGCCCACCACAATAGCTTTTGTCTCATTATTCTTGCTTTATACTTTAAGTCTAGCCTAGCCTTTTCTGTGAGTTCCCTAAAACCTCTATTCTCTCTCGTCATCTATTTCAGCTTTCAACACCATTCATTCTATATTTTCTATTATACAAACTAAGATACATGGCATACTATTTTCTAGACCCATAAATGTTGCTTGCCACATTAATGGCGGTAGGTTATTTTGTGGAGCACAGAAGGAATACTCAATTTGCTTTTTAACAGTTAATTATACCAACAAATAAACTGGACATTGATATATACTTCCTCAAGCAATCCTGCAGGTTAACAATCCAAATGTTTTGTTCAAACTGGCTTTGTAGATGTAGATAAGATTATATTTGCCATTTTTCTCCTAATTGGGATCTTATCATCTATGCCAGGAGTAATATAAGCTTGTCTCTTTTAAAGAAGACATGTTTTTGTTCTGCTTTTAAGACATGGTCTCAGTATGTAGCTCAGCTATCCTGGAACTCACTCTGTAGACCTGGCTGGCCTTGAACTCACAGAGATTCCCCTAATGAGTGGTGAGTTTAAGGTGTGCACCACCATGCATGGATAAGTAAGACATTATGTAGAATTATGACTGTCGTATAAATGAAAACATCTCTGGCTCATTCTTACTTGAAGTCAGCTGTCTACTGTGGAGTAGATCTGCCATAAGCAAAGAGTTCAAGTCACCTCAACAATAGCTTGGGGACCAAGTTGAGGAAAGTGGGGAATAGGGAAAAGGAAGATGTTTAAGGAGGATATTTATACCTCTTTGAAAAAGATCAGGTATTTATATAGGTCTACACAGAGCTTAGAAAAAAAGCAAGGAAAGTAAAAAAAGAAAAAAAGAAAGCAAAAAAAGGTTTACACATGCTCAAACTAGCTGTGGATGGGAGAACAACTAAATTAAGGCTTCAGATAGGTGCTATGTTGTTTCTCCAAACCTCTACTTTGAAGTTGCTGAGGAGAGTGATTTAGTAATATAGGCAGTACAGTTTGTGTTTCCCTCCCCCAACCTTCTAAAGCTTTTAGTCTTTCCTCTATAGCTGTTTTAGTTTTCTCAGTCAGCTAGATACAGTTTCTAAGAAAAGCATGTTTCTGTTAATGTGTGGTATACTTAACTCTCTGGCTTCCCATCCATCCCCTGAAGTGCTCCTTCAGAATCCCTGCTTCTTTTCCAAGAGGCTCTGATCTCACAGCGGAGAACCTAAGGGAAAACACTTCTGCTGCCTGCCTTGCCTCTTTGGCCTGGGTGGAGGGCGGAGTTTGAGCCTGAACTGAGTAGTGGTGCAGTTCAGAACCCTTAGAGTTCCTCGGAAGTGATCCTGACAGTCTGTTTAGACAGGCCACTTAGCCCCTGGCCACTAGCCAGGCAAATGAAGTGGGAGCCCTGGAATGAGGCGAGAAAAGAGAGTGACAGTAGCCAGGCTCCTGAAATTCCCTAACCTGCGCCCATTGGTTTCTCAGCTGATGGATGAACACTCACTCTCTGACCCTCAGGCTAGGCCTGCTGCTCCAGGGCTCAGAGCTCTGCCACTTGACCTTGCCAAAACATTTGCCCAAACAAGGCTCCTGTAAAAGCTGACCAGCCTAGCAACTGAGTCAGGGACTCTAAAGGGGCCTTTTTCCTTGAGACCAGAGTACCTACCTACAGTTTTTACCTATAAGCTCACAAAGCGCATGCTGAGACTTTAACCCAAGGTCACACTCATGTTACACAAGCACACTACTACTGAAATACCACCAGTGCCACCAAAATCCTTTAACAGACTAAACAAGTCTAGGTCATTCAAACTGTTGGTGATTCCTAATGAAAGACAATTTTTTGTTCTTTGTGGGATTTCACTTTGTTCCTTACTTCAACTGACTTCCCCAACAAAAGAATCGATTCTGAGTAAAAAAGCCTTTAGGAAACATCAGCAACTCGAGACACATTTGTAGGTGACAGTTGCAAAAAGTATTTCATATTTTAGCACCAGAGATTTAATATGGTGGTCATTGAAAGCACCAACTCTCACTTTCCCACAATGCCTTGGCCACAGCATCTGGGTGCAGTCTTGTCTGTAATTAAATCTAGTAATCCTGGAGAGAAGGCTCTGTTACTTTTGTAAAGGACATGTTTTGTTCCCAGCATCTACATCTTGGCTCACAACAATCTGCAACTCGAGCTCTAGAGGATCTGGATGTCTCTGGGAACCAGGCACAGATGAAGTGCACAGACATACATTCAGGCCAAATATTTATACACGTAGAATAATTAAAATAATTAAAAATATAGTACTTTCACATGACAGATTATCCATGTGGTAGAGCTGATCATTTCATGAGTGAGAAGAGGCTGTGGTTGCTTTCTCTTCCTGTTTCTTCTTTGTGTAAAAGTGGCTTTTAAAAAAAGATTTATTACAGAGTACACCATAGCTGTCTTCAGACACTCCAGAAGAGGGCATCTGATCTTATTACAGATGGTTGTGAGCCACCATGTGGTTGCTGGGAATTGAACTCAGGACCTCTGGAAGAGCAGTCAGTGCTCTTAACTGCTGAGCCATATCTCTATCCTCCTAAAAGTAGCTTTTGTAAACCTGCTTATTAATCTCCTATTTTTAAAAGCCAGTAGTTTTTCCTGAGGAACTGGGCAGAGGTTGGTGTGGAAAGACCTTTATTTGGCTAGAAAGGAAAAAATGTGAAACTGACAGCTCTCTCTCTCTCTCTCTCTCTCTCTCTCTCTCCTCTCAAACCATGAAATAGCTCCGTGCAACTCTGGAAAAGAAGAACACTTGGTGGTACAGTCCTGATGGCCAGCATGGGAATGGTCCAGGGTTCAAGTGCCAGCTCCACACACGTATGTGCACACTCGTGGGCACATGTGTACACATACATGGATCTACACACAAGTTTTAGATGAGTTGTTTTCATCTTGGGTTTGTGTAGGATTTTGGGGTGAGCAGGCAGGGGATGATACTTGTCTCCTTTGTAGATTTACAGGTAAAAGCAATCAGGTAGATTACTGGTGCAAGGAATCTTAATTCATATGAATGAAATGTGGACTAAATGTGTGTGTGAGCACATGCATTTGTCAGTGAGCATTTTCACCTATCTTAGTCAGATTTGACAGGAAAAGGCAACAGGGCCAATAACAATACAATAAGATTGCAGCAAGGAAAGGCCTGAATCGAGTTGAAGTGATGCAGCCACCACCTAGTAGTCTCTTCTAGATTTGCTAAAATTCCCTTAAGAAAATATCTCCATAGGTATCTGCTAAGCATCTATTCTTACGGGAGTGGGTGGAAAATACAGATTCTATGACTAAACTGAGACTATGCCCTCCTCCCATTTTAGTTCTGGTTTAACTGTTTTTTTTTCCTATTTCATTTAATGGGGGGCAATGCTAAGACCACAATGTAAGCATCTTGGAATTAAAACCATTCTCCTTTATTTAAAGAGGAAATGATATTGTTAGTCAATAAGTCTCTGGACAAATTGCTTTATGCCCCTATAGTACATGGAGGATCAAAGTTAATAGGATTTTTGGGGGAGGGAGGTTAAGTTGAAATGAAAGACATCTTCTCCATAGGCTCAGGCCTTTGAACACTTGCTTCCCAGCCATTGGTGCTGTTTGGGGAGCCGGGGCAGCCTTGCTGGAGGGTGTGCTTTGAGATTTCATCACTTCACTGTACTTCCTGTTTTCTGGCTCTATCTCTTGTTTGTGGTTCAAGATGTGATCTCTCAGCTTCCAATTCCTACCACCATGCTCCCCCACTGTGGTGGACTTTGTCCCTTTAGACTCACATGCCAAAGTAAGACCCCCCCCCCTTCCTTAAGTTGCCTTTGGTCATGGTGCTTTGTCATAGCAACAGCAAGGCAACTAATGTAAATTACCTTGTACACGTATGTTAGGGATATAAGGAACAAAAACAGATGAGAATACAAAAAACAAAAAAGTTAGAATTACCTATACTGATGTCAAATAGAATGAAAATATTACTGTGTCATTACCCAAGAGAGATTTTTTACAAAAAGGTCACTGAAATGGGTTAGTTTGACCAAGAATAGTGAAGAAAAATAAAGACGTGACAACAAAGGAAAAGATGGTGTGGGATAAGGGAAGTAGCTCTGGTAAGGTGCCCTTAAGGAGGGCTAGAGGGTATATAAATGTACACACAGTGTATTTTATTGCCTATATATTTAGTGTGTATATGACTTTCCTCTATCTCCAAGTATATGTTTAACATCTGTCATCTAGTATATTATCAAACGGCAGAATAGCAGACATTTAGAAGAATTTTTGATAGACCCACAGTTAGGATACATAGCCAGTTTCAGAGATTTCTAGTGGTGTTAAATGTGAAATTTAGATGCAAACATCTACCTGACCTCCTTAAATTGTAACTAATTTGATGATTGCTGTGTCATCTAAGCTATCAGAAGTTCATACTTCATTAGAGAAAATATTTTCATGTGAAGAATCATTGAAATCACTACAAAATTATAATTAAGCTAGACTAAACCATGATATGCACTAACAGAAATACATGCAACGATGGAAAATTTCTCTTAATATCTGCCTTGTCCAGTAAAATAGTGACCAACTACATGTGGCCATTATTCCCCGAAATGTGACAAAAGTGACAAAGGAACTGAAAAATTTTTTTAACAGTTTTAACCAGTTAAGTAAAGTAGCCTCATGTGCTGATTGCCTGATGGGACTGCCCAATTTCATGTAGGGTCTGGACTGGCTCCTTCAGTGAGGTAGGAAGTAGCCTGTCTCTCCTCACACATGGAATCACTTGAGCTTTGGTTAAATATATAATTAAGGCCTGGGTTTTGCTCCTAATCTCACTCTTAGTTAAAAACAATATGCACAGGTAATACTGTATATGCAGTTTCTGTGGTGAACACACTTGGAGGACTATGTAGACTGACTCCATTATTTGACATTTTGGAGGCTGGTTTCTGTGTTCTTCTTTTAGCACAGTGGGTTTTCAAACTAACATATCTATCAGAATGATCTGGAAGGCTTCCTTGAACCCAGTTTGCAGGTCCCCTCTCTCTCTAGTCCTTCAAATCCAAGGAGATTGAGGTGGAGTGTGAGACTGTGTACTTCACAAATTTCTAGTGATCTGGACATCCTAGTGTTCTGGACATACTGTCAGACTTGGAGAAATGTGGCAGTAGATCAGAGCCCGTGTGCTTATTTTAAGCAACTAGTTTTTGCCTTAATCCTTTACATGTGAGTCCTTTTTGTTATCCCCATCAGTTAGTCTGTGCCTAGAGATCATCTGGCTCACTGGTTTTCCTAGGGACTGAGGGTGTACAGTGAGTGCCAATGTGTGTGTGTGTGTGTGTGTGTGTGTGTGTGTGTGTGAGAGAGAGAGAGAGAGAGAGAGAGAGAGAGAGAGAGACCTCATTTACAGACATGCTTATTGCTAACAAGCTGTTTGGAATTCTATTGTGCTATTTGTTTACTGCCAAATTCTTTTGAACATTGGTAGCTGCTGCTGAACTTGTTTTTCACTATATGCTTCCCAGTAAGGGTTTTTATTTTGCAGAGTGATGAAATTTACCTAAATACATCTCACAATGCCCACAGGTCTTTCTAATATCCTAACCCTGTTCCTCAGCTGGCCTGTCTTCTGCCATTTGAGCTCCAGCTTTTAGGTGCATGATCAATATAGAGTACCTGCCAAGGGATTTGACCTGGTTTTGCATTTTCTCCACCAACAACTCGAGTGAAGTCATTAAGTGATTCACTATTTTCAGTGATGTTATCAAGAATGGCACCGTCAGTGATGTCATCCAGAATGAATTCAGCTTCAGTAGAATTTCCATAGTCCATATTAGAGAAAACGGTCTCAGCACGGGTGATCTTTTTAGAACTGTATGAAACAGAAACTCTTCCACATGGAAATGGAACTACAAAAATAGAAAAAAGAGAATATTCTGATATTTCACAGTCGCATTTAGAAATACATTATAATAACTGAGAATGAGCCTCATTCATTGCTGTCACTTTGGGTCTGTCAATATATATGTGTGTGTATATATATGTATATATGTGTGTATATATATATACGTACATGCACATATATAATGCATATATATATATATATATATATATATATATATATATATATATATTGAGTACTTCTATGAGAAACATTTGACTCTGAAATCCACCATCTTCATGGAAATAAAATAAGTGTTCTGAGATAAAACTTATTAGACTTTTTTAAAAAAAAACCCTAATTACTTTCTATCTAGTTTCTTTTTTGTTGTTGCTGTTGTTGTTTTCGAGACAGGGTTTCTCTGTGTAGCCCTGACTGTTCTGGAACTCACTCTGTAGACCAGGCTGGCCTCGACCTCAGAAATCCGCCTGCCTCTGCCTCCCAAGTGCTGGGATTAAAGGCATGCGCCACCACCACCTGGCCTCTCTCTAGTTTCTTAATTAAAGTCTTACTTCAGAGTTCCCTTACCCTGGATGGAGATCAAGAAGGCATGGTGTAGCCCAGGCACTGTGGTAGCCCTGGGTTAGCATGCAGACATGGCCAAGTCCAAGAACCACATCACACATAACCAGTCACGCAAATGGCACAGAAATGATACAGAAACCCCAGGGCACAAAGATACAAATCTCTTAAGGGGGTTGGCCCCAAGTTCCTGAGGAACATGTGCTTTGCCAAGAAAGGCCTGAAGATGATGCAGGCCGACAATACAATGAGTGCACGTGCAGAGGCCATCAAGGCCCTTGCGAAGCCTCAGGCCATCAAGCCCAGGATGCCAAAGGGCCCCAGACACAAACTCAGCAACCCGGCTTTTATCGCTCACCCCAAGCTTGGGAAGCAGATTCGAAGCTACATGGCCAAGGGGCATACACTCTGCCAACCAAAGTCCAAGGCTCAAACCAAGGCAGAGGCCAAAGCCCCGGCTAAGGCCCAGGCTTCACCTCCAGCTCAGGCTCCAAAAGGTGCCCAGGCCCCTGTGAAGGCCTCATAGAAAAGGCTCCTGCCAGTGTTTAGACAGATGGACTGCTGGGACACACACACACACACACACACACACACACACACACACACACAGTTTGCAGATGACCAGTATCCTATGGTGTTTTTACAAATAAACTTGAGGCTAGATCTGTTAAAAAAAAAAAAAAAAGATATGCCGTGGAACTTTTCTTTCAGAAGGTAAAGGGCTCCCAGCCCTTGCTATTAACAGGGTCTTTTTGTAGACTATGCACTAGAGATTCCAGTGTGAAATTTTTGAAGGGAGATCTTTGGGATTCAACTGCATATTTATCAAAAATTTACCAAATAGTTTACTAACATGGTTACCAAATCTATATTTATTTGGATCCAATCATGTCTCCCTCCCTTCCCATCATGCCCCATTTGACTTATTTCCCAACAAATTATCTACTGATACACTGGGGACCACCAAAATGGAAATTTGTAGCCAAAGTCACCTCACATTTTATTTTCATGTTTTACTCTCCTCTTTGATATTTTCCACATACCAGACATTTCTTTAGCAACTAGCCCTGGCTAAGTATCATGAAGGCAGCTTGTGGTTGAAAAAAGGAAATTAGTTCAAAATACTTATGCATAAATGCACATGAACAACAATGGCTTGAGAAAAGGGACCTTTATTTTTCAAAAGGCAGAACAGCTTATTTTAGGTCTGGCCTAGTTACTCTGCTAAAGCTAAGACTACATTCAAATAGAACTCTTGATAGTTGGAGGTGCTTTTCAATTTTTTTCCTCTCTTAGAACATAGAAGACTTCATAAGGACCAAGCTTCTGCACCAGCTGCCTTCATGAGAAGTTAACTTTTTTTTTAATGGTAAGTGTTCATGTGTGTGCACACAAACACACACACAGACAAACATATACACACTTCTAAGGCAAGGAACAGGTAAGTCAGTGCCTGTGAAGAAGCAGGCAGAAGGTAAAGCATCAGAGACTCTTAATTTTGTTTGTAGCAGATGCACTTTTGTATTCTGGCCCTTTCTTAATTTCCTCTGCCCGGTACATTGCTGAGATAGGTATCAAACCCACAGTTACAGGGGAATGGTTCACAATTTAATGAAAGGTCTGGCTTTGGAAATGTAAGAGAAACCATATCTGGCTTGATTTAAAAGTGTGTGTATGTTTTATTTGTAAGCATGCTGTAAGGGTGTAGGTCCATGTATGTGCTGGTATGAGTGCCCATGCTTGCAAGTGTGGAAGCCAGGGGGTTAACATCAAACATCTTCACTTATTTCTCTGTTCTCCAAGTTACTCTTTTGAGACTGGATCTCTCACTGAACCTGGAGCTCATCACTTCTGGCTGGTCCTATCTTCCCCTTCAGTTATGGGCTCACACCGCCTGGCTTTTATATACTGAACATCGGAACTCAGGCCCTCAGGCTTGCATACTAAGTGCTTTATGTTTTTTTTTTTTCTGTAGTCTTACGAAGCTTGTCTCCCTCTCTCTGAATCAAAACTTTGGTTTCCAAGGTAAGGGATGAGTGTGGAAAAGTTCTAAATACAGTAATTAGGTATCAACCTGGTGGCATGCTCACACAGCTCACACACATAATGAAGCATCGCCCTTCCCTTTACTGTACAGACGTTGTAGATCAGCCTAGGAAAGCATAAACTGGCTGGATTTAGTCTGACAGCAAGGAAAGAAATTCAGTTTGACACAAGTCAGGAAGTCATTTTCATAGACCTAAGTAGCTAGGCTCCAACAGACTTATGCTTAACATTTAACATCTTTTTTTTTTTTTAAACTAGAAATCTATCAGTCAGCCAAGTATTTATATGTCTTTTATTGTATGGTAATGTATTATTGATTTAATGTACTGAATCTCAAATATTGCACATAGTGGTCACAGAAATCCATTTCTTTGTAATATAGAAATCGGAGAATAAAACGTAGACCCAGAAAAGAATTCAAGCTGTACATAATTATTAAAGTGTGAAATTATGGTGACATTTAGAAAGTTAATTTGTTTATTTCAAGATACTAATATTTTGTTCAATTACAAAAGGGAGTTGATGCCAGCAATACTGAAATAAAGTAATTTAGGGGCAGAGGACTGAACCTGGGTTATAGCTGGAATTATGGTGGGTTAGTGAGCACCTATATACTAGTTCACTAACCTGAGAATTCAGTTTGAGGGGATCTGATACCATCTTTTTACTTCCAGAAGCATTGCACACACATGACATAAAATGTAATTGTGGTTTCTTTTTTATTCCATGTACTTAGTACCGAAATGACTTAAAAGTAAATGCTCATGTAAAGTTGTTAATTTAGCCAAACTTAATTTTGTTTATAGTTAAACTAAAAGCAAAAAATTAATACTGGTAATACCTAAAAAGAATACATGCAGACAAGACACTCACAAAATAAAAATAAATAAATCCTTTTTTAAAAGCCTAAAACAGTATAGTTTACATTCTAAAGATTCAAATGCAAAATGTTTTAAAGAACTTATTTTGATTTTGACCTGCTGGTTCACAGGACTTCTGGTCTTCTGCAAGTTGGTATCCCTCAGTGCAGGAACAAATTACCTTGTTATCAGGACTGTTTTTACAAAACTGCGTGCACCTGCCATTTTTAATGTTACACGTTGCATCTAAAAGAAAAGAAAAAAAAACCTTAATGGCTCATCTGACATACACTTCAAAAAAAGTACATGGAATGACTGGTTCATGTATGCTTCAAGTTGAAATAATCTGGGAGCCTTGAGCTAAGGAAAGAAAGATGAACTAAAATAAGATTCTCAGAAAGGCATGACGATGGTGTTAGCAATATTTTGATATTGTGTACAACCAAATATCTGGATATTGTACTTTAACTAAATCATGAACAATGATTAGAAACCTATTTATTAACGCATACATCCAGGAAAGTCAATAAAACTTTTGTGTGAAGTTTTACAAAGTAAGTGCACCTGTTTAAATGCTTCACAGGTTAATAAATAGGAAATCATCATCAACTACAAGTCCCATAATGTTCCCTCCCAAACACTCTAGCTTTTCTCATTTACAAAAGTTACTACCTGTGTTTCAAACATTGTAAGCACTATTGATAGTTCCTGAACTTTATATAAACAGCACATATATTCTTCTGTTTTAGAAATTTATTTGTGAGATTCATCTATGTGGTTTTGTAAAGAAGTGGTTCATTTACATTGCTGTGTAGTAGTCCATTGTATTAATACATTTCACCCACCTATTCTACTATTTGTTAAAAATACTTAAGTGTGTGTGTGTGTATGTGTGTGTTTGTGTGTATCCAGAGAAGCCAGAGTATGTGTAGAGTACTTGTATATCTTTCTTTTATTATTAATCATTAAATTTTTGCACTGTTCCAAAATGTATTTTCAGGTTATTATGGAATAAATATAATTGCTATTTTATTACCTTTCTATACAAAATCTTTTCTGTATGTTTATTTATTTTAATTGCATAATCCAGTAAATCAGGGGAGGAAAATAAACTGTATCAGGTGAGGGGAATAAAGGAACTGACCTGAGATTTCATTTTTGCTATCATTAATCCACTAAGTTTATGATAAAAAGGTGGTATCTGGTCTTTTGCATTTCCTTAGTTTTGAGGCCCTTTGCTCTTGTGAGTGGTGATAACATCTCTGGCTCTTTTTTTTTTTTTTTTTTTTGCTCTTGGCTATCATATTGTTGCTACAAAGCAATACTAAAGTGTTCGGCCAAATCAAATACTACCTGTAGAAAATGTTCCATCAATATGAGGTTGTGATAAGTTAACAGAGGTGGGTGGGGAGAGCAGGCTAGTTGTGTTCAGAGCCAGTACAAAGGGAATGAGTAAATTTGGTATGATTTTTCTACTCTGCTTCTGTGTCCTTGGTTAAACAAGCAGACATCTCAATCTTTTGCCTGTTTGCCGTTGCCCTTCCTGGCCCAGCAGCTGCTGCTACTCTCGATCTTTGCCTTGTTTGGTGCATGTGGTGGCATGGATGTATTACTGTAACAGCAGGCTTTTGCCTGCAGTCAAAAGGGTCAGGATTCTAGAAATAGAATTATAGCACAAGAAATTCCAGGGGAGAGGCCAATAGAGCAGGACCTGAGAAACAGAATTGAAATCAGTCAATTATCCAGCACTTAGATGCCACACACACTAGGCGGGGGATGGATTTTCTTAGTCCTAAGGCTGATCTTGGTACCTAGAATATCCACTGAGGAACCCTTTAAAGCATGTGTGTTCTTTTTCTTCCTGATAGGAGAGGTGCTCACCAGAGCCTTAACACAATTTTGTTTTGTTCAACAGGTTTGCCAGAAAACATTTTATTCAGGTAACCTCAACATTTGTCCCAACCCCAGAATACATAGTGAATGAGATAGTTGGGTCTGTGGTGTGCTGAAAAAAGAAACAAACAAATAAACAACAAAAAACCCTCAGAAAATATTCTTTTGTTTGCAATTTTTCTTTCTACTTTGTTTTTCTGCATTCTTCAGGAGGAAAGGATGATGAGATTCTTGCAGACCTTAATCTGCCTGATAGACATTTGGTTTTCTTCTGCAGCAGAGGAAATTCAAATATATTTATTCTAGCCAAAGGAACCCAGTAGTAGCCAGTTAATTCTTTGTTTTCTAATTAGAAACCATGCCCCCAATACTTGCTCCTTAGTCTTGCGACTAAGAGCCTTCCTGATGGACAGGGGAAAAGAATGCAAAGGGTCACAATAGTAGAAACCTTTCCTTTTTTCAATACAAGGTAAGGCACCGGCCGACATTCTTCTACACCATGATGCCTTGTGATTTTTCACATTTGTTTTAGTTCAGCTGGAGGCAAGAAGCTTAAATGGGAGTTTGTCTACGTTTTGTTGTTGCTCCTCTGTAGTATCTGAGATAAAGGGTATTTTGACAGAATTCTCATTTTGTTTCTGAATCAGCTGAACTGAAAAGATTTTTGGAAAAAAAGACTTTCTCAAACTGGTTGGATCTGACCAATATACCCTAGAGGCTAAGCGTGGTGGTGGCTGTAGTACAGCTAGAGCCCTGACCAAACAGAAACGTGGGAACCAAGGAGTATTGAGATGCTGCCAATTGCAGACTTAGCAAGTTTTCTCTGTGGACCATAACCTTCCCAACCACATGCATCCTGTTATAGAATTCTAAGCTTATGTTCACATTCCTTGGAGGTGTTCTTTTCCTCCCTTTAAACTATCTTTTAAAAGAAGATAGAGAGATGGGGAACTGGCTCATCGGTTAAGAGCATTTGCTACTTTTTCAGAAGAACCAAGTTCAGTTCCCAAAGCCTACATGGAAGCTCACAGCCACCTTTTACTCCAGTTCAAGAGAATCCATTGCCATCTTCTGGTCTCTGTGGGCATTGCATGCACATGGCACACATAAACATGCATACAAAATATCTTTACACATAAAAAAAAAAAAAACTAAATAAACCTTAAACTAGATACTTATGTTTTAAAAATTTTATAAATTAAAATGTTTTATTGTTATATTTTTAACATGTATGAGTATGTTTTACATACATGTAAATTTGTGCACCATGTATATGTTAGCTCCCTGTGGATGCCAAAAGAGAGCTTTGGATTCCCTGGAACTGTAGCAACAGAAAGTTGTGAACAACCCTGTTGGTTCTAGGAGTTGAGCCTAGGTCCTCTGGAAGAGCAGTTAATGCTCTTACCTGCTGAGCCATTTCTCCAGCTCAACCTTTATGTTGGCAATAACTACACTGTAACCTTCACTGCAGCAAAGACTGAGTTATTCATTCCCTTTACTCCAATGGTTTCAGAGTAACTACTCTAAGTACTTCTGTATGCATCTGGAATATGAGAACCGAATTTCCCTGATTTGGAATTTGAAATTATAATCTCTCAGACAAAATGGCACTTTAGAGATGTTGAACCAATTAACACACCTCTAAGAGTGGGAACTGAAGCAGTGGTTTATACCACACCAGGAATCCTAAACAAATGCAAGTCCAGCCTGAGTATGTCAAATTCCTTCTATCTTTTTAGATTCCTTTGTCCTTTTCAACTTTCCTTTTTATTATGAGATCTTTCAGATCTCAAAGAAAGATGATCAATGAACTTCCCTCGGCACTGAACAATATTACAGGGACTTTCATCCCCTTTCTCAATAGGACCAGTGCAGCTGTTGCCTTTCATTTCATTTTATGCCTTGTTCATGTGTCAGAGCAATGTCTATATTGCCTTAATAGTGTCCTGCTACTTCTCTATTCTTTATTCTTAGCCATGTAGCCTGTGGTGTGAGATTCTTTCCCTCAGACGGCACCTCTACACTCCCAGAATTTCAGAGTGCAGCATCTTTTCTTGATCCCATGTGCTTCTCTCAACCACAAAGTCAGCAATACTGCATCCAGGGGCAGTAACCAAGGAGATGAAGGACTTTGGGGTTTACTGCTCAAATGACCAAAATCTCAAAAAAGAAATATTCCAAGAAGGTACACAAAAGTCTTGCATTTGCAAGATACTTTTTTTCTTCTGTTACTCTTTGATAAAATCAATACATTGAATCAAGGAACAATCTTTGATTTTTACAACAAATTTAAGTTATGAAATGCTTTGTGCATCTGGAAGAGTTCTTATTTCCTGGGGGCCTGTCACGCCCAGCTTTATAGGCTAGTCACTTCCTTTATCTGCATCCCCAGTGACTCAGAGACAAGTTCAAATCTTTTTATGGGTGCAGTTTTCTCAGAGATTTGAGTACAGTACAAGAAGTTCACTTCCTGGCTCAACCATTTCTATGTTTGATATTCGACTATAGTCTTCTTGGTCATAAAATGGGAATAATAATGGTACTGAAGACATATTAAAACTCATAAAATGGGAATAATAATGGTACTGAAGACATATTAAGACATACATGAAGGGAATGGGACATTGCCCCTAAATACTAGCTTGAATTCATATCTTAGAAAGTGACTCTAGAGAAAGTAAACGTTTATAAGCATAGTAAATGTGTTTTAAGAGAATTGTGTGGTACAAAAACATTTAAATCTCCTGTTTCATCTAGTTTAAAAAGAAAACTTTGAACCATGAATAAATAAAAGATTACTTACCTAATTCACAGTTCCTTCCTTCAAATCCAACTTGGCACCAACATTCATAGGAATTAATATCATCCTTGCATATTCCACCATTTAAACAAGGATTTGATTCACACTGATCTCCATCTTTAAGACAGGATAAGAAATTGAATTATCAGATGATCTGCTTAAAATGCCCAGTCCTCCGGAGAACAGATTTATGAGGGTTGGATTCTGAGCTTAGGGTCAGAGAAGTACTGAGCTGCAAGCTATCTGCATATAGGCAAGTGATGTGCCTATTTTCCCAAGTTTCTAAAAGCTACTGCAGCAAAGGTTTTCAGGGTAATGCCAGCCTCAGAACTTTCACAGAGGGAGGCATACACAGTTTCTACAATCCAAAGACAGAGGGAGAAATGTATTTGTATGGAAGTACCATATCAGCATTCATTGAGAAGGAATGTCAGTTTTTCTTTGTGGAATGGGGACAAGTTAATCATAAATTAAATTAAATTGAACCACTTCAACGAATACTATTTATATTTCATATGAGGACATTTTATTGCAGGTCTTGCACAATAAACTGTGTTAGACAATAAAGGTGTTTCCACTCATGGACAGGTAGCCCAGGCACAGGGCAAATGCATCTATTTCCTTGTATTGCCTTTTAATGTTTCTGTATCATATGAAGTAAGGGGCTTTGACAACAGCAAAGTTGCCAGAAGCTTAAAGCTAATAGTTTTTTGCATACTAGTTAAATTCCAACTGGGCAACTATGTTCAGTGTATCATCAGAAGCTTAAAAGTGCTAGTGAGTGAGCTTTAGAAATATAATTGCTATATCCATTCTGCATTTTCCGAAGTTTCTACATTTACAGAGACTTTGGAAATTCTGACAGCAGAACAAACAAACAAAAATAAGGAATAGGCAAGTGGAGAAGGGTCAGGAACAGAAGGAAACCTTTAGGTCTGGTGTCTTAGTATCTGGCTTCCACTCATACTACTAAGAAAACATCAAGGGATAGGATGAGCCCAACCAGAAGGAGAAAGATATGTATTGTGGGCTATAGAAAAACTCTGTCTGTAGGACTCCATATATGAGAAAGAAAACTATGAGATGAAATGGTATGAAGGAGAGACAAATGGGACGAATCAAAGAGAAATTTCTTGTAACTAGTCATACTTTATAGCCAAATCCCTTGACATTTATTGTGTAGATGACCACATTCCATATTCTATGATGGATATATGTGTCCATGGTCTGTTGACTATGAAACTAGTATCCTTTTTCAGAAATAAACCCTCTGGAAAATTGGATTGCTGTAAAAATTAGACCTTGCCCTCTCTGCCCCTTGATCCAATGTGCTTTTGCACAGATACTGCAATTTGTTCCAATTCTATGAAAACAAAATACATTATCCCTGGTTTATTATTATTGATGTTCAGAACTGGTCTAAAAATGAGCTACATTTGCACTTTATATTATAGACCAATGAATCTGAATTATTTAGGGTGTTTTAGTGAAAGGGTCTGGGCTTGCAGCCAGCCACACAGGAAACTCATTTGCTGAGACATATCTTCAAATGAGTGTCATTTTCTTTTGAATTTAGTGTTCCTTTGCTCTCCTGTCTGTGTGTATTATAGGCCAGGAGAGAGCCATAGTTAGTAAGGGTCAAAGACAACAGGAGAAAAGACCCTGCTGTGTGAGGTTCTCTTTGAATATTACTAGGTTCTGGAGCTGGAGAGATGATTCAGTGGTTAAGAGCCCTTGCTCCTCTTACAGAGGACCTGGGTTCAGTTGCCAGCACCAACATGGTTGTTTATTGCAGTCCATAACTACAGTTTCAGGGACTCTCATACCCCCTTTCTTGTTTCCAGTTACCATGTACATATGTAGTATCCAGACATGCTTATACACATAAAATGAAAATAAATAAGCCCTTATGAAGAAGGCAGAGGATGAGGAGGAGGAGGGGGAGGAGAAGGGGAGAAGGAGTAGGAGTAGGAGGAGAAGAAGAAGAGAACAACAAATAAACAACAACAATAACATTCAGATTTCAAGATCATAAGACATTATAGTAAAAGATAGAGTTGGCTAGAAGAGAACTTGGGTTCCTTTTCTGGTCTTGTGATTTACCAGCTGGGTGATTCATGGCAAATCCCTTCAAGCCTGTTTCCTTCTCTGTGAAACAGAATTCACGATGCTTTACCCATGGGACTGCTGTGAGGGGTGGATGGGCTAGGCATTCTATAAACTGCTTCTGTGAATTGTATTTAACAATGTCTGATAGATGGTACTTCACTCAGGCTCTTTGTATGAGAGGTCATGGTAGAGACATACAGACATTGCAGTGAGGAGCCTGGGCCCAGGCTAATTTTGTGATAGATAGGAATCTTAACTACATGTGAAAACAAGGATGGGCGTTGTTGCTCTTTTTGTTCTTATTTGTGTTGTTTTAGTTTTTTGTAGTGAAAATAGTAATGACAGAAGAATGTCCTTGATGTCTCCTGTAACCAAGGGTATAATAAACATTGCACTTAGCTGATCTGGAAAGCCACTGCCCAACTTCAAAGTATACTGCTTGGGCTGGGTCTGGGTCTGGGTCTGGGGCATGTATAGGATGGGCAGTGTGA
Source organism: Apodemus sylvaticus (assembly GCF_947179515.1). Lineage (NCBI taxonomy): Eukaryota > Metazoa > Chordata > Mammalia > Rodentia > Muridae > Apodemus > Apodemus sylvaticus. The sequence goes on along the minus strand of NC_067495.1, from coordinate 136,715,203 downwards.
AGGGATCATGAGAGTCCAACTGCAGCACTGATTTTTTCTTCTTCTTCTTCTTCTTCTTCTTCTTCTTCTTCTTCTTCTTCTTCTTCTTCTTCTTCTTCTTCTTCTTCTTCTTCTTCTTCTTCTTCTTCTTCTTCTTCTTCTCTCTCAGTGTGTGTGTTATGCATGTATGTACATATGTATGTATGTATGTATGTACATTTGTGTGTATGTAGAAGTCAACCCTTGGTATGTTTTTTACTTATTACATTGTCTTTTGAATGGGAGAGAAAATCATTACATTGTTTTTCTCTCCTGGAACTTGGAGAATACTGATTAGGTTAAGCTGGCTAGGCAGCAAGCCTCAGAGAGTTTTCTGTCACTACCTTTTCAGTTCAGAGATTAGAGGCAAGCACCACCCATACCTAGCTTTTATTTTTTAGCATTTATTTTATTTTTATTATTTTCACTACCTTTTAATTAAAATAGGATTCCAATACTTTCCTCCTTTCCCTTGACTCCTCTAAACCTTCTCTAAAGCCTTCCTCAAACTCCTCCATGCTCTCCACACTCAAATTGATAATTCATTGTTCTTTGATTATTATTGTTACATAAACATACATGTAAAAATATTAAACTACAACCTGCTGGGCTATTTTTTGTTCTTTGTGTCTTGTATCATTTCAGGATTAGTGAGGTCATGGCTCTTAGAAGAGAACCTACTACTGTCACTTTACTAGACCAGATGAGTCCCCAACTATGTTCTAAATCTTCTCCTTATACCCATAGCCAAGTGTAGCTACCATTCATCATCAAAGAAGCTTCTCTGTCCTGGAAATGGAGATCACTGTAGCAAACCACAACTGGACACAATGGAGAGATCAATGATCAGGAGAGCCTAGTTCTAGTAAATACATTACAGTTCTTGCATGTATGGCTCAGTGAGCATCACAGAAGAGGGAGCAGAAAGAGTAGAAGAACCAGTAAGTATCCTGTTAAACAGTCTCTCCTAGAAATGGCTGCATAAACAAAATCTGAACATGTTAATGTGGAAGGGGAAAAGTCTCAGAATCTCAGCCCTAGACAAAACAATTACAGGCAACTGCTAAGAGAGGTGGGACAAGAGGGAGGGAGGGAGAGAGAGGGAGGGAGGAAGGGAGAGAGAGAGAGAAAGAAAGATTTTGTCATTTGGTGACTAAGCCAGTGTCATCATGAAAGAAAGGACCTCAATTGGGAAGATGTCTCCATCAATTGGCCTATAAAGCATTTTCTTCTTCTTTTCCTTCCTTCCTTCCTTTCTTCCTTCCTTTATTCCTTCCTTCCTTCCTTCCTTCCTTCCTTCCTTCCTTCCTTCCTTCCTTTCTTCCTTCCTCCTTTCCTTCTTTCTTTCTTTCTTTTTGTTTTTTTGAGACAGGGTTTCTCTGTATAGCCCTGGCTGTCCTGGAACTCACTCTGTAGACCAGGCTGGCCTTGAACTCAGAAATCCAACTGCCTCTGCCTCCCAGAGAGCTGGGATTAAATTGCAGTGTGAGGGCCAAGCTCCCTATGGGTAATGCCACTCATAGGTTGTGTAAAAAAGATAGTTCAGCAAGACGGTAAGGAGCATGGCTCCATGTTTCCTTTCATTGCTCCTACTTCCCTGCCTTGGGTTCCTGCCCTGACTTCTATCAATGTGATCAGCTGCAAGTAAAAACCAAATAAGCCATTTCCTCCTGCAGTGGCTTTTGATTATGTGTTTACTAAAACAATAGAAAGCACATTACTAGCGGGACTTATCTCTTCCATAACCCCCTGGTTTGCACTTAGAAACAAGTGTTAAGCTTCCATGATTTAACTGGAGTATAAACAGTTTGCATAACTTTTGTAAACCAACTCAGAGGTGGACTTGGAATTGTTCATCTTTAAAAATAAGGAAGGCCAAAGCGAACCTCTTTTCTTTTACAACTTCAATTGGAAAGTGGAGAAATAAGAATGAGTTATGAGGATGTGAGATTTTCTAGTAGTTTCTCCAGAAATGGAATTCTAGAAAATTGAATTGGACCTTGAATATATGGAGCTCAGTAAATAGTGTCCAAGTTCATTTGTTATGTCTATGGACATAGACTCTGAAAGAAGACAGCCTGTGAAATGTCCCTCAAAATACAACTTCTTTAATTTTTTTTGAAATTTGTATTTGTGGACAAAATTTAAAAGTGTATAAAGATATAATATAAATAATAAAATTGCTTATTGTTAAAGTTTTAAATTTCTTCCTTTGGGTGAGTTCATTGGGCCGGTATTTCCATGGTGTCTTCATTGTAGATAGTGTTGTAGGTTTTGGGAGCCTATCAACACGTCAAGCTACTGATTCCAGCAAAAATAAGCCTCACATTCTAGGAGGGTGGGAAAATGAACACTGTTGTGGAAAGTTCTACAGGTTGAGTATCCTCAATATGAAAACTCAAATTTCAAATCTGAATCCACAAGTGACAGCAAATGTTCATTTAACTCTAAGACGCAATTGTTTTGCATTCTCTCTGCATTTGAATTTTTTTTTTTTTACTGAGACTGTACAACCTCTGTATATAAAAAAGGTACAATTCTGAAGTGTTTCATATAGCATCTAGAAAATAAAATGAATTGCTTACCAACATACTGCTTCCAAAATTCAGTCTGTAAAAAAAAGGAATACAGCTTAATGATTGTGTTTAAAGTATTTTAATGTGATCCCTTTCCTTTTATAACATTTGTGATATGTGATATGATATGAAGTGATATTTTTAAGATCTCAAATACAAGGTTCTGTTCTTTAATAATTGATCTACAGTACTTTTTATTTTGTTTTATATGTGTGAGTGTTCCATCTGTGTGCATACACAAACCCTGTATATGCACTGCCCAAAGAGGTGAAAAAAGACTGTTGGAGTTCCTGGATGCGTGGATTGGAATCTGTGTCCTCTGGAAGAGCAGTCAGTGCTCCGAAATATGGAATCAGCTCTCTAGTCTCACATTCTTTTGTGATTTTGTGAAAATCAAGGTTTTCTATCTTTTGCTCTGGGATGTATTATTCAGGTATGATGTGGGTATACTCACAGTTTTTTCATCATTTTCAAAAACTTCTCGTGCTTCTTCAAAACTGCATCTTTCTTCTATACATTCTCTCTCAAGGTTTCCTCTAACAAACTCTTCCAGTTTCCCTGAATTATATCTCTTTGGACGGGTAAGAATTTTGGTGGCATTTTCACGATCGAGGAAAACTGAAATTTAAAAGTATAGTTCTTTAGTTTTAGAAAGAAACACTCTAAAAACTAAATGTGTTTTTAAAGAAAAGTGTTTTTAAAGAAAAAAAACTAAATGTGTTTGTTTTGTGTTCCAGTAATTCCACAGCTAATTTTTCTTTGGGGCGATATGGAATGATCTTTGGGGCTTTTCTTTTTAGCTCTACTAAAAACTATGATCTTTTCACAGAACTGTATATAAATGGAAATTTAGGAATTAAAATTAAATTTTATTTTTAATTGGTAGGGTGCCAGCAATAAAAGGTCACATTTCAGTTGTATTTGTATTTAACTTGGATGAAAAAGAAAGTTCTTAACTAAGCAGTTAGGTTCACACTTTGTCATCACTCAGTGCAGGAGCCTTCCCAGTTGGGCTCTTTCCAGCATGTAGTCTCCCAATGACTTTGCAACACATATCCCATGAAGAAGAGAAACCTGTTTGTGTTTCTTTTGATTTTCATTTTGTTTTTGTTTGGAGAGAGAGGGAGGGAGGGGGGAGGGAGGGGAGAGAGAGAGAGAGAGAGAGAGAGAGAGAGAGAGAGAGAGAGAGAGAGAGAGAGAGAGAGAGAGAGAGAACATGAAGTTGGGTAGTTGGAGAGATAAGAAGGATCTTGGGAGTTGGGAGAGGGGAAAGAATATGATCAAAATAGTTTGTATGAAAATATATTAAACAACAACAACAATAACATCCCAACTGTACGTCAGCTGCAAATGTGACTCCAATGCTTCTCATGGCATAGTGAGGAACAATCACGGCATCATTGATTTTATCTTCAGGTCCATGATGCCTTTAGTTGGCATATAAATGCCAGTGACTGAAAGCATTTCACTGAAATTCGTGATAAGGTTTCTTTTAGCTATGACTGCCTGCTCTGGAGAACACTTTGGCTTTTTTGAGGACTGAAATCTTTCGGTTTTCTGCCTTCTTCCTTTTCATTCTCCTTTGTCTCTTCCTCTTTGTATGTATTTTTATTTCTGTATCTCTCCCTCTGCTTATGTTCATGTATGTATGCCTTGAATCACACGTATCTAAATCGTACTGTCTGCATGAATATGGATAAACCATACAATGTCTGGACCTTATCTTTTTAAAATGTAAAATGAATGCAACATTAGTGTAAGGGTGTGCATCTCATCATCACGTTGCTGGATCTCTGAGCAAAGTATAGGCTTATGGGTCCTGGTTATTTGCTTCTTCCCCATGTTGCTCATGCCTCTCCCTCCCCCTTCTTAGCTTTCTCTCTTCTCCTGTTCATCTATGCACTTTAAAGTGTCTTTATATTTTCATTACCCTCTGTGCAAGAAAATCATCATTGTCATCATTGGTAATAACCATGTAAAGAAACTTTTTGATTTCATGTATTTCCTGACTGCTTGTCACAGTCAGAAAAGGATCAGCCTGTATTTTCAGCCAGAAGTCAGACTACAGACCCTGCACTGTGTTGATATTACCACATTATCTTCAACCCCCAGACACTCCGTACATGTCTCCCAAACCTTTCATATGCATGTGCCTATTAAATCATATCAGCACTATTTTATAATTATCACTCCAATTGTCAGTCTCCTTTTTTATTACTACTGTCCACAGTATACTGTTTTGTTTCCATTGGATGATGGCAAGAGACTTAAGGTTGGACTCCCTAGCCTGGAGCCTCATCAGTTCCCTATAGTGTTACCAGACTGAGTGTTATAACACAGTGAGGGGGTGCTTTTCACACTTACACCTCTACATTGCTCTCTCCTTTTCCATCTCCTTAGCTCAGGACCCTTTTTGGATGGTTTGGCCCACCCCATTTTCTTGCCTTACTTCTTCTAACAGTCAATGGTCAAACCAGATGAAGCATCTTGAATACTTACATTACTGTGGATATGGCTCTTTCTATGTGACGGTTACTATCTACATAAAATGTTTCTCTCTCTCTCTCTCTCTCTCTCTCTCTCTCTCTCTCTCTCTCTCTCTCTCTCTCTGTTTGTGTGTGTGTGTGTGTGTGTGTGTTCTGGCTAGCTTTGATGTCAATTTGGCACAAGCTAGAGTCATTTCAGAAGAGGAGCCTCAATTCCAAATATGTCATCACCAAACTGGCCTGTGAGTAAGACTTTGGAGTGTAATCTTGGTGATTGATTTGGGAGGGACAAGCTCACTTTTGGATGGACTACCCATAACATAAGCTGGTGGTCCTGGTTCTGAGTTGTGCAGGAAAGCAGTCTGAGCAAGCCTTGAGGCAGAAGACAGTAAGCAGCATTTCTCCATGGCTTCTCTATCAGCTCCTGCCTCCAGGCTCTTGTCTGCTTTCACTTCCCTCTCTGACTTCCCTAAGCTGAAATAGACCCTTTCTTCCCAAGTTACTTATGGTCATGGTGCTTAAAACAACTACATAAACTCTACAAATATGTGTGTGTCTTTACATATATACATATATGTGTTGTATATATGAATACATGCATTGTGTATGTTCTCATATATGTGGGGATTAAATGACAATCCTGGAAGTCAGGTCTCTTATTCACTGTATAGATCCTCAGGATCAAATTCTGGTTGTGAGGCTTGGTGAATAGCACCTTTACCTACTGAGCCATCTGGCTGGCCCCTGGATCAGACATTTAAGGGTACTGAACAACTAACTGTTCATCTCTTGAGATCTTACTCCAAACACGGCATCTGTCAGGAGATTCTACATACATTATGTTCCTTCTTTTGTACTTCCTAAGCATGTGGTACACACATTATCCTATCCTGTTAAAGGCTTTTTGCTGTGCCCATGGTGCTTTAGAAAGCGAGCAGAACCTGATTATCTCTGCTACTGCTACCTTGCCACAGTACCACACACCATAACAGTATGTACTAATAATATTCAAATGCATCAAAGACAATGTTGATTTGTACATACTGTAAACCAAAATTCATTTTACAGACTAATTTTGATTTCCAAATTTTAAATTGTCACAATAAATCAGTAGTTATGAACATGTGGCCTCTGTTCTAAAGCCCAGGACAGTTTAACAGAAGAGTGTGCTACATGAACACCTAGCCCCACTCCCACAGCCAGGGACATTTCCCTGGTTCCCTGAAAAAATTGACTCAAATCTTGTTGCTTTTATCCTCAATAGTATCTGAGAATCATACATTAACACACCTTGAGGATTACCTCTAGTCATTATGGCCCCAGCTCTGAAATTGTGATTTTTTTTCCTATCATTTTACATCTAAGATTCCCTCACCACTAAGAAGTGCTTGGATCTTTATAAGAGAGTGCTTGGATCTTTTGTTCTCACATAGGTCAATCCAGTGCAATACGTTGAATGACCTGCCTTTATGGTCCACATAATGAGTTTTCCAACATGTATTTTTCATCTCTACCCACATTGCTAGTGCAGTTTAACCTTTGCATTCTCATGTCATCATTTCAGCTTTTCAGTCTGATTCCACAGCTGACATCATGTCTGGAGTGGGAACCAGGAGACCAGGCTGTTTTCTGGGGATGCTCAGGGTTGGCACCCCTGACCCTGGTACTGTTGCTTGCTTGATTTTAGTAGGTTGACCAGTAAGTGTGATAAATGCGTCAGGGTGAGAGAGTTGTTTGTCTAAATGCAGTAAGTTCTTCCTGTGTGGCTTTCCCTGGAGAGTAATGCCACTGTTGTTGCAAAAAAGAAGCCAAAAACCTGATGGTGCTGTACTTCACAGGAACTAAGCTCCTTCTCTTTCTAGCCATTTGTATATTTACTTTTGTCCCCTAGGGAGGCCTCTGAGTATTAAGGTTCTCTAAACATCAGCTCTGAGATGTACAACAGATGAGATGATTTATTCGCATCTATGTAAAAGTTTTTCATGACAGCAACTTAGTATAAAAGCATAATCTTCCAATTTTAGCTGAGAAATTAAACTATAAATATATGTTTAAACATTGTAACTATGACTTACCATCTAGTTCTAAAACACTGGAATAATGCAGATTCAAGAAAGACTTTTTATGTAAATAAATCATTGTGGTTTTGATGTTCCCCCTTTTGATTTCAAGGTTGGTGAGTCTAAAATCCTAAAATAACATGTTTCCCTGCTTATCTTGCAATTTCTTTGTTAAGACATTTTCCAACTTTCATTTCTTTTAAACCAAGGACACAGAAATTTTAAGAGGAATTATATTGTCAAACCATAAGAATAACTGTATCTATTAAATAAAATGCAGCACAAGCACTGTAAATCTAGTTGTTTTTTCAGACGCTGAAACTGTAGTTAGCGCAGAGCCGGAGTTACTGGCTGACATGTTGCCTGCTAAGATAGAGACTATAGCTGTCAAATCATGAACTCTTACTTTACTTGATAAAGGTAGTTCTAAATATTTCTGTCTTTAAAAGAAAAGCATATTCGGTGTAGAATTGAAAAAGAAACAAACCTGCACATTCAGTACTGAGTAGATATCCCAAAAGGAAGATGGTGATGAGACCCGGAGATCCTGCCATGATGGTGTTCAGTTGCTGCATGACCTTTGTTAGGAGATTGTGCAAGTGTCAGGGCCAATCAATTGTTCCAAAGTACAAGCTGAATGGGATTTACTTCTGGGAAATTGTTGTCCATCTCCCTTGGTGTATCTTTGGGCTATTTCCAGTTGTTTCTTGGGTCAAGTGAAGAGAATGGTCAGGGCTCATCATTGAAGTGCACTCTGGTTTCAGGGGCTGCTGCCACTGGGGTAGAGCTACATCTATGCTACCAGGAAAGTTTATCTGTGGGAACTCAGTTTATCTTCATCACAGAGCAAAAATATAGAGTTTAAAGATAACAAGCAGATCCCTTTATTTTGTTCTTTATGTTAATGTTTTACACACACACATATTTGGAATAGTAACTATATATTAGTCTGTGATTCCTCATATTTTTTAAAATTATTTACCATTAATGTAAGCTGAAAAAAATGAGTTTCCTTATCTGTAAGTGGGAATAGTACACAGTACCCCTTCTCTACCTATTTAATCATTGGAGGCTTAATAAATAAGATGTCTTAATACTCTGAAAGCTCATAATGACTATTATTTATTGTTGGTATTTTGTTATTGCTATATGTTTGGATAAATAATAAATGGAAAAAATAATGGAATAGAAAAAAGAAATGGCTCATTTTGTCATGCTTTTGTCCAAGTTCTTGTCCTTGCTAATGGGATAAGCAAAAAAATGCCTTGTGTTCTAATTTAGCTCAAATTATGAATATAATTAAGCATTTCCTTAGAATGAGGGACAATTTGCGTCTTATTAGTTGATGGACTTAGCCCACCTCTAGGGCTGTATCATCTAAGCAGCAGTTAATCATATTTCCCCAACTTTCTACGAGTTCACATATAGTCCTGCTCTAGGATTTAAAAGTGCACAACTCTGTAACTTATTTTTTCTGCACATGAAGGATTCTCCTGAGTTGGGGTTAACAGTGATCCATTGCTCAGAGATACCATCCTTCTATTCTAAAGTGGTTCCTGACTCCCAAGTTTTATTAACTTAACCTGTTACTGCTTACTAAAGATCTTCACTGGAAAACCATATGTAATACTAAAACAAAAAATGCCCAAGGGAGCTTATGGAATATACAGTCATTCTGTGTCTATGCAGAGGAAGAGATTCTGGCTGGAGGTTGGTATTCCAATGCTGTTTTGTTTTCTTTAGACATGAAGAGAAGGGTATAGGATGAATTAAATATAATAAGAATTGGTTGAACATGCTTCTGTGATGATTTCTTCTATAATATTTTAAAATTGTGACAAAATACATCTAATACCAAATTTACTTTCTTGACTATTTTTAAATAAGTGTAAAATACAATTGTGTTACTGTGCAATATACACCCAGAAATCTTATCTTGATCACTGAAACACCATGCTATTCAACTTCTCTCCTTTAGTCCAATCTGTTCAGCCCCTGGTAATCACACTCTGCTTTTGTGTCTGTCAGCTTGACTGCTATAGATTCTTCACATAATTGGTAATACACACACACACACACACACACACACACACACACACACACACACATATATATATATATATATATATATATATATATATATATATATATTAACACACGTTTATAACCAAACTGCTAAATCTGAAAACTCTTTATGTACTACATTTTAATCAGGAACTTATAATCTTTCTTATTCCATGTGCCAATATAGTGACATATGTAGACCCTGTTTATGAACACGTGTACATGTACGTGTGTATGTGACTATCCACATGGATATATATATTTTATATATGCTAGGCTCCTGTCTGCAAGCATAACAGTGTATGATTAATAGTATCAATGCTTGCCCATGAGGTGAGTCTCAAGTTGGGCCAGTCATTGCTTGGCCATTGCCTCAATATCTGCTCTCTTTCCCCTTGTACATCTTGTAGGCAGAACACATTTTGGTTTGTAGGTTTTGTGGGTGTGTTGGTGTCCTTATCTCTCCACTAGGAATCTGCTTGGCTACAGCAGGTGGATTTGCACATGTTTTAATCTCAGTCCTTGGGAGGGAGAGGCAGGTGTATCTCTGCAAGTTCAAGATGGACATTATCTGATCAGCAAACTCCAGGTTAGAAAAATCTTATCTATTGAAATTTTGTCTCAAAACAATCAACCCTACCAAAACAAAGAAACAAAGAAACAACTCATGTGGAGTCCAGACAGGGAAGCAGGTAGGTTAAATGCAAATCCTCACCTCTCCCTTCTCTTCTTCAATTCCTTAGTCTCATCCCAAGCTCTGTAGCAAATCACCTGCAGTGATTTCACCTCCCTTTCTCTCCCCACTTCCAATGGATCATACAGATTGTCTCTTCCAATTCTCCCTACTCCTGGTATTCCAGCTACAACTGCCAGAGAACCAAGTTGGCTAGCATAGCTTCAGATCTTCACACTCACTACTCTCTTCCAAATCTAACGTTCCAGTTTCATTCCTAACTTTATATCAGATTTCCAGCTGTCTTACTGTCTGTTCTCCTTTCCAGGGAACTAAGCAGGTCCCCATGGAAGATCCCGTTTTCTTTCCTCCTGTGGACTCTTCAGCTCTTCCTAGCTTATCTCCACTTCCAAGTGTTAGCTTCCAATACCTAGAAACATATTTTTTTCTAGGTACCTGCATTGCAACACCTATCAGGACCCCAGAAAACATTTCCTACCAGTTACCACACCCTCAGCAGAACCAGTGATTACAGCTGAGACCAAGGGACAAAATACCATACCAACAAAGACAAGGCAAAATACCAGCACTTAGAATTACAATCTCTCTGAACCTAGATGCCTAGACATCAGTGTCAGAATCAGAATCAGAAACAACCAGGACAATGTTTTCAGCAGAGCCCAGCAACCCTACCACATTAGGTACCAATATTTGTAACATAGCTGAAGTACAAGAAAAAGACTTTAAAATAACCTTCATGAGTATGATAGAAGTTCTTAAAGAGGGCATGAATAAATCCTATAAAGAAATCTGTGAAAACATTAACTAATACTGGAAGGGAATTAATAAAGTGGCTTAAGACCTGGAAGCATAAATGAAAAATTTAGGAGTTTAGAAACATCAGAGGCAAGCCTTATCAGCAGAATACAAGAGATAGAAAAGAATATCTCGTGTTTAAGACACAGTAGAAGAAATAGATACCTTGATCAAAGAAAATGTTAAATTAAAAAATTCGGTCAAAAAGTATTCAGGAAATCTGGGACATTATAAAAAGACCAAATCTATGAATAATAGGGGTAGAGGAAGGAGAAGAAACCCAGTAAAGGCACAGAAAATATTTTCAGTAAAATCACAGAAGAAAATTTTCCTAGGTTGAAGAAGAAGCCTGTCAATGTACAAAAAGCATATAGAATGTCAAATAGATTGGACCAGAAAAGAAAGTACCATTCACGTATAATAATCAAAACACTAAACATGCAAAGCAAAGAAAGACTGGTAAAAGCAGCAAAGGAAAAAGACCAAGTAACATATAAAAGCAGACCTTTTAGAATAAAATTATTTCTTTTTTATTTTTATTTTTTATTAGATATATTTTTTATTTACCTTTAAAATGATTTCCCCTTTCCTGGTCCCCCCCCAAAGTCCCATAAGCCATCTCCCCTCCCCCTGTTCCCCAATCAACTCCCTCTTGCTTCCCTGTCCTGGTATTCCCCTACACTGCTGCACTGAGCCTTTCCAGGACTCCTCCCTTTGACGTCCAACAAGGCCATCCTCTGCTATCAATGCATTTGTAGCAATGAGTAACACCATCAATTTCTTTCTTCAAAGATTTAAAGTTCCTGTCATACAGATCTTTCACTTGTTTGGTTAGAGTCACACCAAGACACTTTGAAAAATCCCACACCCCTTTAAGATAAAAGTCCTGGAGAGATAAGCCATACAAGAGAAATAACTCAACAAAATACAGTTTGCAGCAAGTCCATAGCCAATATCAACTTAGATGGAGAGAAACTCAAAGGAATTCTACTAAAAAAGAACAAGGTTTTCCACTCCCTCTATACCTATTCAATATGGGATTTCAAGTCTTAGCTAGAGTAATAAGACAGCTGAGAGATCAATGGGATACAAATTGGAAAGAAAGAAGCAGAAGTATCTGTATTTGCAGATGATATGATGGTAGCATACATAAATAATCTTAAAAATTCCACCAGAATACTCTGAAAATGGTGACACTTTCAGTGATATAGCTGGACTCAAAATTAACTAAAAAAGTCAGTAGCTTTCCTATATACAAATGCCAAATGGACTAAGGAAGAAACAAGGAAAACAAAACCTTTTACAATAGCCTCAAATAATATGAAATATGTGGGGGTAGCTCTAACCAAGCAAGTGAAGGACTTGTATGGTAAAACAAAAACTTTAAGACATTGATGAAAGATATTGGAGAAAATATCAGAAGATGCAAAGATCTCCCATGTTCATGGGCCAGTAGGATTAATATAGTAAAAATGGCCATCATACCAAAAGCAATGTACAGAGTCTATGAAATCCCCATCAAAATTCCAATTCATTTTTTCACAGATCATTATAGGACAAGTTTCTGTAGGGGAATTTTCTCTAATTATTTGATTAGCTAATAAAGACAACAAGAAGCTAATCACTAGGCAAAGAGAAGGAGGCAGAGTTTTTCGGGTCCAAGAGAGGAAGAGGACAAGGGAAAGTGGCAGAGAACAAGAGGACATGCAGGAGGACATGTAGGCTGGGGAATTGTCAGACCCGGAGGAAGCTTCTGCTACTGGACAAATTCCCAATGTAGAATAGATAACGAATTTAGGACAATGGATTCCAAGTCCAGTAGTTGTGTCATTCTGGTTAATTGTAAAATTAAGATTGTCTGTTTTCCATTCACAGTGATTCAGGTGGGCCATTGAAAGGTCAAGCTGTGTGGTAGCCACGGCATCAGCAGATCTGGCTGCAGGGTGGTAGGCTGGTGAGGAAGCTATCTTGGAGCTCTGGCTTGCCAGAGAAATGGGCGGGCCACATTCATGGTCGTGAGCTATCGCACCAGGCTAGGAACAGAGACCAGAGAGGCATGGTACCAAGCTAGCCTGGGGGCCTGGATGTGACCACTGATGCAGGCACCTAGCTGGAACAACTGTGGTGTCTTTTCAAATTATACGCTACAAGTTTCAGCTTCACATATAAAAACAAAGAAACCTTGAGATATTTAAAACAACCCTAAGTCATAAAAGAACTGCTGAAAGTATAGCCATCTCTGATCTTAAATTGTACTACAGACATATAGTAATAAAAATAGCACAAACAAGGCATATTAATCAATGTAGTAGAATTGAAGACCCAGACATAAATCCATGCAGCCATGAATGCCTAGTTTTTAATAAAAGAGGCCAGAAATACACACTGGAAAAAGACAGTATCTTTAACAAATGGTGCTAGTCAATCTAGATGGCTGCATGAAGAAGAATTCAAATAGATTCATACCTATAACCCTATACAACACTCAACTTCATATGGATCAAAGGCCTTAACATAAAATGAGACACACTGAACCTGATAAAAGAGAAAGTGAAAAACTTCTATATGGCAAAGGACACTATCAGACAAAGTCACAGCACACAGAATGAGATAAGATTTTACCAACTGTCTTAGTCAGGGTTTCTATTCCTGCACAAACATCATGACCAAGAAGCAAGTTGGGGAGTAAAGGGTTTATTCAGCTTACACTTCTACATTGCAGTTCATCACTAAAGGAAGACAGGACTGGAACTCAAGCAGGTCAGGAAGCAGGAGCTGATGCAGAGGCCATGGAGGGATGTTTCTTACTGGCTTGCTTCCTCTGGCTTGCTCAGCCTGCTTCTCTTATAGAACCCAAGAGCACCAGCCCAGGGATGGCACCACCCACAAGGGGCCCTCCCCACCTTGATCACTAATTGAGAAAATGCCCCACAGCTGGATCTCATGGAGGCACTTCCCCACCTGAAGCTCCTTTCTCTGTGATGACTCCAGCCTGTGTCAAGTTGACACACAAAACCAGCCAGTATACCAACTTCACATTTGATAGAGGGCTAATATCTAAACTAGATATAAAATACCTCAAGAAATTAGATATCAAGAAAACAACTCAAATAAAATAAGGTACAGATCTGAACAGATAAGTCTCAAAACAGGAAACTCAAATGACTGAGGAACACTTAAGAAATTGTTTGATGTCCTTAATCATTAGGGAAATGCAAATTAAAAGTACTGTGAGATTTCATCTTACACAGGTCAGAATGGCTAAGGTAAACAAACAGATGACAGAATTCATAGGTATGCATGAATCTAGAAAAAAAAAGTATCCTGACTGAGAAAACCCAGACCCAGAAAGATAATATGCTATGCATTCACTTACACATAGATAATGGCTGTTAACTCAAGGATTATCAAGTTACAATTTATAGAAGCACAGAAGTTAAATGTAGAGTAAAGGGACAGGGGGACAGATAGAATAGATAATTATAGATGGATTGAGAGGGTGCAATTGGAGAATAGAGTGGGATGGGAATAGGAAAAGGGTCTGAGGGAGATAATACAGAGAGATGTCTAAAATTAAGAGCTATTTAATTACTCTGGAGGGCAGTATGGAAAACTAATATAGTAAAAGCTTCCTGGGAGGTAAAGAGCAATGGCTCAGTGGTTAAGAGCACTGACTGCTTTCCCAGAGGTCCTGAGTTCAATTCCCAACAACCATGGTGGCTCACAACCATCTGTAATGGGATCCGATGCCCTCTTCTGGTGTGTCTGAAGAGAGCTACAGTGTATTTAGATATAATAATAAATAAATCTTTTTAAAAAAATGCTTCCTAAATTACATACATATATGAAGGCAATGTAAATGGAATAGCCAAATAATGGTCAAGGCAAATTCCCTTTGTCACCAAAGGGAGCTTCAAGTACCAGGAATGAGTTACAGATAATTAAGTTGATGACCAAAGTTGAGTTGATGGCCCATTTACATGGGAATGGGAATTTCCAAAGAACTCAGACTGTTACTAAAACTTTAGTTGCTCCCCACAAACTGATAGCATGGCTCTATTGCTGCAAACAATGCTTACACAATTCCTTGGACATGGAGAAGCTGAGTTGGTGCCTAACTAGAGCCTTTACCCCTATGTGCTAGTGTTTCTGGTACAGGAATGTACTCTGCATGCTACCAAAGGAGAAACATAAACAGAAAGCTAGCCACAAGCCCTTTGATCTACGATGGTGTCCTGCCTGCAAGATATGCTAGTGTGGCGGTGCAGGAAGCTTTCTAGAGTAACCAACTAATATCTGTTTCAACTTAAGGCCCACGCCTTGCAATAGAATCCATACCTGACACTGCTTTGGTGACTAAGAACCTGAGACTAGATCGCTTAGTGACCTAGGGTAAAACCAAATACTATTGATATACTAAAAGAGCTTAGCAATAAAACGACTCCTAATGACATACTGCTATACTCTTAGATCAGTGCCTTGCTCAGTCATCATCGGAGAAGTTTCCTCCTGCTGCAGATGAGGATAGATACCGAGACAGACCCACTACCAGGCAATACACAGAGAATGAGAGATCTTGAAACACTCTGCCCTAAACAAGATGTCTCCACCAAATCTGTTGCTCCAGGGCTCATGGAACATAGGGAAATAAGGGTCAGAGAAAAGCTAAGAGCCAGAGAGGGTGGAGGACACCAAGGGTTCAAGGCTCCCTCAATCAGCAGGACTGGCACACATATGAGCTCACAGAGACTGGGGCGGTATGCACAGGGCCTGTACGGGTCTGCACCAGATGGGATCCTAGAGCTGAAGGGAGAAGTGGACAATCCCTAACCTAGAAATGATCTCCACTCGATAACCTTGCAAATAAAAATTTACTTTTTTCCAAAGACATCTCGCTGGGGACACAAACCACTCGTAAGGGTGGGCTGCATGCCCAACAGAAAATAAACTCATATGTGAAGGCTCTTTGTTTCATGTCAGGGCTCATGTAATAAAAAAACTTTAAAATGTTTATTTTATTTATATATTTATATGTTTAATCTCTCATTTTGCCCTATAGATCTTGTGTATGGATTATAACTGAAAGCAGTTTAATGTTTTTATGGGATTCCTGAGTGTGTGAGCGAGTGGGTCTCTGCCTGCATCTGTTTCTTGTGCTTTGTCTTAGGCTCTCTTCTTCTATTCATTTAGTCTCATTCTGATATGTTAGTTTTTATTTTATTTTATTTTATTTTACTTTATTTTTATCCCATAGAAGACTGTTTGTTGTCTAACAAGAGACAAAAATGGGGTAGATCTGGACAGAAGGGAGGGAAGAAGGGTGGAGGAACTGGGAGGAATAGACGGAGGGGAAACTGTAATCAGGATATATTATATGAGAAAAAAATCTATTTTAAATAAATTTTAAAAATTTCATAAGACTATACTTCAATTTACCTGTGTTTCTTCATGGCATTTTTAGAGACATTTTTATTTTATGTGCATATCTGTTTGCATGCATGTCTGTGCACCAGGTGTGTGCAATGCCCATGGAAACCAGAAGATATCAGATTTCTCCTAGAACAAGAATTACAGGCAGTTGTAAGCTGCTATCTGGAGACTGAACCCTGGTTCTCTGCAGGGACATGTGCTCTTAACTGTAGAACCTTCTACAGCCCCATGTGGTATTTTACTCCTATGTATTTTAGAATTCTTTTTTTTTTTTGTATTTTAGAATTCTTAAGTGATATAATTTCTACTTTTGCTATATGTAAACAGGAAAAATCTTTCAAAGAAATTTTAAAATGAAGAAATATATGTTATGTTTAGGCACATATTTCTGTTCTGGAGCTCTTAATGTGTAGAAGCTAAAGCCAGTCAGCTGTGTTATTTTCATCACTCTGAAGGATTTTCATTAACAATTTTCACAGTGTAGGTGTCATGATAAATTCTCTCAGCTTGTGTTTACATGAAAATACTTCCATTTTACCTTCATTAAAAAATACAATTTGGTTGGTTATAGAACAAGGTTGAGTGTTTTTCTCTCTTTAGAACATTAAATATGCTATTATAGTCCACCATGCATTATTTCTGATGAGAAGGTGATCATAAATATTCTTATCACATTTTTCAGAAATTGCTTATAATAATATAAGGTTGTCTTGGGGTTCATTGAGAGTTGTAGATCTGTTTTGGTATTTTTATTAAAATGTGGAATAATTTAGATAAATAATGAACAGCAATCATATGACATAAAAGTATTTCCTTGTATGAGAAACTGATTCTCTGTGGTGTGTGTGTGTGTGTCTGCATTCACCCTTGTGTACATGTGTGGAGGTCAGATGTTGAATTCAGGTGTCCTTATCTTTCGCTTTCCACCTTATTTTTTGAGACAGCCTCTCTCTGTCACAGAGCCCAGGTTCATTGATTTGTCTAGAATGGTCGGTGAGTGAGCTCTGGGGATCCTTGTATCTTCGTCTCCACCTCTCACAACTGTGATTATAGATGCAGGCCAACAGGACTGGCTTTTGTTTTAATTGTTTTATTCTTTAAGACTTTCCTACACATATACAGTGAAATAAAATCTACCAACTATTTACCCACCCAACTCTAACTATCCCTGCATCTCCCTAACACATTCCCTTCCCAACTTTATATCCTTTTCCAACTTTGTCTTTTTTTCTCTTTAAAAATATCTTACTAAGTCCAATTACTGATGTCCTTATATATATGAGGTTAGGATCACCCACTTGTTCGTGGGCAACCTTCCAACAGGACAGGTTTTCCCTGTGAGTAAGTTCTGGAATCTCAGTCTAGACCTCTTTCTAGGACTATTATATCTTCACATAACCTTGAAAATTAGTCTGTTAATAGCCACAAAATGGGTTGCTGTTATTTTTTTAAATATGAATTGCACTGAATGTATAGACCATGTTGGGAAGAACTGGCATCTTGACAATACTGTATCAGCCATGAATGCACAGTAACTCTATTTAGTTTTTTAAATTTCCTCAATCGGAGCATAGAATCTTCTTTATATAAATCATTAGCTATTTTGTCATATTTAAATCTTTTAATTTTGATGGTCTTAATGTGAATGGCATTTTGCATCTTAAATACCAAATTCCATGAATTCATTGCTACTATGTGAGAAAGCAATTGACTTTTATATTTTAGTCTTGTTTCCTGAAACCTTGTTTTAATTAGTCATAATTTACTCTAGGAGTTTTTGCTACTGTGCTTTTATTTTGTTTTCACATATTCAGTTTTACTAAGTAAGAATACAATTGATTTTTTTTTAAGGAAAAAAGGGCTTATTGTGCCTTGCAGTTTGAGGGGATAGATACGTTTCTATCATGGTGGGAAAGACATGGCAGCAGGAGCTCAGCTGGGCGGATTGCATCAACAGTGGGGAAGTAGAACCTAATTGATTTTTGCCTATTGATTTTGTGTTCTGGCCTTGCAGACCTCAATTATTAGTTGCAGGAGACATTTTTTTCCCATTTTGAAAGTTGTTTGACGTTATCAAAATAGATAAACATTATTTAAATGTCTTTTACTTATTTACTTTCAGGTTATATACTATTATATATGTTTTCTTGTTTGTTCCGTTACTAGCTTACCCACTACCATGTTGAATAGTGGTGAGAGAAAAAATCCCATAATTTTTCCTGGTTTTATTGGGAAGCTATTTAGCCTTTCTACAATACATATGATGTTAGTTAAAGGCTTTCACTTGGGTTTTTCTTTTAAATGTCATGCATTGGTATAGGTTTTTATGTGCTTTATTCTGTGTCAATCAATATAATGATATTTTTAAACTTGGTAAGCTACTAAGGATTAATCCTTGGGCATCACATATACCAGGCTAGTGTCTCCACCCCATTTTAACTTTTCTCTTTAAGAAGGGGGTCTCTCAGGCTGGAGAGATGGCTCAGCGGTTAAGAGAATTGACTGATCTTCCAGAGGTCCTGAATTCAATTCCCAGCAACCACATGGTGGCTCACAACCATCTGTAATGGGATCTGATGCCATCTTCTGGTGTGTCTGAAGACAGCTACAGTGTACTCACATACATGAAATAAATTTTAAAAAATGAAAAAGAAATAAAAAAGGAGTCTCTCTAATTAACACAGGCTAGCCTTGAATGCCCTCTGTAGCCCAGGCAGGTCTAGAACTTGTGATTCCCTTATCTTATCCTCTTGAATAGCTGGGATTACAGGCCTCCTGTGCTACGAAGTTCGTTTTCTTTCTTTCTTTCTTCTTTTCCTTCCTTCTTTTCTTCCTTCCTTCCCCATGTTCAAGTGTGTGTATGTGTGTGTGTGTGTGTGTGAGAGAGAGAGAGAGGAGAGAGAGAGAGAGAGAGAGAGAGAGAGAGAGAGAGAGAGAGAGAGAGAGAGAGGGAGAATGTAGTTCTGAGGTGTATATTACTATAGATCTATATTATTACTTGAAATCAAGCTTGGTGATATTGGTACTGTGTTATTGTTCAAAATTCTTGTGATATTCTGGGTCTTTTTTGTCTTCATATAAATCGCAAGATATTTTTTCAATTGTGTTGGAATTTTATAGAGATTTCACTGAAACTGCAGATAGTTTTTGGAAGGATGGCCATTTTCACAACGTTAATTCTACCAATCCCTGGGCATGAGTGTCTTTCAATGTTCTTGTCAAATGTTATTCCCTTTCTTCATTTCCCCTCTGAAAACCCCTTATCCCACCCCCCTCCCCCTGCTCACCAACCCACCCACCCCCACTTCCCTGTCCTGGCATTCCACTACAGTGGGGCAACGAGCCTTCACAGGACCAAAGGGCCTCTCCTCTCATTGATGTCCAACAAGTCCATCCTCTGCTACATATGCAGATGGAGCCACGTGTCCCTCCATGTGTACTCTTTAGTTGGTGGTTTAGTCCCTGGGAGCTCTGGGGGTACTTGTTGGGTCATATTGTAGTTCTTTCTATGGCACTGCAAACCCCTTCACCTCCTTGGGTCCTTTCTCTAGTTCCTTCACTGGGGACCCTGTGCTCAGTCCAATGGTTGGCTGACAGTGTCCCCCTCTGTATTTGTCAGGTGGTGGCAGAGCCTCTCAGGAGACAGCTATATCAGGCTCCTGTCAGCAAGCACTTCTTGACATCCACAATAGTGTCTGCATTTGGTGACCATATATGGGACGGATCCCCAGGTAGGGAAGTCTCTGGATGGCTTTTCCATCAGTCTCTGCTCCATACTTTGTCTCTGTATCTCCTCGCATGGGTAGTTTGTTCCCCCTTCTAAGAAAGACTGAAACACCCACACTATGGTTTTCCTTCTTCTTGAGCTTCATGTGGTCTGTGAGTTGTATCTTGGGTATTCTGAGCTTCTGGGATAATATTCACTTATCAGTGAGTGCATACCATGTGTGTTCTTTTGTGAGTGGGTTATCTCACTCAGGATGATATTTTCTAGTTCCATTCATTTGCCTAAGAATTTCATGAATTCATTGTTTTTAATTGCTGAGTAGTACTCCATTGTGTAAATGTAGCACATTTTCTGTATCTATTCCTCTGTTGAGAGATGTCTGGGTTCATTGCACCTTTTGGCTATTATAAATAAGGCTACTATGAATATAGTGGAGCATGTGTCCTTATTACATGTTGAAGCATCTTCTGGGTATATGCCCAGGAGTGGTCTAGCTGGATCCTCAGATACTGCTATGTCCAATTTTCTGAGGAACAGCCACATTGATTTCCAGAGTGGCTGATCCAGCATGCAATCCTAACAGCAGAGGAGGAGTGTTCCTCTTTCTCTACATCCTCTTCAGCATCTTCTGTCCCCTGAGTTTTTGTCCTTAGCCGTTCTGACTGGTGTGAGGTAGAATCTCAGGTTTGTTTTGATTTGCATTTTCCTGAACACTAAGGGTGTTGAACATTTCTTTAGGTGCTTCTCAGGCTATTTTTCAGGTGAGAATTCTTTGTTTATCTCTGTACCCAATTTTTTAATAGGGTTATTTGATTCTCTGGAGTCTAACTTCTTGAGTTCTTTGTACACAATAGATATTAGCCCTCTATTGAATGTAAGGTTGGTAAAGATCTTTAGCCAATCTGTTAGTTGCTGTTTTGTCCTATTGACAGTTTGTTATTTTACAAAATTGACAATTTGTTATTTTATGAGACACCATTTATTGATTCTTGATCTTAGAGCATAAACCATTGGTGTTCTGTTCAGGAAATTTCCCCCTGTACCCATGTGCTTGAGGCTCTTCCCCAATTTATTTGTATTAGTTTCTGTGTGTCTGGTTTTATGTGGAGGTCCTTGATCCGTGATCCTTGATCCACTTGGACTTGAGCTTTGTACAAGTAAATAAGAATGGATTGATTTGCATTCTTCTACATGCTGACCTCCAGTTGATCCAGCACCATTTGTTGAAAAGGCTATCTTTTTTCCTCTGGATGGTTTTAGCTCCTTTATCAAAGATCAAGTGACCTTAGGTGTGTGGGTTCATTTCTGGGTCTTCAGTTCTATTATGTTGATCTACCTGCCTGTCACTATACCAATACCATGCAGTTTTTAACACTATTGCTTTGTAGTACAGCTTGAGGTCAGGAATGGTGGTTCTGCCAGAAATTCTTTTATTGTTGAGAATATTTTTTGATGTCCTGGATTTTTTGTTATTCTGGATGAATTTACAAATTTCTTTTCCTAACTATGAAGAATTGAGATGGAATTTTGATGGGAATTTCATTGAATCTGTATATTGCTTTTGACAAGATGGCCATTTTTACTATATTAATCCTGCCAATCCATGAGCATGGAAGATCTTTCAATTTCTTTCTTCAGAGACTTGAATTTCTTGTCATACTTTCACTTATGTAGTTAGAGTTACACCAAGGTATTTTATATTACTTGTGAGTATTGTGAAGGGTGTTGTTTCTGTAATATCTTTCTCAGCCTGTTTATCCTATTAGTAGAGGAAGGCTACTGATTTGTTTGAGTTAATTTTATATCTGGCCACTTTGGTGAAGTTGTTTATCAGCTTTAGGAGTTCTCTGGTGGAATTTTTGGGGTCACTTAAGTATACAATTATATCATCTACAAATAGTGATAATTTGACTTCTTCCTTTCTAATTTGTGTCCATTTGACCTATTTTTTTTTGTCTAATTGATCTGCCTAGGACTTCCCATACTGTATTGAACAGGTAGGGAGAGAGTGGACAGCCTTGTCTAGTCCCCGATTTTAGTGGGATTACTTCAAGTTTCTCTCCATTTAGTTTGATGTTGGCTACTGATTTGCTGTATATTGCTTTAACTATGCTTAGGTGTGGGCCTTGAATTCCTGTTCTTTCCAAGACTTTTTATCATGAAAAGATGTTGATTTTTGTCAAACGTTTCTCAGCATCTAATGAACTGATCATTTTTTTCTTTGAGTTTGTTTATATAGTGGATTATGTTGATGGATTTCCTTATATTGAACCATCTCTGCATCCCTGGGATGAAGCCTACTTGATCATGATGGATGATTGTTTCAATGTGTTCTTGCATCTGCTTTGAAAGAATTTTATTGAGTATTTTTGCATCGATATTCATAAGGGAAATTAGTTTGAAGTTCAACTTCTTTGTAGGGTCTTTGTGTGGTTTAGGTATCAGAGTAATTGTGGCTTCATAGAACGAATTGGGCAGTGTTCCTTCTGTTTCCATTTCATGGAATAGTTTGGAGAGTATTGGTTTTAGGTCTTCTTTGCAGGTCTGATAGAATTCTGCACTAAACCCATCTGGTCCTGGGGTTTTCTTGGTTGGAAGACTATTGATGACTGCTTTTATTAGGGACTATGGAACTGTTTAGATCACTTATCTGATCCTGATTTAACTTTGGTACATGGTATCTGTCTAGGAAATTGTCCATTTCATCCAGATTTTTCAGTTTTGTTGAGTAAAGGCTTTTGCAGTAGGATCTAATGATTTTATGGATTTCCTCAGTTTCTGTTGTTATGTCTCCCTTTTCATTTCTGATTTTGTTAATTTGGATACTATCTCTGAGCCTCCTGGTTAGTCTCCCTAAGGGTTTATCTATCTTGTTGATTTTCCCAAAGAACCAACTTCTGGATTTGTTGCATAGTTCTTTTTGTTTCTACTTGGTTGATTTCAGCCCCGAGTTTGATGATTTCCTGCCTTCTATTCCTCTTGGGTGTATTTGCTTCTTTCTGTTCTAAAGCTTTCAGGTGTGCTGTTAAGCTGCTAGTGTTATGCTCTCTTCAGCTTCTTTTTGGAATCACTCAGAGCTATGAGTTTTCCTCTTAGTGCTGCTTTCATTGTGTCCCATAGGTTTGGGTGTGCTGTGCCTTCATTTTCATTAAATTCAAAAAAGTCTTTAATTTCTTTCCTTATTTCTTCCTTGATCAAGATATCATTGAGTAGAGCATTGCTAAGCTTCCATGTGTGTGTGGGCTTTCTACTGTTTTTGTTGTTTTTGAAGATCAGCCTTAACCTGTGATAATCTGATAGGATGCATGGGATTATTTCAGTCTTCTTGTATTCGTTGAGGCCTGTTTTGTGACTGATTATATCGTCAACTTTGGAGAATGTACCATGAGGTGCTGAGAAGAAGGTATATTGTGTTGTTTTAGGAGCAAATGTTCTATAGCTATCTTTTAAATCCATTTGTTTCATAACTTCTGTTAGTTTTACTGTTTATTTTCTGTTTCCCTGATGTGTCCATTGTTGAGAGTGGGGTATTGAAGTCCCCCACAATTATTGTGTGAGGTGCGATGTGTGCTTTGGTCTTTAATAAAGTTCCTTTTATGGATGTGGGCACCATTTCATTTGGAGCATAGATGTTCAGGATTTAGAGTTCTTCTTGGTACATTTTTTTCTTTCATGATTATGAAGTGTCCTTCCTTATCTTTTTTGATAACATTAGGCTGGAAGTCAATTTTATTTGATATTAGAATGGCTACTCCAGCTTGTTTCTTGGGACCATTTGCTTGGAAAATTGTTTTCCAGCCTTTACTATGAGGTAGTGTCTGTCTTTACAACTGAAGTGGTTTTCCTTCATGTAGCAAAATGTTGGGTCCTGTTTATGTATCCAGTCTGTTAGTCTATGTTTTTTTTATTGGAGAAGTGATTCCATTGATATTAAGAGACATTAAGGAAATGTGATTATTGCTTCCTGTTATTTTTTGTTACTAAAGATGGAGTTATGTTCATTTGCCTATCTTCTTATTGGTTTGTTAATGGAATATTACTTTCTTACTTTTTCTAGGGTGTAGTTTCCCTCCTTGTGTTGGAGTTTTCCATTTATTGTTCTTTGAAGTGCTGGATGTGTGGAAAGATATTATGTAAATTTGTTTTTGTAATGGAATAACTTGCTTTCTCCATCTATGATATTGAGAGTTTTGCTGAGTATAGCAGCCTGGGCTGGCATTTGTGTTCTCTTAGGGTTTGTATGATTTCTGCCCAGGATCTTCAAGCTTTCAACCTCTCTGATAGGCCTGCCTTTATAAGTTTCTTTTCTTTTTTTTTTTTTTTTCAGGATCTTTTTTTTTTATTCGATATAATTTATTTACATTTCAAATGATTTCCCTTTTCTAGCCCCCCCACTCCCCGAAAGTCCTGTAAGTCCCCTTCTCTTCCCCTGTCCTCCCACCCACCCCTTCCCACTTCCCCGTTCTGATTTTGCCGAATACTGTTTCAGTGAGTCTATCCAGAACCAGGGGCCACTCCTCCTTTCTTCTTGTACCTCATTTGATGTGTGGGTTATGTTTTGGGTATTCCAGTTTTCTAGGTTAATATCCACTTATTAGTGAGTGCATACCATGATTCACCTTTTGAGTCTGGGTTACCTCACTTAGTATGATGTTCTCCAGCTCCATCCATTTGCCTAAGAATTTCATGAATTCATTGTTTCTAATGGCTGAATAGTACTCCATTGTGTAGATATACCACATTTTTTGCACCCACTCTTCTGTTGAGGGATACCTGGGCTCTTTCCAGCATCTGGCAATTATAAATAGGGCTGCTATGAACATAGTAGAGCATGTATCCTTATTACATGGTGGGGAATCCTCTGGGTATATGCCCAGGAGTGGTATATCAGGATCTTCTGGAAGTGAGGTGCCCAGTTTTCGGAGGAACCGCCAGACTGATTTCCAGAGTGGTTGTACCAATTTGCAACCCCACCAGCAGTGGAGGAGTGTTCCTCTTTCTCCACACCCTCTCCAACACCTGCTGTCTCCTGAATTTTTAATCTTAGCCATTCTGACTGGTGTAAGATGAAATCTCAGGGTTGTTTTGATTTGCATTTCCCTAATGACTAATGAAGTTGAGCATTTTTTAAGATGCTTCTCTGCCATCCGAATTTCTTCAGGTGAGAATTCCTTGTTTAACTCTATACCCCATTTTTTAATAGGGTTGTTCGGTGTTCTGGAGTCTAACTTTTTGAGTTCTTTATATATATTGGATATTAGCCCTCTATCTGATGTAGGATTTGTGAAGATCTTTTCCCAATTTGTTGGTTGCCGATTTGTCCTTTTGATAGTGTCCTTTGCCGTACAGAAACTTTGTAATTTTATGAGGTCCCATTTGTCAATTCTTGATCTTAGAGCATACACTATTGGTGTTCTGTTCAGAAACTTTCTCCCTGTACCAATGTCCTCAAGGGTCTTCCACAGTGGTTTGTATTGATGGATTTCCGTATATTAAACCAACCCTGCATTCCCAGGATAAAGCCTACTTGATCATGGTGGATGATCGTTTTGATGTGTTCTTGGATTCGGTTGGCAAGAATTTTATTAAGTATTTTTGCATCGATGTTCATAAGGGAAATTGGTCTGAAGTTCTCTTTCTTTGTTGGATCTTTTTGTGGCTTTGGTATCAGCGTAATTGTGGCTTCATAGAAGGAATTGGGTAGTGTTCCTTCTGTTTCTATTTGGTGGAATAGTTTGAAGAGTATTGGTGTTAACTCTTCTTTGAAGGTCTGATAGAATTCTGCACTGAAACCATCTGGTCCTGTGCTTTTTTTGGTTGGAAGACTTTCTATGACTCCTTCTATTTCTTTAAGCATTATGGGACTGTTTAGATGGTCTAGTTGGTCCTGATTTAATTTTGGTATTTGGTATCTGTCAAAGAAATTGTCCATTTCCTCCAGATTCTCCAGTTGTGTTGAGTACAGTCTCTTGTAGTAGGATCTGATGATTTTTTGGATTTCCACAGTTTCCGTTGTTATATCTCCCTTTTCATTTCTAAGTTTGTTAATTTGGATACTTTCTCTGTGCCCTTTGGTCAGTCTGGCTAAGGGTTTATCTATCTTGTTGATTTTCTCAAAGAACCAGCTCCTGGTTTTGTTGATTTTTTGTATGGTTCTCTTTGTTTCTACTTGATTGATTTCGGCCCTGAGTTTGATGATTTCCTGCCTTCTACTCCTCCTGGGTGAAATAGCTTCTTTTTGTTCCAGGGTTTTCAGGTGTGTCATTAAGCTGGTAATGTATGCTCTCTCCATTTTCTTTTTGGAGGCACTCAGGGCTATGAGTTTTCCTCTTAGCACTGCTTTCATTGTGTCCCATAGATTTGGGTATGTTGTGTTTTCATTTTCATTGTGTTCTAAAAAGTCTTTAATTTCTTTCTTTATTTCTTCCTTGACCGAGGTATCATTGAGTAGAGTATTGTTCAGTTTCCACGTGTATGTGGGTTTTCTGTTGTTTCTGTTGCTATTGAAGACCACTTTTACTCCATAGTGATCAGATAGGAGGCATGGGATTAGTTCGATCTTCTTATATTTGTTGAGGTCTGTCTTGTGACCAATTATATGGTCGATTTTGTAGAAGGTACCATGAGGTGCTGAGAAAAAGGTATATTCTTTTGTTTTAGGATAGAATGTTCTATATATATCTGTTAAATCTAATTGGTCCAAAGCTTCAATTAGTTTCATTGTGTCCCTGTTTAGTTTCTGTTTTCCTGATCGGTCCATTGAGGAAAGTGTAGTGTTGAAGTCACCCACAATTATTGTGTTAGGTGCAATGTGTGCTTTGAGCTTTAATAAAGTTTCTTTTACGAAAGAGGGTGCCCTTGCATTTGGAGCATAGATGTTCAGGATTGAGAGTTCTTCTTGTTGTATTTTTCCTTTGACCAGCAAGAAGTGTCCCTCAGAGTCTCTTTTGATGAGTTTGGGTTGAAAGTCAATTTTATCTGATATTAAAATGGCTACTCCAGCTTGTTTCCTGAGACCATTTGCTTGTAAAATTGTCTTCCAGCCTTTTACTCTAAGGTAGTGTTTGTCTTTGACCCTGAGGTGTGTTTCCTGTAAGCAGCAAAATGTAGGGTCCTGTTTAGGTATCCAGTCAGTTAGTCTGTGTCTTTTTATTGGGGCATTAAGTCCATTGATGTTAAGAGATATTAAGGAATAGTGATTGTTACTTCCTATCATTTTTGACATTATTTTTTAAATTTGATTGCTTAACTTCTTTTGGGTTTGATGAAAGGTTACTATCTTGCTTTTTCCAGGGTGAAGTTTCCCTCCTTGTATTGGTGTTGTCCTCCTATTATCCTTTGTAGGGCTGGGTTTGTGGATAGATATTGGGTAAACGTGGTTTTGTCATGAAATATCTTAGTTTCTCCATCTATGGTGATTGAGAGTTTTGCTGGATATAGTAGTTTTGGTTGGCATTTGTGTTCTCTTAGATTCTGCATGAGATCTGCCCAGGACCTTCTAGCCTTCATAGTCTCAGGTGAAAAGTCTGCTGTGATTCTGATAGGTCTTCCTTTATATGTTACTTGGCCTTTTTCTCTTACTGCCTTTAATATTCTTTCTTTGTTTAGAACATTTGGTGTTTTGATTATTATGTGACGGGAAGTATTTCTGTTTTGGTCCAGTCTGTTTGGAGTTCTGTAGGCTTCTTGTATATTCATGGGCATCTCTCTCTTTAGGTTAGGGAAGTTTTCTTCCATAATTTTATTGAAGATATTTGCTGGCCCTTTAAGTTTTAAATCTTCACTCTCATCTATGCCTATAATCCTTAGGTTTGGTCTTCTTATTGTGTCCTGGATTTCCTGGATATTTTGGGTTACAAGCTTTTTGCATTTTGCATTTTCTTTAACTGTTGAGTCCATGGTTTCTATGGAATCTTCAGCATCTGAGTTTCTTTCTTCTATCTCTTGTATTCTGTTGTTGATATTTGCATCTCTGTCCCCTGATTTCTTCCCGAGGCTTTCTATATCCAAAGTTGTCTCCCTTTGAGTTTTCTTAGTTGTTTCTACTTCTGATTTTAGATCCTGGATCGTTTTGCTTAGCTCCTTCATTTGCTTGTTTGTACTTTCCTGTAATTCTTTAAGAGATTTTTGTGTTTCCTCTTTCATGACCTCAGCCTGTTGACCAAAGTTCTCCTGTATTTCTTTAAGTTTTTTTTGTGTTTCCTCATTGTTGGCTTTTGTATTCTCCTGGATTTCTTTCAATGATTTTTGTGTTTCCCTTGCAAGGGCTTCTAACTTTTGTTCCATTTTCTCCTGAATTCCTTTAAGTATGTCCTTCATGTGTTCCTGTACCAGCATCATGACCAGTGATTTTAAATCCAAATCTTGTTTTACTGGTGTGATGGGGTATCCAGGACTTGCTGGTAGAGGAGAATTGG
This sequence comes from Apodemus sylvaticus, assembly GCF_947179515.1. Classification (NCBI taxonomy): domain Eukaryota; kingdom Metazoa; phylum Chordata; class Mammalia; order Rodentia; family Muridae; genus Apodemus; species Apodemus sylvaticus. Next base: position 136,686,936 of record NC_067495.1, on the reverse strand, counting down.
GTTCAGATGTTGCCATATTGCCTTGATTTCTGTTAGAGACGTTCCTGCATTTGCCTTTTGCCATCTAGTTCTCACTGGTGTTACTTGGTCTTGTCAGTGCTGAACTCACCAGTGCAAGCTGCCCCTTCACAGTTGGCCTCTGGTGCACAGCTTACCCCCTGCACTGCCTGTAGACAGGGTGCTGCTGCCCAGGCTGTTCAGATCCCGAAGCAGGCATGTGAAGGCTCCCGCTGCGGCCCGCTGGATTCACTGGAGCACACTGACTTCTCCCAGCTGGCCGCCCGGACCTGGGGATGTGGTGCTGCTGCCCAGGCTGATCTGGATCAGGCAGCGGAGAGAGTTGAGCTGAGGGCTCCTGCCTGAGGCCTTGCCCCAGATTGTGTCTGCGGACCAGATGGAGCCCGTGTGCACCCCCAGGGAGCGCTGATGTTGTATTCTGCCGGGACCTCCCCTGTGTTCAGATCACTCCGCTGGGCAGCCGATCCCCCAACCAGGCTGGCGCACACAAGGTTAGCCTGGCTTCCCAGTCCCTAAGTCCAGGCAAAAGCCTGGGAGGCCAAGGTCCGAGCCAAGTTCCCCTAGGGCTATGACTGTTAATTGGGTCTGCCCAGGTGACCTGGATGGTGGGTGTGCGCGTCTGTGCTCCCTGAAAGCGCAGGGAGAGTCTGCTTTGCTAACCACCTCCTGGGCGGGTTGACTCACAGATGGCCCACCAAACCGCCCAGATCTTGGGGTCAGTCCTGTGCCTTTTGGGGCCTAGACCCCCGCTTTGTTAGCCTCAGGCTCTGCCCGTTAAGGCTCTGCCCGTCAGAGCTCTCTGTTGTCCTGCAGGCAAAATGCCCTTTATAAGTTTCTTGACCCTTACTGCTTTTAGTATTCTTTGTTTTATGCTTTTGATATTTTCATTTTATCTGACAGGACTGTTCTGGTCCTATGTATTTGGAGTTCTGTAGGCTTCTTGTATGTTTTGGGGCATCTGTTTCTTTAGGTTAGGGAAGTTTTCTTCTATAATTTTTTGAAGATATTTACTGGCCCTTTAAGGTGGTAATCTTTGCTCTCTTCTATAGCCATTATCCTTAGGTTCGGTCTTCTCGTTTGTAAAGGCCCACATTACACAGTTACCTGGAAGGGAAGCTGGGGATGTATGGGAATGCATCCAGAGAAGGAGAGCAAGACAACAGTACTGAGCAAGTTCCCAAGGTTTAATGCAGGACTCAGAATTTAAAGTTTCAGGTTAGACCCCTCCACCTAATTCCAAGGCCTGTTCAGGAGAACTGGTCTGACTGCTCAGTGGGTGTTGGCTCCACTGCTCAGGTGGCTGGGCAGATCACCTGCTTAATTCAGGAATTTGTAGATTTGGAGGAACAATGAATGGTCTGAGCTCTCCACCAAAGGTGGGGGGCAGGATTATGGCTAACACAGGTCTGGAATTCCTGCTCAAGGGCTGAGAGAGGAAAGCATACTCATTGTGTCCTGGATATCCTGGATGTTTTGGGTCAGGCCCCTTTTGACTTTTTGTGTTTTGCATTTTCTTTGACTGTTGTGTCAATGTTTTCTATGGTATCTTCTGCACTTGAGATTTTCTCTTCTATCTTTTGGTGATGCTTGCATCTATGACTCCTGATCTCTTTCCTAGGTTTTCTATCTCCAGTGTTGTCTCCCTTTGTGATTTCTTTATTGTTTCTTTTTCCATTTTTAGATCCTGAATGGTTTTGTTCATTTCCTTCGTCTGTTTGTGTTCTCCTGTAATTCTATAAGGGATCTTTGCACTTCCTCTTTAATGGCTTCTACCTGTTTACCTGTGTTCTCCTGTATTTCTTTAAGGGAGTTATTTATGTCCTTCTTAAAGTCCTCTATCATCATGAGAAGCAGTTTTAGATCTGAATTTTGCTTTTCTAGAGTGATGGCGTATCCAGGACATGATGGTATATACAGGACTTGCTATGGTGGAAGAACTAGGTTCTGATGATGCCAAATAACCTTGGTTTCTGTTGCTTATGTTCTTTTGCTTGCCTCTCACCCTCTGGCTATCTCTAGTGCTGCCTGCCTTCACTATATTTGACTGGAACCTGTCCTTCCTGTGATCCTGGTTGTGTCAGAACTCCTCAGATTCAAGCTGCATGTGATCTTGTGATTCTGGGATACTGTGATCCACCTAGGCGTGTCCGAGCTCCTGGGAGTTAAGCTGCCTCTAGGACCCTGAGATTCTGGTATGACCAAGCCCCTGTGATTCTGTGATCCTGTGATCCTGGGCATGTTAAAGCTTCCTTTGGGTGTTGTAGAACTGGCTGTGGAGTTTGTGCCCAAGGTCTGCTCAGGGTACTGGCCTAGTCAGAAAGGAACCTGAACCACTGGTCAGGTGGAGTTCCTGCATACCTGGGTTCTGCTGGTTCCAGTCGACTTGTCTTCTTTTTCATTGTACTTGTTGCTTTCATTGTACAAGTCTTTTGCTTTCTTGTTTGGATTTATTCTAGTATTTTTGAGTTTATTGTGAGTGGCAATATTTTCCTGATTTCTTTCAGTATATTTGTCTTTGGTATATGGGAAGGCTACTGATTATTTTATATTAATTCTGTGTTCTCTTACTTTTTTGAACGAGTTTATCAGCTGTAGGAATTTTCTGGTGGAGTTTTTAATGTTTTTCATGTATAGAATTATATCACTTTTAAATATGGATACTTTGATTTCTTCATTTCCTATTTTACACACTTTATTTCCTTCTCTTATCTTATTGCTCTAGCAGAGACTTCAAGCACTATATTGTACAGGAGTGAAGAGAGCAGGCATTACTTGTCTCATAGATTTGATGTGTTGTTCTTTCATTTTCTTTTTTTTTAATTTTTATTAAAGCTTCACTGTTGGCTTGATGTTTCTTTCTTGCAGTTTTTAATATTCTGTCTTAATTCTGTGTTTTGAAATGTTTTAACTATAATATATTGTGAGGAGTTTCATTTCTGTTCTTGTCTTCTTGGTGTTCTGCAGGCCTCGTTACCTGCATGGGCATCTCTTTTTCTAAGCTTGAGAAACTATCTACTATGATTATATTGAAAATGTTCTCTATGCCTTCATTATGCAATCTTCTATGTTTATATTTTTTTCACAAGGTTTCATGGGGATTCCACATCTAGGGTTAAATTGTTCACTGAGATCTTCTTTGCTTGCTTGCTTGCTTGCTTGCTTGCTTGCTTCCTTCCTTCCTTCCTTCCTTCCTTCCTTCCTTCCTTCCTTCCTTCCTTCCTTTGAGTTTCCTTTCTTTTTCAGTGGAGAAGTTTGCAGTATTCAGGAAAGGACTTAGTAGGGTTAAGATGTCAGGTTTTTGTTTGTTGGTTTGGCTGGTTGTCATAGTTTTTTGTGAACTTAGCAGAAACCTAGACATACTTGGGAAAGAAAATCTTAGTTGCGAAAATAGCTCCATCAAATTATCATGTAGTTCTGTCTGCGGGCATAATCTGACTGCTGATTGATTCGGGAAGGGCTAGCGTACTGTGGGGGTGCTATCTCAGGGCAGGTGAGCCTGGGTTGAATAAAGGTGATCGACTAAGTCAATAAAGAACATGGTGTCTGCCTCAATTCCTGCCATCAGGTTCCTGCACCGAATCCCTATTCTGTCTTAACCTGGAAGATGTAATAAACCATTTCATTTTAAAATTGTTTTTGGTCATAGCATTTATCACAGAAACAGAGAGGAAAATTAGGACACTGGTGCAGGAAGTTCCAGAGTGGCATAGGTGCACCTAAGCAAGGGAAGCTAGAGTCTACAACTTGCTGCAAGACGGGCTGTACTCAGACATACATCCTTTGCTTCTACAGGAGGCTGGAGAGAACATGGTTTCTGGGCAATGTAGGTGAACCTAATCCATGGAAGGCTGTGAAGGCTGGGCACCTGGTGCAGAAAGTTCTTGGGCAGAAAAATCAGGCCCAGGCAGGTGATGCCAGATTGACATATTTGGATTATGCCTGCTGTGGCTGCTGGATTCCTGGTGCTAAATTTCTGGGTGCTGTGTATGGGTTTGGGCCAGGTGCAGGAGACTGGCACCCAGGGGTTGGTTCCCAGATAGGCAGTGCCGGTACATGGAAACAGGGCTAATTGGCACCCCTACTTGTTACTTGTCTTCTTGCACCTCTGATTTTTTACTGACTGTTTTTATTTGCACATATTTTTGTGGAAGTTGGAAGAATCCTTCTTGTTTTATTTATAATTTTTAATAGAATATCTTATAATTTTTGTAGCAATCACAGAGGGTATTAAAATATTGTTATGTCACTTGCTGTAGTCTGTTGTATTAGCATTTTAACACTTCAAGTGAAGTGTGAAATCTTGCTTTGATTTTGGTGCCTTAACCTTCTTAACTCTTAAATATTATTTTGTTGGTAAGCAGATGGTACATTTTCACTTTTAGTTTGTTTTAGTTTGTATTTGTTTATGTTTAAATTAGTACACAGAGTAATAGGTAGATAATGATGCTTCCTGAAGCCATAAGCCATTAAATGCAAATCCTATGTTAAGGTTTGGAAAATCTCATATAATTTTTAAAAAAAAATTTATTCACTTTACATCCCACTCACTGCCCCACTCCCAGTCACTCCCTCCCACAATCCTCCCCCTCTCACCTCCCCTGTTCCTCTGGGCAGGTGGGGGCTCTCTGGGTATCTGCTTACCCTGTCACTTCAAGTCTCTGCAAGGCTAGGTACTTCCTCTCCCACTGAGGCCAGAATAGGCAGCCCATCTAAAAGAACATATCCTACATATAGGCAACAGCTTTTGGGATAGTCCCTACTCCAGTTGTTCCGGGCCCACATGAAGACCAAGCTGCACTTCTGCTACATACTTGTGGGGAGGCCTAGGTCTAGCCTGTGCATTTCTTTGGTTGGTGACTCAGTCTCTGAGGGCCCCAAAGGTCCAAGTTAGTTGGCTCTGTTGGTCTTCTTGTGGGGTTCCTTTCCCTTTTGAGGCCCACAATCCTTCTCCCAACTCCTCATTAAGAGTCCCTACAGGAATTGCTCCTGTCTAAAGGAAATACAGAGACAAAGAATGGAACAGAGACTGAAAGAAAGGCCATCCAGAGACTACCCCACCTAGGGATCCACCCCATATGCAAATAACAAACCCAGACACTATTGGCTGATGCCAAGAAGTGCTTGCTGACAGGAGCCTGATACAGCTGTCTCCTGAGAGGCTGTGCCAGAGCCTGACCAATACAGATGCAGATGCTCACAGCCAAATATCGGACTGAGCACAGGGACCCCAGTGGAGGAGCTAGGGGAAGGAATGGTGGAGCTGAAGGGGTTTGCAACCCCATAGGAAGAACAACAATATCAACTAACCAGGGACTAAACCACCAATCTCTGCTACACGTGGCTCCAGCTGCATATGTAGCAGAGGATGGCCTTATTTGCCATCAAGGAGAGGGGAGGACCTTGGACCTGTGAAGGCTTGATGACCCAGCGTAGGGGAATGCTAGGGTGGTGAGGTGTGAGTGGGTGGGTAGGTGGAGGAGCACCTTCATAGAAGCAGAAGGAGGTGGGATGGGATAGGGGTTTGTGGAAAGGAAACAAGGGAAAGGAGATAACACTTGAAATGTAAATAAATAAAATAACCAATAAAAACAAACAACAAACAAACAGAGTTCCCAAGCTCCATCCGCTGTTTGGCTGTGGGTGTCTGCATCAGTCTGAGTCAACTGCTAGGTGGACCCTCTCAGAGGACAGCCATGCTAGACTCCTGTCTGCAACCAAAACAGAATGCCATTAATTATGTCAGTGATTGGTGCTTGCCCATGGGATGGGTCTCAAATTGGGCCAGTTTTTGGTTGGCCATTCTCTCAGTCTCTGCTCAATTTCCTATTTCTGCATTTTTTGTAGACAGTATATAATTTGGCTCAAAATTTTGTGGGTGGGTTGGTGTCCCTATTTGTCCACTGGGTTTTCTGTCTGGCTACAGGAAGTGGCCTCTTCAGGTACCATCTCTTCAATACTGTGAGTCACAGTTAAGGTCATCCCTATTGATTTTGGGGTGCCTCACTTATCCCAGGTCTCTGTCATGTCTTGCAGATGCCCCGCCCCCGACCTCTCCTGTCCAATCAGTTGTAGATTTCCATTCATTCTATGGTCATCTGGCTATATCTCCTGTCCCTCCCCATATACGACCTTGAAATCCCCCCTCCCCCTCCCCATTTCCTCTCACACTCAGTTCCCTCCCTTCATCTGCCTCTTATGACTATTTTATTCCCCTTCTAAGTGACATTCAAGCATCCTCATTTGTGCCTTCCTTCATGCTTAGTTTCTTTTGGGTCTGTGGAATACAGAATGGGTATCCTGGATTTTATGACTAATATTCTTTTATAAGTGAGTACATATCATGCATGCCATTTTTTAGGTCTGGGATACCTCACTCCTGATGGTATTCTCGTTCCATACATTTGCCTGCAAAATTCATGATGTCATTGTTTTTAATAGCTGAATAGTATTCCATTGTGTAAATGCACCACATTTTCTTTAACCATCCATAGGTTGAGGGACATCTAGGTTCTTTCCTATTTCTGGCTATTATGAATAAAGCTGCTATGAGCATAGTTGATGAAGTGTCCTGTGTGATGTTGGAGCATCTTTGGAGTATATGCCCAGGAATGGTATAGTTTGGTCTTGAGGTAGAACTCTTCCCAGTTTCCCGAGAAACTGCCAAATTGATTTCCAGAGTAGTTGTACAAGTTTTTACTTCCACCAGCAATGGAGTAGTGTTTCTCTTGCTCCACATTCTCACTAGCATGTGCTGTCTCTTGAGTTTTCGATCTTAGCCATTCTGACCAGGGTACGATGGAATCTCATTTTGACCAGAGTGAAATGGAATCTCAGAGTTGTTTTGATTTACATTTCCCTGATGACTAAGGACTTTGAACATTTCTTTAAGTGTTTCTTGGCTATTCTAGATTCCTCTGTTAAGAAATCTCTTGAGAGCTGTACTCCATTTTTTAAAAAATTTTCTATATTCTTTGTTTACATTCCAAAAGCTTTCCCCTTTCCCAGTCCCCCCCATATGTCCCATAAGTCCTCTTCTCTCCATCCATTCTCCTATCTTTCCCCCTCCCTTTTCTCTGTCCTGGTACTCCCCTACAATGCTGGATCAAGCCTTTCCAGGATTAGGGCCCTCTTTTTCCTTCTTCATGGGAATCATTTGATATGCTAATTGTATCTTCAGTATTCAGAGCTTCAGGGCTAATTAATATCCACTTATCAATGATTGCATTCCATGTGTATTCTTTTGTGATTGTGTTACCTCACTTAGGATGATATTTTCCAGTTCCATCCATTTGCCTAAAAAAATCATGAATTCATTGTTTTTAATTTTTTTAAATATTTTTATTTTCTATATACTTTGTTTACATTCCAAATGATTTCCCCTTTTCAGGATCCCCCCTCCCCATATGTCCCATAAACCTTCTTCTCTCCATCCATTCTCTGATCAGCTCCCTCCTTTTTCTCTGTTCTTATATTCCCTTCCCATGCTAGATCAATCCTTTCCAGGATCAGGACCCTCTCCATACTTTTTCATGGGAGTCATTTGTGATCCAATTTGTGCCTTGGGTATTCAGGGCTTCTGGGCTAATTAATATCCACTTATCAGAGATTGCATTCCATGTGTATTCTTTTGTGATTGGGTTACCTCACTTAGGATGATATTTTCCAGATCAAACCATTTGTCTAAAAATTTTGTGAATTCATTGTTTCTAATTGCTGAGTAGTATTCCATTGTGTAAATATACCACATTTTCTGTATCCATTCCTCCTTTGAGGGGCATCTGGGTTCTTTCCAGCTTCTGGCTATTATAAATAAGGCTGCTATGAACATAATGGGCATGTGTCTTTATTGCATGCTGGGGAATCCTTTGGGTATATGCCCAGGAGAGGTATAGCAGGCTCCTCCAGAAGTCTCATGTCCAGTTTTCTGAGGAAACTCCAGACTGATTTCCACAGTGGTACCATCTTACAGCCCCACCAGCAGTGGAGGAGTGTTCCTCTTTCTCCGCATCCTCGCCAACACCTGCTGTCTCCTGAGTTTTTTACCTTAGCTATTCTGACTGGTGTAAGGTGAAATCTCAGGGTTGTTTTGATCTGCATTTCCCTAATGACTAATGATGTTGAGCACTTCTTAAGGTGCCTCTCGGCCATCCGAATTTCGTCAGGTGGAAAGTCTTTGTTAAGATCTGTACCCCATTTTTAATAGGGTTATTTGGTTCCCTGGGGTCTAACTTGTTGAGTTCTTTGTATATATTGGATATTAGCCCTCTATCAGATGTGGGGTTGGTGAATATCCTTTCCCAATTTGATAGTTGCCGTTTTGTCCTTTTAACAGTGTCCTTTGCCTTACAGAAACTTTGTAATTTTATGTGGTCCCATTTGTAAATTCTTGATCTTAAAGCATAAGCTATTGGTGATCTGTTCAGGAATTTTTCCCCTGTGCCCATGTCCTCTAGGGTCTTCCCCAGTTTCTTTTCTATTAGGTTCAGTGTGTCTGGTTTTATATGGAGGTCCTTGATCCACTTGGAGTGAAGTTTAGTATATGGGGATAAGAATGGATCAATTCGCATTCCATTGTATTCCATATATATACAACATTTTCTGTATCCATTCCTCCATTGAGGGACATCTGGGTTCTTTCCAGCTTCTAGCTATTATAAATAAGGCTGCTATGAACATAGTGGAGCATGTGTCCTTATTGCATGCTGGAGAATCCTCTGGGTATATGCCCAGGAGTGGTATAGCAGGGTCTCCCGGAAGTGTCATGTCCAGTTTTCTTAGGAACTGCCAGACTGATTTAGATAGTGGTTGTACCATCTTGCAATCCCACCAGCAGTAAAGGAGTGAACGAGTGTTCCTCTTTCTCCACAACCTTGCCAACATCTGCTGTCTCCTGAGTTTTTAACCTTAGCCATTCTGAGTGGTGTGATGTGAAGTCTCAGGGTTGTTTTGATTTGCATTTCCCTAATGACTAATGATGTTGAGCATTTCTTAAGGTGCTTCTCAGCCATCCGAATTTCTTCAGGTGAAAATTCTTTGTTTAGATCTGTACCCCATTTTTTAATAGGGTTATTTGTTTCCCTGGGGTCTAACTTCTTGAGTTCATTGTATATATTGGATATTAGGCCCCTATCGGATGTAGGGTTGGTGAAGATCTTTTCCCAATTTGTTGGTTGCCGTTTTGTCCTTTTGACAGTGTCCTTTGCCTTACAGAAACTTTGTAATTTTATGAGATCCCATTTGTCAATTCTTTTTTTTCTTTGTGGGTTTTGAGATTTTTTCTGGTGTATCTTTTTTTTTTTATTCGATATAATTTATTTACATTTCAAATGATTTCCCCTTTTCTAGCCCCCCACTCCCCGAAAGTCCCGTAAGCCCCCTTCTCTTCCCCTGTCCTCCCACCCACCCCTTCCCACTTCCCCGTTCTGGTTTTGTCGAATACTGCTTCACCGAGTCTTTCCAGAACCAGGGGCCACTCCTCCTTTCTTCTTGTACCTCATTTGATGTGTGGATTATGTTTTGGGTATTCCAGTTTTCTCGGTTAATATCCACTTATTAGTGAGTGCATACCATGATTCACCTTTTGAGTCTGGGTTACCTCACTTAGTATGATGTTCTCTAGCTCCATCCATTTGCCTAAGAATTTCATGAATTCATTGTTCCTAATAGCTGAATAGTACTCCATTGTGTAGATATACCACATTTTTTGAATCCACTCTTCTGTTGAGGGATACCTGGGTTCTTTCAGGCTTCTGGCAATTATAAATAGGGCTGTTATGAACATAGTAGAGCATGTATCCTTATTACATGGTGGGGAATCCTCTGGGTATATGCCCAGGAGTGGTATAGCAGGATCTTCTGGAAGTGAGGTGCCCAGTTTTCGGAGGAACCGCCAGACTGATTTCCAGAGTGGTTGTACCAATTTGCAACCCCACCAGCAGTGGAGGAGTGTTCCTTTTTCTCCACACCCTCTCCAACACCTGCTGTCTCCTGAGTTTTTAATCTTAGCCATTCTGACTGGTGTAAGATGAAATCTCAGGGTTGTTTTGATTTGCATTTCCCTAATGACTAATGAAGTTGCGCATTTTTGAAGATGTTTCTCCGCCATCCGAAGTTCTTCAGGTGAGAATTCTTTGTTTAACTCTGTACCCCATTTTTTAATAGGGTCGTTCGGTTTTCTGGAGTCTAACTTCTTGAGTTCTTTATATATATTGGATATTAGCCCTCTATCTGATGTAGGATTTGTGAAGATCTTTTCCCAATTTGTTGGTTGACGATTTATCCTCTTGATGGTGTCCTTTGCCGTACAGAAAGTTTGTAATTTTATGAGGTCCCATTTGTCAATTCTTGCTCTTAGAGCATACGCTATTGGTGTTCTGTTCAGAAACTTTCTCCCTGTACCGATGTCCTCAAGGGTCTTCCCCAGTTTCTTTTCTATTAGCTTCAGAGTGTCTGGCTTTATGTGGAGGTCCTTGATCCATTTGGATTTGAGCTTAGTACAAGGAGACAAGGATGGATCAATTTGCATTCTTCTGCATGCTGACCTCCAGTTGAACCAGCACCATTTGTTGAAAAGGCTATCGTTTTTCCATTGGATGTTTTCAGCCTCTTTGTCGAGGATCAAGTGGCCATAGGTGTGTGGGTTCATTTCTGGATCTTCAATCCTGTTCCATTGATCCTCCTGCCTGTCACTGTACCAATACCATGCAGTTTTAAACACTATTGCTCTGTAGTATTGCTTGAGATCAGGGATACTGATTCCCCCAGACTTTCTATTGTTTCTGAGAATAGTTTTAGCTATCCTGGGTTTTTTGTTATTCCAGATGAATTTGATAATTGCTCTTTCTAAGTCTGTGAAGAATTGAGTTGGGATTTTGATGGGAATTGCATTGAATCTGTATATTGCTTTTGGCAAAATGGCCATTTTAACAATATTGATTCTACTGATCCATGAGCATGGGAGGTTTTCCCATTTTTTGAGGTCTTCTTCCATTTCCTTCTTCAGAGTCTTGAAGTTCTTTTCATACAGATCTTTCACATGTTTGGTAAGAGTCACCCCAAGATACTTTATACTGTTTGTGGCTATTGTGAAGGAGTCATTTCCCTAATTTCTTTCCCAGCCTGCTTATCCTTTGCGTATAGGAAGGCCACTGATGTGCTTGAGTTGATTTTATAACATGCTACTCTGCTGAAGTTGTTTATCAGCTGTAGGAGCTCTCTAGTGGAGTTTTTTGGGTCACTTAAGTAGACTATCATGTCGTCTGCAAATAATGATAGTTTGACTTCTTCCTTTCCAATTTGTATCCCTTTGACCTCCTTATGTTGTCTAATTGCCCGAGCTAGTACCTCAAGTACAATATTGAAAAGATAAGGAGAAAGGCGGCAGGCTTGTCTGGTCCCTGATTTCAGTGGGATTGCTTCAAGTTTCTCTCCATTTAGTTTGATGCTGGCTACTGGTTTGCTGTATATTGCTTTTACTATGTTTAGGTATGGGCCTTGAATTCCTGTTCTCTCCAAGACTTTAAGCATGAAAGGATGCTGAATTTTGTCAAATGCTTTTTCAGCATCCAATGAAATGACCATGTGGTTTTGTTTTTTGAGTATGTTTATGTAGTGGATTGCATTGATGGATTTCCATATATTGAACCAACCCTGCATTCCCGGGATAAAGCCTACTTGATCATGGTGGATGATCGTTTTGATGTGTTCTTGGATTTGGTTGGCAAGAATTTTATTGAGTATTTTTGCATCGATGTTCATGAGGGAAATTGGTCTGAAGTTCTCTTTCTTTGTTGGATCTTTGTGTGGCTTTGGTATCAGCATAATTGTGACTTCGTAGAAGGAATTGGGTAGTGTTCCTTCTGTTTTTATTTGGTGGAATAGTTTGAAGAGTATTGATGTTAACTCTTCTTTGAAGGTCTGATAGAATTCTGCACTGAAACCATCTGGTCCTGTGCTTTTTTGGGTTGGAAGACTTTCTATGACTCCTTCTATTTCTTTAGGCATTATGGGACTGTTTAGGTGGTCTAGTTGGTCCTGATTTAATTTTGGTATTTGGTATCTGTCAAGGAAATTGTCCATTTCCTCCAGATTCTCCAGTTGTGTTGAGTACAGTCTCTTGTAGTAGGATCTGATGATTTTTTGGATTTCCTCAGTTTCCGTTGTTATATCTCCCTTTTCATTTCTAAGTTTGTTAATTTGGATACTCTCTCTGTGCCCTTTGGTCAGTCTGGCTAAGGGTTTATCTATCTTGTTGATTTTCTCAAAGAACCAGCTCCTGGTTTTGTTGATTTTTTGTATGGTTCTCTTTGTTTCTACTTGATTGATTTTGGCCCGGAGTTTGATGATTTCCTGCCTTCTACTCCTCCTGGGTGAAATAGCTTCTTTTTTTTCCAGGGCTTTCAGGTGTGTCATTAAGCTGGTAATGTATGCTCTCTCCATTTTCTTTTTGGAGGCACTCAGGGCTATGAGTTTTCCTCTTAGCACTGCTTTCATTGTGTCCCATAGATTTGGGTATGTTGTGTTTTCATTTTCATTGTGTTCTAAAAAGTCTTTAATTTCTTTCTTTATTTCTTCCTTGACCAAGGTATCATTGAGTAGAATATTGTTTAGTTTCCACGTGTATGTGGGTTTTCTGTTGTTTTTGTTGCTATTGAAGACCACTTTTACTCCATAGTGATCTGATAGGAGGCATGGGATTAGTTCGATCTTCTTATATTTGTTGAGGTCTGTCTTGTGACCAATTATATGGTCGATTTTGTAGAAGGTACCATGAGGTGCTGAGAAAAAGGTATATTCTTTTGTTTTAGGATAGAATGTTCTATATATATCTGTTAAATCTAATTGGTCCAAAGCTTCAATTAGTTTCATTGTGTCCCTGTTTAGTTTCTGTTTTCCTGATCGGTCCATTGAGGAAAGTGCAGTGTTGAAGTCACCCACAATTATTGTGTTAGGTGCAATGTGTGCTTTTAGTTTTAATAAAGTTTCTTTTACGAAAGAGAGTGCCCTTGCATTTGGAGCATAGATGTTCAGGATTGAGAGTTCTTCTTGTTGTATTTTTCCTTTGACTAGCAAGAAGTGTCCCTCAGAATCTCTTTTGATGAGTTTGGGTTGAAAGTCAATTTTATCTGATATTAAAATGGCTACTCCAGCTTGTTTCCTGAGACCATTTGCTTGTAAAATTGTCTTCCAGCCTTTTACTCTAAGGTAGTGTTTCTCTTTGACCCTGAGGTGTGTTTCCTGTAAGCAGCAAAATGTAGGGTCCTGTTTACGTATCCAGTCAGTTAGTCTGTGTCTTTTTATTGGGGCATTAAGTCCATTGATGTTAAGAAATATTAAGGAATAGTGATTGTTACTTCCTATCATTTTTGACGTTATTTTTTAAATTTGATTGCTTAACTTCTTTTGGGTTTGATGAAAGGTTACTATCTTGCTTTTTCCAGGGTAAAGTTTCCCTCCTTGTATTGGTGTTTTCCTCCTATTATCCTTTGTAGGGCTGGGTTTGTGGATAGATATTGGGTAAACTTGGTTTTGTCATGAAATATCTTAGTTTCTCCATCTACGGTGATTGAGAGTTTTGCTGGATATAGTAGTTTTGGTTGGCATTTGTGTTCTCTTAGAGTCTGCATGAGATCTGCCCAGGACCTTCTAGCTTTCATAGTCTCAGGTGAAAAGTCTGCTGTGATTCTGATAGGTCTTCCTTTATATGTTACTTGGCCTTTTTCTCTTACTGCCTTTAATATTCTTTCTTTGTTTAGAACATTTGGTGTTTTGATTATTATGTGACGGGAAGTATTTCTGTTCTTGTCCAGTCTGTTTGGAGTTCTGTAGGCTTCTTGTATATTCATGGGCATCTCTCTCTTTAGGTTATGGAAGTTTTCTTCCATAATTTTATTGAAGATATTTGCTGGCCCTTTAAGTTGTAAATCTTCACTCTCATCTATGCCTATAATCCTTCGGTTTGGTCTTCTCATTGTGTCCTGGATTTCCTGGATATTTTGGGTTACAAGCTTTTTGCATTTTGCATTTTCTTTAACTGTTGAGTCCATGGTTTCTATGGAATCTTCAGCATCTGAGATTCTTTCTTCTATCTCTTGTATTCTGTTGTTGATATTTGCATCTCTGTCCCCTGATTTCTTCCCAAGGCTTTCTATCTCCAAAGTTGTCTCCCTTTGAGTTTTCTTAGTTGTTTCTACTTCTGATTTTAGATCCTGGATGGTTTTGCTTTGCTCCTTCACTTGCTTGTTTGTGTTTTCCTGTAATTCTTTAAGAGCTTTTTGGGTTTCCTCTTTCATGACCTCAGCCTGTTGACCAAAGTTCTCCTGTATTTCTTTAAGTTTTTTTTTTTTTTGCGTTTCCTCATTGTTGGCTTTTGTATTCTCCTGGATTTCTTTCAATGATTTTTGTGTTTCCCTTGCAAGGGCTTTTAACTTTTGATCCATTTTCTCCTGACTTTCTTTAAGTATGTCCTTCATGTGTTCCTGTACCAGCATCATGACCAGTGATTTTAAATCCAAATCTTGTTTTACTGGTGTGATGGGGTATCCAGTACATGTTGTTAGAGGAGAATTGGGTTCAGATGTTTCCATATTGCCTTGATTTCTTTTAGTGACATTCCTGTGTTTGCCTTTTGCCATCTAGTTCTCACTGGTGTTACTTGGTCTTTTCAGTGCTGGACTCACCAGTGCAAGCTGCCCCTTCCCAGTTGGCCTCTGGTGCACAGCTTACCTCCTGCACTGCCTGTAGACAGGGTGCTGCTGCCCAGCCTGTTCAGATCCCGAAGCAGGCACCCGAAGGTTCCCGCTGGGGCCCGCTGGATTCACCGGAGCACACCGACATCTCCCTGCTGGCCGCCTAGAAGTCCCTCTAGCCTCTTGCAGGACCTGGAGATGTGGTGCCGCTGCCCAGGCTGATCTGGATCTGGAAGCGGAGAGAGTTGAGCTGAGGGCTCTCGCCTAAGGCCTTGCCCCAGATTGTGTCTGTGGATCAGATGGAGCCAGTGTGCAGCCCCAGGGAGCGCTGACGGTGTATGCTGCCGGGACCTCCCCTGTGTTCTGATCACTCTGCTGGGCAGCCGATCCCCCAACTGGGCTGGCGCACACAAGGTTAGCCTGGCCGCCCAGGCCCTGAGTCCAGGCAAAAGCCTGGGAGGCCAAGGTCTGAACAAAGTTCCCCTAGGGCTATGACTGTTAATTGGGTCTGCCAGGTTACCAGGATGGCGGGCGTGCGTGCTCGTGCTCCCCGAAAGCGCTGGGAGAGTCTGTTGTGCTAACAACCTCCTGGGCGACTTGACACACAGATGGCCCACCAAGCCACCCAGTTCTTGGGGTCAGTCCTGTGCCTTTTGGGGCCTAGACCCCCGCTTTGTTAGCCTCAGGCTATGCTTGTTAGCAGGCTCTGCACGCCAGAGCTCTCTGTCGTCCTGTAGGCAAAATGGTGGCGCCCGCGCAGGCCAGGGCAAAAAACCTCCTGGCTGGGTTGGCACCCCGATGGCCCCCCCTGAACAGCCCAGGGCCTGGGTGCAGGCCAACGCCCGTCGGGCTCAGACCCCCGTGGTGTTGGCCTCAGGTTATGTTTGTGTACCTCAGTCTGTCCGATCTCTCTGGAGTTCGAAACCAAGATGGAGGTGAGCCTCTCCTGACTGGCAGGAGGCAGAGTTCTGAAGTGGCTTCCGTGCAGCGAATGGTGCTGCAAAACCGCAGCTGCTTGCAGTCCGGCTGGTCAGCGAAGGTCAGTGGTTGTGGGCGCAGGGCCTAACTGGACCCTGTGTCGCCTTGGTTCCACTGCTGATGGCCCTGCAGTTGGACCAGCCACTGCTGCACTGCCGTTGCCGCCGCTGCTGCCGCCACCACCCATTTGTCAATTCTTGATCTTAGAGCATAAGCTATTGGTGTTCTATTCAGGAACTTTTCCCCTGTGCCCATGTCCTCAAGGGTTTCCCCTAGTTTCTTTTCTATTAGTTTCAGTGTGTCTGGTTTTATGTGGAAGTCCTTGATCCACTGCGACTTGAGCTTAGTACAAGGAGATGAGAATGCATCAATTCACATTTGCCTCCATGCTGACCTCCAGTTGAACCAGTACCATTTGTTGAAAAGGCTATATTTTTTCCACTGGGTGTTTTCAGCTCCTTTGTCGAAGATCATGTGACCATAGGTGTGTGGATTCATTGCTGGGTCTTCAATTCTATTCCATTGGTCCACTTGCCTGTACCTGTGCCAATACCA
Organism: Apodemus sylvaticus; assembly: GCF_947179515.1. Classification (NCBI taxonomy): domain Eukaryota; kingdom Metazoa; phylum Chordata; class Mammalia; order Rodentia; family Muridae; genus Apodemus; species Apodemus sylvaticus. The sequence continues at coordinate 136,670,698 of NC_067495.1, read as the reverse complement.
TGCAGTTTTTTTTTTTAACACTATTGCTCTGTAGTATTGCTTGAGGTCTGGGATATTAATTCCCCCAGAAGTTCTTTTTACTGTTGAGAATAGTTTTAGCTATCCTGGGTTTTTTGTTATTCCAGATAAATTTGAGAATTGCTTTTTCTAACTCTGTGAAGAACTGAGTTGGGATTTTAATGGGGATTGCATTGAATCTGTCTGTATATTGCTTTTTGGCAAGATGGCCATTTTAACTTTATTAATCCTGCCAATCCACGAGCATGGCAGATTTTTCCATTTTCTGAGGTCTTCTTCGATATCCTTCTTCAGAGACCTGAAGTTCTTGTCGTATAAATCTTTCACTTGTTTGGTTAGAGTCACACCAAGATACTTTATATTGCTTGTGACTATTGTGAAGGGTGTCATTTCCCTAACTTCTTTCTCAGCCTGCTTATCATTTGAGTATAGGAAGGCAACTGATTTGCTTGAGTTGATTTTATAACCTGCCACTTTGCTGAAGTTGTTTATCAGCTGTAGGTGGAGTTTTTTGAGTCACTTAAGTAGACTATCATGTCATCTGCAAATAGTGATAATTTTACTTCTTCCTTTCTAATTTGTATCCCCTACCTCCTTATGTTGTCTATTTGCTCTAGCTAGTACCTCAAGTACTATATTGAAAAGATATGGAGAGAGAGGGCAGCCTTGTGTAGTTCCTGATTTTAGTGGGATTGCTTCAAGTTTCTCTCCATTTAGTTTGATGTTGGCTACTGGTTTGCTGTATATTCCTTTTACTATGTTTAGGTATGGGCATTGAATTCCTGTTCTTTCCAAGACTTTTATCATGAAAGGATGCTGAATTTTGTCAAATGCCTTTTCAGCATCTAATGAAATGATCATATAGTTTTTTTCTTTGAGTTTTTTTATGTAGTGGATTGCACTGATGGATTTCCTTATATTGAAACATCCCTGCATCCCTGGAATGAAGCCCACTTAATCGTGATGGATGATCATTTTTATGTGTTCTTGGATTTGGTTGGCAAGAATTTATTGAGTATTTTTGCATCAATATTCATAAGGGAAATTGGCCTGAAGTTCTCTTTCTTTGTTGGATCTTTGTGTGGTTTTGGTATCAGTGTAATTGTGGCTTCATAGAAGGAGTTGGGTAGTGTTCCTTCTGTTTCTATTTTGTGTAACAGTTTGAAGAGTATTGGTGTTAGGTCTTCTTTGAAGGTCTGATAGATTTCTGTACTGAAGCCATCTGGTCCCGTGCTTTTTTTTGGTTGGGAGGCTTTCTATGACCGCTTTTATTTCTTTAGGGGTTATGGGACTGTTTAGATGATCTATTTGATCATGATTTAATTTTGGTGTTTGGTATCTGTCTAGGAAATTGTCCATTTCCTTCAGATTCTCCAGTTGTGTTGAGTATAGGCTTTGGTAGTAAGATCTGATGATTTTTTGAATTTCCTCAGTTTCTGTTGTTATATCTCCCTTTTCATTTCTAATTTTGTTAATCTGTATACTGTCTCTGTGCCCTTTGGTTAGTCTGGCTAAGGGTTTAGCTATCTTGTTGATTTTCCCAAGGAACCAGCTCCCGGTTTTGTTGATTCTTTGTATGGTTCTCTTAGTTTCTACTTGATTGATTTCAGCCATGAGTTTGATGATTTCCTGCCTTCTACTCCTCCTGGGTGAATTTGCTTCTTTTTGCTACAGGGCTTTCAGGTGTGTCATTAAGCTGCTATTGTATGCTTTCTCCATTTTCGTTTTGGAGGCACTCGGGGCTATGAGTTTTCCTCTTAGCACTGCTTTCATTGTGTCCCATAGATTTGGGTATGTTGTGTCTTCATTTTCATTAAATTCTAAAAAGTCTTTGATTTCTTTTTTTATTTCTTCCTTGACCAAGGTATCATTGAGTAGAGTATTGTTCAGTGTCCATGTGTATGTGGGCTTTCTGTTCTTTTTGTTGCTATTGAAGACGACTTTTACTCCATAGTGATCTGATAGGAGGCATGGGATTAGTTCGATCTTCTTATATTTGTTGAGGTCTGTCTTGTGACCAATTATATGGTCAATTTTGGAGAAGGTACCATGAGGTGCTGAGAAAACGGTATATTCTTTTGCTTTAGGGTGAAATGTTCTCTATATATATCTGTTAAATCTAATTGGTCCAAAGCTTCAATTAGTTTCATTGTGTCCCTGTTTAGTTTCTGTTTTCCTGATTGGCCCATTGAGGAAAGTACAGTGTTGAAGTCACCCACAATTATTGTATTAGGTGCAATGTATGTTTTGAGCTTTAGTAAAGCTTCTTTTATGAATGAGGGTGTCTTTGCATTTGGAGCATAGATGTTTAGGATTGAGAGTTCTTCTTGGTGTGTTTTTCCTTTGACCAGCAAGAAGTGTCCCTCAGAGTCTCTTTTGATGACTTTGGGTTGAAAGTCAGTTTTATCTGATATTAGAATGGCTACTCCGGCTTGCTTCCTGAGACCATTTGCTTGTAAAATTGTCTTCCAGCCTTTTACTCTAAGGTAGTGTTTTTCCTTGACACTGAGGTGTGTTTCCTGTATGCAGCAAAATGTAGGGTCCTCTTTCCTTATCCAGTCCATTAGTCTATGTCTTTTTATTGGGGCATTGAGTCCATTGATGTTAAGAGAAATTAAGGAATAGTGATTATTATTTCCTGTCATTTTTGATGTTATCTTTTATATTTGATTGGTTATCTTCTTTTGGGTTTGATGAAAGAAGGTTATTATCTTATATTTTCCAGGGTGAAGTTTCCCTCCTTGTATTGGTCTTTCCTTCCTATTATCTTTTGTAGGGCTGGGTTTGTGGTAAGATATTGGGTGAACTTGGTTTTGTCATGGAATATCTTGGTTTCTTCATCTATGGTAATTGAGAGTTTTGCTGGATATATTAGTTTTGGCTGGCCATTGTGTTCTCTTAGAGTCTGCATGAGATCTGCCCAGGATCTTCTAGCTTTCATAGTCTCTGGTGAGAAGTCTGATGTGATTCTGATAGATCTTCCTTTATATGTTACTTGGCCTCTTTCTCTTACTGCCCTAAGTATTCTTTTTTGTTTAGTACATTTGGGGTTTTGATTATTATTTAATGGGAGGTATTTCTGTTCTGGTCCAGTCTGCTTGGAGTTCTGTAGGCTTCTTGTATATTCAAGGGCATCTCTCTCTTTAGGTTAGGGAAGTTTTCTTCCATAATTTTATTGAAGATATTTGCTGGCCCTTTAAGTTGTAAATCTTCACTCTCATCTATCCCTATAATCCTTAGGTTTGGCCTTCTCATTGTATCCTGGTTTTCCTGGATGTTTTAGGTTACAAGCTTTTTGCATTTTGCATTTTCTTTGACCGTTGAGTCCATGGTTTCTATGGTATCTTCAGCATCTGAGTTTCTTTCTTCTTTCTCTTGTATTCTGTTATTGATATTTGCGTCCCTGATTTCTTCCCAAGATTTTCCATCTCCAAAGTTGTCTCCCTTTTAGATTTCTTAGTTGTTTCTACTTCTGTTTTTAGATCCTGGATGTTTTTGCTCAGTTCCTTCACTTGCTTTTTTGTGATTTCCTGTAATTCTTTAAGAGATTTTTGTGTTTCCCCTCCCATGACTTCTGCCTGTTGATCAAAGTTCTCCTGTATTTCTTTAAGTGATTTTGGGTACTATCTTTTTTGCCCATATTCTCCTGAATTTCTTTAAGTGATTTTTGTGTTTCCCTTGTAAGGTTCTAGCTTTTGATCATTTTTCTCCTGAATTTCTTTAAGTGATTTATTTATGTCCTATTTGTGTTATTGTAACAGCATCATAACCAGTGATTTTAAATCCAAATCTTGTTTTTCTGGTGTGTTGGGGTATCCAGGACTTGCTGTTAATGGAGAATTCGGCTTCAGATGCTGACATATTGCCTTGATTTCTGTTAGGAACGTTCCTACGTTTGACTTTTGCCATCTAGATCTCAGTGGTGTTAGTTGGTCTTGTTGTCAATGCAGGACTCACCAGTGCAAGCTGCTTCCCTGAAGCCAGCCTCCAGATGCACTGATGGCCCTCTGCACTGCTTGGGGACAGGGCGAGTGGCTCAGGCTGCTCCCCATCCAGAGGCTGCATTCGGAAGGCTCCAGGCAGAGGCCTCTGAACTGGATCCTCAGCTCTGCCCGGTCAGATGGACTCACCAGTGCAAGCTGCCTTCCTGTAGCCGGCCTCCAGGTACACCCCTGGCCCTCTGCACTGTCTAGAGATGGGGTGCGTGGTCCAGGCTGCTCCAGATCCAGAGATGGCGACAGGAAGACTCTGTACTCCATTTTTTAAATTGGGTTATTTGTGTTGCTGGTGTCTAACTTCTTGGATTCTATAAATTTTGTATATCAGCCCTCTGTCATATGTAGGGTTGATGAAGATCCTTTCCCAATCTGTAGGCTGCCGTTTTGTCCTATTGACAATGTCTTTTGCTGCACAGAAGCTTTATAGTTTCATGAGGTTCCATTTATTAATTGTTGATATTCGAGCCTGAGCCATTGGTGTTCTGTTCAGGAACTTGTCTCCTGTACCAATGTGTTCAAGCTATTTCCTACTTTCTTTTCTATGAGATTTAGTGTATCTGGTTTTATGTTGAAGTCCTTGATCCACTTGGATTTGAGCTAATAAAATGATAAATATGCGAGGTGATAAATATGGAACTATTTGCATTCTTCTACTTGTAGACATCCAGTTAAACCAGCACCATTTGCTGAAGACACTTTCTTTTTTCCATTGTATGGTTTTGGCTTCTTTATCAAAAATCAAGTGTCCACATATGTGTTTGGGTTTATTTCTGGGTTTTTGATTCCACTCCCTTAATCTATGTGTCTGTCTCTATACCAATACCTTGTGGTTTTTATCACTATTTTCCCAAAGTATAGCTTGAGGTCAGGGATGGCGATTTATCCTGGAGTCCTTTTATTGTTCAGCATCGTTTTTGGCTTTCCTGGGTTTTTTGCTTTTCCATAAGAAGTTGAGAATTGCTCTTTCAAGGTATACTCTGACTTCCCTCAGTGATGGATTGTGACATGTAATTGTAAGAAAAATAGAGTCCTCCCCTAAATTTTTTTAAATTAGTATTTTATCCCAAGTAAGAGAAACCCAAGTAGAAAGGGGGACAATTAAAAAAAAGTTTTATCTTTTTAATTAAAAAGTAGTAAATACTTACAGTATACAATGTGATGTTTTCATTCACATGAGCATAGTATAATAATATAAGCTGGCTAATTAATTAAACCATATCATTTAAAATAATCATCTCACTGTGTTGAAAATATTTCAAATTAACTTTCATCATCATTATTATTGTTATTAAGCATTTATTTTTATCTTATGTATATGGATGTTCAATTTTTCCATTTATTTATTTATTTATTTATTTATTTATTTATTTATTTATTCTTTCATTCACTTTACATTCTGATCACAGCTCCCCTCCTCTTTTTCCCCAAGTCCCACCCTACCACTCTCCTTTTCCCATTACCCCCTCAGGGTACCAACATGCTCTGGTACCTCAAGTAGCATCAGGACTAAAGGTATCCTCTCCGACTTGTCTGGGACCACACAAGGCAGATCAGCTAGGAGGAAGGGATTCAGGTGAGGTGACAGAGCCTGAGTCATAGTCAGCCCCTACTATAATTGTTAGGGGACTTACATGAAGACCGAGCTGCACATCTGCTACATATGTGTAGGGGACTTAGGTCTAGACCATGCATGCTTTTTGGTTGATGGTTCAGTCTCTGTGAGCCCCCATGGGCCCAGGTTAGTTGCTTCTGTAGGTCTTCTTGTAATGTCCTTGATCCCTTCTGGCTCCATCAATCCTTCCTCAGACTTCCACAAGACTTCGTGAGCTCTGCTTAAGGTTTAGCTGTGGAACTGTTCATCCATTTCCATCAGCTGCTGGATGAATCCTTGCAGATAACAGTTGTGTTAGGCTCCTGTCTGCAAGTATAGCAAAGTATTATTAATAGTGCCAGAGGTTGGTTTCACATTGAGCCAATCATTGGTTAGCCATTCCCTCCACCTCTGCTCCATCTTTATCCCTGTACATCTTCTAGGCAGGGCATTTTTTTTTTTTTTTTTTTTTTTTGGTCGAAGGCTTTGTGGATAGGTTGGTGTCCCCCTGCCTCCACTGGAAGTTCTGTTCTGTTTTGCTACAGGAAGTGGCCATTTCAAGCTCCATATCTTCTACTGCTAGGAGTCTCAGCTAGTGTCATTCTCATAACATTCCAGTATCCTCCCCTACCCAAGAACTATTGCTTGTCCCGGAGATGCCTACCCCATTGATTTTATCTTCTCTCTCCCAGCCCTTTCCCTCTTCCCCAGACCCTTGCTCTCCCCACACCTGATCCCTACCCTGTCTCCCTCTCCCACCCAGTTCCCTTTCTCTGTCCACCTCTGATGTCTGTTTTATTTCCCCTTCTGAGTGAGATTTAAGCATCCTCCCTAAGGCAGGCCCTCCTTGTTAATTAGCTTCTTTTGGTCTGTGGATCTTAGCATGATTATCCTATAATTTATAGCTAATATGATTTATGAATGAAGAGGTCAGCTCACAGCCATTGGAAAATTCCACAAGGTACCCCTCCCCTCCTGGAAGAGACAGGTCACAGAGAACGTAGGCTAAAAAGAAGAGGCTAATTAAGCCCCTATTACCTCATTTCCTAAAGATCAACCAGTTTAAATGGCACACTGTTGCACCAATCATATTGTGCCTAGTTGCTGATGCTCTATTCTGCCCCTGCAAACTGTATAAAACTCCCCTTTGGGTGCAGGATGATAACCCCAGCATGCTGGAACAATAAATTCCTCTTGCTTTTGCATAGATTCCTGGCTTTGAGTTGTTCACTGGGGTGGGGATGTAGGTGTCCCTGGTAAGTTAAGGCTTGTGAGAGTCTTACATGAAGACATACCATGTGTGCCTTTCTGGGTCTGAGCTACTCATAATGATATTTTGAGTAACCTCACTTATGATGATATTTTCTAGTTCCATTCATTTGCCTTCAAATTTTATGATGTTCTTGTTTTTTTATTTTTAGTTTTATTTATTTTATATATGTGAGTACACTGTCCATCTCTTCAGACACACCAGAAGAGGGCATCAGATTCCATTAAAGATGGTTGTGAGCCATCATATGGTTGCTGGGAATTGAACACAGGACCTCTTAACCACTGATCCATCTCTCCAGCCCTCAATGTCCTTCTTTAAAATAGCTGAGTAGTATTCCATTTTGTAAGTGAACCACATTTTCTATATCCATTCTTTTGTTGAAGGATATCTGGGTTGTTTCCAGTTTCTGGCTATTATGAATAAAGCTTCTATGAACATAGTTGAGCAAGTGGCCCTGTGATATGATAGAGCATCCTTTGTGTATATGCCCTAGGAGTAGCATAGCTGGATCTTGAGGTAGAACTATTCCCAGTTTTCTGAGAAACCACCAGATTGATTTCCGAAGTGGTTGCACAAGTTTGAACTCCCACTATCAATGGAGGAGGTTATCCCTTGTTCCACACCATAGCCAGAATATGCTGCCACTTGAGTTTTTGATCTTAGCCATTCTGATGGGTATAAGATGAAATCTCAGAGTTGTTTTGACTTGAATTTATCTGATGACTAAGGAAGTTGAACTTTTCTTTAAGTGCTTCTAGGCCATTAAAGATTCCTCTGTTGAAAATTCTAGGTTTAGCTTTGTACTCCATTTTTAATTGGGTTATTCTAGTTATTGGTGTTTAACTTCTTGGGTTATTTATATACTTTGGATGTTAGTTCTTTGTTGGATGTAGGCTTGGTGAAGATCCTTTACAATTTTGTATCACTATGAGATTTTTGTTTTGCTGTTATCATGTTAGATTTTAGGATTTTACTCAAAAATTTTCCATGTATTTTTGTAAAATCAACCAATGATTTATTCTATTGTCTTTGTTAATATTATCATCATACTGAATCTTAATTATTATTCTTTATTTTATTTTGACATACAAAAGAAACTGTCATTAGCATAATACAAATAAATTTAATTGAATTTATTTTTGTTTTTAATTTATGTATATGGTTTTTTTATTTTTAAAGTGGTAGAAAAGAAGGGTTTTGAAGTGATCAAGGACACAAGAAGAGCTACAGAGTCAACCAACTTTGGCCCTTGGGGACTCACAGAGACTGAACCACCAACCAAACAGCATTTGTGGTCTGGACTTGAGTCTCCTACACTTACATAGCAGAAGTACAGCTTGGTCTTCATGCATGTGGGTCCCCTAATGACTGGAGAAGGGAATGGCTCCGATTCTGTTGCCTGCCTTTGGGTCCCCTTCTCCTAGCTGGGCTACATTTTCTGGCTTCAGTGGGAGAGGATGTGCTTAGTTTTCTGGGACTAGATGTGCCATGGTGGGATGGTACCCAAGAGGGTCTGCCCCTTCTCCTCAGAGAAGGACAGGGATACTGTGGGAGGGGTTTATGAGGGTAGAATTGGGAGGAGAGGAGGGAGACTGTAAAGTGAATAAATATATTAATGAGAAAAGAGGGTTTTATAATTAGGGAGTGAGATGAGGAAAAATACAATAGGAGGGAGGAGAGTAAATCAACAGTAAAGATGTCTGAAAAAGCCATAAAGAATCATTATTATTAACTATCTACCTAAAACCACTAATACATGTACTTCTGTGCGTAAATACACTATATAGTTCCAATGGAAAAAAATTTCATTTGTGCTGACAATACTCCCTTTAAGAGCCAAAGTTCATCTAACAAAAATTCTACCAGATATGAGAAGCTCTCTTTAGAGTTGTTGGTCAGAGTTTTTAATAGACAACTAAAACATTTATTGCTGTTAGTTGTTCCTCAATAGATAGAAAGCAAGTCCCCATTGTTTAAGACACACACAGGATGCAAAAACCTTTATCCTGGAACTTACCAGAATGTCTGCTCTTGACTAGTTTTCATGGTACCAGAATACCCCATGCAAGTTTCCAAAGGTGGGAAGCAACTCAGATCCATACTCGGCTATGATGCCTATGAACCACAAGGATGACCAACACTTTGGTCTTCCTTTTTCTTTAGCTTCATGTGCTCTGTGAGTTGTATCTTGAATATTCCAAGATTTTGGGCTAATATCCACTTATCACTGAGTACATTCCATGTGTGGTCTTTTGTGATTGGGTTACCTCACTGTACTGGCTGGTTTTGTGTGTCAACTTGACACAGGCTGGAGTTATCACAGAGAAAGGAGCTTCAGTTGGGGAAGTGCCTCCATGAGATCCAGCTGTGGGGCATTTTCTCAATTAGTAATCAGAGGGGGAGGGCCCCTTGTGGGTGGTACCATCCCTGGGCTGGTAGTCTTGGGTTCTATAAGAGAGCAGGCTGAGCAAGCCAGGGGAAGCAAGCAAGCCAGTAAGGAAAATCCCTCCATGGTCTCTGCATCAGCTCCTGCTTCCTAATCTGCTTGAGTTTCAGTCCTGGCTTCCTTTGGTGATGAACAGCAATGCAGAAGTGTAAGCTCAATAAACCCTTTCCTCCCCAACTTGCTTCTTGGTCATGATGTCTGTGCAGGAATAGAAACCCCGACTAAGACAAATTGGTACCAGTGTAGTGGGGTATTCCTGTGACAACCTGACCATGTTTTGGGGAGGACTGTGGAAGGACTTTGGAACTTTGGGCTGGATGATCCATTCGGTGTTAAGAGCTCTGTGGAATGTTCTGTAGGAGCTTGGAAGATAATGTTGAAAACATTGCAGAAGCTGGAGGCCTGACTTGTGAAATTTCAGAGGGAAGATTAAAGATTCTTATCAGGGCCATGTTTCAATTGTAAAGATTCTGTGTCTTTGGTTAGCTGGGGCTGAAGAATCAGCTGTGATTAACAAGATACCAGAACTGCTTAAGCAAACCTTTGTGTTACTGGGACTATTGATGCTGGTTAGCTGGAGCTAAGAAATTAGCGGTGATTAAGAAGAAACCAGCATCACTGAAGTGAAATCTTCTGGGAAGTGTTTTCTGAGAGCACAGAGAGTCTGTTCCAGAGATAGCCACAGTTGTATTTTGTGCTGTGGCTGGACTTGGTACTGTTTAAGAGTCACCCAGGTGGTACTGGTTTTAAATGCATGAAGGAGTCATGAAGAGCAGCTGAGGCTCTTGGCACAGTGAGAGGCCACGGAAGGCCATTGATGAAGGTGCAGCCTCAGTTGCAATTGATGGCCCAGGACTTGAAGGAGTCATGCATAGGAGCAGAGGCTTGTCACCATGAAGAGAGCCAATGAGAGGCTATTGGTGAAGCCTAATTACAGTGGAAGATAGCAGTGTTTTGGAGATGCCAATACCATGAGATGACCACCAAGAACAGCAACAGCAGTAGAGTACAGGCAGCTGGAGCCTAGAAGACAAGCTATGTACTACAAAGGGCAGATCTGGAGAAGTGACCCAAGCCCTTGGAGGAGCCCGGAAGTTCATGAGTTGGATCCCAGACATTGAACCATTGGAGTTTGAGTTTTGCTTTTGGTTGTGACTGTGCCCTGATATGTTTCCCTCTTGGAGGAAGGAAAGTATTTTAGTGGAGCCCACAGTTAAGAGATTTTGAATTTCTAAAAGACTTTTAATTTTAAAGATATTGGACATTTTAAAGTGATTGAGCTTTTAATATGTAAAGACTGTGGGACTTTTAAAGTAATTTAGATCTTGGGGATGATTAAGAAAGTAAGGGTTGAGGCTTAATAGTGATGTGTTTGTGTGTCAAGTTGACAAGGGGTCAATTGTACTGGCTGGTTTTGTGTGTCAACTTGACACAGGCTGGAGTTATCACAGAGAAAGGAGCTTCAGTTGGGGAAGTGCCTCCATGAGATCCAACTGTGAGGCATTTTCTCAATTAGTGATCAAGGGGGAGGGCCTCTTGTGGGTGGTACCATCCCTGGGCTGGTGCTCTTGGGTTCTATAAGAGAACAGGCTGAGCAAGCCAGGGGAAGCAAGCAAGCCAGTAAGAAACATCTCTCCATGGCATCTACATCAGCTCCTGCTTCCTGACCTGCTTGAGTTCCAGTCCTGGCTTCCTTTGGTGATGAACAGCAATGCAGGAGTATAAGCTGAATAAACTCTTTCCTCCCCAACTTGCTTCTTGGTCATGATGTTTGTGCAGGAATAGAAACACCGACTAAGACACTCACTCAGGATGATATTTTGATTTGTTTAAGAATTTCATGAATTCATTGTTTTTAATAGCTGAGTAGTAGTATTCCATTGTGTAAATATACCACATTTTCTGTATCCATTCCTCCCTTGAGGGACATCTGGTTTTTTCCAGGTTCTGGCAATTATAAATAGGGCTGCTATGAACATAGTGGAGCATGTGTCCTTATTACATGCTGGGGAACCCTCTGGGTATATGTGCAGGAGTGGTATAACAGGATCCTCCAGTAATAACATGCCCAGTTTTCTGAGGAATCACCAGACTGATTTCCACAGTGGTTGTACCAGATTGCAATCCCACCAGCAGTGGAGGAGTGTTTCTCTTTTCCCACATCCTTGCCAGCACCTGCTGTTTCCTGAGCTCTTGATCTTAGCCATTCTGACTGGTGTAAGGTGAAATCTCAGGGTTATTTTCATTTGCATTTGCCTGATGACTAAGGATGTTCAACATTTCTTTAGGTGCTTCTCATCTCTTTAGTATTACTCAGTTGAGGATACATTATTTAGTTCTGTACCCCATTTTTTAATAGGGTTATTTGGTTCTTTGGAGCCTAACTTCTTGAGTTCTTTGTATATATTGGATATTAGCCCTCTGTTGGATGTAGGGTTGGTAAAAATCTTTTTTCCAAATAGTTGGTTGCCATTTTGTCCTATTGATATTGTCCTTTGCCTTACAGAAACTTTGTAATTTTATGAGGTCCCATTTGTCAATTCTTGATCTTAGAGCATAAGCTATTGGTGGGCATAAGCTTCAGGAAAATTTCCCCTGTACTCATGTACTCAAGGGTCTTCCCCAGTTTATTTTCTATTAGTTTCAGTGTGTCAGGTTTTATGTTGAGGTCCTTGATCCACTTGGAGTTGAGCTTTGTACAAGGAGATAAGAATGGATCGATTTGCCTTCTTCTGCATGCTAACAGCCAGTTGAACCAGCACCATTTGTTGAAAAAGCTATCTTTTTTCCACTGAATGGTTTTAGCTCCTTTGTCAAAGGTCAAGTGACCATAGGTGTGTGGGTTCATTTCTGGATCTTCAATTCTATTCCATTGATCTACCAGTCTGTCACTGTACCAATACCATGCAGTTTTTTTTTTTTATCACTATTGTTCCATAGTACTGCTTGAGGTCCAGGATACTGATCCTCCCAGAAGTTCTTTTATTGTTGAGAATAGTTTTAGCTATCCTGGGTTTTTTGTTGTTCCAGATGAATTTGAGAATTGCTCTTTCTAACTCTATAAAGAATTGAGTTGGAATTTTGATGGGGATTGCATTGAATCTGTATATTGATTTTGGCAAGATGGCCATTTTTACTATTCTAGTCCTGCCAATCCAAGAGCATGGGAGATTTTTCCATCTTCTGAGGTCTTCTTCGATTTCTTTCTTCAGAGACTTGAAGTTCTTGTCATACAAATCTTTCACTTGTTTGGTTAAAGTCACATCAATATGCTTTATATTGTTTGTGACCACTGTGAAGGGTGTCATTTCCCTAATTTCTTTCTCAGCCTGTTTATCTTTTTGAGTATAGTCTCTGCTATTTCTTTAAGGGAGTTAGTTATTTATGTCCTTCTTAAAGTCCTCTATCATCATCATGAGAAGAGATTTTAGATCTGAATCCTGTTTTTTCCAATGTGATGGTGCATCTAGGACTTGCTATGTTGGAGAACTGGGTTCTGATGATGCCAAGTTACCTTGGTTTCTGTTGCTTATGTTCTTATTCTTGCCTCGTGCCATCTGGCTATCTCTAGTGCTACCTGCTCTCACTATATCTGACTGGAGCCTGTCCTTCCTGTGATCCTGGTTGTGTCAGAACTCCTCAGAGTCCAGCTGTCTCTGTGGTCCTGTGATTCCAGGATCCTGTTATCTTGAGATCCTGGGTGTGTCAGAGTTCCAAGGAGTCAAACTGCCTCTGGAGCCCTGTGATCCTTGAGTGACCAAGTGCCTGTGATCCTGTGATCCTGGGTGTGTTAGAGCTCCTAGGAGTGGTGCTTCCTCTGGGTGATTTGGGACTGGCTGCAGAGTTTTGCCCAATGTCAACCAGCCCAGACCAGAAGGTCAGGCGGGGTCCCTTTGTCCCTGGATCCCTCTGGTCCCAGTTAGGCCCAGTTGTGTTGGGACAGATGTGGGGTCTTCCTCACCTCTGAACCTATGAGCCTGTTCATGTTAGAGCACCTGGGAGTGGATGTTATGGGACTGACTGCAGAGTTTGCCACCAAGTTGCCCTACAATCATCTTGTTCAGTTCAATTTTGCCTACAAGTAGGCAAATAGTCTCAATTGTCTAGCAGTGCCCACATAGGCCAGAAGAGGGCTTTGGATCTCCTGGAACTGTAGAGAGTTGTGAGCTGACTTGTAGGTTTGAAGAATTGAACCCAGGCTCTCTGGAAGAGCAACAAGTGCCCTAACCACTAGCCTCTATAGCCCCATGATAAGCTATTATTAAGTATTATTACAACGCAGTGAAATTCATCAGCAGACTCATCCTATCTGAAATAATCTTTTATTGTCTAACCTCTAGTCTCCCCTGTATGGTAATTTAAAGTTGGAATCCTCAGGGTTAGCAGATGAAAGGATTAAGAAAAAATAGTTTGGAATGAAAGAAAACAACTGTGAACAATTTTCTGTACAAGGTCAAATCCTACCCCAGAGTTCTGGGAAACCAGTTAGAACATTTCTGGGAATTGACATTTGAAGCGTGTTGAAATTAACTACTGCGGTGATTTCTTATTCTGTTTGCCTAAAGTCTATATAGTCTACATTTGGCCAACATGGAGCTTACATAAAGATTTTTTAAAATGTCACAATATGCTTTCGTTCAGTAAACACAACCCCAATAAAACACCACTGAAGCAGTCATCAAATGAATAAATTGAGAAAAAAAACCACCTCATTCAAATAACACCATTTTCAAGAGTAACACTGAAAAATCCTGAAATAAAAATCTCATTTTATACTCTTTGCTTTTTCTGGGATGTTATGAGTTTTAGTTTTTCTACTATATTTTTTCCTACAAGTCTTGTTTTTTAGATTTAATAAGTGATAAAATAATATAAAAACATTTTCATATTCCTATTAAATAGTGAAAGAGAAGGAAATGGTTGACCATTGAACACTGCTATGTGTGAAGCACCTTATACAATGCCCTTAAGTTCTTCCCAGAGTGCCAGGAAGTGGGAATTACATACCCTTCAGAGATCATGACTCTGATGCTCTTTAGCTGAGGGGTTTTATAGCTTGTCCAAGGTTGAATGGTTACTAAGTTTGGGAGGAACAACTTCGACAAATCAAGTCCACATGTCCTAGACTGTATAACTCCTGTGTTTAGCTCCTATGTTCACGTTTGCCTCAGAGAATGGTTTTCAGGTCTGAACTAGATAAATTAAGATAGAGAAAGTAAGAGAGTTGCTCAAGCAATGCAAATAGTAGTTACACTTAATGGAAGGAAAGTGTGTGATTAACAACTCTTGAGACTTAACAACTACGACCAACTCTTGGAACCGGGTGCTGGGCATTCTTTCACCTTATTTGCTTTTTACTCTCTTAGAATTTTGAACTTTATTTTTTCCTCTTTCCACTTGATAGATGAGGAGATGAGACTCTGAGTAGTAACACACTTTGCTCCAAGTCACAGCTTGGAAACTACAGAACTTGGACTCAGATTTATGTGACTCTTAAGCACAGACTTTTAACACTTCATCTTCTCTTGTCTCTGTGATTTTAACATTAAATTACCCAAGGCTTTTACTTTCATTTGTTACTCCAAAGCTGCACTGCTAAAGTAATACCCTGCAATCACTAGGAAACAATTTATATGAGTTTACTTCAGGTTCTAACTACCAAGGGTTTTGATGGTGATGACAAATTACCAGGGGCCATAATAGCTTAATTGTGAAAGATAAAAGATACTTGTTTGATAAAATGAATATATACTTGTATTAAATCCTTGTCAACTATAAGTCTGATCTTTTGGCTGTAAAATGTGATTGTAGCACATTTTAGAAATTGATTTGGATATAGCTATTAGAACATGCTCAGAATTCAAAGGAGTACCCCAAGCTATGGTCCAGAGAAGTTTCCATATTGAACTTTTAAAAAATGAATGAAGTGACTTCAGTTTCCCACCTTCTCTGTCCCCAATCCAATCCTCCTCTGTTACTCTTCAGAAAAAAGGAGATCTTCCAAGGTTATCAACAAGCTCTGGCATATCAAGTTGAACTAAGACTAGACACATCTTCTCCTATTGAGGGTAGTAGATAAGGCAGTTCAGTTAAGGGAAAGGGAAACAAAGGCAGGTAACATTCAGAGACAGCCCCTGCTCCTGCTGTTAGGAGTCCTGCCTGAAGACCAAGCTACACAACTGTAACATATTCACATTTAACTTTTAAAAATGACTTATTTATTTATGTTTATCGATGTTTTGCATGCATGTACATTTGTACACCAAAGGGGTATGAAATCTTATAGGATTACAGTTATAGACAGTGTAGACCACTATGTGAATAGTGACAATTGAACTCTGGACCTCTAGAAGAAAACCAGTGCTCTTAACTGCTAAGCCACCTCTCCAGTCCTTCACAGTGATTTGGAGGGCTTTTATGTTTGGCACAATTCAGTGCTGGATAGTGAGCAGTTTGAGTGGGAAGCAGAATCAATTCATAGGTAACTGCTTATTCTCTTTCCACCATGTTTATGGAAGAAGAACAATGATCAAATGCAAAGAGTACTAAAGTTAATAAATGCAGTTTATTTTAGAAGTTGAGAAAACAATAAATGAAAATAGGATGGCAACAAATGTGTAATGAAGAAATCTTACCTTCTCAGAGTAGCTCTGCCAGGATAGAAATAAGTCTAATGCACAGTGTAGTTGAACTCTGGTTACCAGATGGCCTCTTAGCAAGAAAAACCAGCATTCTCTAAAATGAAAGGCCAAAGAGCACATGCCAATGAGAAAATTATGAATGCTGTAGAGGATGGGAACATTGGTAGAATGTTTGCCTAGCATGTAGGAAAACTATGGGTTTGATTTTCAGTACCTTATATCTTTATAATATTGACTTTCTTTTCAGTACACAATGTTGCCTTTAATCACAATTTATTTAATACTTACAGAATTATGACAGCCAGGCTTTCTCTGGCTAATGTTTGAATGATTTATTTTTTCTATTTTTAATAATAAAGTTACAATTTTGTGTCCTTTTATGTTTTTAAAATTTATAACACATTTATTTGTGTGCATGTATTGTATGTCTATGAGGTCAGAGGACAACTTGTGGGAGTTTATTCTTTCCTTCCACCATGTGGGTCCTATAATTGAACTCACAATATCAGGTTTGGCTGCAAGCACCTTCATTGGCTAATCCATCTCACCAAACCTGAAACTTTATGTTAAAGGTATATGTTTCTAATTCCTTTGGGTATATAGCTAAGAGAAGGACTCCTGAGATTATAGGTGGCCATTTTTAATATTTTGAAGAGTTGCCAAGCTGGCTCTCAGTGACTTTCCATTAATCTCTCCGTACAGTGAGATACTATATCACAGTGTCTTATCACCCGTGACTTTGTAGTAAAATTTAAATTAGGAAAGAATGTCTTTTAACTCCATTTTCTTTTTTGAGAGTCATTCTTCCTCTCATTTGGGTTAATTTAGGAATATATTAGAGACTAGTTGTATAGACCAGCAGCAGAAAAAAAAAACTGTAGGGTACAAAGCTCTAGATTTATTCTCCAGACTTCTCTTCCTCCAAATTAATAATGATAGAAATTGGCCTACTAATACTTGCTTATACATTTTTTTGAGACAGGGTTTCTCTGTAGTCCTGGCTGTCCTGGAGCTTACTTTATAGACAAATCTGTTCTCAAACTCAAAGATCCACTTTCCTGTGCCTGTGTTGGGATCAAAGGTATATGCCACCACCACCCACCCAGTTATTTTCTTTTGCTAGAAGGTGAAAGGTTACCCTAGAGTTTCTGACATACATATATGGATTACATGACTGTAATACAAATTATTTTGCCATATCCACATAGACACCTTAGACCACCTTTGTTTTATTATTTTTATTTAATATGCATTCTATAAAAATTCTATTACATATGAAGTAAAATTTATTTATTTTAGCACACTTGAGCCCATTCTCTTTTCCTCATTTGTTCTCTGCATTTGCATTGCTATGTTGGATCCTTTTCTTCTGTTTGTAGAGTTCCTTGTGCATTGCAGGACTTTGAATGACTGTAAGTCCTAGAAGTTTCGTTCATCATATGATTTTTATGATGTAGTCATGTTTAAGCAGTTATCACCACAGGAGTCTTTCTTTTACTATTGCATTGTACCTCAAAGCAGAGGCAGATGATTTTTTGTTTTGTTTTTCCAAACATGAGTTTACTCAGATTTCTTTTCATTTTGTTTAATATTTTTTCATTAACTTGTTCTCTCATATATCTCAACCATAGTTCCCCTTTTGCCTCCCACCTCCTCCATCTCTCCCCAACCTCCTCCTTCCCCATCTACTCCTCCTCTGTGTCCCTTCTGAATAGAGCAGGCCTCCCATGAATATCAACCAAACATGGCATATTGAATTGCAAGATTAAGCACCTCTCCTTATATTAAGGTTGGACAAATCAACCCAGAAAGAGGATAAGGGTCCCCAATGCAGGCCAAAGAATCAGAAACAGCCCCTGATCCATCTGTTAGGAGTCCCACAAAAATACCAAGCTATACAAATATAACATATAAATAGATGGCCTAGATCCCATGCAGGCTCCTTCATTGTTGGTTCAGTCTTAGTGAGCCCCTGTGGCCACAAGTTAGTTGACTTTGTAGCCTTTCTTGTGGCATCCTTGACCCCTCTGGCTCCTACAATTCTTCTCCCCTTCTTCAGCAGGATTATCCAAACTCTGCCTAATGTTTGGCTCTGGGGTCTCTGCATCTGTATCCATTAGTTGCTGCATGAAGTCTCTCTGATGAAAACTGGGTTAGGTACCAATTTACAAGTATAGCAGAGTAACATACCATTAGGTATCATCTCATTTACTTTTTTCAAAGGCATGTGCCTTTCACATTCAATTGTAATCTATGTGAATATAGTAAGAACATTCTCTTTTTTTGATTATTGTCAACTGTCTGACAGTTAATGGGTTACTCATAAATAAATATTGAGATAATGTCTATGAAGACCTTTTCATTTGGTAGGCATTCAATAAAATGTTAGCTTCCTTTCATAATCTTAAGGCTTTGATCTCTGTTAAGTGCTTATCACACTAGAGTGGAGGTTAAAATTCATGACTGTTATGGTGGCTTTTTGAATGTCTCAGAATGGAGGCTTTCATAGACAGTGTCAAGAACTTCTACAGTGCAGTAGTAGTAGTGGGAGGTAGGAGGCTGATTTCAAACTACACCAGATTTATAGGAGCTGAGCTTGATCAGAGAGTTTATAGTATTCATTCTTTTGGTTTGGAGAAGTGGGTTGTGTCAGTGGATGATTTGAGAAGGAACCACGTTTGCTTTCAGTTGCTGAGGCAAGGTAAGTGGTCATTTTGCTATTTATAAATTACAGGTAGAGGATGCAGTAATCGTGATCAAAGACCTCTGCCAGAATCTTCAGATGAACTGAGATGCACTGAGAGAACATAGTACAAAAAGTGCAGCATAAAATGACTATAGAGATAAAAGGGACAGCACAGGTCACCACTCTGTACAAGTTAGATTACAAGATTTTTGACACAAACAATAGTATACAAGTAGCCTGGCTGGATATGCATGTCAGGCTCTTAAAAAGAAATTAGTTGCTGCATCCCTGCACCATAGATTCAAGAGTCCCATTTGTATGGGATAGCTAGTTACAAATCAGCTAGCTGCTGTGGTTATCAATTGTGACATAAATGGAGAGAGCAAAGAGTTTATGTCTGGTCATCTTTCAGAAAGAGATCTAAGAAAAGTCCATTGGCTTCTCTGAAGTTCTTGTTATTCTTCCTAAAAGCTGTGCCTTAGAAGATAAGTATCATATTGTTTCCAAAGATATTATATAATAACAGATAAGGTGAGGGGAATTTTTGAGTAGTTCAACAGTTATGGTCTTACTATAGTATAGCAGTTGCCTTTGCTTCCCAGCTTGGGAACTAAGTAGGAGTCCTCCTCCTACTTCCCCCATAGTTTAGTTTGACATATAAGTACAGTACTTTATAATGGAGCCACTTACAATTCATTTCCATATTTGCATCTCCCAGAATCATTTGGGATGGACTTTGAGTCCCAATTGTGTGGAAAGCAAAAGTCTGAGTCCTCCCATTCAACCCTGCCAATTCAGGAGATGTGTTGATTAGTATTTGTTGAACCATTTTAGACATCTACACAAACAATTGACAATTTAAAAGTTTTGGTTTTCTAAAAAGGAAATGACTGTATATTTTTGAGCTTCTTTTCTGGGTCAAAAGACTCACTTTCTCAAATATTTAATTAGACTTGTGTGTAGTAACTGTCTTGAACTCTGCTTTCATCTGAGAAAACCTGTCAGAGTAAAATACATCTTAGAATAAAAATATCAAAAAATAAAGGTAGAGGTGACTTTCTTGACTTTGTAATTTCCTGTAGAGATAGCTTTCCTAATCAAGTGGAAGAAATGAGTGGCAAGGAAGGCCAGACTTCAGAGTAAAAAGGGCAAACGTGATTATGAATCCATTGCTGAGCCACGTTTTCCTCCTACGATGTTGCTCACTTTCCTTGTATTGCATCTTTTCTGTTTTTATTGGCAGTGAACTACTAGATGAAAGGAATAATCAGACTTGGTCATTTTGTTTATTTGCATAATTCATTTTTTCATATGGAAATTGAATTGTCAGTAGTATGTCATCGAAAGCTTGGTAAGGTGGAAAAAGTATCAGGCCTACAGAATTGTCTTTGTTTCTTTTCTAGAGACCAAGGTGCTGAGGACACTGATGCCCAGACAACTATTTCTCATTCTTGACATTACTGTTTTAGTGCTAACATTTTGTTTTTATTACTCTCTTTTTTTAATTTAAATAACTGAACAGTCACCTGAAGTTTCATTTTATTCAATGATTTTTACCTTGTGTATATACATTTTACATATTTGTTTAAGTTTGTGTTATGGTGCCTTACTTTCATACATATCTATGCACCACATGCATGTCATGCCCGAGTAGCCCAGAAGATGGTGGAGGATCCCCTGAGACTGGACCTAAAGATATTGACAGCTGCTGTGTTGGTGTTGGGAATCAAACCTAGGTTCTCTGCAAGAGCATCAAGTGTTCTTAACCACTGAGCTATCTCTCCACTCCCCTTGTATATATACTTTAATTGATCCAATCAAATCCATATGATCAAGTAATGTTCTTTGGTTATTGCTCATGACCTAAGTATTCTGGCTTAGGATCCTGGGAAAGAATAGAGAATAGGATGGCCATAACTCCTAATTTCACAGAACAGGCAGACCTTTATATATCAGGGAGACAGATTTTAACAAAATAGGAAGTGTATAATATACTGGTGATAAGTATTTTGGGATAAAGACAGTGAGTGTGATGGAGTGATCATGTGGTGTATGGGAGAGGGTATCATTTGGTAATCTATGGAGAAGGGAGACCTCACTGAAAAGGCACCGTTTGAATGATGATGTTCCGGGAATGAAACAAGCAGAAATCTAAGGAAAAGAATATTCCAGGTTAGGTAGGACAGTCAGTGCAAAGGCTCTAACTTGAGCCTATGGTGGCCAAGTTGCCCAGACTCTATGTCTAGAGAGAGGGAGGAATATTCTCATAGGAGACAGTTTTAGAGACCGTATAACAATCAAGATTATGGAAGGTCTTATAGGCCAATATGAAGACTTGAGTAATTATTTTGCAGAGAAATTATACATACTATAGTGATCACTCTGTCACACAGAATGAATGGTCAAGAGCAGAGACAGACCAATGAAAATGCTGTCCCTAAAATTTGGTGGCTATATCAGGGTGATATAGAGGAGGACAGGAAAAACAATAGGATTCTGGTTGTAATCTGAAAATACCAAAAAAATACATAAATAAATAAATAAAAAAAGAAAATACCGCAGATACATTTTTACAGATCTTACTGTTGAGACATACAGTGTGCAAAGAAAAGATGTAAATGCCTATTGATATACTGAAGTGGCAGTAATGAGGAGGTAGCTGCAATCAATTATCTGTCTTCTAGACAGTATGTCTCTATTCGGGTATTGCTTGTGATAGATAGAATTAAAGACAGAAGACAAAGGAAAGCATAAGGACAAAGGGAAGCAGACCCAAAGCAGCTCTGTGGTAGAACACTTGAGTGGTGTCTTTGAAGTCTTGGGTTTAATTGTCAATAGCACAAACGGAAAGAACAGAAGATGTCCAAAGACTGGGGCCTTCTAATAGTTTAAAGGCCAAGTGGATATAGGGTAACTAGGAGAGGTCATTGAAAAAGAGAAGCCAGTTTGGGGATCCAGGAGGACCCAAGTGTGAGCCAGACAGAGAGAATGGGTGGAGAACCAAGTTTGTTTCTAGAAATTCCATCACTCTATTAGGCCTTGACTACTCCCTGGTATGAAGGCTGTCCCAGACAACTGTCTGTTAGTGACTCTCAATTTGTCTTCAAAGTTTAGTGGGAGATAATTCCCTCATAGTTTGCTTGACTAGAAGGTGGTGCCAGGGAGATCATATCAGTGGCTGGCCATGTGTCAAAGCAAATATTACAATGGAACCAATTTTTATTTTAGCGAGTGCAGCACTTTATGGTTAAGACATTGCTGCTTTCCATTCCCAGGATGGGTCAATTTGCAATGGCGCCATTTTTTTTTTTTCCTGTATGTGTGGGAAAGGAGCAGTATGAAATAGGATAGAGTTAGGAAGTTTCACACTGGGGAGGCAAGGCTAACTGGTTGAACATATGATACCATTTGCTTTGACATTCAACAACAGGTCACATAAAACTAGACTCAAGGGCTACTTTCATTTTGTCATCATTAAATGTCATGTCACCACTGACAACTTCGAAGCAGATTTCATATCCGCACTTGTTTGAAGAGCCGTTTTTGATATCCAGACCTCTTCTAAAGCAGAAGGTTAAGACCATGTGTATTGCAATAGCCTAACTTTTACTTTGATGCCTTTTGAGTTTTACTTTGCCTGAACTGACCTGCCAGTGTCTGTCCCTCGTAAGAATTAAAAATAGGTGAGATAGTATGCTGTCTGAGCAAGGCTCCAAGTCCCAGCTGAGCTGCGTAAAGCACAATGGAATTTCAGCATTCTTGTTCCTACCTAGGATTAGTACTAATTAATTTTCACTGCCTTTCTACTTCTGAGAATTTTGCTTGCAAAGGCCCATTTCTAAAATATGGCCTGGAGCAGACTTAAGCATAGTCCTTTAATTGGTGCAAGTGAGCAACAGTTGGACTTTGAGAATTGAGTTCTTCGGTGGTTAACCAGAGTGCATAGTGACAGCACTAATTGCCTCTTAGCTCCCAAATGGAGTGAGGGAAGGGAGAAGGCAAGCAGACCCATGCCGGCGGATTGAACTATTCCAAGTATTGTTTCTGGGATTTGTTTCTTCAAGTGACTCTTGCTTTGAAAACAAAATACTTGGATGAAGAACAGGACATGTAGCAGTTAGACTGCATATTTTTACAATATAATTTGGTATAAATTTCCAAATTCTGGTTTCTGTATATAATGGAAAAGGCATAATTCTTGGCCTTTCAGATGTGGTTATTTCTTTCTTGCCTTTTGGGGGCTAGGCTTATCAAATTTAGACACTTCTTGCTTTACATACTGGAATATTTTCCTGGTTACTTTATATGCTCTCACAAACAGAAGGTTCTGGTTAATGAGATCTTTTCAGTCTAAAAGATAACAATTAAGTTAGTAGAAAAATAAGATGATTATAGTGTAGTGTGTGTTCTCTGAGATGTCACATATATGGAATGAATTGTGCTCTTAGGCAGGTAAAGTGTGTGTGTGTGTGTGTGTGTGTATATATATATATATATATATATATATATATATATACATATATTTATACATATATACATATATATGTGTATATTCCATTCATAAATATATACTATGATCTATGATGGCTCTAAGAGAAATCGTGTTGGGAAAGACCCTGACAATGCCAGCATCCTTCCCCTCTGCGTAGTGCTGGATTTGAGGTCCTACTGTCATTTATGATTAGGAGACAAGCTGGGCATCATACAGACTGAGCTAGTTGTATTTATATACTTAGGAGTATGTACATGTATATATACATGATAGTCTTTATATATGTAACAACATTTTATAAAAAAGTTACCATGAATTTGAAAGAGCAAAGGTATTGATCCATGAGTGGGGCTGGAATGAGGGAAAGGAAAGGGGGCATGTTGTAATTATATTATAATCTCAAAAACGTTATTTAAAAGGGTAACTTCTCTGTGCATGAGAATGGATTTCCTCAGAAAAATGCTAATTTTCTTTAATAAATTATCTGAAATCTTGTGGATTTCTTTTGTACTAATTTTCTTTTCCTTTTAAACTTCAGAAAATTATTCTAGTTAGGGCTACATTTATTCTCTCTCTCTCTCTCTCTCTCTCTCTGGTGTATTAATGCAAGTACAGATATGCTTGTCTATCCATGCATGTTTAGAAGTAGAGAGTTGATATCAGGATGTCCTTCTCCATCACTTCAATATATTTTTTGAGACAAGGTTACTCAGTGAATCTGGAGCTCACCAAATAGTAGATTGGCTAAACTGTTCACTATTGAAAAATTTCTGTCTCTAAATGCTGGAATTACAAGCACATACCACAATGCTACTATACCTAACTTTATTATTATTATTATTATTATTATTATTATTATTATTATTATAACATGGGCAGTAGGGATCTTGAAATCACACCTTCTTGCTGTACAGCATGCAAACTGAGCTACCTTCCCAGTCCCTACTTTCATTTTTGTTAGCAGGTTGATTGGGGGCTACTTTAAATATGTGCCCATGCCTTAACTACTAGAACTTACAAATGTGGCCTTTGTAAAAAATTAATGTAAGGAGCTCATGATGAGATCATTATAGATTATCCAACTGGGCCCTAAATCTAATGATAAGTGTTTTTATATGGGACAAATAGGGGATAACAGGGGAACAAAGCAGAAAGACCCATCGACAAATGGAGGAAGATTGGAGTGATGTGGACAAAAGCTAAAGCATGCTACCAGAATCTAAAACTGTCAAAGAAGTGATTCTACAGCCTCCACAGGAAGTCTAGCCTTGGTAGTTCCTTGCTTTTGAAATGCCAGCCATTTGAATTATGGAAAAGTATTCTTTTTTGTGGTTGTGAACTTATGGGAGTTTGTTACCATAACCACAAGAAACCAATCCTTGCTGTCCTGGGCTGGGTTGCAGGCGGCTTCTCACTGCACAGGAGCATCTGACTAGGGGTGGGTGGATCTTGCTTTGCTCAGCATTGCTCCACTGTTTCCACCATCTTCAAAGGACTGTGCTGAGCTCTGTCTCCAATTCGCTGTCCATTTCCTTCTTACTCACCTTTTCTTTGTTCGCATTTGTGAGACCTTCCTTTTGATCACTCTGCCTGTGGTGACGTTACCTGTCATATGGTCCACCTGTCCTATGAGAGCTTGTCATCCAGTTTTGACAATTGTGCATCATTACTTGACACATTTATAAAAGAGCCTAAGCTCTCTGTATTTTCAAAGGGGAGCCAGTGACTTTGATCACCATTTAAATTATCTGCAGTATCTTAAAATCCACCCAAATGACACTAGTATCCAGATTATGCAGAATGATTATTTTCCCATTAGGAAAGAACAAAAAATTCTTTAAAGTAACATGGGAAGAAACGTTTCTCCAAATACTATGTGTAGAGAACTTGCATGCATTTTGTTGTTTCTACTTTTTAAGGAATTGGAGACCTGACACAGTCAATCATGCCAGCCTCCTGTCCCATGTCTTGGTGGTCCAGTGATCTGTGTGTACTTTGGTATTTGCTATTGTTCAGCCCTAGGCCTTTGTTCTAACCCTCTTGTCTGCTTGGATCAAACTTCTCCTCTCTTCTGGTCCTAGTAAGTGGATGCACTCTCTTTTACTCCCTTAATGTTTCAAACTTAGCTTAAGAGTTATTTGGAAGAACTTTTTCTGGTCCCTGAGCCTGTGCTCCGTACCAAGCCTGTTTCCTTGTGTTTCCATTTCACCATGGCCTTGAAAAAAAATCTCTGATCAATTCTCAATGGTTATAGGTATGATCTCTTTGTTGAAGTGGGGCATTTTGAAGTCCATGTGAAATGAAATGAACTAAACGCTATGAATGGAATATTTTCTATGGCTGAATAATCCCTTCAAAGAAAGGATATTAACATGCCAATGCCTTAGAAATATTTTGTTTTCTGCCTACTGGATCTGTAAGTAAAATCACCTGAGTGAAATATTAATTTTACTTTGCAACAAAATGGCAGAAGAAGATAATAAAAGCTGGACAAAGAGGCCTCTCAAATGTAAAAAAAAAAAAAATGCCTTTTTTTGAGTGGTTGTAAAAGGAATAGTCACAATATATTTGATTCTTTTGTACTATCCTGTGAATTGCTTGTATGGAGAAAGATCTGATTGCCCTGCAGTTACTGGATGATCAGCTCCTTAGATATTTGTGGAATGGACAAATCAACATGCTCCTCATGACCGCACCCTTTTGATTCAAGAGCTGTGAAGCCAGGAACAGAGCACATGCTTTGGGACTAGCTTTGCCCTTTGTCAGGATTAGTGTACTGGAGTCTTTCAGACAAGACCTGCTTATCACTCATCTCAGAAACATAAACACATGACAGGATTTTTAGCAGGGGAGAATGGGAAAAAGCAGGCAATGCTAGTTCTTTTTCAGTGTAGAAAAAGTATCAATAAAAGAGCTGTGTGCTGGAAGGCGATAAGGACACTGCACACAATGGGAGAAATCAATGCCACGTCCCTCTGTGGTCAATGAACACAGTGGTGCCAGAGGAGATTTTACTAAGGGACCAACCAATCAACTTTGATTCCTACCGCCCTCCACAGTGGGACCCAGACTTTCATGAATAACTGATGGAAGGTGCTGTACACAGGCACTGTCAAGCTGTATTGACTCTTGAGCACAAAATCTGAAAGCAGTCCTATAATTGTTTGGTCCCCAAATAGAAGAGGGCCAAAATATTATTTTCTAGCCAAGAAGTCCTGGAATAATGCCACATGTTGTCTTAGATCCGAGTCTTAGACTGGAAGAAGAATATAATTTATAGGTAGGGATGGAGAAAGAAGGATAAAGAGTATTGACCCTGGAAGGCAGTGATGTCTGGAGCCTAGATAAGCATAAGGGACAAACAAAGAGGAAAGCAAGATACAAGAGGTTGAATTAGTCCTCAAATAGTTTCTTAAGTGCAGCCTTCCTCTGCATTCCGTGGCATGCTTCACTTGGCCGGAGACATGCTCTTAAGGCAAGTCCCAATTCCCTAGACTGGCTGTGTTAGCTCAGGGTTAAAAACCATGAAGAATATGTTTCAAGTGGAGATGATCATAGAATGTTAAAGGGCAAATCTGAAGACTAATGATGTCTCTTTCATAAAGCATAGAACACCATACACTTCAACCAATGAATTCTGAACTCTACAGTTTGTAAACATGAGGTGCTCTCATGTTTACATGCAAAGAGGAGTACAAAGTAAATGTTATATTTCATACTTGCAGTACATATGTCCATGAGGAGAGACTGAAAATTGTGGGTCACATTTCAGTGAAAAGTAATGTAGAAGAGACTGGAATAATAATTCTAGATAGACCCCAAAGTTGCTCAGAGAGCTCTCATTCCGAACATGAGTTTGATCGCATCATATAGAACATTGTGGAAGTGTGGAAGTAAGTTAGGTCATTATATTCCTTTGAGTAAGGATTATGGGTATTAGTATCACAGAAGAAGAAGAAGAAGTATTGACAGATCAGTGTTCTACTGATGACTTGGAATTTTAGGGATGAAGTGGGGAGGAAACAAAGATTATAGTGAGTTTGCAGGCCTGGGTAAAGAGATGAATTATCACTAATAGAAACATAGTATCATTGATTCACAAGGGTCAGAAGTTCTGTGGGTTTTCAAAGTTGGTTATGCAGTGTTGGTTAAGTGTCTGAGTGAAGATATAAAAAATGTAGTTAGAAATGTGATTGATAGATAGATCTCACTGTGGCATTGCCTTTAGAGCCATCTACTTTCTTTATCCTGATGCTTGCCTGCTTCAAGTTGCAGATATTTTTGCAGTGAGTTTCTGTTAGCTCTATACAGAAAAGGACCCCTGTGTAACTGGAAAGAGCACAGGTTTATAATACTTTTAAAATATCAGTTA
This sequence comes from Apodemus sylvaticus, assembly GCF_947179515.1. Taxonomy (NCBI): domain Eukaryota; kingdom Metazoa; phylum Chordata; class Mammalia; order Rodentia; family Muridae; genus Apodemus; species Apodemus sylvaticus. The sequence continues at coordinate 136,643,181 of NC_067495.1, read as the reverse complement.
ACTTATTGTTGGAAGACATTCAGAGAGGTGGTTCTGTTAGTCACTGAGGAGATGAAATGATTGGGAGAGAACAATGGACTTAATTGTGTCTCTAGAAAGAATGTGTATTTGGAGTCCTAACACAAGTGCTTCAGAATACAAACTGTCTAGAAATAGGGTATTTTCAGAGGCAATCAAGTTAACATACGTTTATTAGGGCAAATCCTAATGCAGTATGACTGATGCTTTTATGAGGAAGGGTGGATTTGCAAACACAAGTCTGTGGGTTGAGAGGAGGTATTGTAAAGAGGCACATGGCCACACTAGTTAGACGATCCTGAAGCAGATTCTCCCTCAGAGTCTCAGAAGCAAACAACACAGCAGCTGGGCATATGGCTTAGTGAATAGGAGCACTTGCTATGCAGGCATAAAGACCTGAGTTGGAGCCGGGCAGTGTTGGTGCACACCTTTAATCCCAGCACTTGGGAAGCAGAGGCAGGAGCCACTGAGGTGGATTTCTGAGTTGACCAGCCTGGTCTACAGAGTGAGTTCCAGGACAGCCAGGGCTACACACAGAAACCCTGTCTCGAAAAAAACAAATCCAAAACCCCCCCAAAAAGGGGGCGGGGTCTCCAGCACCCATGTGGAAAATCTGGTTATGGTTACATAGGAGGGGAAGATGGGGAGAGACAGGGACATTGGTGAGGCTTCTTGGTTCTTGCTTTGTGTTCTCATATCTGCTAGGGAACCAAGACTATTACTATTGTCATGACATGTTAGGAAATTGGAGGCGACAAAGAAGATACCACTGATCAGGACTGCAAGGTAATATTGAGCTCATAAATCATTCCCAGCCCTAGGACTAGGAATACAGTTCAGTGGTATAGTACTTACCAAGCTTGTGTGAAGCCCTAAGTTCATTTGGTAGTACTACCACCACCACTGTCACGCTCACTACCACAACAATAAAACCAACAAATACTGTCCAAATATTAGTATTGTAATATGCAGTCAGATTTCTCACTTAAACTGTGATTATTTTAACCTAGAGGAGAAGTATCTACTTGACTCAGAAATGTGAATCATCTGTTATTGTATTATCTGGAACATGAGAACCCCTGAGTCACTACAAAGAAAACAGATACATAGATAATTCATGTTTGTTCTTAATAGATTTTGCCATCATGTTCCCTCTATTCACATGTCACAGGTCAAAAATAACCATAGGCACCTACTCAACTGCAACAGTAGAGCACATATACTTTGTACATCAGGGAGAATCAGCACACTAGGTACTAGAGAATCAGTCATGTTTGCTTGGGAAGGATGGAGTTTAAGCCTGGCAGAACAATGAGTGTATGAGCAGATCAAGAGAAATAAGGCAGAGAAAGAATTTAAAAAAGGAAAGAGAAGAGAAAAATGGGAAATACAATAGAAGATGGATGTGAAAAAGAGCACTGGACAGAGTGGACGTTACCTTGGAAAGGAGACATGCATTGCTCCATTTAAGATGTACAAGAGCAGAAGAGGGGGGGATGTTATAGAATAGGAAAGTTTCTTGTGATCATTATTAGCAGCATTATTCTGAGACATGACCTATCCTTCCCTTCTCCTCTTCAGATGTCTATTTACAATTCTTTCATACGAGAGTTCAGACTGTTCCAGCAGTTCCAAAATTAACACAAGTTGATTAGTCAACAGGACTGAATTAGCTTTCAAGAGTCCATTCTATCACTCTCTCCTTAAAGGAAAAGTTCAGGGTTGAATCAAAGTTCATATTTCAGTACTCATAGAGTACCGTTGACTGACAGTCTGGTTTTCCAGTTTGGAACTACATTTTCTTGTTAATGTTTTTGGAATAATAGTTGACCTGTATATTAGCATAGTATTACACCTTGATTATTGACTCTTGAGGCTTACAGAAAGAATGATGCTCCTGCTTTTGGCGTATTTACAGTTCAGAGTCATGAGATTTGTGATTCTAGTTTTTCAAGAGAACTTAACCTAGGACCATAAAACCTGACCAAAATAAAGGAGAAACTGTTTTCTACTTTTAGAAGCATGCACCAAAGATGGATTAGCCAGTCTGCAGAGCTATCCTTCTGCCATTTCTTATGGCTACCCTAGTTCTCTCATATCACCTTTGAGATGGCTGGCCTATTATTTTCTTCACTTGAAGGTACTCAGATTTAGGGAGAAATTCAGGAAAAGAGAAGCATTGTTGAACATTTGACATAATAACACAAGCCCTGATATACATGAATAATGTTATAATAATGTTCTGAAGTTTTAATTTCAAATATAACCCACATTTTCTCTTTCTTATAAATGTGTCAATTAACTAATGTATCACAGTCACTAGGGCCATATAATTAACAAGTTACTAAGTCAGTCTTGGATTCCAAAGAACTCATGAACTAGAGAGAAACTAGAACTTAAAACTATAAAGGAGGAGGAGAAGGAGGAGGGAGGGAGGGAGGGAGGGAGGGAGAGAGAGAGAGAGAGAGAGAGAGAGAGAGAGAGAGAGAGAGAGATTATTTTTTTATTCGATATAATTTTTTATTTATATTTCAAATGATTTCCCCTTTTCTAGCCCCCCACTCCCCGAAAGTCCCATAAGCCCCCTTCTCTTCCCCTGTCCTCCCACCCACCCCTTCCCACTTCCCCGTTCTGGTTTTGCCAAATACTGTTTCACTGAGTCTTTCCAGAACCAGGGGCCACTCCTCCTTTCTTCTTGTACCTCATTTGATGTGTGGGCTATGTTTTGGGTATTCCAGTTTTCTAGGTTAATATCCACTTATTAGTGAGTGCATACCATGATTCACCTTTTGAGTCTGGGTTACCTCACTTAGTATGAGAGAGATTATTTTTTCTGTTGCTTTCCATATGATCCCATGATTGTAGGTTCCAAGAATAGCAGAAAACAAGTGTAGCATATCTTTGGCTATTTTGTGGGCCCTTCTTTCTTCTACTCTTCACCATTTTCTTCCACCCCTTCAATCCCCTAACACTAGATAGGAGGGGAAAAAAGATAGATGGGAGTGAAAAAAGATCCCTGAATAAAGTCAGGGGTTGGAAAGGGGAACATGCTATTATTAGACTCATTCCTGTTGATTAGGGGCCTCAAGCTCCTTGCCGGCAAGCTCTTCACTGGCAGACTATCTAATTTCTTCTTCTGTTTGTTTCTTTTTTGCACAAAACTATTTAACAAACCACAACCACCAACAACCAACAACTAACCAACAACCAACCAATAACCCACACCTCTTTCAGGACTCTACATTTATATACCCTCTAAAAAGTCCCCAGAATTCCAAATATCACACAATTTCAGAAACTATTTGCAGCTGGCAAAATCACAGCCCTGATAGAACACAAGTCCACAGTCAGCTGCTGTGGACAATCTGAAGCCGCCCCACATCCCAACAACTGGGATCAAAATGAAAACACATTCTTGTAATATTTCTGTGTTTTTTTAAAGAAACAAAAATTCCAAAATTCTCACGACAGGAAATAAGGAATGCTTTCGCTAGGAGCTATTTGGAAAAGCTTTACAGATCATTTGACAGTCGGCTTTGGTCAAAAAAGATAAATTAGGATTCAAGGACTTTATTTTCTCCCAAATCTCTGCATCTTGATAAACACATCTATTTCCCTCTTAAGTTTTATAATCTCATTTCAGATCATCCAATCTTTCGGCTTTTCATTTTAGCCCTTATTATTAACACTAATACTCATGCTTGACAAGGACCAAGGGCTGACTCTTTTTTCCCCTATGACCACCAAATCTTTACCACTGCTCTGGAGACTGTCTCTGGATATAAGCCTACTCCTACTTCCCCTTTGCTGAATTTCTCTGTACAAATCATGCATTCTAGTGCTAGGGGACCTTCTTTACTTGGGACTATGTGATGCTGACGGTGCTCAAAAGCTTTGAAGATGTAAAGGAAAGCAGGATTGGAGAGAGAATGGTGGTTTATATCTAGTCCCTCAACTACTCAATAAGCCTCATGTGTTAACCTGGTCTTGAGAGAAAAGACTGGCTTTTCCTAATTAACCTGAACACTGTGGACTACTGGCAGTATGCGGGGAGGTTTGGTACCATTCCAGCTGAGCAATCAAGGCTAGAGGGTTTGAAAATGTCATTTCTATTTCTGATATAGTAAAGAAAAATTTAGGATGTTTATTAACACTATAATTTCAGATCAAATGGTCTTTTATTCTTTTGTTTGTTTATTTATTCTTTAATCTTTTGGGTTTTTTTACAGTTCAGACTTTATCCCTTTCCTGGTCCACCCTCTGACTGTTCCACATCCCACACCTCCTCCCCCAGTCTCCAAGAGAATGTCCCCACACCCTACCACACCCCACCAAACCTCCCCACTTCCTGGGTCCTTAAGTCTCTAGAGGGTTAAGTGAATCTTCTCTGTTATATTTTTATACCTCAAACAATATTTGCATCCCACTTATACTAAAAACTCATTTGTCTTCATTTGGCATTAAAATACCAGATGTCCAGTTAAATTTGATTTGTCAACTCTAGTACCTAGCGAATCATCTCAAGATCCTTTATGTTCATGATACAGGTATCAAAGATGACTGCATTCTTGCTCATGCTCTCTACCTTTTCCCTTTTCTTCTCTGGCTCATTTCTTTCTAACCATCCAGCCTTTGAATTCCTCATGGCAAGTTTAGCTGTGATGCTGATTTCAGGCAAGACCATTGAGGTACTGTCCATCTTTATAACCTTGTCCTAACTCAAACCAGTTATCTTCCAGCTAACTCAAAGTAGCAAGCCTTCCTGTTCCTAAGTATAGTTATATAGTTAGACATTGAACTGAAGAGGAAGTGTATCCACAAAGGAGGGCCAGCCCACTTTAATTACAAAAATCACCCCATGCTATTTTCTTTTTTTAAAGTAGATACACACACACACACACACACACACACACACACACATATATATAGGTTTTTTCGAGACAGGGTTTCTCTGTATAGCCCTGGCTGTCTTGGAACTCACTCTGTAGACCAGGGTGGCCCCGAACTCAGAAATCCGCCTGTCCCTGCCACTCAGAGTGCTGGGATTACAGGCGTGCGCAACCTCAGCCCGGCTAGATATATTCTTTATTTACATTTCAAATGCTGTCCCCTTTCCTGGTTCCCTTCCCCGAAAGTCTCATAAGCCATCTCCCCTCCCCCTGTTCCCCAATAAACCCTCTCCCACTTCCCTGTCCTGGTATTCCCCTACACTGCTGCATGGAACCTTCCCAGGACTAGGGACCTCTCCTCCCTTTGGTGTCCAACAAGGCCATCCTCTGCTGCCTATGGATCTGAAGCCATGGGTAACACCATGTGTACTCTTTGGTTGATGGTTTTGTCCGTGGGAGCTCTGGGAGTACTGGGTGGCTCATACTGTTGTTCCTCCTATGGGGCTGCAAACCCCTTCAGCTCCTTGGGTCCTTTCTCTAGTTCCCCCATTGGGGACCCTGTGCTCAGTTCAATGACTGGCTGAGAGTGGCCCCCTATGTATTCCTCAGGCACTAGCAGAGCCTCCCAGGTTATAACTATATCTGGCTCCTATCAGCAAGCACTTGTGGGAATCCACAATAGTGTCTAGGTTTTGTAGATGTATATGGGATGGATCACTAGGTGGGGCAGTCTCCGGATGGTCTTTCCCTCAGTCTCTGCTCCACACTTTGTCTCTATATTTCCTTCTGTGGGTATTTTGTTCCCCCTTCTAAGAAGGGCCAGAATATCCATGCTTTGTTCTTCCTTCTTCTTGGGCATCATTTGATATGTGAATTGTGTCTTGGGTATTCAGAGCTTCTGGGCTAATATCCACTTATCAGTGAATACATACCATGTGTGTTCTTTTGTGATTGGATTACCTCACTCAGGATGATATTTTCCAGTTCCACCCATTTGGCTAAGAATTACATCAATTCATTGTTTTTAACAGCTGAGTAGTATTCCATTGTGTATATATACCACAGTTTCTGTATCCATTCCTCCGTTGAGGGACATCTGGGTTCTTTCCAGTTTCTGGCTATTGTAAATAAAGCTGCTATGAATATAGTGGAGCACGAGTCCTTACTGCATGCCAGGGAATCCTCTGGGTATATGCCCAGGAGTGGTATAACAGGGTCCTACTGTAGTATTATGCCCAATTTTCTGAGGAATTGCCAAACTGATTTCCAGAGTGGTTGTACCACCTTGCAATCCCACCAGCAGGGGGAGGAGTGTTCCCCCATGCTATATTCTTAAGATACATAAACGTATACACATGCTAACTTTTGTTGGGAAGGTAGTGCCATTCATACACTTCAATACTTCAGTTAATTCAAAGAGCTTAGAATATTAGGACCCAGAGACATTATTAATGTCATGTTCATACTTTCCCCTTGATTTTCAGATAGAGAAACTGAGGCAAAGAGCCAGTCTATGCCTTGTCCAAGTCCTATGATTATACAGCAAATTCATATGAATTTCTGCTGGATTGACTCTTCCTTCGCTGGTTCTTGTCTTTCAGAACATGCTAATGATTTGAAAAAATGGTACTTCATCACACATCCCCTTTCTCTTTCTATGTGAGCCGACTCAGTGATTAATTATATATTCTAGTTACCAGTTTGATAATTATTTTCCTGGGAGAATCTTAACAGCTTTGTTCCTTTACGGGCCCTCATTCAGGTCTCTCTGGGAATCATGTTGGATTCAAGCAATCGGAACATGGCCTCTTTGCCTGCCAAAGAAGTGGTTTTAACTGTAGTGATGTCCATATTAAAAGAAAACAGGAAGGGCCTTTATATTCTCACTCTTGTTGTAGATAGGGAGGCATAAACACTCTCTGTGTTGAAATGCATATATATTTTCACTTGAAACGTAGGGAAAATTGTTTTAAGACAAGAAGGGTGTGTGGTTGTAGTGAGTGAACAGGTGTGTGGTTGTAGTGAAAGGGTATGTGGTTATAGTGAACAGGTATGTGGTTGTAGTGAAAAGGTGTGTGGTTGTAGTGAAAAGGTGTGTGGTTGTAGTGAGTGAACAGGTGTGTGGTTGAGGTGAAAGGGTGTGTGGTTATAGTGAACAGGTATGTGGTTGTAGTGAACGGGTGTGTGGTTGTAGTGAGTGAACAGGTGTGTGGTTGTAGTGAAAGGGTATGTGGTTATAGTGAACAGGTATGTGGTTGTAGTGAAAGGGTGTGTGGTTGTAGTGAAAGGGTGTGTGGTTGTAGTGAAAGGGTGTGTGGTTGTAGTGAAAGGGTGTGTGGTTGTAGTGAAAGGGTGTAGCTATAGCTAAGCTTTGCCCTCTCTACTTAGAGCCAAGCACAGAGGAGCTCAGCTGTGAGGCAAGTGTTCCCTTTGGCTATTTTTGGTTGGCTAAATTTTCTACCTTAGTAGATGTTTTCTTGGTTTTTCTAAATTTGACTGCATTGCTAAAGGGAAGCCCTCAGTCACACTGCAGAAAAGCTTCAGTTCTGCTGGAATGTGGCAGTTATGAGGTTATGTGTTTTGAACCTCCCTCTGTTGGTGAGCATAAACCACACGCATTCTGCTCAGAATCTGAGTCATTTAAAGAAAATCACTGCACCATGGTAATTAATGTTTACACTTGCACCTAGGTAATGATTTTGCTTTTTAGGTACAGAAAGAGAAATAAATATTTTTTCAATCAGCCATTACAGTCTAATTATTAACTGGCTGTGGCTAAAAAGGGGTACAGATTATTGTGTGCAGCATATTTATATATGTGTGAAATGCAACACATTTCACAAATGTGAAATTCTACTGTCCAGATTAGCCCTGCCTTGTCTGCATCCTTTTCCATTTAAGATAAATGACCATGATGACAATGAAGTAGGACGGGGTAACACAGCCTGATTCTGGCTAAGGCTTTTTATATTGTGTGTGGTGCTTTTCATTGGATGTGGCACATGAAAATCAGGTATCTATTTCTACTTGACTCACGCCACAAATAGGAGTTCAGAGTGCAAAAGTGAACTCCTGGCACAGAGAAAGTAACTCAGAAACTATAATGAATATACACTGGTGCCAGTTGATTGTGTTTCTTCAGTGCCTATGCTTTGTAGAATGCATTTTGGCTCCTTGGAGGAATTTTCATTTTGATTTGTATTTTAAGTGACTTTCTTCTTTTTAGAGATAAGAATTACATTGCTTCCAGATACATTGGATGGCAATATGCTATTTACGATGCCTAGGGCTTGATTTAATGGGGAAAACAATAAGAAATTAAACATCTTTCCCATAGAAAATATCTTTCTTTCTTTCTTTCTTTCTTTCTTTCTTTCTTTCTTTCTTTCTTTCTTTCTTTCTTTCTTTCTTTCTTTCTTTCCTTCCTTCCTTCCTTCCTTCCTTCCTTCCTTCCTTCCTTCCTTCCTTCCTTCCTTCTCTTTCTTTCTTTCTTTCTTTCTTTCTTTCTTTCTTTCTTTCTTTCTTTCTTTCTTTCTTTCTTTCTTTCTTTCTTTCTTTCTTTCTTTTTTCTTCCTTCCTTTCTTCTACCAGTGTGATCCTTTCTACAATTCTGCAGTATCCATCCATAATTTATGAATGCTTCTTTGTTGAGGAATGGTGTGTGGCAATATACTGCAATTGCAGCATGCTTTTATCAGTGTTAAAAGTGTTACTCTTGTGCCCATTTTGGATAAAAAAAATGCAGATGTTCTGTCTTTCCCTTATGCCATCATCGTATGTTCCACCTGCTTTTCAGTGGCTATATTAATTCTAAGGGATGCGGAGATGACCTCTTATTAGGGAGCAGAAATCCCTAATACAAATAATACTGATGGGAAGCATGGATGAAGGCCACAGTTGGGGATCTTCTAATGGCATGACTTTTAACTTGATATGTTTGAATTTAGTCACCCTTAAAATAATAGCTTGCTATAATATGAACTTAAAATTATGATTCTAAGATTCCATAATATATGCCATGAAAATATACTATCCATAAGAGCAAGCTCAATCCTATGCTATATATTAATGCTTCTTTAGCACTCACAGGGGAAGCTAGCATACAGGCTCATTTGTTCTCTGAATAACCCGATGAGCAGAGAATGTGTTAACAAAATCAGAGTAAAGAAAGCTTATTTTTGGATCAGTGAGGAATTTGTTGAAGAGATAGTATTTGAAAGAGGGATGAATTTGCATTTAAGATGGGCATGGTGGCACACGTCTTTAATCCTAGCACTTGGGAAGAATAGGCAGGTGAATCTATTGGAGTCGCAGCCAGCTTGGTCTACATAGTGAGTTCTAGGACAGTTCTAGCCAGTGCTACATAGAGAAACCATGTCTCGCAAAAAAAAAAAAAAAAAAAAAAAAAAAAAAAAAAAAAGAGCCAAGAAAAGTAATTTTCATTTAAGAGAAGCTTGTAGGCACAGGATTGCTGTTTAGGTCCAAGGTTTTCCACTCCCTAGTATACCTCCTCACTGGAGTCATAAGACTTCACAAAGTTTTAGTTTCTTCATAGATAAAGTGAAGAATGGGAGGATGCTAGGAATGAGATGGCAGATTTGCTATAACATTAGATATGTTGATGTAGAGGGTGTGAGAACATCTGATGTAGTGCTAAACCTGTGAATTAGTAAGTTGGAAGTAGAAAATTTGTAGGATCGCAGAGGTATGAAATGAAATAACTGTGTGTCTACTGACTGGTGAGCTTGGCATTGGTTAAAGGGCAACTATTAGATTTAGACTGCACAGAGATGCTTGCGATGTGGTTATGGATAGAGATGAATGTAACTATGTTGTATAATTGACTTTATAGAGAGAATGAAAAAAAATAATGCAGCACTGGCTCCACAGCCAAATTCTGTGGTTTCTCCTGCACTCAAAACTCACATTAGTTGTTCTTTTATAGGAAGAAAGCCATGAGTAAGGAATGTATCCCAAATCAATAATAATACATATTGCTTTATAAGCTTAGCATCATTCATATCTCCCCATCATCCCAAGAATATAATGGTCAGAATAACATGTTAGTATTTTCAAGACCTTACCTCTAAAAGAAGAACTACAGGTGATTAATGATTGCTGAGAGAGGGAAAACAGTCTTCTTCGGTGACAAATCCTGTGTTAGGTTAGCCAATCACAAAAGGTCAGGCCTAAACTTATATACCAAGTACTAAATGATCGTAACAGATTGTATTTGTAAACCTGTGTACACATATGTAGATGCATGAATGTGTGGGACGTGGGAAAGGAGAAGTGTCATGCAAATACATTCCTCACATTCCTCATATAAGAACTCTTAATGGAAAAACAAGTTAAAATGAACAACAACAACAACAAAAAATGGAATTAACAAGTGCCCTGCAATAATGAACTCAAACCAAATGGGTTGGAAGGGATAGGGCCAGAGATGATTCCTAGATAATGTAAATAACTTTACAGCATAAAAGCACCTGTATATAAAACAACCCTGAAATTCTACCTCATACCACTCAGAATGACCAAGATAAAAACCTCAAGAGACAGCAGATGCTGGTGAGAATATGGAGAAAGAGGAACACTTCTCCATTGCTGGTGGGATCACAAGCTGCTACACCCACTCTGGAAATCAGTCTGGAGGTTCCTCAGAAAATTGGACATAGCACTACCTGAGGACCCAGCTATACCGTTCCTGGGCATATACCCAGAAGATGCTCCAACATGTAATAAGGACACATGCTCCACTATGTTCATACCAGCCTTATTTATAATATCCAGAAGCTGGAAAGAATACAGATGTCCCTCAACAGAAGAATGGATACAGAAAATGTGGTACATTTACACAATGGAGTACTACTCAGCTATTCAAAACAATGAATTCATGAAATTCTTAGGCAAATGGGTGGAGCTAGAAAGTGTCATCCTGAGTGAGGTAACCCAGTCACAAAAGAACACACATGGTATACACTCACTGATAAGTGGATATTAGCCCAAAAGCTCGGAACAGCATGGCACACAGCCAACTAATAGAATGAACTCCCAATGGAGCAGCTAGAGAAAGGACCCAGGGAGCTGAAGAGGTTCGTAGATCTGCAGGCTGAACAATAATATGTACCAACCAGTACCCCCAGAGCTCCCAGAGACTAAACCACCAACCAAAGAGTACACATGGAGGGACTCAAAGCTCCAGCTACATATGTAGCAGCAGATGGCCATTTCAGACATTAATGAGAAGAGAGGCCATTGGTGCTGTGAAGGCTCAATTCCCCAGAATAGGGGAATGCAAGACAGGAAATTAGGGGGGGGGTTGGTGAGCAGGGGGGGTGGGATAGGGGGTTTTCGAAGGGGTATCACGTAAAGGGGATACCATTTGAAATTTAAATAAAGCAAATATCTAATAAAAAATTGAAAAAAAAAAGCACAGGTATAAAGGGAAGCTTTTAAAAGCAGCAAGCTAGGTTGACCTTCATTCTTGTTGTTGGTGCTATTTATTTTTCACTTTACATCCTGCTCACTGCCTCCAGTCAGGTGCTCCTGCAATCCCTCCCATCTCCCCTTCTCCTCTGAATGACTGGGCTCCTTGGTATCTGCCCACCGTGGCATATCAAGCCTGCAGAGCTAGGCCCATCCTTTGCCATTGAGGTTAGGCAAGGTAGCCCAGCTAGAAGAACACATTCCAAGGACAGGTAATAGCTTTTAGGATACCCCTGCTCCAGTTGTTCTGGACCCACATGAAGACCAACCTGCACATCTGCTACATCTGTGCTTGGAGGCCTAGGTCAAGCCCGTGTTTGCTCTTTGGTTGGTGGCTCAGTCTCTGAGAGCCCCAAAGGTCCCTGTTAGTCGACTCTTGGTATTCCTGTGGAGTTCTTCTCCCCATCCAGACCTGCAATCCTTCCTACTATTTTTCCGTAAGAGTCCCTAAACTCCATTGACTGTTTGACTGTGTGTGTCTGGATCTGATTCAGCTGGTGGGTGGAGCCTCTCAGAGGAGAGCCATGCTAGGCTCCTGTCTGTAAACATAACACAACATCATTAATAGTCTCAGGAATTGGTAGTTGCCCATGGGATGGGTCTCAAGTTAGGCCAGTTATTGGTTATATCCCTCAACTGAAGAATGGATAAATAAAATGTGGTACTTCTACACAATGGAGTACTATTTAGCTATGAAAGTCAAAAACATCATGAACTTTGCAGTCAAATGGATGGAACTTGAGAAAATCATCCTGAGTGAGGTAACCCAGACCCCAAATTACATGCATGGTATATACTCACTTATAAGTGGATATTAGTCATAAAATACAAGATAGCCCTGCTACACTACACAGACCCAAAGAAGCTAAACAAGAAAGAAGGCCTAAACTCCAATGCTAGAATCTCAAAAGAGGGAATAAAATAGTCTTAGGAGACAGATGGATGGAGGGAACTAGGTGGGAGAGGTGATGGGGAGGAGAATTGGGTGGGGTCAGGATCAGGTATGAGTAGGGACCAGGGAAATGGCCAGATGGCCATGAGAATGAATGGAAATCTGCAGCTAGCAGGAGGTGGGTATCTTGAAGACTTGCCAGATACACAAAATAAGGGAGGCTCCCAAGAATCAGTGGGGGGTGACCTTAGCTGAGACTCTCAGCAGATGGGAAGTGAAACCTGAAGAGGACCCCTCCTGGAGCCAGGCAGGATCCCCACTTGGTAATAGGGATACCAACCTACTCACAAAACTTTTCATCTAAAACTTATCCTGCCTACAGGAAATAAAGACATGGGGTGGAGCAGAGATTGACCTTTATTTTTAACTATTTCATTTTTACATTCTCCATGAAAGGATTTGAAATTACTTGAATGAAACAGATTGCATCAGATGAAAACCAGTGAGTGAAGGCATTGGTGGCAGAAATGAAGAAAGGCAAATGTGCATAGGTCTATCCTTAGGTGTGTCCTGTGAGGCTCATATACTTTCTCTGCTAGGTCTCTTTCTGCTAATGATGGCTGGTTTTAGTTGTGAGCTTATATTCTTCCCTTTCTCACTTAACTCATAACTTGAATTTTTCTGCCAGATCTCTTCTAGTAATGGCAACACAGAGAGCTGGAACTTTCCTACTTTATTGAGTGTAGGTGGTACCACTTCTCTGGATTTCTCTCTAGAAAGCTTGAAGCCTTGGCTAATGACTCTGCAAGTGGGAAGTTTAAGGTCATCCTTCATTTTCAGTCAGAACAGTAACCCAAATGTCTTTTTAATTGGAGGCTAATCACCTCCTATTTTATTGGCTTTGTACCATCAGAGGTCATAGGGAGACAGTACTGGTAACTTGTAACTTGGGTTTCTAGCTGAAAGTGGTTTACTTATTATTTAGACATTAGATTGAATGTCTTATCTTAAAACCAAATTGTTAATACAATTACCATTAATGTCATTACTATCACTGCACTACTATGCACTCATCATTATTATCACTAATAATAGCTCAAGGATACACCCAAAGAGACTGTAATTATTTCCTAGTGAATATGCATGTGGAAGTAAAACGTCATCACTACTTAACCAATTATAGTATATCTGAAATCACGTAGATGATTTAATTTATGTTACAACCACCAGAAAGAGTTCCATGTTAATGCTAGAAATATATTTAGTTGAATTTTGGGTTCTGACTTGGGGCTTCTTTTTTGATCATTAGGAATTATAAGGATTTTCTGCCCTGATACAGAATTATTTTTAAAATATTTTATGCATTATATTTTGAGTATATGCTTCCCCTCCTCATCGTCCTTCTAGTTCATGCCTACTTCTCTACCCACCCAGCTTCATCTTCTTTCTCTCTCTCAAAAGATAAAAGCCCTTCCCTCCCAAGAAAATATAAGAGAACAAAAACTTCAAAAGACAACCCCCTCACAAAATATAGCAACAACATTACTACTACTACTCCTACTCCTACTCCTACTACTACTTCTACTACTACTACTACTACTACTACTACTACTACTACTTCTACTACTACTATTACTACTTACTACTACTATAAAAGCACAGAAAAATCATGGATACTGTTTTGTGTTGGTCAACTACACCTGGGCTCCTGGGTATGGGGCCTGCCTGTGGTTGATAAACTCAGTCATTTCATCAGAGAAAAATGATTTTCCCTTTGCCAGCAGGCATCAATTTCAAACAGCTTCTTGGTTAAGGGTGGTACCCCATGCCCACTTTTCCCCTCTCAGTGCTGGAACGCTATCTGGCCCCAAACTTGTACATGATGGCACAGTTTCTTGTGAGTTCATGTGTATATCAGTCTTGTGTTTGAAAGACGGTTTCTTTGGAGTCATCCACTCCACATCTGGCTCTTAAAATCTTTTTCCCAGCTCTTCCACATAGATCACTCACTGAGCATTGAAGGCTGGTGCTTGATAAAGACATCCAATTTAGGGCTGAGTGCTTCAAAATCTCTTTTCTGCATTTTGTCCAGTTTGGTGTATCTGTGTTAATTGTAATCTACTACAGCAAGATTCTCTGATGAATGTTTATTGATACACTGATCTATGGGGATATCAGTATGTCATTGGGAAGGTGAGTTTTAATCAGTTTATCTAACTTATAAGAGAATGAAAACTTTATTTTATTTCAAGTTCTAGATTTCTAAGTGGAATGTATTAGAAACCCTACAGCCACCATTATGACCTGCATGATATGTATATAAAAATGATTAAGTAATTTGTTCTGACCAGTTTTTACTGTATTTTCTCAGGTGTTGAATGGTTTATATTGGGAATTCTGGAACTGTGGTAATTTGAATATGCTTGTTCCAGGGAGTGGCACTATTAGGAGGTGTGGTCTTCTTGGAGTAGGTGTGGCCTTGTTGGATGAAGTGTGTTACCATGTGGCATAGGCAATGAGACCCTTCTCCTAATCACATGGGAGCCAGTATTCTGCTAGCAGCCTTCAGATGAAGATGTAGATCTCTCAGCTCCTTCTGCACCATGCCTGCCTGGATGCTGCCATGTTCCTGCCTTAATGATAATGGACTGAACCGCTGAAACTGTAAGCCAGCCCCAATTAAGTGTTGTCCTTATAAGAGCTGCCTTGGTCATGGTGTCTGTTCTCAGCAGTAAAACCCTAAGATAGGAGCATTTTGCTATTATAGGTTTTTTAAAGTTATTTTTTTTCCTTATTGAACATGTGCAACTGTGTATTACCTGAATTCTCCTCATCAGGAATTAATTCCAGCCATTTTAAACTAAAATTCTTTGTCTTTCTACATGCATGCACAGGACATTAAGTATTAATTGAAAACTTGGGAATTTTGTCCATGTATGTAACCCTTTCTAATTGTTCTCAACTCTCTGCCCACATCGTCCTCCTTTCCCTGCCTACCTTTTCGACTAAACCCATTGTCATATTCATGTTTTTTAAGTATGTTTGTGTCCTTCTGGGTTAGACAGTGCCATTTGTGTTGCTGCACACATACCACTGATAAAAAAACATTGTACCTTCTTCCAGAGTCCTTCAATCAGTAGCCCATAGTTCAGCAGTACATAGCAGGATCCCATGAGCCCCTTCTTCATCCATGACTGACTATTGAGTAGCTGGTCTTCAGCAGGTCCAGTGCTAGTACCTGTAGTTTCTGGATTCAGAGAAGCTTTAAGAGGAACTTATAAGTGCTAACTTTTTTTGGATGTTCTCCTTATTTACATTTCAAATGTTATCCCCCTTCCCTTATGCCTTCCCCCTCACCCCCTGGCAAAACTCCCTATCCCATCCCCCCTCCCCCTGCTTCTATGAGGGTGTTTCCTCACCCACCCACTCCCGCCTCCCCGCCCTCCAATTTCCCTACACTCAGGCCTCAAGCCTTCACAGGACTAAGTGCCTCCCCTCCTACTGATGCCAGATAAGGCCATCCTCTGCTAAATATGTAGCTGGAGCCATGGGTCCCTCCATGTGTACTCTTTGGATGGTGGTTTAGTTTCTGGGAGCTATGGGGGGGGGTCTGGTTGGTTGATATTGTTTTTCTTCCTATGGGGTTGCAAACCCCTTTAGCTCCTTCAGTCATTTCTCTAACTTAGTGATAACTTTTAAAATCTCTCATTTGTTAATTTAAAGTTGTTTTTGCCATAACTGTAGTTTCTGGATTCACAGGAATTTTAAGAGGAATTTCTAAACTGCTAACTTTTAAAAACTCTTATTCATTAATTTAAATTAAAGGGTTTTTTTTTTTTTTTGCCAAAATTGTAGGATCACATGCAGTTGTAAGAAACAACACAGACTGTATTTACTTTCTCCAATGGTGTTATTAAACAATTCGAATCTATTATCAAACTCCAGATGATGATACTTTTGTAATCAACATATACAGTGTTTCATGATAGCCTCACAAGGATTAACATGTGTCTTCCTTCTACCTTCATTCATCTCTAATTACTCACAAGGCTTTGTCGCCAATTCCTATAATAAAGCAGGTGGAGTTCTTTTATTATTTTATCATCTAGAAAGTTATCAGTAGAACACAACTATATTCTATGGGTTTCTAGCTGTGTGTGATTGATTACATGTAGTGAATTTTAGGCTCAGTAAGTAGCAGAGATCATACAAACTCTTTTTAGACTAATCTTTGGGGGTAAAGGAGTGAGGTGACTTCCTGGAGCCTTTCCAATGACCATGTGTTGAGGAACAGGTGGTGGAAATTTTGGTGCATCTTAAGAGAAAGGAGAGAAACTATTGGCTCTAGTCCAATGACATGTGCCTCCTCTAAGGAACTTCAGTTTTAAACAAATTAGGGTGAACTTTTTCTTGGCTACAGCCTGCATGGAAAAATTTGAAGTTCTAGTCTGTCTCTGTCTCTGTCTCTGTCTCTGTCTCTGCCTCTCTCTCTCTCTCTCTCTCTCTCTCTCTCTCTCTCTCTCTGTGTGTGTGTGTGTGTGTGTGTGTGTGTGTGTAAGGAGGAATGTGTGTCAGGAGGGAGTGATGTTACATCAAGTTGACGTATTCTTTTGGAGAAAATTATGAAATATATGTTGTAATCACCAAGAACAGGATCCAATGTACTCCACGAGGGACTGGTTCAGTGCTAGATTTGGGTGTGGCTTGATTGAAGGGTTCATATTTTTCTCTAAGAAGAAAATAACATAGAAGGTTGTAAAACACAGACTTCACCTATAAAGGGATCCAAAAGAATCTTATCTTTCAAGCATCACAGAACTTAGTTTCATTTGGCACATCTTTGTATTTGTCCTGTGTGAAGTTATAGACTAAAAATGAAACCTACATAGTTATGTAGTTATAAACTTTATATAGTAAGGATACAAGTGGGTGAAGCTTTCAGAAGTTTGTTCTCTTGTCAGTATTTGTGTTAGTATCTAACAAATTCTCCACATAACTCATTTCTAAGGATTATAATCAAGGGGTGTTAGAGAGATGGACAGCTAGATAGATGATATAGAAACAGATAGAAACAAGGCTCAGAAATTCAACTGAAGGCAAAGACTAATGCTTTATTCAATATGAAAGTTTATCTGCAGAGGGTAATGTAGGGAACATTTAACACTCTAAATAGCAGTAACAAAATGTCATTGTAAACAATATCTGTGGTCTGAAACCCTATAAGCAATTGAAAAATATGAATTTTTTTGATCAAAAATTCTGTAGTAATTCTTTGTAAATAATCAAATTATTTTCATACCTTATTGTTACCTCAGCCAGTTACAAAAGTCCCAGGATTTTGTAACTCATGAATTAGCATATGACATAAAATCAAGAGTGAGAAGTTATGAATCAAAAATGGGGAGTATTTAGGGAACCGTAATGATTTGAATAACAATGACAAACGTCACTTGTTGCTTGAAACGGACAAATTTAAGTATTGGATCAGTGCTCATGTAACATGAGACAACACAAGGGCCCATGTCCCTGGAAATGGGATAAGGTTATGGACTCTCAGAGCCTGTGCCTAGGGATATACTTCCTCTATCAAGGCCATGAGACTTCCTCAAACATTACCAGCAGCTGGCAAACATGTGTTCAACTACTTGAGGTTTGAGGGAGAGTTTTCATTTAAACCACCACAGAAGGCCTATTCAGAATGATTCACATTTTACTTCTGTTTTTCTTATACTTATATAGTCATGTGGTACCATACAGATGCAAGAGTAACTAAGGAATGTAGCTACTGGCTATGCTGGTATACCTCAATGACTCACTATACTTTAGTTATTTCTGGCTCACATCCTTTCAAAGAATTTGTCAAAAATGCTTTTGTTAAAACCAAGTGTAGTGTCACATGTGTTTAACCCCTGTTCTTGGAAGGCAGAGGCAGGGAGTATCAGTTTAAGGCCATCCTGGGCTATAATAGTAAATTCTATGACATCCAATACCACATAGAGAGACCTTGTGTAAAATAACACAATCAAAACAACCACATAATCAAAAGCCCCAGTTACCTACTGAACTCTAAGAAACCTGTTCTTTTTCTTATTTCTATTTCTATTAGGCATAATTGCAAAATCCTCCTCAAAGCAACGTTAGCAACAAGAAATGTGATTGATATCTGGGAAGATGGGTTTAAGAACATATTTCTAGCACCCAGGAAGCAAATCCAAGAGGCCTGTGAGTTGATGATCAGCCTGAGATACATAATGAATTTGAGGAAAGCCTGGACTGCTTACTGATATCCTCTCAGTTTCTTTTTGTTGCTTTTAGAACAAAAGCAAACGAACAACACTTACCTAAGCAAAAAAGAGAAATATGTTCTTTCTTCTTTTAAATAGAATATCTGGATAAGAGTAGATACTCCTTATAAGTAAATAGCTGTACCATGTTGTTGCTTATGTTTTCTGGAGCCAGATGTTTCATTAAAATTGAACCATATGTAATGGAAAACAAATGTCCCTTGATCTCACTTGTATGTGAAATCTAATAATGTCAAACTCAGACTATCAAGAATAGTTGGTAGTTGGCAGTGGTTGAGAGAGGAGACTAGGAGAAGATGTGTGTCAACAATACAAATTTGAATTTATAATATAAACAATCTTTCATGATTTAATGTACTACACGGGATCTATAGTAACTAATGATGTGTTTTATATTTGATATTTACTAAGAGAATAGACTTAAGCTGTGTAAGGTGATGGAAATATTGATTAGCTTGATTAAGGTAAATTTTACAATGTATAGTATAATATATCAAAATATCAAATTGCTACTTCATGCTTTTAATCAAATATACCTAATAAATCTGGATTATCACCCAGAGCACAACCAATAAAACCAAAAAGTTTGGATCATATTTCATGCGTGGGGACATTGTTTTAAAATTGTCTTCTACATTTTTAAAAATAGGAGTTGGGTTTTTAGAGGAGCCAGTTGCATTTCCTGAGTTGTTTCTCTGGTCTTCATTTCTGAGGCACACAAATGTAATGGTGGCTCCTGTTATTCCAGCAAGAAGCTTCTGCTGTAACCACCTTGCTTGGGGGCACCTTCCAGCACAACACATCAGCAACAAGGGCTAAATATATTTGTATACAGATGGATTCTTGAATGGGCTAAAAATATCGTATTTGATTGTCCAGCCTCCCCTGATTCTATTAACTTACAGAGACCAAGGAATAACCTAAGGTTCTTAAACTTCAGTTAATTTAGGTCCTGTTATTTACATAACCATTGATTTCTTGACCAAGGACTGCTGTTCTCTGTAGATAGGGAAATGGCTAAATATATTGCATTACATCTATATTTTAGAGTATTAAGAAAACTTTAAAATGTACTTTTGTATTTCTTAAAAATGTAATAGCCATTAGAAAATTTTCATAACATTTAGATTGCAAGAATATGTGATCACAACACAGAAATATGTGTGTGTGTTCATGTGTGTCTGTGTAAACACATATGTGGCCTATATAGGCATATTTAAAGAGACTAAGAAGAAAAAGTGCTAAAAAATAACTGAGAAGCCAGCTTTGTTGTGATCTAGTTTTAAAAATATATGTTCTGCACTTTCCAAGGCTTAAAAGTGAATCTGAATCACTTATTAGAAAAATGTTAATAAACTTCTGAATGAAGTTTCATATCTAAGCATTCTTGTGATCATTACAAGAGGCCAGATTTGCAAAGGGACACTCTTAGAGTCTTAAAGTGGTCAAATCCTCTACCTTTAAATGAAAATGTACTGAGTAATCTGGCCTCCAAAACAATCATTCTATTACCTTTTTCCAATCTCCAGCTTAGCTGGTGAAAACTTTTTGTCTTTGCAGATGATCATTTCAAGCTTTTCTTTTTTAATTTAGGTAGAAATACATTATAGAAGTATCGGTTGCATAAGCATACATGAACATGAAGCCATCAACATGAATCTCCAAGTGGATGACATTAGGTTTTCATTTCCTTCTGCATCCAAGGGAACTGGCATTTCAGAAAAGAATTGCTGTAAGCTTGGAAGTCTTGGGCTCTAATACAACTCTAATTCTGTTACTGATGAATTGTAGCTTGTAGCCAGGTACTTAGTGTTTCTGAAACTGTGTATCTGTCCAGAGGCTGTAGGCAAGTTATATCTGATATATTCTGAAGGCTAGAGATAACAAATGTTAAGCCTAGCTCAGTGCTTTATCCTTACTGGATAGTACCTTAACTGCTGCTTCTGCTCTGACAATTATTATAATTACAACTATTTCTATTGCTCTGGCCACATCCTTCTCTCCCATTGGTGGGAATGGTAACCGTATTCATTGGCTATATGAAGTTAGGGAGTGCGTTTGATTGGTTTATCCTAACTGTAGTGCCAGTAAGAACAATGTTAAGCTGTCTTTCAAGGACAAGGCAAAACTTCTGTTTCCCTCCTACTTATCTAGAAATGAAAGGGTTACATTCTGATGATGAAGGAGACATTCTGTAACATGCTTTGGCCCCCTGAACTGTGTCTTTTTTGATTTTTTCAATGTCTTTTAGGTACTGCCTATTAGTTTTTTCCCCTAACTTTGTACCTAGTTATAATGAAATGAAGACTAAATAGGATTAAATAGGAATATTAATAGGATCATATATTTCTTAAGTAGCTGAAGAATGAAATGGTATAATGGTCAACTGTGTGGGAACAAGGAAGTCTTGAAGAGTTAGCAATGATTTCCAATAAATGTAAGTGGGTTAAGTATTATTTTTCTTTCTATATGCTAATCCCTTCCTTGGGACAGCCACATGTTCAGAATATTGCTGGAGCAGTCCAGCTGTTCCTACTCTTAGACTATCTATACAGAGGTCATTGGCAACATTAACAGAGAGGATTTCTCATTTCCAATTTCATGTCTAAGAAATGTCACTCATGGTATGCACTCACTAATAAGTGGATATTAGCCTAGAAAATTGGAATACTCAAAACATAATCCACACATCAAATGAGGTACAAGAAGAAAGGAGGAGTGACCACTGGTTCTGGAAAGACTCAGTGTAGCAGTATTCGGCAAAACCAGAACCAGGAAGTGGGAAGGGGTGGATGGGAGAACAGGGGGAAGGAAGAGGGCTTATGTGACTTTTGAGGAGTGGGGAGGCCAGAAAAGGGGAAATCATTTGAAATGTAAATAAAAATATATCGAATAAAAAATGTAAAGTATACCCTACTAACAAAAACAAAAAGAAAGTAATAAATAGGAGCAACTATTTTCACCATCTTCTTTCATATTCTCAGCTTGAAATTTCTGGTGATGCATGCTATACACATATGTATATGCAGCTCAAAACACTAATACAATTAAATAAAAGAATAAATCTTTAAAAACAAAATATCTTCCCTATAAATGTGTCTTTTTTTCCCAGTCTTAGAAGGATAATAAAGGATCAATCTTCCTTTCTTCTCCAGTGCACATATAAAAATAACTCTATGCCCCCCAACTTCACTGTAACTTAGGCTCAGAGATACTGGTGGCCAAACCATACATCCCAGAACAAATAATAAGTCACCCAAAAGGATATCTGTCCTTTCTGTAAGACAATTGTTATATCAGGATGAGAGATATTCTCTTGGGAGGGATATGTTTTAAAGTGGAGAGTAGAATTTTAACCTGGGTTAGAATGTTAGTAATGGCAATGATTGCTGGTGTGTGTCAAAAAAAGCTATTCATTAAAATTATGACCTTTAGGTGGTGGTAAGAGTAAATCAGGAATTTATTGGGGTTAAAAGAGCTGGTATCCTTTGAGGATCTGTATTTGAGGAGATGACTATTTGGGAAGTTCATAGAGCATGATATACACTATAGTGGCAGAACTTGTGCGGCACTATTCTCTAGAGCCTATTTGGCTAGCAGCTTGAAAAGATCATTGTTGTAGCTAAGCATTACTATTGCTACGAAGAAGCACCATGACCAAAACCATCTTGCGGAGGAACAGTTTACTCTGCTTACACTTCCACAGCACTATTCAGCACTGAAAAAGTCAGGACAAGAGCTCAAGCAGGAGCTGATGCAGAGGCCACAGAGGGGTGCTTCTTACTAGCTTGCTCCTCGTGATTTTCTCAGCCTGCTTTACTGTAGAACCCAGGACCACCAGCCCAGGGATAGCACCACCCACAGTGGACTGGGCTCTTCCCTATCAATCACTAATTAAGAAAATGCCCTACATCTGGATCTTATGAAGGCAATTTCTCAATCGAGGCTCCTTCCTCCCTGATGACTTTAGTTGTGTCAAGTTGTTGTTAATGTAGCCAGGACACTCATGGCATATTTCCTGCTCCTTCTTTTTATTACTGGGCATTGTTTCTCCCTCAGTTTACCTTGCCACATTGCTTTAGCCACGGAGGTCAAAATTGTCTTAAATTAATCTTCAACTCTCTTATGGTCTTTAAAACAAAGTCTCAATTAAGAAAATTATTATTTCAAGGCTAGGAATGGTAGTGCATACCTTTACTCCCTGCACTTAAGAGGTAGAGGAAGGTGAATCTCTGTGGTTTGAGGCCAGCCTACTGTATATGGTGAGTTTCAGGACAACTAGCACTAGACTCTGTCTCAAAAAAACAAACAAAAAAAACCCAAATTATTCATTCAGATTTTCACCCATGTATATTATGTATTTTGATCATATTTGTGTCTGCCTTCTTTCTTCCTATTCTTCCAGAAAAATTTACTTCCATCTTGCACCTAATTTCATACCTTTTATTTTTTATAACCCACTGAGTCCAATTAGTACTCCTCATGTGGTCATGGGTGTAGGGCCATTCACTGGATCATGAGCAGCCCATCTGGGACTACATATAAGAAAATTGATTATTCTTTGTTTACTAGCCATAAAGAACCATTAGTTTCTTAACTAAGGATGTGGCCCTGTGAGCCTTCCTCTGTCATACATTCTGGAATGCTGGTTGGCTTGATATTGTGTAAGACTTGTGCGGGAAACATACACACACACACACACACACACACACCACTATTTTTGCCACAGTGTTTCCCATAGTGTTCCCCATCCTTGAACTCTTTTTTTTAATTAGATATATTCTTTATTTACATTTCAAATGATTTCCCCTTTCTTGGTGTCCCATAAGCCCTCTTCCCTTCTCCTGTTCCCCAATCAACCCCCTCCTGCTTCCCTGTTCTGGTATTCCTCTACACTGCCGCATTGAACCTTTCCAGAACCATATGTGACTGCCTGCAGTTACATCAAACTGGTTACCTAGAAGGGAGGCTGGGGATGTATAGGAAGGCGGCAAAAAGAGATGGAGACCAAGACAACATTGCTTTTCAAGGTCTCAAAGTTTAATGAAGAACTCCCAATATATAGGCAGAGGAAAACCCTTCCCCAAAGGCTGGCAGCTTCTCAGCAGAATCAGTTCAGTTGCTCTTCGGGTGGCTAGTGTTTCTCAGGAAACTGCAGGTCCTTGAAGAACAATGGCTCCATCTTGGTCTGAGTGCTCCACCCAGGGTGGAGGGGATTATGGCTAACACAGGTGGTCCCACTCACAGGCTGGGAGAAGAACTTCACATTGGTTGAAGTCAAGTTCCAGCCAGGTGGCATGGCACCCCAATGAAGCTCTCTACAACTAGGGGCCTCTCCTTCCTTCTTCTTGGGCATCATTTGATATGGGAATTTTGTCTTGGGTATTCCGAGGTTCTGGGCTAATATCCACTGATCAGTGAGTGCATACCATGTGTGTTCTTTTGTGATTGGGTTACCTCACTTAGGATGATATTTTCCAGTTCCACCCATTTGCGCAAGAATTTCATGAATACATTGTTTTTAATAGCTGAGTAGTACTCCATAGTGTAAATATACCACATTTTCTGTATCTGTTCCTCCACTGAGGGACATCTGGGTTCTTTCCAGCTCCTGGCTATTATAAATAGGACTTCTATGAACATAGTGGAGCATGTATCCTTATTACATGCTATTCTTGAAGCCTTCTAACACCATCATGAGCTGTGATTTAAATACAATTCTTGCTTTTCTGGTGTGTTGGGGTATCCAGGACTTGCTGTTGTGGGATAATTGAGTTCGGGTGGTGCCATATTGCCTTGATTTCTGTTAGTAAAGTTCCTATGTTTGCCTTTTGCCATCTGGTTATCTCTGGTATTAGTTGGTCCTGCTGTCACTGGCTGAAGCTTGCCCCTCCTGTGTGCCTCCAGGCCTATCTCGGCAACCCTGGATGACTGGCTTTCTCCTGGCACAGAGTGCTGTGTGGCTGCCCAGTTCCAGGGTACAGGTCGGGCCCTGGCAGACGAGTCCCAAGTGATCTTACACTCAGGTGTTCTCTGAATTCCTGGCTGTAACAGCCCGCTCAGTTGCAGGAGTGAAGATGGTGGCTTCACCTCTAACTGCAGCACTTCCTGCAGAGCAGATGTCTCCTGGAAGGAAATGTGCACAGGTGGCTGTGGCAACCCTGCCCAGCTCCTGGGTGCAGGTAGGACCTTGGCAGGCCGTGTCCTGAGCGTTCTTACATTTGGGTGTTCCTTGTGTACCTGGCTGCACTTGTCTGCTCAGTCATAGGAGCAAAGATGGTAGCCTCACCTCTAAATGTGGGACTCCCTCTAATTGTGGGACTCTCTGCGGGGCAGATGTCCCCTGGCAGGGTAGGTGCACAGATGGCTGTGGTGGTGCTGCCCAGCTCCTGTGTGCACGTGGTGCCCTGGCAGGCCATGTCCCAAGCGATCTTACACTTGGACGTTCCCTGTGCACCTGGATGCACCGGTCTGCTCAGTCACAGGAGCAAAAATGCCATCTTTGAATTCTTATAGGATTTCTATCTTCTCTTCCATATAGTTCCATTAGTTTTATGGGGAAAGATATGATAAAGTTAATTCATTTAGAGAGATAACTCTACAGTCACCTTTTCTCTGCACTTTGTCTAGTTGTGGTCCTTGTATTAAACTCTGTCCAGTGCAAAAAATTGTTCTCTGAGAAGGAATGGAACCAGCACTAGTATATGAGTATAAAGATAGTTATTTAGAAGACTGTTTGATACTCTGCCCAATTTTCAGAATGATAGTAGTGAGTTCTCTTTAGGACTTATGACCTCCGCACCCTTGGGCTACTGTCCAAATTTACAATACCAGGCATAAGTTTCCTTCTGTGCAATAGGCTTTAAATTCCACCAGAATGTTATTGTTTACCCTGTGATATCTTTGCCAATATTGCACTACTTGGCACATCTTGCTGGCCTTGTCATTATTATAGGTTGGAGGCTTCACAGTTTAGTAAGACTGCTGCTGATGTTCTCACACAGGAGTTGTCTAGCATTTTCTGGCACTGTGAAAACTATAAATCATGGAGGAATCTTCCAGGTGAGTGCTGGGTTGTTTTCTTTATGTCCATGACCAAAGTGTATGCTGTCTTTAGCAATAGGGTTTCAAAAATCACATACTGGTCAAAAGAAAAGCAATGACAATCATCTGTATTATTTTGGTGGGTCTAAGGGAGGTTTCCTATGTCTGGCACTGGCTATTATGTTTGATAATCTATGAATTATGGGAGGAACATTATCTACCTGTGTAGGAAAATTCCACTGACTCACTCTGTCTGTCTGTCTGTCTGTCTGTCTGTCTTAGATGGGCTTTCTATTGCTGTGAAAGACACCATGACAATGACAGCTCTTATAAAGGAAAACATTGGGGCTTGCTTAGTAGCTAAAGAATATAGTCCATTATCATTATGATGGGAAGTATGGCTATGCATAGGTAGACTTGGTGCTGGAGAGATAGCTGAGAGTTCTACATCTGGATTGGCAGGCAGCAGGAAGAGAAAGCGACAGTGGGCCTGGCTTGGGCACTTGAAACCCTAAAGCCCACCCCTTAACACACAACAAGGCCACACCTTTTAAAAGTGCCACTTCTCTTGAGCCTACCACCACCTTTTAATATCATAAACTTACAATTTGTAGATTTCACAAGCCTTTTAAAGATCCTAACTGCTATCCCTCATAGTCCATTCCTCCTAGACGGTTAAAACTATTAATCCATAAGAGTGTGTGTCTTATTTTCTCTCCCTCCTTCCCCCTCCCTCCTCCCCCCTCTCTCATATTTTTTGAGACAACCTCACTCACTATATGGAGCTGCCTAGGCTTCCAAGTTGCCAGTGTGGTGGCTCCTCATTTATATTTATAAATATTTATAGTATTTTTTGTTGACTTACCCATTTTTTTTTACCTTAACCCTTACTTTATTTCAAAATGAAGCACATATAACCCTGAATGATCTTGCTTGTAACAAGAGGAAGTCTCCATAGCTCTTCCTAGAGATAGATTCTGTCCTTTCCACACTGGCTCAACAGCTCCTCTATCAACTATCTCTACATAGTGCTATTTGTTCTATGATATTCCTGCCACAATTTAGAGGATAGGATCTAGGGCTAAATGAATAAGGCCACTTGCTGTGCAAAGACTGGGACTTAAGTTCAGATCCCCAGAAACCCATGTAAACAGCTGGATATGGCTGCATTGGCACCTGTAACTACAGTGAAGTTTCAGGAGATGCACTGCCAACCTAATTCCAGATTCTGTAACAGATGCTGTGTCAAAGAAATGCCAGAGAGTGGTAGTACAGGACACCCAGTATCTCCCTTGGAATCTGTACATATAGGTGTGTGTCCCTGCACATTCATGTTACACATTCATATAAGAACAAGATCTGTTCTGCACAGAGAAAGCACTCACACTTAGGTTTTGTTTTTCTCTCTCAGGACAAATCTAGATTTTGGGATCTGCCAAAAAGTGAATTCAGATCTTTTACTATCGATTATGTTCCATATGACATAAGAAAATTCAAATAACTTCTTTGAATTTTTATCTCTGTAAAATGAATGTAAGTCAAAAATTTCGCAACAACACTACATTACTGAACCCAGTAAAGATTCAATACAAGAGCTTTGATTATATTCATATAAGGGAAAGATGAAATTGAATAACTGATTATTTGCACAGTTGGTTCTGTGATGGAATGAGAAAGAACATCAACCAAATTATTTGCAACTCAACATAAAAAAGTATCTCTTTGATTAATCGGTTATAGTCAGTTAACCAGGAGAGATATTTATATTAAAAAGTTCCCTAATTAAAACAAATAAATAGCTTATTGGATTCCTCAGTACACTAACATCTTTGGATCACAGCCTTACTAAAAGTGAAAATATTCTTCAGTTAAAGTATATTGGTCATTTGAATGACTGTAAATGTATTTCACTTACAAAATAAATGGGTGTAGGAGACTTATTGTACTCTTTTCCAAGCTCTGAAATAAGGAGATCTGTAGAAGAATGGATGTTACTTAAGACACAAAGCACTGATTTGAAGGATATACCAGGAGCATATGTGAGATGCATGTCAAACATATACCAAAAATATAGTACATACTGAGTAACTTTTTAAAAGCCCATGGATGTCAGAATTTTTCCTTGAGCTAGTGGTGGCTTTCCAATGGGGAATGTTCATCTGAGAGATTAAAGGGTATACATTCCTTTAACTGCAATTTGGATTGCCCACCTATTGACTTCTGAGGGCAGTAAGGAGTAGTGAACACTAGCAGCACAAAGCAGCAAGAGACGAGTGGGTAGCAGGAGTTCCAGCATAAGAAGTGATGTTGTTCACAGATGTGCTTGCAATATTAAGACTGATGAAATATAATCCTGTAACCCCCTTTAGTAAGAGTCTGGAGGGTGGGTCATCCAATGTCTCACAGACCTAACACAGCTGTTCAGCCTCATATATCTTTGCTAGAACAATTAGATTAAGGTGCTACTGTGATATATTGCTAGTCTTCTTTTATATCACCAAACTTCTGACACTCTTAGTCACCAAGAATGCTGGCTGGGGCAGTCCTGTGACTATGGCTTTTTGAGAGTTGAAAGAACATAAATAGAGTTTCTTATCCAGAGATATTCTGAAACCTTGATTAGAATAGTCACTTGAATAGCAGATGTTGGCTTCTTGTGATGAGGATCAAAAGGAAAGAGAACTGATGACTCATTGCCCCCCCTTTCTTACTTGCATTTATTTTTATGTGTATAGACATTTTTCTGCATGTATATTTGTGCACCATGCTTGTGCATGGAGTTCAGAAGAAATCAGCAAGCTGGAGTTGGACACAGTTGTGTGCTACAATGTGGATGCTGAGAATCCAATCCAGGTCCTTTGTAAGAGCAAAGCATGCTTTTAACCAGTGATTCATCTCTGTAACCCTTCATTTTTCATATATATTGAAATGTCACATTTCTTTAATTATCTGTCAATGATAAAATACTAACATTAAAGTATGATGTTAAAGCAAAATACTTTTCTAGTCATACTGCAATTGCACACTGTTAAAACAATACTATTATAGAAGGAGAACACGGAGCACTGTTACTGTATGCACTAACTTCTTGCACATGGATGCCTGAAAACAACAGCATAGTTGAGGACTTGTGCATTGCACAGGACACAGGCTGATAGCAATTATGTCGTACATTTTTTTGTATTGCCTTCCAACTCGCAGATAAGGAAACAGATCACTTCATGAATAAGTTTGATGGGAAACTTAATCACACAACTTTTGTATAGCTTTGGGGTTAAAACTAACACAACATGATGTTACAAGAATGCAAAGGGCTTACTATTTGATGAGACAGCTACTTCCCAGCACCAGTTCTCTTTGGCACTATTACATCTATTTTAATCAGGCATTGTTGTGATCATATTGTAGAATTTTGTATTCTCTTTCACTTGGTAATATAAAATGTCTATTATCTGTGTAGTTTACATAATGGCTTTTGTTGCTACATAATACTCAATTGTACTGGCCAGTATTAATTCATTAGACCATTATTAGACATTCAGATCATTTTTCTAGTCTTGACATTTACACATTTTCTATGTATATCCTTTTGCTTCAAGACGTCATCTTTCATTAAATTATTTTCTCAGAGCACATTATTGTTAGTTAAATTAGTGAGTCAGATGTAGGTGGTTACATACTGCCCAGTTTTATTTTATTTAGTGTGTGTGTGGAGCTGTACATGTATGTTAATATGGGTGTGCATGTAACATGGCCTGTGCATAGCACCACAATATGATTGCAATGATATTTCAGTTCACAAAACCACTAATGATGTGTGAACATTTATAGCTCTACTTACCAAGTATAGAGAATATATTGTTTTCCTCATTTGCAGAGAAGTCTAGAGGAAACACAGTCTTAATTCATATTTATCACTTGAAAATTATCCTGAAATATGACAAGAAATCCTTGTTCAAGAGAAGTAAAAAACAATTCTTAAGTGACTGAAAAAAATTTTGTACATTAATATAATGAAGGACTATGTATATTTAAAAATATGGAAGGACCATCAATGAAATAATTTGGAATGAATTGCACAAATTATGTTAAGTAATATGACAATAATAAGGACAGTAAGGTAGTTCAAAAGAAAAGCACTTGCCACACAAGCCTGATGACCTGAGTTTGATCTTCAGAATCCAGAGTGGAAGAACAGAACTGACTCATGAAAATTATCCTCTTCTATGCACATAAGTCCCCATAAGCCCATAAGCCTTCTTCCCTCGGCCAGTTCCCCAATTACCCCCTCCCACTTCTCTGTTCTCTTAATTTCCTACATTGCTGGATCAAACCTTTCCAGGACCAGGGCCATCTCCTTTCTTCTTCTTGGGAATCATTTGATATGTGAATTGCATCTTGGGTATTCAGAACTTCTGGGCTAATATCAACTTATCAGTGACTGCATTCCATGTGTATTCTTTTGGGATTGGGTTACCTCACTTACGATATTTTCCAGTTCCAACCATTTGCCTAAGAATTTCAAGAATTCATTGTTTTTAATTGCTAAGTAGTATTCCTTTGTGTAAATATACCACATTTTCTGTATCCATTTCTACACTGAGGGTCATTTGGGTTCTTTCCAGCTTCTGGTTATTACAAATAAGGCTGCTATGAACATAGTGGAGCATGTGTCCTTATTGCATCCTGGGGAATCCTCTGGGTATATGCCCAGGAGAGGTATAGCAAGGTCCTCTGGAAGGGTCATGTCCAGTTTTCAGACAAACCCCCAGATTGATTTGAAAAGTGGTTGTACTAGCTTGCAATCCCACCAGCAGTGGGGTGTTTCTCTTTCTCCACATCCTCTCCAACACCTGCTGTCTCCTGAGTTTTTTTTTTTTTAAGCTGTGTTTTTTTTTGTTTTTTGTTTTTTTTTTGTTTTTTATTGTTTTTTATTCAATATACTTTTATTTACATTTCAAATGATTTCCCCTTTTCTGGCCACCCCACTCCCCAAAAGTCATATAAGCACCCTTCCCTCCCCCTGTTCTCCCACCAAACCCTTCCCACTCCCTGTTCTGGTTTTGCCCTATACTGCTACACTGAGTCTTTCCAGAACAAGGGGCCACTCCTCCGTTCTTCTTTTACCTCATTTGATGTGTGGATTATGTTTTGGGTATTCCAGTTTTCCAGGCTAATATCCACTTATTAGTGAGTACATACCATGATTGATCTTTTGAGACCTGGTTACCTCACTTAGCATGACGTTTTCCAGCTCCATCCATTTGCCTAAGAATTTCATGAATTCATTGTTTCTAATGGCTAATTGTGTATATATACCACATTTTTGCATCCATTCTTCTGTTGAGGAATACTTTGGTTCTTTCCAGCTTCTGGCTATTATAAATAGGGCTGCTATGAACATAGTGGAACATATATCCTTAGTACATGCTGGGGAATCCTCTGGGTATATGCCCAGGAGTGGTATAGCAGGATCTTCTGCAAGTGAGGTGCCCAGTTTTCTGAGGAACTGCCAGACTGATTTCCAGAGTGGTTGTACCAATGTGCAACACCACCAGCAGTGGAGGAGTGTTCCTCTTTCTCCACATCCTCGTCAACACCTGCTGTCTCCTGAGTTTTTAATCTTAGCCATTCTGACTGGTGTAAGGTGAAATCTCAGGGTTGTTTTGATTTGCATTTCCCTGATGACTAATGAAGTTGAGCATTTTTAAAGATATTTCTCCACCATCCGAATTTCTTCAGGTGATAATTCTTTGTTTAACTCTGTACCCCATTTTTAATAGGGTTATTTCATTTTCTGGGGTCTAACTTCTTGAGTTCTTTGTATATATTGGATATTAGCCCTCTATCTGATGTAGGGTTGGTGAAGATCTTTTCCAAGTTTGTTGGTTGCCGATTTGTCCTTTTGATGGTGTCCTTTGCCGTACAGAAACTTTGTAATTTTATGAGGTCCCATTTGTCAATTCTTGATCTTAGAGCATACACTATTGGTGTTCTGTTCATGAACTTTCCCCCTGTACCAATGTCCTCAAGGGTCTTCCCCAGTTTCTTTTCTATTAGCTTCAGAGTGTCTGGCTTTATGTGGAGGTCCTTGATCCATTTGGAGTTGAGCTTAGTACAAGGAGACAAGGATTGATCAATTCACATTCTTCTGCATGCTGACCTCCAGTTGAACCAGGACTATTTGTTGAAAAGGCTATCCTTTTTCCATTGGATGTTTTCAGCCCCTTTGCCGAGGATCAAGTGGCCATAGGTATCTGGGTTCATTTCTGGATCTTCAATCCTGTTCCATTGATCTGCCTGCCTGTCACTGTACCAATACCATGCACTTTTTTTTTATTTTATTTTTTTATTCCTTAGCCATTCTGACTGGTGTGAGGTGAAATCTCAGGGTTGTTTTGATTTACATTTTCCTAATGACTAATGATGCTGAACATTTCTTAAGGTGCATCTTAGCCATTTGTAATTTTTCAGGTGAAAATTCATTTTTTTTAATGGAAGGTATTTTTGATTCTTTTTTTTTTTGGCTTGGTTGTTTTGTTTTTGTTTTTGTTTATCTTTAATCTTTATTTCTTTTTTATTGAATATCATCTTTGTTTAGCTCTGTACCTCATTTTATTAATAGGGTTATTTGGCTCTCTGGAGTCTAACTTCTTGAGTTCTTTGTATACATTTGCTATTAGCCCTCTGTCGGATGTAGGGTTGGAGAAGATCTTTTCCAAATTTGTTGATTGCTGTTTTGTCCTTTTGACAGTGTCCTATGGCCTTACAGAAACTTTGTAATTTTATGAAGT
The DNA here is from genome assembly GCF_947179515.1 of Apodemus sylvaticus. NCBI lineage: Eukaryota > Metazoa > Chordata > Mammalia > Rodentia > Muridae > Apodemus > Apodemus sylvaticus. The sequence goes on along the minus strand of NC_067495.1, from coordinate 136,610,750 downwards.
CCCATTTGTCAATTCTTGATCTTAGAGCATAAGCTATTGGTGTTCTGTTCAGGAAATTTTCCCCTGTGCCCATGTCCTCAAGGGGTTTCCCCAGTTTCTTTTCTGTTAGTTTCAGTATGTCTGGTTTTATGTGGAGGTCCTTGATCCACTTGGACTTGAGCTTAGTACAACCAGTTAAGAATGGATCGATTTGCATTCTTCTGCATGCTGACCATTTGAACCATGCTCTAGTTGAACCAGCACCATTTTTTGAAAAGGCTGTCTTTTTTCTACTGGATGGTTTTTAGCTCCTTTGTTGAAGATCAAGTGATCATAGGTGTGTGGATTCATTTCTGGGTCTTCAATTCTATTCCATTGATCCACCTGCCTGTCACTGTGCCAATACCATGCAGTTTTTGTTTAACACTGTTGCTCTGTAGTACTGCTTGAGGTCCGGGATACTGATTCCCCCAGAAGTTCTTTTACTGTTGAGATTAGTTTCAGCTATCTTGTTTTTTTTTTTTTTTTTTTTTTTTTTTTTGTTATTTCAGATGAATTTGACAATTGCTCTTTCTAAATATATAAAGAACCTAGTTGGGATTTTGGTGGGGATTGCATTGAATCTGTAGATTGCTTTTGGAAAGATGGCCATTTTTACTATATTAATCCTGCCAATCCACGAGCATGGAAGATTTTTCCATCTTCTGAGGTCTTCTTCCATTTCCTTCTTCAGAGACCTGAAGTTCTTGTAATACAGATCTTTCTCTTGTTTGGTTAGAGTTACACCAAGATAATTTATACTGTTTGTGGCTATTGTGAAGGGGGTCATTTCCCTAATTTCTTTCTCAGCCTGCTTATCCTTTGAGTATAGGAAGGCCACTGATTTGCTTGAGTTGATGTTATAACCTGCCACTTTGCTGAAGTTATCATCTGTTGGAGTTCTCTGGTGGTGTTTTGGGGGGTCACTTAAGTATACTATAATATCATTTGCAAATAGTGATAGTTTGACTTCTTCCTTTCCAATTTGTATCCATTTGACCTCCTTATGTTATCTAATTGCTCTAGGTAGAACTTCAAGTACTATATTGAAAAGATATGGAGAGAGAGGACAGCCTTGTCTAGTCCCTGATTTTAGTGGGATTGCTTCAAGTTTCTCTCCATTTAGTTTGATGTTGGCTACCGGTTTGCTGTATATTGCTTTTTATTATGTTTACATATGGGCCTTGAATTCCTCTTTTTTCCAAGACTTTAGCATGAAAGGATGCTGAATTTTGTCAAATGCTTTTTCAGCATCTAATGAAATGATCATATGTTTTTTTTTCTTTGAGTTTGTTTATGTGGTGGATTGCATTGATGGATTTCCTTATATTGAACCATCTCTGCATCCCTGGGATGAAGCCTACTTGATCATGGAGAATGATCATTTTGATGTGTTCTTGGATTCGATGGGCAAGAATTTTATTGTGTATTTTTGCATGGATATTCATAAGGGAAATTGGTCTGAAGTTCTCTTTTTTGTTGGATCTTTGTGTGTTTTTTTGTATCAAAGTAATTGTGGCTTTGAGAACGAGTTGGGTAGTGTTCCTTCTGTTTCTGTTTTGTGGAATAGTTTGAAGAGTATTCCTGTTTGTTCTTCTTTGAAGGTCTGATAGAATTCTGCACTGAAACCATCTGGTCCTTTTCCTTTTTTTTTTTTTTTTTTTTTTTTTTTTTTTTTTTTTTGGTTGGAAGACTGACTTTTGATGACCACTTCTATTTCTTCAGGGGTTATAGGACTGTTTAGATGATCTATTTGTTCCTGATTTAATTTTGTTATTTGGTATCTGTCTACGAAAATTTTCCATTTCCTCCAGATTTTCCAGTTGTGTTGAGTATAGGCTTTTGTGGTAGGATCTGATGATTTCCTCAGTTTCTGTTATTATATCCCCCTTTTCATTTCTAATTTTGTTAATTTGGATACTGTTTCTATGCCCTCTGGTTAGTCTGGCAAAGAGTTTATCTTTTTTATTTTCTCAAAGAACCAGCTCCTGGTTTTGTTGATTCTTTGTATGGTTCTCTTTGTTTCTACTTGATTGATTTCAGTCCTGTGCTTGATGTTCTCCCGTCTTCTATTCCTCTTGGGTGAATTAGCTTCATTTTGTTCCAGGGCTTTCAGGTGTGCACTTAAGCTGCTAGTGTATGTTCTCTACAGTTTCTTTTTGGAGGCACTCAGGGCTATGAGTTTTCCTCTTAGTGCTTCTTTCATTGTGTCCCATAAATTATGCTATGTTGTTTCATCATTTTCATTAAATTCTAAAAAGTCTTTGATTTATTTATTTTTTTATTTTTTCCTTGACCAAGGTATCATTGAGTATTGTTCAGCTTCCATGTGTATCTGGGCTTTCTGTTTTTGTTTTTGTTTTTGTTTTTGTTTGTTTGTTTGTTTGTTATAGAAGACCACTCTTACTCCATAGTGATCGATAGGAGGCATGGGATTAGTTCTATCTTCTTATATCTGTTGAGGTCTGTCATGTGACCAATTATATGGTCGATTTTGGAGAAGGTACCATGAGGTGCTGAGAAAAAGGTATATTCTTTTGCTTCAGGATGAAATGCTCTATATATATCTGTTAAATCCAATTGGTCCAAAGCTTCAATTAGTTTCACTGTGTCCCTGTTTAGTTTCTGTTTTCCTGATCGGTCCATTGAGGAGAGTGGAGTGTTGAAGTCACCCACAATTATTGTGTTAGGTGCAATGTGTACTTTGAGCTTTAGAAAAGTTTCTCTTGTGAATGAGAGTGTCTTTGCATTTGGAGCATAGATGTTCAGAATTGAGATTTCTTCTTGGTGGATTTTTCCCTTGACCAGTAAAAAGTGTCCTTCTGTGTCACTTTTGATGACTTTAGGTTGAAAGTCAATTTTTATCTGATATTAGAATGGCTACTCCGGCTTGTATCCTGAGACCATTTTCTTGTAAAATTGTTTTCCAGATTTTTACTCTGAGGTAGTGTTTGTCTTTGACACTGAGATGTATTTCCTGTATGCAGCAAAATGTAGGATCCTGTTTACATATCCAGTCTGTTAGTCTATTATGCCTTTTTATTGGGGAATTGAGTCCATTGATGTTAAGAGATATTAAGGAATAGTGATTATTACTTCCTGTTATTTTTGATGTTATTTTTATATTTGAGTGGTTATCTTCTTTTGGGTTTGATGAAAGAAGGTTACTATCTTGCTTTTTCCAGGGTATAGTTTCCCACCTTGTATTGGGATTTTCCAACTATTATCCTTTGTAGGGCTGGGTTTGTAGAAAGATACTGTTTAAATTTGGTTTTGTCATGGAATATCTTGGTTTCTCCATCTATAGTGATTGAGAGTTTTGCTGGGTATAGTAGTCTCGGCTGACATTTGTGTTCTCTTAGAGTCTGCATGAGATCTTCCCAGGATCTTCTAGCTTTCATGGTCTCTGGTGAGAAGTCTGGTGTGATTCTGATAGGTCTTCCTTTTTATGTTACTTGGCATTTTTCTCTTACTGCCTTTAGTATTCTTTTTTGTTGTTGTTGTTTAGTACATTTGGGGTTTTGATTATTATGTGACGGGAGGTATTTCTGTTCTGGTCAAATCTGTTTGGAGTTTTGTAGGCTTCTTTTATGTTCATGGGCATCTCTCTCTAGATTAGGGAAGTTTTCTTCCATAATTTTGTCTTCCAGAGTTTTGTTGAAAAAATTGCTGGCCCTTTATGTTGTAAGTCTTCACTCTCATCTATACCTATAATCCTTAGGTTTGGTTTTCTCATTGTGTCCTAGATTTCCTGGATGTTTTGGGTTACAAGCTTTTTGCATTTTGCATTGTCTTTGACTGTTGAGTCAATGTTTTCTATGGTATCTTCAGCATCTGAGATTCTTTCTTCTATCTCTTGTATTCTGTTGTTGATATTTGCATCTATGACTCCTGATTTCTTCACTAGGTTTTCTATTTAAGTTGTCTACCTTTGTGATTTGCTAGTTGTTTCTACTTTTGTTTTTAGATCCTGGATGGCTTTGTTCAGTTCCTTCACTTCCTTGTTTGTGTTTCCCTGTAATTCTTTAAGAGCTTTTTGTGTTTCCTCTTTCATGACTTCTGCCTGTTGACCCATGTTCTCCTGTATTTCTTTAAGTGATGTTTGCATTTCTTCTTTATTGGCTTCTATCTGTTGACCCATATTCTCCTGAACTTCTTTACATGATTTTTGTGTTTCCCTTGTAAGGTCTTCTACCTTTTGATTCATGTTCTCCTGTATTTCTTTAAGAGGTTTATTTATGTCCTTCTTATAATCCTCTAATACCTTCATGATATGTGATTTTAAATCCAAATCTTGTTTTTCTGGTGTGTTGGTGTATTCAGGGCTTGCTGTTGTCGGATTTGGGTTTGGATGCTGCCATAGTGCCTTGATTTCTGTTAGTAACGTTCCTATGTTTGCCTTTTACCATCTGGTTATCTCTGGCGTTAGTTGGTCCTCTTGACACTGGTTGGTGCTTGAACCTCCTGTGAGCCTGTAAAGCTATTTCTGTACCTCTGGATGACTGGGTTTCCCCTGGCACAGATGCCCTACTCTCGGATGCCATTGGAGCCCTGGTGTGCCTTGCTCTAAGCAATGTTATAAGCGGGTTGTCCCTGTGTACCTATTACTTGTCTGGCCCATCCAGGAGCGAAGATGGAGGTGGCTGCGTGGACCCATTTCAAGTACTGGTCACTCTGCAGGGCAAACGTCCCACAACAGGGCTGGCACATAGATGACCTGCAAAGATGCCCAGGCCTTGGGCGCAGGCAGAAGCCTGGTGGGCTGTGTCCTGAGAGATTCTAGACTTGGGATATCTCTGTGTACCTGGTGTTGCCTGTCTGGTCCATCCTGGAGTGAAGATGGCAGCTGCCTCCACTCAATTCCTTTATTTTTAATTATGTGTGTGGTGATATGTCTCTGTGGGTATGTGCACAGGAATACAGTGGACTTCTGAGGCCACATGTGTTGAATGCTCCTGGAACTAGAGTCAATAGGTAGATGTGAGCTTCCAGATGTAGATGCTAGAACCAAACACAAATTCCCTACAATGGCATTATGTGTTATTTTGTTAGTTAGTTAGTTAGTTAGTTAGTTAGTTAGTTAGTTAGTTAGTATTGAGATAGTATCTCACTATGTAGGCTCGCTTGGCACAAAATTTATTGTATACCCTAGGCATAGTTTGATCTCACTTAGATCTATGTGATTCTGCTTCCTGAGTGCTGAGATTAAGAGATTAAAGCTCAGTATGCATCCTTAACCGCCAAGCCATATCTTTTGACCTCAAATACCTATAAAATTATTGAGGCACAACCTCTAGGAATGTCTGTGAGGGCATTTCCATACATGATTAGTCCATAATGAATGGATTAATTCCTTGATAGAAGCATAATATTATGGTAGTTTTGGGAAACTGGAGTGAGTTAAAGAAGTAGGTCACTTCAGTCTCTGTGAGACATTATGAGCCCTGCTTAGTTGATCCTGTGTGTTGTGTTCTCACGGTGTCCTCTACCTTTCTGGTCTTACCATCCTTCCTTCCCCTCTTCCATGGGGTTCCCTGAGCTCTGTCCAGTGATTTGCTGTGGGTCTCTGCATCTGCTCTTATCAATTGCTTGATGAAACCTCTCCACTGACGAATAAGCTCTCTTCTACAAGTATATCAGAATATCATTAGGAATCATTTCATGGCTTTTTTTCCTCAGTCATATTTGTTTGGGACTGTCCAGCCTCTGGTTCCTGGTCCTCTAGACATTGTCAGGCATAGGCTCCCTCTTGTGGTGTAGTTATTTTATTTATTTTCTTATTTATTTATTAATCATTCCATTCATTTACGTCTCAAATGATATCCCACTTCCCGGTTACCCCTCCACCAATCTTCCATCCCACATCTGCCCTACCTCCTCCCCTTTGCCTGTGTGAGAGTGCTCCCCCACCCACTCACCCTCTCCTGCCCCACTCCTCCAGCATCCCCCTACTCTGGGGCATTAAACCTTCCTGGGACCAAGGACTTCCTCTTCCATTGCTGTGGGCAAGGCCATCCTCTGCTTCATATGTATCTGGAGCCATGGATCCATCTAGGTACACTTTTTGGCTCGTGGTCTAAACTTTGGGAGAGCTGGGTAGTCAGTTCAGCCTATGTTGTTGTTCTAATGGGGTTTTGATCCCCCTCTGCTCCTCCAGTCCTTCTGCCAGCTCCCTCACCAGGTTCCCTGAGTTCAGTCTGATAGTTGGCTCCAAGCATCCGAATTTGTATTGGTTAATTGCTGGCTGGACCTCCCCAGGAACCACCACACGAGGTTTCTGTCAGCAAGTGCCTCTTGACTATGGCAACAGTGTTGAGTTTGGTGTCTGCAGGCATGATGTGTCCCCAGGTGGGGCTGTTCCCAGTTGGCCCTTCCTTCAGTCTCTGTTCCATTTTTGTCCCTGTTCTTCCTTTGGACAGGAACATTTCTGGGTTAAAAAACTTCGAGATGGGTGGGTGGCCCCTTCCCTCAATCAGGCCTATCTACTGGAGGTGGTTTCTATAGACCAGTCATTGGTTGGTGTACTGGCTAGTTTTGTGTGTCAACTTGGCACAGGCTGGAGTTATCACAGAGAAAGTAGCTTCAGTTGGGGAAGTGCCTCCATGAGATCCAGCTGTGGGGCATTTTCTCAATTAGTGACCAAGGGGGAGGGCCCCTTGTGGGTGATGCCATCCCTGGACTGGTGCTCTTGGGTTCTATAAGAGAGCAGGCTGAGCAAGCCAGGGGAAGCAAGCCAGTAAGGAACATCCCTCCATGGCCTCTGCATCAGCTCCTGTTTCCTGACCTGCTTGAGTTCCAGTCCTGACTTCCTTTGGCGATGAACAGCAATGTGGGAGTGTAAGCTCAATAAACCCTTCCCTCCCCAACTTGCTTCTTGGTCATGATGTTTGTGCAGGAATAGAAACCCTGACTAAGACAGTTGGCCACTCCCACAATTTCTGTGCCATCTTTATCCCAGCACATCAAGAAGTCTGTATGGATCTGACCTAGGTTCTCTGCTTATATGTTATGGTTATATAACTTGGTCTTCCCAAGAACCCAGGTAAAAATAAATCCAGGCATAGTGCCTGGAATTTTAATTCCACTTCTGAGGAGGCAAATTCAAAAATAACGGGGTGGTGGTTGTGGTAGCTATCAATCACCCTAGACTAATTGGAAAGTTCCAGGCCAGTGAGAAATACTATCTGAAAATCGGTGGACTCAAGGGTTAGCACCTGAGGTTCACCCCTAGAACCTACATGTACAGGCACAGACATGTATGTATACTTACACACATCAATACACACACAGACACACATACACATACGCACATAGGAAGGGAGGGAGAGAGGGAGGAAGAGAGAGCTTCTGACCTTTATAATTATGGTATTGATATGCAAGGCATTAACATTAATGGAAGCTAGAAGAACTACTTATCATTTTCATCATTTTATGCCAGAAAAGTTTCTTTCTGAAGCTCTCTGGTTTTATCAATGATGACAGAAACCCACCTAGATTTCAAGAGGAGAAACTTCCTTCCTATTTTTTAATCTGCTTCTTTTTTTATTTGATAAATTTTTTATTTACATTTGAAATGATTTCCCCTTTTCTGGCTCCCCACTCCCCGAAAGTCATGTAAGCCCCCTTCCCTCCCCCTGTTCTCCCATCCACCCCTTCCCACTTACCTGTTCTGGTTTTGCCCTATACTGCTACACTGAGTCTTTCCAGAACCAGGGGCCACTCTTCCATTCTTCTTGTACCTCATTTGATGTGTGGATTATGTTTTGGGTATTCCAATTTTCTAGGCTAATATCCACTTATTAGTGAGTGCATACCATGATTCATCTTTTGAGTCTGGGTTACCTCACTTAGTATGATGTTCTCTAGCTCCATCCATTTGTCTAAGAATTTCATGAATTCATTGTTTCTAATGGCTGAATAATACTCCATTGTGTATATATACTACATTTTTTGCATCGATTATTCTGTTGAGGGATACCTGGGTTCTTTCCAGCTTCTGGCTATTATAAATAGGGCTGCTATGAACATAGTGGAGCATGTATCCTTATTACATGCTGGGGAATCCTCTGGGTATATGCCCAGGAGTGGTATAGCAGGATCTTTCGGAAGTGACATGTCCAGTTTTCTGAGGAACCATCAGACTGATTTCCAGAGTGGTTGCACCAGTTTGCAACCCCACCAGCAGTGGAGGAGTGTCAGCATGCAGAAGAATGCGAATTGATCCATCCTTCTCTCCTTGTACTAAGCTCAACTCCAAATGGATCAAGGACCTCCAGATAAAACCAGACACTCTGAAGTTAATAGACAAGAAACTGGGGAATACCCCTGAGGACATTGGTACAGGGGAAAAGTTCCTGAACAGATCACCAATAGCTTATGCTCTAAGATCAAGAATTGACAAATGGGACCTCATAAAATTACAAAGTTTCTGTAAGGCAAAGGACACCATCAAAAGGACAAATCAGCAACCAACAAATTGGGAAAAGATCTTCACCAACCCTACATCAGATAGAGGGCTAATATCCAATATATATAAAGAACTCAAGAAGGTAGACCCCAGAAAACCAAATAACCCTATTAAAAAATGGGGTACAGAGCTAAACAAAGAATTTTCACCTGAAAAACATCAGATGGCTGAGAAGCATCTTAAAAAATGCTCAATTTCATTAGTCATTAGGGAAATGCAAATCAAAACAACCCTGAGATTTCACCTTACACCAGTCAGAATGGCTAAGATTAAAAATTCAGGAGACAGCAGGTGTTGGTGAGGATGTGGAGAAAGGAACACTCCTATTTTTATTCCAATGACACAATTTTTTAGCTGTGTCTTCTGCAGGTTGATAGTTCATTTTCAGATTCAGAAGTTTATAAAAAATAATTCTTAAGACAGAAACTAGAAGCTAACATGTTGCTTCCATAAGTTTCCAAATAGGCATTGTCTGTCTCAAGCACTGCCTGGCATAATGAATTGTGACACCTAGAATGAGCATGCATGTTGAATGGTGGAAACCCAGCCCAACCACCAAAATTCTCTAGCAGCCCATGTTGCAGCAACAGTGCTATTACTACTAGGATCGTTTGTTTTCTTTCTGAACAGCACTCTTAAACACAGTCACAGACAATAAAGTCTTTGGTTCCCTCTGTAGCTTACAGCATAATTTATGTCTTCTTAGCCAGACTTTATTTTATCACAAAAGGAAAAGAAATTACATATTGGAACAGTATAGGTAGCATGTGTTCATTGACTTAAATAAATTTGCAATTGACCAAACTGATGATTGTGTAGAGTCATCCTGATTTAGGATTAAAGCCTCATTTTAGGGTCAAAAATAAATATTAACCAACTCTCTTTCTCTTGTTTCCTTCTGCCATTCAATGATCTTCAAACTTATTTAATAGGAATTTAGAAATGAGAAAGGCTATCATTATAAAAATAATAAAGAATATATACTTTAAAATGAATTTGTTATTTTATTCATGTGTATGTGTCTTCATGAGTTTATGCACCATCCATACATGCAGGTGCCCTAGAGGGCAGAGGCCATGGAACTCTCTGGAACTAGAGTTACAAGAAGTTGTGAGCCACATGATGGGGCTGGGAACTGAACCTGGGACCTCTGTAAGAGCAATAAGTACTCTTAACTGCGGAGTCATCACTCTAGTTCCAATGATATATTCTTTTTTATGATTTTTATTAGATATTTGCTTTATTTACCAATGACATATTTTTATAAATTAAAAGAAATTGGATTTTATATACGAGTGTGAGCATGTGTGTGTGTGTGTGTGTGTTCTTCCCCATGAACAAGGAGGCCACTATTTGGTATCTTCTTCCATTATTTCTCTGCCTTAAATTTTTTTTTTTGTTTTGGTTTTTTTTCGAGACAGGGTTTCTCTGTGTGGTCCTGGCTGTCCTGGAACTCACTCTGTAGACCAGGCTGGCCTCAAACTCAGAAATCTGTCTGCCTCTGCCTCCTAAGTGCTGGGATTACAGGCGTGCGCCACCACGCCCGGCTGTTGCCTTAAATTTTGATATAAGGTCTCTCCCTGAACCTGAACCTCAATCATTCAGCTTAATGAACTAACCAGAAAGCATCAGGGATATTCCAGCCCGCTTCTCCAACACTAAAATTGTAGGTTATGTTGCCCTGGGAATAGCATTTTCCATGGACACTGGGATTCAACTAAGGTCCTCATGCTTGTGAAACAAGAACTTTACTTGTTTAGGTCTATCACCAGCCCCCAAATAAACTTGAAGAACCCAAATGTTTAGAGACAAGTGACAGCATCATATTTTGTGGATAATATTATAGTGTCCCATCCTGTATGATTTCAAGTGTATGTGTGCAGGTAGAAACATTTGGAAAATTAAAGGGATCATATAAACAGCATGTTATTATTTTAACATGAAAAGCTATTAGATTTGTCTTCTGGTTTAACAGAGTGAAATGAAGAAGTCACTACACCATAGGAAAAACTCTCTTTGCCAAAAGCAGTAAAGGATCACTTTAATATAAAGAAAATAATAGATTATGAAGATCATTAGGAAACTGATTTCTTGTAGGATTCTGTATCTTAATTTGAAATAGTGTGAACTGAATGAGCTTAGCACCTTCTTAGATGAGCAACTTAGCTTTGGCATTTCCTCTGACTCCCTCTGCTCTGCTTTACATCGTTGCTTATCTGTTGTATTTAATCATGGCTTATAATATTTACATGCTATTCTGCAGTCAAAATTCTCTCAGTTAAATTCTACATCTAATTGGATTCAATACTTAGTGTCCCATTACTTTATCTTGTCCTAAGTTCCTCATTAGTTTCCTTTCTTGGTTGACTGAATTTCATTATCAAGTAGAGGTTTTTTTCTTTTTCTTTCTTTCTTTCTTTCTTTCTTTCTTTCTTTCTTTCTTTCTTTCTTTCTTTCTTTCTTTCTTTCTTTCTTTCTTTCTTTCTTTCTTTCTTTCTTCCTTCCTTCCTTCCTTCCTTCCTTCCTTCCTTCCTTCCTTCTTTCTTTCTTTCTTTCTTTCTTTCTTTCTTTCTTTCTTTCTTTCTTTCTTTCTTTCTTTCTTTCTTTCTTTCTTTCTTTCTTTCTTTCTTTCTTTCTTTCTTTCTTTCTTTCTTTCTTTCTTTCTTTCTTTTGAAAAGAGAGCTCATTAGGGCTACATTTCCTGAGTTCTTAATTTATTCATATCTGAGATGTTCTGCCTGTTGCTTTTATCCTTGAATCACTTGTCTGGGCCAAGTGTTTTGAAGTCACATTTGCTTTTCTTTATGAAGTCATTAAGTTGGCAGGTGGCAGGTTGAGGGATGAACAGAAGGAATTGGATGGAGATGGGTATGATCAAATACATTTTACAGAATTAAAGTCTCAAAGAAAAACAATAAAAATATTGTTGAGAAAAGAATTAACTTTTTCTTTTTTCTATATTCTTTGTTTACATTCCAAATGATTTTTCCGGTTCCACCCTCCCCATAATTCCCATAAGCCCTCTTCCCTCTGCCCATTCCCCAATCATCCCCCTCCCATTTCTCTGTCCTGGTACTCCCCTACAATGCTAGATCAAGCCTTTCCAGGACCAGGGCCCTCTCCTTCCTTCTTCTTGGGAATCATTTGATATGCTAATTGTGTCTTGAGTATTCAGAGCTTCTGGGCTAATTAATATCCACTTATCAGTGATTGCATTCCATGTGTATTCTTTTGTGATTGTGTTACCTCACTTAGGATATTTTCCAGTTCCATCCATTTGCCAAAAAAATTCATGAATTCAATGTTTTTAATTGCTGAATGGTACTCCATTGTGTATATACATCACATTTTCTGATTCCATTCCTCCATTGAGGGATATCTGGGTTCTTTCCAGCTTCTGGCTATTATAAATAAGGCTGCTATGAACATAGTGAAGCATGTGACCTTATTGCATGCTGGGGAATCCTCTGGGTATATGCCCAGAAGAGGTATAGCAGGGTCCTCCGGAAATGTCATGCCCAGTTTTCTGAGGAACAACCATACTGATTTACAGAGTGGTTGTACCAGCTTGCAATCCCACCAGCAGTGGAAGAGTGTTCCTCTTTCTCCACATCCTCACCAACACCTGCTGTCTCCTGAGTTTTTGACCTTAGCCATTCTGACTAGTGTGAAGTGAAATCTCGGGGTTGCTTTGATTTGCATTTCCCTAATGATTAATGATGCTGAACCAGCACCATTTTTTGAAAAGCCTATCTTTTTTCCACTGGATGGTTTTAGCTCCTTTGTCAAAGATCAAGTGACCATAGGTGTGTTGGTTCATTTCTGGGTCTTCAATTCTATTTCATTGATCCACCTGCTTGTCACTGTACCAATACCATGCAGGTTTTTTTTTTTTTAACACTATTGCTCTGTAGTACTGCTTGAAGTCTGGAATACCGATTCCCCCAGAAGTTCTTTTACTGTTGAGAATAGTTTTAGCTACCCTGGGTTTTTTGTTATTCCAGATAAATTTGAGAATTGCTCTTTAAAAGTCTATGAAGAATTTTGTTGGGATTTTGATGGGGATTTCATTGAATCTGGTGTGATATAACACCATTACCAAGTCAGAGAGGAGAGTAAAGAGTTTATTTCAGTTTACCCATTGAACATATTCAATATCCTGGAATGCTTGAGTTAGTCTATGGGATCCTACTGACCAACAACTCATGAAGCAGTACCTTTAACTGGTACTAGGATTTATATTTCTAAGCCCACATTGTCTGGTACAGGGATTGTATTAGGGAATTGCTGTGATAAATGCCATGACCAGAAACAATTTGAAGGGAAGGGAGTAGGGTTCATTTCATTTTATAACTCTCAGGTCACATTCTATCATTCAGTAAAATCAGGGCAGGAACTTGGAGGCAAATGCTGAAGTAGCAGCCATGGAACATTGTTCCCTACGGATTTACTCTCCATTGTTTGCTGATTTCTTATACTATCCAAGACCAACTGTCAATGTGTATCCAAGATGACACTGCCCACAGTGAGCCTTTTACGTCAGTCATCAGTCTTTGCCGTGACCCTAGCTGAGGTTCCTAGCAGTGGCCAATCTTATAGAGGCATTTTCTCAATTAAGAGTCCCTCTTTTTGATGTGGAGAAAGAGGAACACTCCTCCACTGCTGGTGGGATTGTAAGATGGTGCAACCACTTTGGAAATCAGTCTGGTGGTTCCTCAGAAAACTGGGCATGACACTTCCTGAGGACCCTGTTATACCTCTCCTGGGCATATACCCAGAGGATTCTACAGCATGCAATAAGGATACATGCTCCACTATGTTCATAGCAGCCCTATTTGTAGTAGCCAGAAGCTGGAAAGAACCCAGGTGTCCTTCAATGGAGGAATGGATACAGAAAATGTGGTATATCTACACAATGGAGTACTATTCAGCCATTAGAAACAATGAATTCGGGGAGAGGCGGCGGCGGCTGCGGCGGCGGCAGCGGTAGCAGTGGCTGCTCCAGCTGAAGGGCCATCAGCGGTGGAACCAAGGCGACACAGGGTCCAGTTAGGCCCTGCGCCCACGACCACTGACCTTCGCTGACCAGCCGGGCGGCAAGCAACTGCGGTTCTGCGGAGTCTCTCGCTGCACGGAAGCCACTTCAGAACTCGGCTGCCCGCCAGTCAGGAGAGACTCACCGCCATCTTGATCCCGGGCTCCAGAGATCGGTCAGACTGAGGTACACAAACATAATCCTAGGCCCAACACCGCAGGGGTCTGAGCCAGACGGGCGTTGGCCTGCACCCAGGCCCTGGGCTGTTCGAGTGGCCAGTGGGGCGCCAACCCAGCCAGGAGTTTTTTTTTTTGCCCCGGCCGGTGCACGCGCCGCCATTTTGCCTACAGGAGCCAGAGTGCTCGGGAGGGCAGAGACTGCTAACAAGCGTAGCCTGAGGCTAACAAAACGGGGGTCTAGGCCCCAAAAGGCACAGGACTGACCCCAAGAACTGGGCGGCTTGGTGGGCCATCTGTGTGTCAACCCGCCCAGGAGGTTATTAGCACAACAGACTCTCCCGGTGCTTTCGGGGAGCGCGGACGCGCACGCCCGCCATCCGGGTCACCTGGCGGACCCAAATAACAGACATAGCCCTAGGGGAACTTTGCTCGGACCTTGGCCTCCCAGGCGTTTGCCTGGACTCAGGGCCCAGGCGACAAGGCTAACCTAGTGTGCGCCAGCCCGGTTGGGGAAATTGGCTGCCCAGCGGAGTGAGCAGAGCACAGGGGAGGTAACAGCAACATTCACCTTCGGAGCTCCCTGGGGGTGCACACGGGTTCCACCTGGTCCACAGACACAATCTGGGGCAAGGCCTCAGGCAGAAGCCCCCAGCTCAACTCTCTCCGCTTCAGATCAGCCTGGGTGGCCGCCACATCTCCAGGTCCCTCAAGAGGCTAGTGGGGGCTTCCGGGCGGCCAGCTGGGAGAAGTCAGTGTGCTCCAATAAATCCTGCGGGCCCCAGCGGGAGCCTTCAGGTGCCTGCTTCGGGATCTGAACAGCCTGGACAACAGCACCCTGTCTATAGGCAGTGCACAGTGTAAGCTGTGCACCAGAGGCCAACGGGGAAGGGGCAGCTTGCACTGGTGAGTCCAGCACTGACAAGACCAAGTAACACCAGTGAGAGCTAGATGGCAAAAGGCAAACGCAGAAACGTCACTAACAGAAATCAAGGCAATATGGCAACATCTGAACCAAATTCTCCTCTACCAGCAAGTCCTGGATACCCCATCACACCAGTAAAACAAGATTTGGATTTAAAATCACTGGTCATGATGCTGGTACAGGAACACATGAAGGACATTCAGGAGAAAATGGATCAAAAGTTAGAAGCCCTTGCAAGGGAAACACAAAAATCATTGAAAGAAATCCAGGAGAATACAAAAGCCAACAAGGAGGAAATGCAAAAAACACTTAAAGAAATACAGGAGAACTTTGCTCAACAGGCTGAGGTCATGAAAGACGAAACACAAAAATCTCTTAAAGAAATACAGGAGAACTTTGGTCAACAGGCTGAGCTCATGAAAGAGGAAACACAAAAATCTCTTAAAGAATTACAGGAAAACACAAACATGCAAGGGAAGGAGCTAAGCAAAACCATCCAGGATCTAAAATCAGAAGTAGAAACAACTAAGAAAACTCAAAGGGAGACAACTTTGGAGATAGAAAGCCTTGGGAAGAAATCAGGGGACAGAGATGCAAATATCAACAACAGAATACAAGAGATAGAAGAAAGAATCTCAGATGCTGAAGATTCCATAGAAACCATGGACTCAACAGTTAAAGAAAATGCAAAGTGCAAAAAGCTTGTAACCCAAAATATCCAGGAAATCCAGGACACAATGAGAAGACCAAACCTAAGGATTATAGGCATAGATGAGAGTGAAGATTTACAACTTAAAGGGCCAGCAAATATCTTCAATAAAATTATGGAAGAAAACTTCCCTAACCTAAAGAGAGAGATGCCCATGAATATACAAGAAGCCTACAGAACTCCAAACAGACTGGACCAGAACAGAAATACTTCCCGTCACATAATAATCAAAACACCAAATGTTCTAAACAAAGAAAGAATACTAAAGGCAGTAAGAGAAAAAGGCCAAGTAACATATAAAGGAAGACCTATCAGAATCACAGCAGACTTTTCACCTGAGACTATGAAGGCTAGAAGGTCCTGGGCAGATCTCATGCAGACTCTAAGAGAACACAAATGCCAACCAAAACTACTATATCCAGCAAAACTCTCAATCACCATAGATGGAGAAACTAAGATATTTCACGACAAAACCAAGTTCACCCAATATCTATCCACAAACCCAGCCCTAAAAAGGATAATAGGAGGACAACACCAATACAAGGAGGGAAACTCCACCCTGAAAAAAGCAAGATAGTAACCTTTCATCAAACCCAAAAGAAGTTAAGCAATCAAATTTAAAAAATAACGTCAAAAATGATAGGAAGTAACAATCACTATTCCTTAATATCTCTTAACATCAATGGACTCAATGCCCCAATAAAAAGACACAGACTAACTGACTGGATACGTAAACAGGACCCTACATTTTGCTGCTTACAGGAAACACACCTCAGGGTCAAAGACAAACACTACCTTAGAGTAAAAGGCTGGAAGACAATTTTACAAGCAAATGGTCTCAGGAAACAAGCTGGAGTAGCCATTTTAATATCAGATAAAATTGACTTTCAACCCAAAGTCATCAAAAGAGACTCTGAGGGACACTTCTTGCTGGTCAAAGGAAAAATACAACAAGAAGAACTCTCAATCCTGAACATCTATGCTCCAAATGCAAGGGCACCCTCTTTCATAAAAGAAACTTTATTAAAACTCAAAGCACACATTGCACCTAACACAATAATTGTGGGTGACTTCAACACTGCACTTTCCTCAATGGACCGATCAGGAAAACAGAAACTAAACAAGGACACAATGAAACTAATTGAAGCTTTGGACCAATTAGATTTAACTGATATATATAGAACATTCTATCCTAAAACAAAAGAATATACCTTTTTTTCAGCACCTCATGGTACCTTCTCCAAAATCGACCATATAATTGGTCACAAGACAGACCTCAACAAATATAAAAAGATAGAACTAATCCCATGCCTCCTATCTGATCACTATGGAATAAAAGTGGTCTTCAATAGCAACAGAAACAACAGAAAACCCACATACACGTGGAAATTGAACAATACTCTACTCAATGACACCTTGGTCAAGGAAGAAATAAAGAAAGAAATTAAAGACTTTTTAGAACACAATGAAAATGAAAACACAACATACCCAAATCTATGGGACACAATGAAAGCAGTGCTAAGAGGAAAACTCATAGCCCTGAGTGCCTCCAAAAAGAAAATGGAGAGAGCATACATTACCAACTTAATGACACACCTGAAAGCCCTAGAACAAAAAGAAGCTATTTCACCCAGGAGGAGTAGAAGGCAGGAAATCATCAAACTCAGGGCCGAAATCAATCAAGTAGAAACAAAGAGAACCATACAAAAAATCAACAAAACTAGGAGCTGGTTCTTTGAGAAAATCAACAAGATAGATAAACCCTTAGCCAGACTGACCAAAGGGCACAGGGAAAGTATCCAAATTAACAAACTTAGAAATGAAAAGGGAGACATAACAACGGAAACTGAGGAAATCCAAAAAATCATCAGATCCTACTACAAGAGCCTGTACTCAACACAACTGGAGAATCTGGAGGAAATGGACAATTTCCTTGACAGATACCAAATACCAAAATTAAATCAGGACCAACTAGACCATCTAAACAGTCCCATAAAGCCTAAAGAAATAGAAGGAGTCATAGAAAGTCTTCCAACCAAAAAAAGCACAGGACCAGATGGTTTCAGTGCAGAATTCTACCAGACCTTCAAAGAAGAGTTAACACCAATACTCTTCAAACTATTCCACAAAATAGAAACAGAAGGAACACTACCCAATTCCTTCTACGAAGCCACAATTACGCTGATACCAAAGCCACACAAAGATCCAACAAAGAAAGAGAACTTCAGACCAATTTCCCTTATGAACATCGATGCAAAAATACTCAACAAAATTCTTGCCAACCGAATCCAAGAACACATCAAAACGATCATCCACCATGATCAAGTAGGCTTTATCCCGGGAATGCAGGGTTGGTTCAATATACGGAAATCCATCAATACAATCCACTACATAAACAAACTCAAAGAACAAAACCACATGGTCATTTCATTGGATGCTGAAAAAGCATTTGACAAAATTCAGCATCCTTTCATGCTTAAAGTCTTGGAGAGAACAGGAATTCAAGGCCTATACCTAAACATAGTAAAAGCAATATACAGCAAACCGGTAGCCAGCATCAAACTAAACGGAGAGAAACTTGATGCAATCCCACTGAAATCAGGGACCAGACAAGGCTGCCCCCTTTCTCCTTATCTTTTCAATATTGTACTTGAGGTACTAGCTCGGGCAATTCGACAACATAAGGAGGTCAAAGGGATACAAATTGGAAAGGAGGAAGTCAAACTATCATTATTTGCAGACGACATGATCGTCTACCTAAGTGACCCAAAGAACTCCACTAGAGAGCTCCTACAGCTGATAAACAACTTCAGCAAAGTGGCAGGTTACAAAATCAACTCAAGCAAATCAGTGGCCTTCCTATACTCAAAGGATAAGCAGGCTGAGAAAGAAATTAGGGAAATGACCCCCTTCACAATAGCCACAAACAGTATAAAGTATCTTGGGGTGACTCTTACCAAACATGCGAAAGATCTGTATGGCAAGAACTTCAAGACTCTGAAGAAGGAAATGGAAGAAGACCTCAAAAAATGGGAAAACCTCCCATGCTCATGGATCGGTAGAATCAATATAGTTAAAATGGCCATTTTGCCTAAAGCACTATACAGATTCAATGCAATACCCATCAAAATCCCAACTCAATTCTTCACAGAGTTAGAAAGAGCAATTATCAAATTCATCTGGAACAACAAAAAACCCAGGATAGCTAAAACTATTCTCAGCAACAAAAGAAAATCTGGGGGAATCAGTATCCCTGACCTCAAGCAATACTACAGAGCAATAGTGTTAAAAACTGCATGGTATTGGTACAGTGACAGGCAGGAGGATCAATGGAACAGGATTGAAGATCCAGAAATGAACCCACACACCTATGGCCACTTGATCCTCGACAAAGAGGCTGAAAACATCCAATGGAAAAAAGATAGCCTTTTCAACAAATGGTGCTGGTTCAACTGGAGGTCAGCATGCAGAAGAATGCGAATTGATCCATCCTTGTCTCCTTGTACTAAGCTCAAATCCAAATGGATCAAGGACCTCCACATAAAGCCAGACACTCTGAAGCTAATAGAAAAGAAACTGGGGAAGACCCTTGAGGACATCGGTACAGGGAGAAAGTTTCTGAACAGAACACCAATAGCGTATGCTCTAAGAGCAAGAATTGACAAATGGGACCTCATAAGGTTACAGAGTTTCTGTAAGGCAAAGGACACCATCAAGAGGACAGATCGGCAACCAACAAATTGGGAAAAGATCTTCACCAATCCTACATCAGATAGAGGGCTAATATCCAATATATATAAAGAACTCAAGAAGTTAGACTCCAGAAAACCGAACAACTCTATTAAAAAATGGGGTACAGAGTTAAACAAAGAATTCTCACCTGAAGAACTTCGGATGGCGGAGAAGCATCTTAAAAAATGCTCCACTTCATTAGTCATTAGGGAAATGCAAATCAAAACAACCCTAAGATTTCATCTTACACCAGTCAGAATGGCTAAGATTAAAAATTCAGGAGACAGCAGGTGTTGGAGAGGGTGCGGAGAAAGAGGAACACTCCTCCACTGCTGGTGGGGTTGCAAATTGGTACAACCACTCTGGAAATCAGTCTGGCGGTTCCTCTGAAAACTGGGCACCTCACTTCCAGAAGATCCTGCTATACCACTCCTGGGCATATACCCAGAGGATTCCCCACCATGTAATAAGGATACATGCTCTACTATGTTCATAGCAGCCCTATTTATAATTGCCAGATGCTGGAAAGAACCCAGGTATCCCTCAACAGAAGAGTGGATACAAAAAATGTGGTATATCTACACAATGGAGTACTATTCAGCCATTAGAAACAATGAATTCATGAAATTCTTAGGCAAATGGATGGAGCTAGAGAACATCATACTAAGTGAGGTAACCCAGACTCAAAAGGTGAATCATGGTATGCACTCACTAATAAGTGGTTATTAACCTAGAAAACTGGAATACCCAAAACATAATCCACACATCAAATGAGATACAAGAAGAAAGCAGGAGTGGTCCCTGGTTCTGGAAAGACTCAGTGAAACAGTATTTGGCAAAACCAGAACGGGGAACTGGGAAGGGGTGGGAGGGAGGACAGGGGAAGAGAAGGGGGCTTACGGGACTTTCGGGGAGTGGGGGGGGGGCTAGAAAAGGGGAAATCATTTGAAATGTAAATAAATTATATCAAATAAAAAAAAAGACAAAAAAAAACTCTCAAAGAATAAATAAAAATATTTTAAAAAGAAAAAAAAAAAAAGAAACAATGAATTCATGAAATTCTTAGACAAATGGATGGAGCTGGAGAACATCATACTAAGTGTGGTAACCCAGACTCAAAAGATCAATCATGGTATGCACTCACTGATAAGTGGATATAACCCTAGAAACTTTGAATACCCAAGACATAATCCACATATTAAATGATGTCCAAAAAGAATGGAGGAGTGGCCCCTGGTTCTGGAAAGACTCAGTGCAAGAGTATAGGGGGAATTTCAGAACAGGGAAGCGGGAAGGGGTAGATGTAGGAACAGGGGGAGGGAAGAGGGCTTATGGGACTTGCGGGGAGTGGGGACCCAGAAAAGGGGAAATAATTGAAATGTAAATAAAAAATATATCATTAAAAAATAAAAAATAAAAAAAAAAGTAAAAATAAAAAAAAAAGAGTCCCTCTTTTCCTTGGTTCGTGTCAAGGTGACAAAAGCCAACCAGCACATGTATCTATTTTTTATCTTCTTGTCTTTGCCCAGTTTAAATTACATGCTCAATCACTGTATTGATCCTGTAAAAATATGCCTGCTAACCATTTGCCTCCATTTCTCACCTGTCCAAAGCACAGCCCTTGTTAAATGCATCTCTGCCTTTTCAGTCAATTTACCTGTTCAACTACACCTGATATGGGCGGGAACAGTGTTGCAGATTATTTTTGTGAACTATAAATAGGCCCACAGTACCACTTAATAATGCCATTACTTTTCCCTACTTCTGTTTCTGCAATCATTCCCTATCTGGCTGTCTTCCACATTCAATTCTTCTGTTAAACATGCAGCACTTCCTCAACCTTCTCAGTCATATAGAGTTCACATTGCCAAGTCCATTGGTGATACTGAAAGTCAGAAGGATATTTCCCCATATCCTTTTCCATACACCCTCAGCCATTTGTATGTACATTTATCCTCAGATTACTATGCTCTTAGTAGAAACAAACTCTTACTACTTCTGTTGAAAAGCAGTTCTACAGTTTCTTCTTAAATGACTCAAGGACAGCACTCCAACAGTTCTCTCTTTTCTCTATGGTGAGACTTTCCTTTCTCTTGGGTAAATACATTCAGCATGAAGAGGTGTTATTTATTTTCTTAGTTTGAAATAGTTCCATGTTGACTCATGTAGCTTATAATCTAATTCTCCGTGACTCTTTTATAAAAGAATTCATCAAATTATCTACACTAGCTATCTCCTGTTTTCTCATTTGTTATGGTTTAAATGTGAAATGTCCCCATGGCCTGCAGAGCTTCAATAATTGGAGTCCAGTTTTGTGAGGTTGTCAAACCTTTAAATATGGGACTCAGATGGCAGATGTAGGAAAAAAGAGGTAGGTTTTAAGGATTAAAAGTTAGCTCCACTTGTAAGGTTGAGCTTCTTTGGTTTCTGAACTGTGAGTACCACATCACAAGCATCTGCTATTCCTGCTACCATGTCTTTCACACCAAGATAGACTGTTCCCTCACAAATTGTCATCCCAAATTAAAAATTTCCTTCTTAAGTTGATTTTGTGAAATATTTGGACACAATGATAAAAAAGTAATGAATATACCACTTTTTTTTCCTCAGGCAGGGTTTCTCTATATAGCCCCGGCTGTCCTGGAATTCACTCTGTAGACCAGGCTGGCCTTAAACTCAGAAATCTGCCTGTCTCTGCCTCCTAGAGTGCTGGGATTACAGGCGTGCACCACCACCACTGGGCGAATATTCTACCTCTTTTTTTTTTATTCGATATAATTGTTTATTTACATTTCAAATGATTTCCCCTTTTCTAGCCCCCCACTCCCCGAAAGTCCCATAAGCCCCTTTCTCTTCTTAAACACACTCCATGTAGGCATCCCAACTCATTATTCCATATACTCCTTCTAATGGTCACTAGGAGTTCTCTGCTTCAAATTCAACAGTGAATTCTCTATCCATATCTAATTTTATCTATTAGCAACAATTGTCACCATCAGCCACCTCCTCCTCTAGGACAACATGCTTCACTTGCTCTGATGTTTTTTTTCCCTTTTACTCTCTTTTCGAAGTACCGTTTTTATTTGTTCTTTTTTTTCCTTCTTTACTAGCCATTCTTTCCTAGTCTCTCTTGCTGTCTCATACTCTCACACCATCTTTCAACTTCATGACACTGGAGTGACTAAAGCTTATGCATGGACTTAAAAATATTATCCTACACCATTAGTAACTGAACCAGCAGGACCTAGGCATGGAGGAACTCCATCCGACCAGTGGCACTGATTTCTTCCAGTCTGGGATGTAGCCCTAAGCAGACATTGGTTGTAAACCCCACAGACAGTGCCAAAACACCTGGAGGAAGCTCCATGACCAGGTGCTCAAATGGGCCCAGGATCACAGGATCCAAGAATCACAGGATCCAGGAGTTTGGTCACACAAGGATCTCAGGGTCCCAGAGGCAGTTTGACTACTAGGAGCTCTGACACAGCCAGGATCTTGGGATCAGAGAATCCCAGAATCATAGGATCCCAGAGACAGCTGAGCTCTGAGAAGTTCTGATACAATCAGGATCATAGGAAGGACAGGCTCCAGTCATATATAGGAAGGTCAGGTAGCACTAGAGATAACCAGATGGCAGGAGGCAAGCACAGAAACCTAGGTTACTTGGCATCACCAGAACCCAATTATCCCACCATAGTAAGTCCTAGATACACCATCACACCAGAAAAGCAAGAATTGTATCTAAAATCACTTCTCATGGTGATGATAGAGGACTTTAAGAAGGACATAAGTAACTCCCTTAAAGAAATACAAGAGAACACAGGCAAACAGGTAGAAGAACTTAAAGAGGAAACAAAAAAAAATCCTTTAAAGAATTACAGGAAAACACAATCAAATAGGCGAAGGAGGGCTGTAGAGAAGAGCACCACTGGCTACTCTTCCAGAGGTCCTGAGTTCAATTTCCAGCAACCACATGGTGGCTCACAACCATCTGTAATGGAATCTTATGCCCTCTTCTGGAGTGTCTGAAGAAAGCTACAGTGTACTCATATAAATAAAAATAAATCTTAAAAATAAAAGGCGAAGGAAATGAACAAAACCATCCAGGATCTAAAAATGGAAATAGAAACAATAAAGAAATCACAAAGGGAGACAAGCCCAGAGTTAGAAAGTCTAAGAAAGAGATCAGGAGTCATAGATGCAAGAATCACCAACAGAATACAAGAGAGAAGAGAGAATCTCGGGTGCAAAAAACACCAGAGAAGACATTGAAACAACAGTCAAAGAAAATGCAAAACATCCAGGTAATCCAGGACACAATAAGAAGATCAAACCTAAGGATAATAAGTATAGAAGAAAGTGAAGATTTCCAACTTAAAGTGCCAGTAAACATCTTCAACAAAGTTATAGAAGAAAACTTCCCTAACCTAAAGAAAGAGATGCCCATGAACATACAAGAAGCTCACAGAAATCCAAATAGACTGGACCAGAACAGAAATTCCTCCTGTCACATAATAATTAAAACACCAAATTCACAAAACAATGAAAGTGTTATAAGTAGTAAGGGAAAAAGTTCAAGTAACATATAAAGGCAGACTTATAAGAATTACACCAGACTTTTCACCAGAGACTATGAAAGCTAGAAGATCCTGGGCAAATGTCAAATAGACCCCAAGAGAACACAAATGCCAGCCCAGACTACTATACCCAGCAAAACTCTCAATTACCACAGATGTAGAAACCAAGATATTCCATGGCAAAACCAAATTTGCACAATATCTTTGCACAGATCCAGCCCTTCAAAGGATAATAAATGGAAAACTCCAACAAAAGGAGGGAAGCTACAACCTAGGAAAAGCAAGAAACCTTCAACACACCTAAAAGAAGATAGCCACACAAACATAATTCCACCTCTAACAACAAAAATAACAGGAAGTAACAATCACTTTTACTTAATATCCCTTAACATCAATAGACTCAATTCCCCAATAAAAAACATAGACTAACAGACTGGATACCTAAACAGGACTCAGCATTTTGCTGCATACAGGAAATGTACCTCAGTGACAAAGACAGACACTACCTCAGGGTGAAAGTTTAGAATACAATTTTTCAAGCAAATGGTCCCATGAAACAAGCTGGAGTAACCATTCTAATATCGAATAAAATCAACTTTCAACCAAAAGTTATCAAAAAAAAAAAGATAAGGAAGGACACTTCATACTGGTCAAAGGAAAAATCTACCAAGATGAACTCTCAATTCTGAATATCTATGCTCCGAATGCAAGGGCAACCACATTCATAAAAGAAACGTTACTAAAGCTCAAAGCACACATTGTACCTCACACAATAATAGTGGGTGACCTCGACACACCACTGTCAGCAAAGAACAGATCATGGAAACTAAACAGAGACAGAGTGAAACTAACAGCAGTTATGAACCAAATGGATCTAACAGGTATTTTTAATATTACATCCTAAAGCAAAAGAATATGCCTTCTTCCTAGCACTTCATCACACCTTCTCCAAAATTGACCATATAATTGGTCACAAAAACAGGCCTCAACAGATAGGAGAAGATTGAAATAATCCCATGCATCCCATCAGATTACCATCCACTAAGGCTGGTTTTCAATACCAGCAAAAACAATGGAAATCTCACAAACACATGTAAGCTGAACAGAGCTCTGCTCAATGATAACTTGGTCAAAGAAGAAATAAAGAAATTAAAGACTTTTTAGAATTTAATGAAAATGAAGACACAGCACACCAAAACTTATGGACACAATGAAAGTAGTGGTAAGAGGAAAACACATAGTTCTAAGTACCTCCAAAAAGAAACTGGAGAGAGAATACACTTTCAGCTTGACAGCACACCTGAAAGCTCTAGAACAAAAAGAAGCTAATACACCCAAGAGGAGTAGATGGCAGGAAATAATCAAACTCAGGGCTGAAATCAACCAAACAGAAACAAAAAGAACTACACAAAGAATCAAAGAAAACCAGGAGCTGGTTCTTTGAGAAAATAAACAGGATAGATAAACCCTCAATGAGACTAATCAGAGGGCACAGAGACATTATCCAAATTAATAAAATCAGAAATGAAAAGGGAGACATAACAACAGAAACCTTAGAAATCCAAAAAATAATCAGATCCTACTACAATAGCTTACTCAAGAAAATTGGAACATCTAGATGAAATGGACAGTTTTCTAGACAGATACCAAGTGTCAAAGTTAAAACAGGATCAGATTAACCATATAAATAGTCCCATAACCTTTAAAGAAATAGAAGCAGTCATTAATAAATAGTCTCACCCAGGACCAGATGGTTTAGTGGAAAATTCTATCAGACATTCAAAGAATACCTAATAACAACACACTTTAAACTATTCCACAAAATAGAAACAGAAGAAACACTACCCAATTTGTTCTATGAACCCACAATTATGATTATACCTAAACCACACAAAGAACAAAGAGATGTTCAGACCAAATTGATCAATAAAATTCATGCCAAGTGAATCCAAGAACATGTCAAAATGAACATTCACTATGATCAAGTAGGCTTCATCACAGGGATGCAGGTAAAATATATAGAAATCCCTCAATGTAATCCACTACATGAACAATTTCAAAGACAAAAACCCACATGATCATTTCATTAGATGCCAAAAAAGCATTTGACAAAATTCAGCATACCTTCATGTTAAAAGTATTTGAAAGTTCAGGAATTCAAGGCCCATACCTAAACATAGTAAAAAGCAATATACAACAAACTAGTAGCCAAAGTCAAACTAAATGGAGAGAAACTTGAAGCAATCCCACTGAAATCAGGGACTAGACAAGGCTGCCCACTCTCTCTCCCTATCTATTCAATATAGTACTTGAAGTTCTAGCCAGAAGAATTAGATAATAAAAGGAGGTCAAAGGGATAGAACTTGGAAAGGAAGATGTCAAAATAACACTATTTGCAGATGATAGCATAGTATACTTATGTGACACCAAAAATTCCACCAGAGAACTCCTAAACCTGATAAACAACTTCAGCAAAGTTGCTGGATATAAAATTAACTCAAAAAATTCAGAAGCTTTACTCTACTCACAGGATAAACAGGCTGGGAAAGAAATTAGGGAAATGATACCCTTCACAGTACTCACAAATAATATTACATACCTTGGTGTGACTCTAACCAAGCAAGTGAAAGATCTGTATGACAAGAACTTCAAGTCTTTGAATAAAGAAATTGAAGATCTCTGAAGATGGAAAGATCTCCCATTCTCACCAATTGGCAGGATTAATATAGTAAAAATGACCATCTTGCTGAAAGCAATCTACAGATTCAATGCAATCCTCATCAAAGTTCCCACTCCATTCTTCATAGAGTTAGAAAGAGAAATTTGCAAATTCATTTAGAATAACTAAAAACCCAGGATAGCAGAAACTATTCTTAACAATAAAATAACTACTGGGGGAATCACCATCCCTGACATCAAGCTGTATTACAGAGCAATAATGATACAAACTGTATGACATTGGTACAGAGAAAGGCAGGAAGATCAATGGAATAGAACTGAAGACCCAGAAATGAACCCCCACACCTATGGTAGCAGAGGAGCAAAACCCCTCCAGTGGAAAAAAAGGCAGCACTTTCAGCAAATGTTGCTGGATCAACTGGAGGTCAGCATGTAGATAAAATGCAAATTGACCCATTTTTATCTCCTTGTACAAAGTTCACATACAAGTGGATCAAGAACCTCCATGTAAAACTAGATATATTGAAACTTATAGTGGTTAAAGTGGGGGAGACCCTTGAACATATGGGCACAAGGAAAGAGTTCCTGAACAGAAGACCAATAGCTTATGCTCTAAGATCAAGAACTGACAAATGGGACCTCATAAAATTACAAAGTTTCTGTAAGGCAAAGGAAAATGTCAATAGGACAAAATGGCAACCAACAAATTGGGAAAAGATTTTTACCAACCCTACATCTGACAGAGGGCCAATATCTAAAAGAACTCAAGAAGTTAGACTCCGAAGAACCAAATAACCCTATTAAAAATGGGGTACAGAACTAAATAAAGAATTCTCAACTGAGGAATACCAAATAGCTAAGGAGTACCTAAAGAAATGTTCAAAATCCTTAGTCATCAGGGAAATGCAAATCAAAACAACAGTGAGATTCCACCTCACACCAGTGAGAATGACTAAGATCAAAAAGTCAGGTGACAGCAGATGCTGGTGAGGATGTGGAGAAAGAGGAATACTGCTGGTGAGATTTCAAGCTGGTAAAACCACTCTGGAAATAAGTTTGGCAATTCCTCAGTAAACTGGACATAGTACTACCAGAGGACCCAGCTATACCACTCCTGGACATATACCTAGCAGATGCTTCAACATGAAATAAGGACACATGCTCTTCTATGTTCATAGCAGCTTTATTTATAATAGCCAGAAGCTGCAATGAACCCAGATGCCCTTCAACAGAGGAATGGATGTAGAAAATGTGGTACATTTACACAGTGGAGTACTACTCAGCTATTAAAAACAATGAATTCATGAAATTCTTAAGCAAAGGGATAGAACTATAAAATATCATCCTGAGTGAGGTAACCCAATCACAAAAGAACACACATGGTATGCACTTACTGATAAGTGGATATTAGCCCCAAACTTTTGAGTACACAAGATACAATTCACAGGCCATATGAAGCTCAAGAAGAAAGAAGACCAAAGTGTGGTTGCTTCAGTTCTTCTTAGTAAGTAGAACAAAATACTCAAGGGAGCAAATATGGAAAAAAAGTATAGAGTAGAGATTGAAGGAAAGGCTATCCAGAGACTGTCCCACTTGGGGATTCATCCATATCCAGTCACCAAACCCCGACCATATTGTTGATGCCAAGAAGTGCTTGCTGAATGGAGCCTGATATGGCTGCCTCCTGAGAGGCTCTGCCAGAGTCTTACCAATACAAATGTGGATGCTTGCAGCCAACCATTGGACTGAGCACAGGGATCCCAATGAAGGAGTTAGGGCGTAGGACTGAAGGAGCTGAGGGGGCTTGCAACCCAATAGGAAGAACAACAATATCAACTAACCAGAACCCACAGAGTTCCCAGGGACTAAGCCACCAACCAAGAAGTACACATAGTTCCAGTTGCATATTTAGCAGAGAATTGCCTTGTCAGGCACCAATGGGAGGAGAGGTCCTTGTTCCTATGAAGGATTGATAGATGTCCCAGTGTAGGGGAATTTAGGGTGGTGGGGTCAGTGTAGGGTGGGTAGAGGATCACCTTCATAGAAGTAGGGGGGGAATAGTTAGGGGGTTTCCAGAAGGAGGGGAAACTGGAAAAGGGCATAACATTTGAAATGTAAATAAAGGAAATATCAAATTAAAAAAAGAGCCAAGGACTCTGAAGGACTGGAGTGAAATAGTGTTTTCTGGCATAAAGGATTGCTGTGCTTTTGAACCCACAATAGCTGTGGTTGCCCACCCAAGATAAAAAAGATTTAAAAAGAGAAGAAGAAAAGAGAAAGAACATGAAACTGGGCAGGGTGGGGCAAGGTAAAAGTGTATCTTGGAGAAGTCAATAGGATGAATGAGGAGAAATAATGTATTAAACTTTTAAATGAAATAAATCTATTTTTAATTGAAAAATTATCTTAACTCCTGTGATTGTGATTATCTTTTCCAGTTTTGTGGATATATAACACTTATCCAAAAATGTCCACCAAAGTTCACGTTTGTATAAGGCATATGTTCTTGAATAGCTCATAGCCATTTTTACAGAACATCTTAAAAACAGAACCTCTCACTTGCACTGGCTCCCTGATCTATTCTATTAACTATCGTCCAGGTAACAGTTAATGCCAACTCAATTCTTCATTTTAATAATGTAGGTGTAAACATTTGGAAACTCTTTGATACTTTTTTGATTCTTGTCCTCTTATGTTTGTCCAATCCATTGGCAAAATTCCTTTTGCTGTATGTTTCCTCTCATTTCCCTAGTTTTCTTCCCTTTCTCCTTTTCTGTCCTCCTTTGTCCTGTTCTTTCTATAACTCTTGAATGTTTCTACAACACTAATCTAGTCTACCTTTACTTAGAGTATTGCACCAGCTTCCTCATGGCTCTGCTTTATTTCACCCTCTGGCCTCACATTCTATTCTCATACAGAGTGTTTGAGTGAGGCATCTTATTCAAAACTGTACATTGGTGCTATGTTTTACTTAGGTTGAAATAAAAAGTTTTTACTGTGTTCCACAAGGTCCTACATTATCTCATGCCTTGCTGCCAGGCCATCCTCCCCAATCCGTTCATCATTTGTAAAATGTTCCTGGCACACTCTTTCTTATGACTTATCATTACCATCTAATTGGACAATGTGATCATATATGTGTTGGACATAACCATGTGACCATCAGTCATGTAGGGCAATGCCTGCCCCAAGCCCCTGGTATTCTGGCTGGACTCCACCCCCACAGTTACCTGGCAACAGCCAGGTAGCCTGGCCCACTATAAAAGGAGCTTCTTGGCCCCTCTTCTCTCTCTTACTCTCTCTTACTATCTGATCTCCTGTTTCTGTCTCTTGCTCCCCCTCTCTCCCCATTTCCATGGTGTCTCTCAGTGTTTCCTGCCACCAAACTGGCACAAGGACTCCCCCCCCCCCTCCAGGTCTCCTTTACAGGTACCCAAGCCCGCCTTAGAACCAGTAGACAATGCAGTGTATTAAATTGAGTTCACCAAGATCACAAACTAGGCAATAGGTGTTCTGTCTATACATTCCATCAAATCCATGGTTTCTACCTCTCTATCTCCTCCCTCCCCTCTCTCACTACTCTTCTACAATAAAACTTTAAAACCATGGGGTGCCTCTTTCCATCTAAACCCACGGTGCTGGAGCAATGGAACAGGCCTCTCAGTGTTTCCTGCCACCAAACTGGCACAAGGACTCCCCCCCACTCCAGGTCTCCTTTACAGGTACCCAAGCCCACCTTAGAACCATTAGACAATGCAGTGTATTAAATTGAGTTCACCAAGATCACAAACTAGGCAATAGGTGTTCTGTCTATAGACATTCCATCAAATCTAAAGACTCTATTTATTCTTCTTTGATTTTGTTTTTAGCTTCACTCATTTCTTAGAGAAATTGTTCATGTTTTCAGCAGGAAGAAGGGTGAAGGTATGAGCTTTCTTAGATTCAGATGACCATGCCTTTCTTCATGTGGGAGAACAGATAGTTTTCCTAGATGCCAAGGGTTTTCTCTCATACATATGTATGCTAGCATACATCTGAGAAGTCTGAGTATGATCTTGCTTTCCACTTTACAAGGACACAGATTTGCTCATAAAGCACATTTAGTCACTTTATTCTTCCACCATTTGCAATGGTGTTTACTGAACACTTTAATTTAGTTTAGGGATGCTATATTCGGATGGATGGTTTCTTTGTCTTGCTGAGGGAGACCATTCTCTCAGTGCAGCATACATATGTTTGTATTATGTTCAATTAGTGATTTCTCATAATGACATCCTAGCTTCCTGGGGAGACATATTGGGGAGGGGGCTTTTAGTCAACGACATTGATTCTAACTAATTGATCTCATAAGTAACTATCTCCTTAATTAACTTTCCTTTTTTAATATGCATACAGGATTCTTGTTATTGCAGTCCAATATAATTTTCTAATGCCAGATTTGATCTTCAAAGTTTACTGGCATTCTGGATTGTTAGTTACCTTTAGCATTATTATAAAGTATTGGTGGGATTTAGCTCTAAGGCTGAAGAACATTAATTGCTAGGTTTCCTTTTCTTGAAATGCCTTTGATGTGGAAGTGGAGAGACTAGTAATAACAACTGAAGAGGAGAGATTTGTGAGGGCTTTACATCACTTTAGGTTAAAAGTGAATTTTTCAAAGGGTATGGGTTGCTCATATTCATCAGGTCTGCAACAAAGCAACCATGTCACACAGTTACTGGACTTCCTGTGAGTCAAGGTGCCACTGGAGGTATTGTAACTTAAAGAGAAAATGCTTACTGAAAGTGCTTTTATTGGTATTATCATCACACTTTCATCTTTCAATCTTTGATTTAATGTAAATGACCTTTTAGAATACTCAGACAGGAGCAAACCCATTTGTTATAATGAAAGAACTTGTATTAGTGGGAATTTATTTATCAACAAGCACTAGAACTATTAAAATAGAAAAATCTCTAGTGAAATGTAATTTTCTGGGTTAATTTGTTTTTTTCTTGCTATGTCTTAACCTCTATCTCTAAGTATTTTTTTAGGAAGCTAAAAAATTCTGGTAACCCCTTTCTCCATAGTTATGTGGCACTTCATTACAGTTATAAAACACCTTTTAAACATTCCAAATTATTTAATATACATATTTTCCCTCTGAGCACTCAAGGTAAATGTCATGGCACATTCAATAGGAACCAGGTTATAAAAGTGTGATTTGCTTAACTTAGCCAGCATCAGTAAATACAAAGTGTCTTGTTCATTTTTGTGGGTTGAAATGAATTCCCCCGTGAATATAAACTTATTTTAAATAGAATCTTTTCAGAGTCAATCAAGTTAATAAGAGTTCATGTTCAAGTAAGGTGACCCTAATGCAGTATAATTATTTTTATAAGAATAGGAAAAGGGGCATAGATACACATAGAGGGAAGATGGTCCTGTGAGGGATAAACAGAGACAGGAATTATGCTGCCATGAAGTCACCAGAAATTGGAAATCAAGGCGGCAGAAGTCTCACTGGAGAGTTGTGAGAGGACTTGCCTTCACCAACATCTTGACTTTGGACTTCTAGCCATTAGTACTAAGGGTAAATACATTTCTGATGATTTAAGTCACTAGGTTGTTTGTATGTAATTATACCAATATAGTAAACTAATACCATTGTTTAAAAATGGGCAAGACATACATAAAATAATGCATTAAAACTTCTTAGTGCTGGAGAGATAGATCAGTGGTGAAGAGCACTTGTTGCTCTTGCCGAGGACCTAGGTTCGATTCCAAGCATCCACATGATGACTCACAACTCACAATTTATAACTTCAGTTCCAGCGGATTCAACACCTTCTTGGACTTCCTTAGGTACCAGGGACATTGTGTGTGTGTGTGTGTGTGTGTGCACGTAGGCAAAACGTCCATATGCATAGAAAAAACATAAATCAATATGTACTCACTGATAAGTGGCTATTAGGAAAAAAGCACAGAATACCCACGATACAATTCACAGACCACATGAAGCTCAAGAAGAAGGAAGACTAAAGTGTGGATGCTTCATTCCAATCAGAAGGGGGAACAAAATAATCATAGGATGTAGAGGGAGAGAGGGATCTGGGAGTGAGAGAGAAGGGGGAGGGGAAAGAAGGGGTCAGGATCAGGTGCAGGAGGAGACAGAGAGATGTACAGAGGGTCAGGAAATTGAACAGAGGTGTGTAGCAATGGGGGATGGGGAACTGGGAGTAGCCACCAGAAAGTCCCAGATGCCAGGAAAGCAAGAGCCTCCCAGGACCACACAGGTATGACATCAGCTGAAATATCCCACAAAGGGAGGGAGAACCTGTGGAGACCATATCCAGAGGTTAGGAATGGCTCCCTGGTTGAGGGGATGGGGCTACCTACCCATTTCAAAAATATAATCTAGAATTTCTCCTGTCAAAAGAAAATGCAGGGACAAAGAATAGAACAGAGACTGAAGGAAAGGCCCTCCAGAGACTGCCCCATCTAGAGATCCATCCCACATGCAGCTACCAAACCCACACACTTTTTGATGCCAAAAAGTGCTTGCTGACAGGAGTCTGATATAGCAGTCTTCTGAGAGGCTCTGCCAGTGCCTCACTAGATACAAATGCAAATGCTTGTAGACAACCATTAGACTAAGTACAGTGACCCCAATGGAGGAGCTAGAGAAAGCACTGAAGGGCTGAAGGGGTTTGCAGACCCATAGGAAGAACAAGAATATCCACCAACCAGACCCCCCCCTCCCCCCGAGATCCCAGGGACTAAATCCCAAATCAAAGAGTACACATGGAGGGACCCATGGCTCTAATTGCATATGTACCAGAGGATTGCCTTATCTGGGATCAATGGGAGGTCCTTGGTCCTATGAAGGCTTGATGCCCCAGAGTAGTAGAATGCTAGGGCAGTGAGGCAGGAGTGGATGGGTGGGGGAGCACCCTCATAGAGGCAAATGGGTAGGGGATATGGGATGTGGGGTTTGTGGAAGGGAAACTGGGAAGAGGGATGATAATTGAAATGTAAATAAATAAAATAACCAATAAAAATAAAAAAACATAAATATAAAAACTTAAAAGAAACCAACCTCACTTACACAGAAGCACAACTTGATGGGCAACAGTATGTATGTACGTGCAACTATCTTATATGTAGGAATGCTGAAAATATTTCAGCAAGAAGAGGAAATCTTTTTATTTCAATGTTACTTATATCAATTAGATCTTAAGTAAAGACTCACTGAGTAAATTAGAAAGAGATCACAGCAAATTTAAAGAGAAGGTGTGGTTCTCTTATATGCCAACCAACAGATGAATGAATGGAGAAAATGGGGTATGTATGGAATGGGTTTTCTTCATCCATAAGGAAAAGGAAATTATGCCATTTTTGGGAAAATATATGTAACTAGGTTTCACTGTGTTAAATTAATTAAGTCAGACTCAGAAAGACAAATTCTTCATGTTTCATTCTCAGGCTGATTATAGGTTTTATACGGATAGGATCATTTGTACATGCATGACATAAGAGCAAAAGCAAGGCTGAGGGAAGGAGGAAGACTAGAGGAAGGGAAAAGAGGGGAGAAAGTTGAAAACATGATAGAGGAAAGAATATGATATATATATAATGGTGTGTGTGTGTGTTACTGTGTGTGACTGTGTGTAGCTGTTGCAATGGTCTTTATGGAATCTATATCTATGTAGAATGAGTATATATCAATAAAGAAAGGAACAAGTGTGGCTTCCCATAATCATTTTATGTTGAGCCTAGAGTCCCTTATCTGAATGGTTCTGTAGCACTAATGACAGCATCTGTCTGAGTGGGATACTGAATACAAGTTCTTTCAGGATTTCACTGCCGTGGAGCATGGGGGATGCGATTAAAGTTTGAGATATCACACTTACATGATTTCTTATTTTAAAACGTATTGCTTTCATTCATGTGCACAAGAAAATTCAGTGAGCTGATTTAGTCTGCCTAACTATCTCCTGCAGAACTGGCAGCTGGAGAAGTGGGTGGTATAAAAAGTCTGTGCCAGTTTTGTGAAGGCTGTTCATAATATGCACCAAAATCTTGCATCTTTGTCAAATTCCTTGTCCAAACAAGCTCAAACAAGAAATAAAAGCCATGTGCCTAACTTCCTCACTGCCTGTTTCTAACATTCTGGTAATTTTTCTCCCTCTTTTCTTTTTCTCTTTAGTAGACACAGGCATCTCTGGAAATGGTATCTTTTTTCTGTTTGCATCAAGTCTTAGAAGGACAGAGAACACAAATGGCTTTTTAAAGTATATACTAATTAACAGGAACAAGGGACAATAGATATCCAACAACACTGACAAGAGCAGCCTCACCATTACCATCATAATTTATTTAGGATCTACCATTTAAAGACAAATAGGTTGACCACAAAATAGAAACAAAAGTAAAAAATGAATTGACTTGCTCCCAATCGTCAAAATTTCAATTGACAATAAAGTGACATACTTTACAGTATAGCACATTAACATTCAAAGGTGTGACAATTTTAAGTACAATAAGCATATTGAGGAGCTAGGCACTTCCAAGGAAATATGTTTAGCAAAGACTCTAGATGTTGTGGGACTCCAGAGGAACCATTACAAAGAATAATCAATTAAAAATTGTAGGGAAAATGGTTAAGTGCCATCTATCTATCTATCTATCTATCTATCTATCTATCTATCTATCTATCTATCTATCCATCCGTCTATCCATCCATCCATCCATCCATCCATCCATCCATCCATCCATCCATCCATCTCTCTCTCTCCATATATATATATATATATATACACACATACATATATACATACATATACATATACATATACATATACACATATATATATATATATATATATATATATATATATATATATATATATATATCCCAAATGCTGCCCCCTCCTGGTCCCTTCATGTAGAGTGTCTCCCCAACACTCCTCTCCTTTGCCTCTGAGAGGGCAGCCTCACCCCTCATATATCCCCATCCTGTGGCATCAATTCTCTACAGGATTAGATACTTCCTCTCCCATTGAGGTCAGACATGGAAGCTTTCTGCTACATATGTGCAAGGGGCCTTAGGGCAGCCCATGTATGCTCTTTGGCTGGTGGCTCAGTTTCTGGGAGCTCCCAGGGTTCCAGGTTAGTTGATGCTGTTGTTCTTCCTATGGGGTTGCAATCCCCTTCACCTCCTTCAGTCCTTCCCCTAATTCTTCCTTAGGTATCCCCAACATTTGTCCAATATTTGGCTGTGAGTCTCTGCATCTTTCTCAGTCAGCTTCTGGTATAGCCTCTCAGAGGGCAGCTGTGTTAGTCTTCTCTCTATAAGCACAATATAGCATCAGTAACAGTATCAGGGATTGGTCCCTGACCATGACATGGGTCTAAAAATGGGCCTTTCACTTTTCAGCCAATCCTTCAGTCTGTGTTCCATCTTTGTCCTTGCATTTCTTTTAGTACAGAAACAATTTTGGGCCCAAAGTTTTGTAGGTGTGTTGGTGACCCCATATCTCCATTGGGGTCCTGTCTGGCTACTAAAGGCAATTTCTTCAGGTTCCATATCCCCACTATTGGGCATTTTGGCTAAGGTCACCTGGATTGACTTCTGGTAGCCTCCCTCATCCAAAGTTTCTGGGACTTTCTAGAGAATCCCCCCATACCCAACCCTGGCAGCTTCATATTTCCATTCATTCTCCTGGCCTTCTGGGACTCTTTCCTGCCTCTCCCTATGCCTGATCTTGCCTATTCCTCATTCCTTTCTCTCTTCCACATAGGAACCTCCTTCTGTCTGCATCCCATGACCATTTCATCAAGTGCCTTCTATTTCTAGATGGAAAGAATATAGTAGATGAAACTCTAAACAAAGGAATATATGAAGTATATTTAATAGAACATACTTGAATCCATTTGACTAGATTGGAAAGTTTCTCATGAAAAATAGAGACTAGAATATGAAAGACTTATGCAGGTCTTTTAAAGTTACTTCTGGTAAGCCACCGAGCATGGGAGTAATACTTGCATTGCACTATTTTCAGAGGAGCAGCTAAGGAGAACAACTTGCAAACCTTTCATGGTTCTTGGATGATTTAGAATAAAGTACTAGCCACAAAGAGGAGTCATTTAAACATATCATTAGAGTAGATCTTATATATAGGAATGGGAAGAAATATAGGAAAATACATAAGCAAAAATACAGTCTTTTGATTTTTCTTTTTCTTTTTCTTTAAAACATTTTATTGCTTATTTTATTAATTTGTATTTCAAATGTTACCTCCTTCCTAGCAACCCCCCACCACACCCACTGCCCCCTGCTTCTATGAGGGTGCTCCCCTACCCACCCACCCACTCCTGCCTCACTGCCCTAGCATTACCCTACATGGGGGCATCGAGCCTTCAAAAGACCAAGGGCCTCTCTTCTCATTAATGCCCTACAAGGCCATCCTCTGCTACCTATGCAGCTGGAGCCATGGGTCCCTCCACGTGTACTCTTTGGTTGGTGATTTAGTCCCTAGGAGCACTAGGGGATCTGGTTTGTACATATTGTTCTTCCTATGGGGTTGCAAACCCCTTTCGCTCCTTCATTCCTTTCTCTAGCTCCTCCATTCAGGACTCCCTGCTTTGTCTGATAGTTGGCTGCAAGCATCTGCCTCTGTATCAGTCAGGCTCTGGCAGAGCCTCTCAGGATACAGCTATATTAGGCTCCTGTCAGGAAGGACTTCTTTGCATCTACAATATTGTTTGAGTTTGGTGTCTGCAGATGGGATGAATCCTTAGGTGGGGAGGTCTCTAGATGGCCTTTCCTTCAGTCTCTGCTCTGTACTTTGTCCCTGTATTTCCTTTTGACAGGAGCAATTCTGGACTAATATTTTTGAGATGGGTGGGTGGCCCCATCCCTCAATCGGGGGCTAACCTCTGGATATGGTATCTATAGGTTCTCCCTACCCTTTGTGGGGTAATTCAGCTAATGTCATAATTATATACATTGGGTATATAATTGGAGCTTCTTGCTTTTCTGGTGTAGTGGTACTTTCTGTTGGCTATCCCAGTTCTCCATGCCCCATTGCTACACACCTCTGTCCAATTTCCTGACCCTCTATACATCTCCCCAGTCTTTTGATTTTTAAGTTACCATTTTTGTGCTTAAGAATCTTCCGATTCACTTTAAACAACAACCATGAAGCTTGAATCGCCTGCTGAGCATTGTGGTAGATATTGGGGACATGAATATGGTTGGTGTTTCTATACACTTTCCAGTACTTGAAATTTGCTGCATTACTTGTTCTATATATTCACCCTTGATTCCAATGAAAATCCACCACTCAGTACAAAACCAATGAGGATTATTATGATCTCCATCCATTCTCCAATCACCTCCCTCCTTTTTCTCTGTCCTTATATTCCCCTCCAATGCTAGATCAATCCTTTCCAGGGTCAGGACCCTCTCCATACTTCTTCATGGGAGTCATTTGTTATGCGATTTGTGTCTTGGGTATTCAGGGCTTCTGGGCTAATTAATATCCACTTATCAGAGATTGCATTCCATGTGTATTCTTTTGTGATTGGGTTACCTGACTTAGGATGATATTTTCCAGATCAAACCATTTCCCTAAAATTTTTTGAATTCATTGTTTCTTATAGCTGAGTAGTATTCCATTGTGTAAATATACCACAATTTCTGTATCCATTCCTCCTTTGAGGGGCATCTGGGTTCTTTCCAGCTTCTGCTTATTATAAATAAGGCTGCTATGAACATAATGGAGCATGTGTCTTTATTGCATTCCAGGGAATCCTTTGGGTATATGCCCAGGAGAGGTATAGCAGGGTCCTCCAGAAGTGTCATGTCCAGTTTTCTTAGGAACTGCCAGACTGATTTCCATAGTGGTTGTACCATCTTACAATCCCACCAGCAGTGGAGGAGTGTTCCTCTTTCTCCACATCCTCACCAACACCTGCTGTCTCCTGAGTTTTTAACCTTAGCCATTCTGACTGGTGTGAGGTGACATTTCAGGGTTGTTTTGATTTGCATTTCCCTAATGACTAATGATGTTCAACATTTTTTTAAGATGCTTCTCCGCCATCCGAAGTTCTTCAGGTGAAAATTCTTTGTTTAGTTCTGTATCCCACTTTTTAATAGGGTTATTTGGTTCCCTGGGGTCTAACTTCTTGAGTATTTTGTATATATTGGATATTAGCCCTCTATTGGATGTAGGGTTGGTGAAGATCTTTTCCCAATTTGTTGGTTGCCGTTTTGTCCTTTTGACAGTGTCCTTTGCCTTACAGAAACTTTGCAATTTTATGAGGTCCCATTTGTCAGTTCTTGATCTTAGAATATAAGCTATTGGTGTTCTGTTCAGGAACTTTACCCCTGTGTCCATGTCCTCATGGGTCTTCACCAGTTTCTTTCTATTAGTTTCAGGATGTCTGGTTTTATGTGGAGGTCCTTGATCCACTTGGACTTGAGCTTAGTACAAGGAGATGAAAATGGATCAATTCGCATTTTTCTGCATGCTGACCTCCAGTTGAGCCAGCACCATTTGTTGAAAAGGGTATCTTTTTTCCACTGGATGGATTTAGCTCCTTTGTCAAAGATCAAGTGACCATAGGTGTGTGGGTTCATTTCTGGGTCTTCAATCCTATTCCATTGATCCGCCTCCCTGTCACTGTACCAATACCATGCAGTTTTTATCACTATTGCTCTGTAGTATTGCTTGAGGTCCAGGATACTGGTTCCCCTTGAAGTTCTTTTACTGTTGAGGATAGTTTTAGCTCTCCTGGGTTTTTGTTATTCCAGATGAATTTAAGAATTGCTTTTTCTAACTCTATGAAGAACTGAGTTGGGATTTTGGTGGGGATTGCATTGAATCTGTAGATTGCTTTAGGTAAGATGGCCATTTTTCCTACATTAATCCTGCCAATCCACGAGCATGGAAGACTTTTCCACTTTCTGAGGTCTTCTTCGATTCCCTTCTTCATAGACCTGAAGTTCTTTTCATACAGATCTTTCACTTGGATGGTTTTTTTAGAAGTTGTTCTATGCATCTTAAAATGTTTACTGCTCTCCTCAGCCTCTGTGGGTTACTACATTGGGATACAGCAACTTCATCTTATTCTCCCAAAATTGAAATTGTCACATGTTCACCAAGGGACAAAAATCAATCCCTCTCAATTGAAAAACAATTGCTTAAGCATGCTGTTGCTTTCCATTCATGCTGACATGATTTCAACCATCTGAATAATGGAAAGAAAAAAATGGCTGTCGAATATTCATGCCTCTTCCTTAAGACCCAGGCTCATAAAGTAGCACTTACGATTTTCTGTTTATAGCATATTGATGAATAGTTTGTTATATGGCCCATCTAAGTGTAATGAAGGAAGCACAAGTATGGCTCAGTCACAAGCCCATGTACTCAGCGATAGCTCCATTTCTATGAAGTAAAAAGGAAATTGATTTTGGTGGACAGCCAGTGGCTTTTGTTGCCGTGTGTGAAGCTATTAAAAAGACAGATACAGTTACACTGGAAAGTAAATATACTTAGTTACTAGCCCTTTTAAAAGTATAGATTTAAAAAACAGAACATAAAAATTAGGGGATAGTTACACATTAATAAAAGGAAAAAAACCTGTAATAATAAAATGCCATAAAGGATATCAGTCAAGACCAAACATTGATTGTAAATATCATTTATATCATAAGCCATTATTTATGGAAGAAATTATTTTAATAAATAAATAAATGAACAATAGATAGATAAAATTATGTTTCATGCTAATGAAAGCAGCAACTTGCCAAAACAGTGTAGCAGTCATGAAAGTTTAAGTATTAGACACAAGCTATAAAATGAATAAGATAAAGATGAACTGGTTCAGTAAAGAGGAAAAGGGAACAAATCACAAATCTTGGAGAGTAGTACACATTTTCCTGAAACTAAGAAATATACTAGACATGAATAAGAATATAGAAGATTTGAAAAGCATAACTAATTTGCATTATCTTCATTTCAGCAGCCAGAAGAGAGTGTCGAACACAGTTGGTGCCCACCAAATGTTTCATGATTTAAATAGACAAGGTTTATACTCTAGTGGTATTTTTGGAGACTCAAATAAGGCTATTAAAAGCTATCTAAATTTGTATGGAAATTCAAGGAATGCAGAAGAGCCCAAATAATTCTGTAGGAAAGTCCATGAAGAACAGTTAAACATTATAGGACATCCACCATGTCTATTATAATGACTATAATACAAAAAAGGTAATTATAACTATTTCTGAGGTGTGAAAAAAATAAAATTCTCATTCATGGCTGGGTTAACTTTGAAACATGC
Organism: Apodemus sylvaticus; assembly: GCF_947179515.1. NCBI lineage: Eukaryota > Metazoa > Chordata > Mammalia > Rodentia > Muridae > Apodemus > Apodemus sylvaticus. The sequence continues at coordinate 136,570,104 of NC_067495.1, read as the reverse complement.
TACATGAAAGATACTAGTCAAAAAAGACCGTAGGTTGTATAATACCATTTATATAAAATGTCTGGAATAGAAAAGTCTGTAAAGGATGGATGTATGGTGTTTTAGAGATAGTTTACCTGTTAGGAGCACTGGCTACTCTACTGATGACCTGGATTCAATTTCTAACATCCATATGGTAGCTTGTAGGCATCTGTAACTCCAGTTCCAGGGAACCCAATGGCTCCTTAATGTTTCTACAGGCACAAGGCACACATGCAGTGCATAGATATGCATGGAAGCAAAACACACATGGACATAAATTAAATATTTTTTTTTAAAAAGGAACATAGATTCATGGTTGTCATGGTTGGAATGCGTGCTGAATATACTGTGGGTCATAAGGAAGGAATGGAACTTTTCTTTCTGTAGTGATGAAAATATTCTAGCATTGATAGTGGTATTATTGCTACAACCATGTGACTACTAAACATTGTTGAATTGTGTACTTTAAAGGCATTTCTGTAGTATGTAAATTATGTTTCACTAAAGCATTTTTAAAAATAGCATTCCATTGTTAGAATGAATAAATTTAGGAAAACAAAAGCAATATAAACATGTATGTTTTTATAATAGTGAACTATTTCAAAAATATAAGGAAGATATTCTCATTTGTAATACGTAAAAAGCAAAAATATATAAGAATAAAATGCATAAGAAATAATTCAAGATATAGAAGATTGGTATACTGGAAACTCATGTACTGATGAGAGAAATTCAGGAATATACTCAAATAGAGAGATAGTTCATGTTTATAGACTGAAAGAATTAATATGCCTAAAGGATATAGTACTTTAAGTAAAATACAAATTTAATACTGCTTTAATAAGAGTTCTAATGTAATGTGCCACCATTCTGACCTTGGTCCTTTTGTTAAATTGTGCAGAGCTATTTGGGGCAAACACTGTCATCCCATTTGGTACAACTCCATTAAAAGCTTTTATTATATATGCACACATATGTATTATATGTGTATTCTAAACCTATATTTGTGAATATATTAATCCTTAGGGATATTTATCTCTTTCTTCCTCTGCATTTTATTACCCTCCTTCCTCCATCCCCAGTTAAAGTTGTCCCATATTCTTTCTGTAATACAGCATATCACAATAATTAACTGTCACATGCTGAAATATCTTTGCATTTCAGCAATAAATTATACTAGTTTGTGGTGTATTGATGCTGTTGAATTTGCTTTTCTTGTATTTTTCAAGAGAAGTTTTTGTATATAAGTTCATCAAAGGTGTTAACAAGTAATTTTCTTCTCTTCTCATAATTTTGCCTTGTGTTGGTGCCAGGATGATGATTGCCTCACAAAACACTTTTAGAATTGCTTCCTATTTGGTTCTTTTGGAAGAGTTCAAGAAAGATTGATGCTAATTCTTTAGAAGCTTGGTCAAATATATTAGTCCAATCATGTGGTTCTGGATATTTCTTTGTCAAGAGGTTTTTAATTATTGATTTAATTTCATTATTAGTTGTAGATCTATTTTTTATTTCCCTGTGATTTTTCCTTGGCAAGTTATGTTTCATATCTGTTTCTGAGTTATTCAGTTTGTGTATTCATGAAAGCATTCTTAGTAAGGTCTTATGGTTACTTTGTTTCTATGCCATCAATGGTAATATGTACTATTTCATTTTCTGATTTTTTTTGTAAACTTCTTTTTTCTTAGCCTACACAATTTTTAAATTTACATTTCCTAATTTTTGAGAATATCTTATGAAAATTTCATGCAGTGTGTACTATAGTTACATCATAGTCACATTTCCCCTATATCCCCTCCTGCTTCTCCTATGTCCCTCACTCCCTCTCAAATTAATTAAGGTATCCGTGCTATCCATGGGTATCCATGGTAATTTATTTTACTAGTTGATCACTATAATAGTCATCATCTATTGCAAAAGGAAGATTCTTTGATGAGAGGTGATAGCTACCCTTATCTGTGTATATAATGATAATTATTTAGACTATAGTTAGAAATTACTATTGGTTTAAGAAAATGGTAATTGCAGTTTCTCTTCTTGGGTTTGTGGCTTCTGCAGCAAAGGGTTGTTGGTTAGATATATACTATCAGACATTAATTCCCTCTTACTGAGTTGACATTCTATCTACTTAGATAGCTGTTTGTCATTACCAAGATAATAGTTCCACTGTTTGCATTATTGGGGATATCATTCTGGGTTTGGCAAGTGTGGTTTATAGGTCATACAACTAAGTAGGACTACTGATTGCTTTTTACTGTTATCAGGCTCTATAGCACCTTCTGATACTATGAGAGAGTCCTCAGGGAACAGGCTTCCAGATCAGCTTCATCTTGATTCTTCCAGGTTCTGTGTCCAAAGTATGTCATGTCATCAGCAAAAAGGTCTTACCTTCAAGTTCTGGGAGGCAAAAAGGCAACAATAATAGCCCATATTGCTTTAGGAGTCTCTTAAACTTAGGTGACCAACACCTTGATTGTCATACTAGGGATTTATAAGATGGTGTGTTAGTCATACTGATCCATGGGGATGGAGAGAAAGTGGTAGAGAGACAGAGACAGAGAGAGAGACAGAGACAGGGAGACAGGGAGAGACTGGCATGGGCTTCCGAAACTTTAAAGCCCAATCCTAGTGACACATTTCCTCCAGTAAGACTCTACCTACTACAAGACCACACTTCCTAATCCTCATCAAATAGAGCCACTTTCTAATGACTAAGCATTCAAATATATGAGTTTATGGGGATAATTCTTATTCAAAGTACCACAGATGGTACATGGTTCTTCAATAGATCATTATTACCCAATATGTCACAACTCTCTTTAGGTTCAGAGCTAGAATCTCCAAATAAGAGACAACATGTACAAATTGTCTTTTTTCATGTAGGTAATCTAACTTGTTATATTTTTCTAGTTCTATCATTAACCAAAAAAATTCACTATTTTATTTTATGTTTTTTTTACTGCCAAGTAGAATGTAATTGTCCACTGAAGGACCTACAGGTTATTTCTGTTTCTCCATTATTGTGACTAGAGCAGCAATGAATGTGGCCTGGCAATTATCTCTGCCATAGGATATTGAGTTCATTGGGTATATTCCAAGAAGTGCTATATCTGTGACACATGATAGACCTAATATTTAGCTCTTTTTCTATGCCGATATCCATAGTGGCTACAACAATTTGCAATCCCACCAACAGTAAGTGGGGACCACCTTTCCCCACATTCTCCTAGCATTTATTGTTAGCTATTTTTGATCTTAGTCATTATGAATTGAATAAACATGAAATATTAAAAAGTTTAATTTGCAATTTTCTTATTGCTGAGCGTGTTGAGCACTTCTAAAGACATTTCTTATTCTTTTACGAAAACTCTGTTCAGAACTGTGGCTCATTTGCTCACTTTTGTTCATGTATTTTTTGGTTCTATTCTATTATTAATTATTATTATTATTGATATTATTCTTCTATCAGATGAATGGCTGTCAAAGATTCTTTCCAAATCTGTGTGCTTCTTCTTTACTCAGTTGATTGTTTCCATTGCTCTACAGGAGCCTTTTAGTTTTACAAGGTTCTATTTGTCAATTGTACTTAATTATTGAGTAAATGGAGTCCTATTTACAAAGTCATTTCCTGTATCTCTCTCTTGTAGGGCATCGCCTGTTCTCCTCAGGAAATTTCAGCATTGTTTCACATTGAGGTCTTTGATTCATTTGGCATTGATTTTGTACAGGGTAATAATTATGGGTCTAATATTCTTTTACATGTGGAGATCCTGTTTTTCAACACCATTTATTATGCCATCCTCTGATGTATACTTTTGGTATCTTCATAAAATATGAAATGGCTACAATAAAGTGTGATTTATGTTTGGGTCTTCTGTTTTGTGTCACTGATCTACATGCCTGCTTTTGTATCAGTGTCATGCTGTTTTTATAACTATGGCTCAGTCATATAATTTAAAATAAGACATCGTGGCTCATCATGCTCAGCATTGGCTTGGCTGGCCAGGGTGTCTGTGCTTCCATGAATTGTAGAAGTTTTTCCCATTTGTGTTACCAGTGTCATGGGGATTTTGATCATGATGGCTTTGAATCTTTTGTTACAGTGGCCATTTTCTTTTATTTTTAAATTTTATTCTTCTTTCATACAATACATCCCGACTGCAGCCTTCCTACCCTCCCATCCCCCCATTTTCCCCTGCCACCTCCCCTCTCTCCCAGATCCAGTCTTCTTACATTTCTGTTCACAAACGAGCTGGCCTCCCAATAATATTTACTGCACAGTGCTTATACATGTTAATTTCACAGTATTAATTCTGCCAATTTATGAGCATGGGAGGTCTTTTAATCTTGTAGTATTATTATTCAATATCTTTCAGAGATATAAAATCTTTAATGTAGAAAGGTCTATCATCTCCTTGGGTAAGTTCAGTCCTAATTGTTTGTTTCTTTGTTTAGGCTATTGTGAATATTTCCATGATCACTTTCTCAGAATATATATTAGTGGTATGTACAAATGATTTTTATAAGTACATTTTTTATCTTGCTACTTTGCTGAAAGTGTTGATAATTTCTAGATGTTTTGTGGTGTGAATTTTTTTTTTTTGCTCTCACTTTTTTGTTGTTGTTGTTTTTTTTTTTTTATTTTTAAAGACAGGGTTTTTCTATGTAGCCTTGGCTATCCTGGAACTCATTCTGTAGATCGGGCTGTGGTGGAACTCTGCCTGTTTCTGCCTCCTCAATGCTGGGATTAAAGGTGTGCTCCACCAATGTCCAGTTTAGATTCCTTATACATATATATCATCTGAAGACAGGAATTATTTGATTTCCATTTGGATCCATTTAATGGCAATTATCTCCTGTCTTACTGTTCTAGTTAGTACTTTAAATGCTACATTGGAAAGCAGTAGTATGTTTTTTAAATATCCATTATTCCATATAATCATTCAGTGATTCTTTTGCTATTGATTTTTGAGATTTATCACATCATGTAAGGTAGGTTACATAGAGTTATTTTAATTTTTTCTTTTTTTGTTAAGATTCATTTTAAGCCCCAGTATGTGGTATATTTCAGAGAAACTTCCATGGGCTGCTGTATATTTTTGGTGTTTGGGCAGAATATTCTGCAGGTTTCTGCAGAGGCCATTTGATGTATGATATCATTTATTTCCAACATTTCTCTATTTTTATCTAGATGACCTGTCTATTGAAGAAAGTGGTATCGAGATCACCTATTATTATTGAGCTGGGGATTAATCTGTGTTTTGAACTCCAGCAGTTGCTTTTTAAAAATGAATTGTATTGGATTTGGTCAGTATATGTTTAGGACTGTAATGTCTTCTTTGTTAATTGTTTTCTTGATCAGAATGAAATGTCTAGCTCTTTTCATAAATCTCATCTTGAATTCTATCTTTTCAAATATTACAACAGCATTGTCTGCCTTTTATCTGTCACATTTTCTTGAAATACCCCCCCATCTTTCCCCTCATTTTTCATTTGCCTTTAATCCATTCAACTAACTTATTTCTTTTGATCATGGAGTTGATGCCATTAATATTTAAAGTTAATATTGAAAAGTACACATTGATTGCTTTCAGTTTGGCTATTTTTAATGTTTGTTTTCTTAGACCCATTTTCCATTTCAGTAATTATACCTTCATTTGTTTGTCTCTATAACCTCTTAGTTATACTTATGTGCAATATTAACTATTAGTTATGTCTGGCACGGGGTTGCTTCCTACCTCAATGATTTATGTTTCTTTATATTTTAATGTGCCCTAGGCAGCACAATAGCTGGGTGACTGCCTAACCTCTGTGCTGCTAGAACCTACTTCCCACTGATAATTCTGAGTTACTACTTACTAATTTTATGTTCCATCTTGGTCTCTCTGGACCCATTTGTGCAGCCCTGGGGCTGTGCTTTCTTGTCCCAGAGCCCAGGGCACTCTCCTCGCTTCTCTATCCCATGGCAGCCTCTGTGTTTTTCCTCTCTCCACACTCTCCTAAAGCATGGTGGATCTCCTCTTTCTCTGCCTCCTCCTGGTCCCAAGCCTGGGAATCCTAAAATCCCTCCTTTGTCTGTTTTCCCCAGCTATTGCCTGGTGTCATCTTTATTTACCAATCAGAAACAAAGGATGGCAGGTTCCCAGAAGCTATGTGCAGACCCTCACATGTAATCAATTTTGGGGCACATAATTAACATTCATAATACACGTGGCTACATTTATGTCTCTCTGTACTCCAAGCATTGCTTCCAGTATTCTCTGTAAATCTGATATGGTCAACATTAATTCTTTTAACCAGTTTAGATCATGAAAAGTTTTTATAGGTAAAAAAACTGGCTTGGCATCTGTTGTTCTTAATAATTTGGAGTACATCAATCCAGGCTTGTCTAGAACTTAAAATACAGATTGAGGGGAGCCTTCAGGTGTCTGCTTCGAGATCTGAACAGCCTGGGCCATAGCACTTAGTCTCCAGGAAGTGCAAGAGGCCTGGTGTGCACCCAGAGGCAGACTGGGAGCACAGAGCTTGCTCCAGTGAGTCAGCACCACAGAGATGAGGTTCCAGTCCTGAGGCCTCTGGTGGGAGCCTTCAGATCTCTGCCTTGGGATCCAGAACAGCCTGGGCTACAACACCACATCTCCAGGTCCTGCAAGAGGCCAGAGGGGCACCTGGGACATCAGCTGAGAGGAGTCAATGTGCTCTGGTGAGTTCAGTAGGCCCCAGCGGGAGCCTTGGAGCCTTCTGGAGCACCCTGTCTCTAGGCAGGGCAGGAGATCAGCTGTATACCAGAGGCCAGCGGGGAAGAGGCAGCTTGCACTGGTGAGTCCAGCATTGACAAGTCCAACTAACACCAGTGAGAACTAGATGGCAAAAGGCAAACGCAGAAACGTCACTAACAGAAATCAAGGCAATATCGCAACATGTGAACCCAATTCTCCTTTAATAGCATGTCCTGGACACCCCATCACACCAGAAAAACAAGATTTGGATTTAAAATCACTGGTCATGATGCTGGTAGAGGAACACATGAAGGACAAACTTAAAGAAATTCAGGAGAAAATGGATCAAAAGTGAGACGCCCTTACAAGGCAAACACAAAAATCATTGAAAGAAATTCAGAAGAATGCAAAAGCCAGTAAGGAGGAAACGCAAAAACCACTTAAAGAAATACAGGAGAACTTTGGTCAATAGACTGAGGTCATGAAAGAAGAAACACAAAAATCTCTTAAAGAATTACAAGAAAGCACAAACAAGCAAGTGAAGGAGCTAAGCAAAACCATCCAGGATCTAAAATCAGAAGTAGAAACAACTAAGAAAACTCAAAGGGAGACAACTTTGGAGATAGAAAGCCTTGGGAAGAAATCAGGAGACATAGATGCAAATATCAACAACAGAATACAAGAGATAGAAGAAAGAATCTCAGATGCTGAAGATACCATAGAAACCATGGACACAACAGTTAAAGAAAATGTAAAATGCAAAATGCTTGTAACCCAAAACATCCAGGAAATCCAGGACACAATGAGAAGACCAAACCTAAGGATTATAGGCATAGATGAGAGTGAAGATTTACAACTTAAAGGGCGAGCAAATATCTTCAATAAAATTATGGAAATAAACTTCCCTAACCTAAAGAGAGAGATGCCCATGAATATACAAGAAGCAAACAGAACTCCAAACAGACTAGACCAGGACAGAAATACCTCCCATCACATAATAATCAAAACCCCAAATGTACTAAACAGAGAAAGAATATTAAAGGCAGTAAGAGAAAAAGGCCAGGTGACATATAAAGGAAGACCTATCAGAATTACACCAGACTTCTCACCTGAGACTATGAAAGCTAGAAGATCCTGGGCAGATTTCATGCAGACTCTAAGAGAACACAAATGCCAGCCAAAACTACTATACCCAGCAAAACTCTCAATCACCATAGATGGGGAAACTAAGATATTCCATGACAAAATCAAGTTTACCCAATATCTATCCACAAACCCAACCCTACAAGGGATAATAGGAGGAAAACACCAATGCAAGGAGGGAAACTTAACCCTGGAAAAAGCAAGATAGTAACCTTCTTTCATCAAATCCAAAAGAAGTTATCCAATCAAATTTAAAAAATAACATCATAAATGACAGGAAGTAATAATCACTATTCCTTAATATCTCTTAACATCAATGGGCTGAATGCCCCAATAAAAAGACATAGACTAACCGACTGGATACATAAACAGGACCCTACATTCTGCTGCATACAGGAAACACATCTCAGTGTCAAAGACAAATACTACCTTAGAGTAAAAGGCTGGAAGACAATTTTACAAGCAAATGGTCTCAGGAAACAAGCTGGAGTAGCCATTCTAATATCAGATAAAATTGACTTTCAACCCAAAGTCATCAAAAGAGACTCTGAGGGACACTTCTTGCTGGTCAAAGGAAAAATACAACAAGAAGAACTCTCAATCCTGAACATCTATGCTCCAAATACAAGGGCACCCTCATTCATAAAAGAAACTTTACTAAAGCTCAAAGCACACATTGCACCTAACACAATAATTGTGGGTGACTTCAACACTGCACTTTCCTCAATGGACCGATCAGGAAAACAGAAACTGAACAGGGACACAGTGAAACTAATTGAAGCTTTGGACCAATTAGATTTAACAGATATATATAGAACATTCTATCCAAAAGCAAAAGAATATACCTTTTTCTAAGTGCCTCATGGTACCTTCTCCAAAATTGATCATATAATTGGTCACAAGACAGACCTCAACAAATATAAGAAGATCAAAATAATCACATGCCTCTTATCGGATCACTATGGAGTAAAAGTGGTCTTCAATAGCAACAAAACAACAGAAATCCCATATACACATGGAAAATGAACAATATTCTACTCAATGATACCTTGTTCAAGGAAGAAATAAAGAAAGAAATTAAAAAGTTTTTAGAAGTTAATGAAAATGAAGACACAACATACCCAAATCTATGGGACACAATGAAAGCAGTGCTAAGAGGAAAACTCATAGCCCTGGGTTCCTCCAAAAAGAAAATGGAGAGAGCATACACTAACAGCTTAATGACACTCCTGAAAGCCCTGGAACAAAAAGAAGCTATTTTACCCAGGAGGAGTAGAAGGCAGGAAATCATCAAACTCAGGGCCAAAATCAATCAAGTAGAAACAAAGAGAACCATACAAAGAATCAACAAAACCAGGAGCTGGTTCTTTGAGAAAATCAACAAGATAGATAAACCCTTAGCCAGACTGACCAAAGGGCACAGAGAAAGTATCCAAATTAACAAACTTAGAAATGAAAAGGGAGATATAAGAACAGAAACTGAGGAAATTCAAAAAATCATTAGATCCTACTACAAAAGTCTATACTCAACACAACTGGAGCATCTGGAGGAAATGCACAATTTCCTAGACAGATATCCAACACCAAAACTAAATCAGGATGAAATAGATCATCTAAACAGTCCCATAACACCTGAAGAAATTAAAAGGGTCATAGAAAGTCTCCCAACCAAAAAAAGCATGGGACCAGATGGCTTCAGTGCAGAATTCTATCAGACCTTCATAGAAGACCTAACACCAATACTCTTCAAACTATTCCACAAAATAGAAACAGAAGGAACTCTACCCAACTCATTCTATGAAGCCACAATTATGCTGATACCAAAACCACACAAAGATCCAACAAAGGAAGAGAATTTCAGGCCAATTTCCCTTATGAATATTGATGCAAAAATACACAATAAAATTCTTGCCAACCGAATCCAAGAACACATCAAAATGATCATCCACCATGATCAAGTAGGCTTTATCCCAGGGATGCAGGGATGGTTCAATATAAGGAAATCCATCAATGCTATCCACTACATAAACAAACTCAAAGAAAAAAAACCACATGATCATCTCATTAGATGCAGAAAAAGCATTTGACAAAATTCAGCATCCTTTCATGCTAAAAGTCTTGGAAAGAACAGGAATTCAAGGCCCATAAGTATACATCCTTAAAGCAATATACAGCAAACTGGTAGCCAACATCAGACTAAATGGAGAGAAACTTGAAGCAATCCCACTAAAATCAGGGACTAGACAAGGCTGACCTCTCTCTACATATCTTTTCAATACAGTACTTGAAGTTTTAGATAGAGCAATGAGACAACATAAGGAGGTCATGGGGATACAAATTGGAAAGGAAGAATTCAAATTATTACTATTTGCAGATGACATGATAGTCTACTTAAGTGACCCGAAAACCTCAACCAGAGAACTCCTACGTCTGATAAACAACTTCAGCAAGGTGGCTGGTTATAAAATCAACCCAAGCAAATCAGTTGCCTTCATATACTCAAAGGATAAGCAGGCTAAGAAAGAAGTTAGGGAAATGACACCCTTCACAATAGCCACAAACAATATAAAGTATCTTGGTGTGACTCTAACCAAACAAGTGAAAGATCTTTACAAGAACTTCAGGTCTCTGAAGAAGGAAATCGAAGAAGACCTCAGAAAATGGAAAAATCTGCCATGCTCATGGATCAGCAGGATTAATATTAGTTAAAATGGCCATCTTGCCAAAAGCAATATTCAGATTCAATGCAATCCCCATCAAAATCCCAACTCAGTTCTTCACAGAGTTAGAAAGAGCAATTCTCAAATTCATCTGGAATAACAAAAAACCCAGGATAGCTAAAACTATTCTCAACAACAAAAGAAATTCTGGGGGAATCAGTATCCCTGACTTCAAGCAATACTACAGAGCAATAGTGTTAAAAACTGCATAGTATTGGCACAGTGACAGACAAGTGGACCAATGGAATAGAATTGAAGATCCAGAAATGAACCCACACACCTATGGTGACTTGATCTTCTACAAAGGAGCCGAAAATATCCAGTGGAAAAAAGATAGCCTTTTCAACAAATGGTGCTGGATCAATTGGAGGTCAGCATGCAGAAGAATGCGAATTGATCCACTCTAATCTCGATGTACTAAACTTCACTCCAAGTGGATCAAGGACCTCCATGTAAAACCAGACACACTGAAACTTATAGAAAAGAAACTGGGGAAGACCCTTGAGGACATGGGTACAGGGGAAAAGTTCCTGAACAGATCACCAATAGCTTATGCTCTAAGATCAAGAATTGACAAATGGGACCTCATAAAATTTCTGTAAGGCAAAGGACACTGTTAAAAGGACAAAACGGCAACCATCAAATTGGCAAAGGATATTCACCAACCCTACATCTGATAGAGGGCTAATATCCAATATATACAAAGAACTCAAGAAGTTAGACCCCAGGGAACCAAATAACTTTGTTAAAAAATGGGGTACAGATCTAAAGAAAGAATTTTCACCTGAAGAAATTCAGATGGCCGAGAGGCACCTTAAGAAGTGCTCAACATCATTAGTCATTAGGGAAGTGCAAATCAAAACAACCCTGAGATTTCACCTTACACCTGTTAGAATGGCTAAGGTCAAAAACTCAGGAGACAGCAGGTGTTGGTGAGGATGTGGAGAAAGAGGAACACTCCTTCACTGATGGTGGGATTGTAAGATGGTACAACCACTTTGGAAATCAGTCTGGCGGTTCTTCAGAAAACTGGACATGACTCTTCCGGAGGACCCTGCTATACCTCTCCTGGGCATATACCCAAAGGATTCCCTGGCATGCAATAAAGACACATGCTCCATTATGTTCATAGCAGCCTTATTTATAATAGCCAGAAGCTGGAAAGAACCCAGATGTCCCTCAAAGGAGGAATGGATACAGAAAATGTGGTATATTTACACAATGGAATACTACTCAGCAATTAGAAACAATGAATTCACAAAATTTTTAGGCAAATGGTTTGATCTGGAAAATATCATACTAAGTGAGGTAACCCAATCACAGAAGAATACACATGGAATGCAATCTCTGATAAGCGGATATTAATTAGCCCAGAAGCTCTGAATACCCAAGGCACAAATTGCATAACAAATGACTCTCATGTAGAAGTATGGAGAGAGTCCTGGTCCTGGAAAGGATTGATCTAGCATTGGAGGGGAATATAAGGACAGATAAAAAGGAGGGAGGTGATTGGAGAATGGATGGAGAGAAGAAGGTTTATGGGACATATGGGGAGGGGGGGATCTGGGAAAGGGGAAATCATTTGGAATGTAAACAAAGAATATAGAAAATAAAAATATTAAAAAATAATAATATTAAAATATACGGATTGAGAAGTCAGTTGGTATTCTGATGTTTGCTTTTTCGTATGACCTGAGGCCTTTTGCAGGTTTTGCTATCCTTTGTTACTTGTGTTTATTACTGTAACTATAATAGGTGTCGTAGGCAGGGTTCTTATTCCTGCACAAACATCATGACCAAGAAGTCAGTTGGAGAGGAAGGGTTTATTCAGCTTTCACTTCCACACTGCTATTCATCACCAGAGGAAGTCAGGACTGTCGCTCACACAGGGCAGGAACCTGGAGGCAGCAGCTAATGCAGAGGCCATGGAGGGGTGCTGCTTACTGGCTTGCTTACTCTGGCTTGCTCAGCTTGCTCTCTTATAGAACCTGAGACTACCAGGCCAGGGGTGGCCCCACCCTCCTACTCTTGATCACTAATTGACAAAATGCCTTACAGCTGGATCTCATGGAGGCATTTCCTCAATGGAGGCTCCATTCTCTGTGATAACTCCAGCTTGTGTCAAGTTGACACACAAAACCAGCCAGTAAAATAGGCCTTAGACAGCATTTTCTTGTCCTGTGTATTAGTTGTTCTGTGTTTGTTGTATCTCTATTGGCAAGCTTTTTCTTACTTTGGAGATATTTTCTTTTATGATCTTTTTGAAGATTGGTCTATGCTATTGACTTGGGAGTCTTCATCTACCATGCCTACAATGCATAGATTTGGTCTTTTTACAGCATCTCAAAATGCCTGCATATTCCTTTTTTTTTTAAAAAAAAAAAGTAGATTTTTTTTATTTAAAGTGCCATGGTGGCCCAGTGAAGTCTGTAAAAATGATATTTTACAGACAGAGACGAAAAAAGAAATGTCTCCTGGGAATAACGGAACTCTATGTAAATTTAGAAGTAGAAATCTCACCTGGCAATTTACTATACTCTCTTACTTCCTAGCTATTTAAGATGAGCCTGTAGTTCTCAAGTAGCAGTTCGCCCTGGCTTCCTCCTTTTCTCTCTTCATGGGGATTCCTATGGCCTGTCTGATAATCCGGTCTTTGAAGTTGATTCACTAACAGCCAAACTCCCCTTTAAGAATTGCAATGCTTTGCTTCATAGTTGTTTACATAATTACAACCTTCCAACCACATGCAAGTTTTTATGGCTGTGCGTATGTATATGAGGATGGCTCTGGCACTCTGGTACTGAAAGCATTGATTAAGTCAGGAAGTTTTGTTTTACAAGTTAGAAGGCTAAATGTAGATAAGGATTTCTCACAAGAACTTGTTAAGACCCAGGTGGTATAAGAAACTTCAAATTCTTTGAAGGTTTACAGTAGATATTCTAATCAGGAAGTTTGATGGCATCTGTAAATTGATCTTCTGTATCTAGTACTTGAGAAACTTTGTACCTGATTGATTTTGCATTTCCTTGTGCCAAATGGCTATGATAATTGTGCCTGCCTCACTGGCTACATCTTTTGAAATGGTAATACCAACTCTTCATGTATAAAAATCCTTGCCTTAGAGCTCCAAAATACATTCAGATTCAAACCACCTCTGTGTGTGTGTTGTTTGTTCTGTCTGTCATCTCAGCTGGACCTATGCCTTCCGCCTTCCTAGACCAGGGAATCCTCGTTATCCCACAGCAGACCCAAGGCCTGTAACTTTAAAGTCCAGTTTCTGCATTTTATCTTCAAGTCCTGATATTGTGTCTCCTATCAATACATTCTATTAGAAAGGATTGCCCCTGCATCTTCTAATTGGGTCTTTGAAATTTTCAGTTCTTTCTCCATTTAGTTTTTAGTTTTCTTTAATATTTCTATTACTTTATTGAATCTGTTTTCAAATCTTGTACTGATTTTTATTTTCTTTTAGCCCTTTTAGGCCCTTTAGACATTTTTTCTTTCCTTTGTAAGTTTGTTCAGATGTTTGCTTTTTTCTGTCTTGAATTCCTTATTTCTTGTTCATGTTCATAATTTTATTCTTAAATTCAGTACCCCAAGTTTCATCTTCCTATTGGACTACATTTCTATATGATCAGTCATTTTTGGAAGGGCCAATTGTCATGGTTTTTCAATGGGTCCTAGACATGTGGATTTATTTCATACATGTGTCTATAATGAAAATCTACCTTGCTTATGTAGAGTAAAAGTTTGATTTTGATTTTGCTGTTGCCAGACCTTGGTTGACTTCATATTAGGTATGTGGAATTTTTTAGATGCTAACCATTAATTATTGATTGAAGGAGACTGGAATGATCTCAATTCAGTGGTAACTGATCTTGGTTCTGGGGTCTTATAAGTTAAGAGAGATTGCTTGGGTGAAATCCAAGGAAGTCCCCAGGTATTGCTACCAGCTGATGTTGGGAATGGAAAAGCAACGGGGCAAGGGGCTAGGAAGATTTTTTGGTATGCATGTGCATGTGGCTCTAGCAAGGTCTGAGTCTGGAGGCCAGAACAGCCCTGCCTGGGTCTGGGCTCAGAGGGAGAAGGTGAGAGTGGAAGGGTGGAGGCAGAGGGAAATGGCGTTCTTGGATTAGATCCAACAAGTGAACAGATTGGTATGGATCTCTGCTGGTCTGGGACAAGAGAACTCAAGTATGTGGCTCTGGCCTGGGTTTGGAAGTTTAGCATGTGTAGGCTACATTGGGTGAGAATCCTGTATCACATCAGGGAAAAGAGAACATAGATGTCGCTCCTTCCTGGGTCTGTGCTCAGAGGGAGAGTGTGAGAGTGGAGGAGTGGAAACACAGGAAAATCTCGATCCTGGATCAGATTCGGTAAGAAGCTGTGTGGACATAGCTCTTAGCTGGGCCTGCCTGGAGGAGTACAGAATGAAATTTTTGGTAGTGGGGAAAGTATAAAAGATTATGTTTTGCTAATGAGATTTTCAAGAGCAGAAATGTGCATGATTAAATCAGAGTCATGGTAAGTAGATTGAGAAAATCCTAAAGTGTATTCCAACCAGCCATGGTGACCTGATAAATCACTTTTTTACCCTTTAGGGATATTTACACCTGTCAAGCCATATGGATGCTTAAGTGAAGATTTTGTAAACATTCAACCTCATTGATTAGATTAAGAGGGTTTGAGGCTAAAACTGAAAACAAGGGAGAAAAACACCATGGCTAGCTTTGGTTCTACTATGGAAAATAGGATGAAGCAAATTGTGTCATCTGGAGCTTTATGACTTTGAAAACAGACCTCTGAGACCAACACAGATGGCAGAGAAGTGGGAGAAAAAAACCGGTCAGATCCCTTGCACCTGCTAAATCAGAGCTGCTAGGATTTTATCTAGTCATCTTCTTAAGACCTCAATGAAAAAGAATTATGCTTTTAAAAAGATTTAAAAACCTGGGGAAGAAAAAAGGAGATGGAAGAAGGTGCCCAGTAATTCACAAGGTAAAAGTCTAAGGGCAATTTTTTTGGCTTCAGGTATTAGTTTCAAATATATAGAGATGAGATCATAACTAAAGTGAGCCTAAGTATTTCATATATTAACTTATAATGATTCCTTCAGATATGCTGACTCATGTCAAATGGCCTTCACGACTGGAATGCTAAAACAAGTGTATATACTTTAGCTAAAACATTATCTGAAAGGAATTAAGAGTTTCAAGATATTTCACTCAATAATTTAAACCCACAGGCAATGAAATGAGGTGGGTGGCAGTGTTGTTGGGAGTATACTGACAGCTTCTTGAATGGTTATCTGCTTTGGATGATTTATTTTTAATAAAAATTGAAGGAAAGATAGATAAAACAGTCATGACATATTTTCACTACACTGATAACGATGAACACTCTTGTGACTGCATCCGTAGCATCTGATTCGCCTTGTAGGCACTTTCAACTTTTCCACAGAGGTTTTATGTGCTTTAGTACATGTAAGGCATAGGCATACTCTCTCTCTCTCTCTCTCTCTCTCTCTCTCTCTCTCTCTCTCTCTCTCTCACACACACACACACACACACACACACACACACACACACACACACATTTTTATTTTTCTCTTATATTATCACCCCCAAGTCTCAGTCTCTCCTCCCTTACCTCACCTTCCTGCAGCTCCATCTCACCCCTTTACCTTGCCTCAGAAAAGAGCAGACCTTCCAGGGGTATTGACCAAATATGGCATAACAAGCTACAATAAGATCAAGGACATAGCATCAAATCAAGGTTGGACAAGGCAACTCAGTAGGAAGAAAAGGGTCCAATGAGTAGGCGAGAGTCATAAACAGCTGTTGTTCCCACTGGTAGGCATCTCACAAGAAGACAAAGCTGCACAACCATAACATATATGCAGAAGGCCTAGTTCAGACCCATAAGGCTCCCTGATTGATGGTTCAGACTCTGTGAGCTATGAGCCCAGGATAGTTGATTCTGTGGGCCATGTTCTTGTGGTATTCTTGACCTCTCTGGCTCCTACAACCTGCAGGATTCCCTGAGCTCTTCCTAATATTTTATTGTGCATCTGCCCCCCATTAGTTGTTGGATGAAATCTCTCTGATGACGATTATAGTAGGCTCCAGTCCAGCACATCATGCAGGAATGACAAACTGTAAGTCAGAGGTTTTTGTAGCTGGGTTGGTGTCTCAATCCCTCCACTCGAAGCTTTACCTGGAAACCAGCATTCTTTTTAATTCTTTAATTATTTTGGATTACATAAGACCATTTTGACAAAAATGTATAATGTACTTTGAGCCTATCTCCCCAACCCTGCTACTTAATATTTCCTCTTTCTCCTCTGGCATTAGTCCCCTTGCTACCCTAGATAGTTTTACTTCTACTTCTATATGATTTTACGCATCTACAAAATATCAACAAATGAGAAAACACGTGATCTTTGCTTCTCTGAGACTAACTTAATTCACTTACTATAATTGTCTCCAGTTGTATCCATTTTCCTGAAAGTGAAATTTCTTCATTTTTATCACTAAAAAATTCTTTTGTTTGTATATACTTCATTTTTGGCACCCATTCCCATGTTGATGGATACTTATTTCCATAACATAGTTAAGTGAATATCAGTATAATGAGCATTTTCGTGCAAGTATCTGTGATATGTTTACTTAATATTGTTAAAGCAAATACTCTGGAATGAGTGATAGAGCTGGGTCAAATGGTAGATCTGTCTTTAGCTTTGCAGAGTACCCCAATACCAGTTTCTATTGTGGCTAGACTAGTGTACATTCCCACCAGCATTGTAGAAGACAAACATTCTTGATTCTGGAAAACAGTTGCAAAGAAGATATAAAAACATTACTCTGTTCAAAAGATGGTATTGGCAAAAACAGAATGGCCCTCTGAAAAAAGAGTAAAATTGAACTTGATATAATATGAAAATATTATCTCAAAATAGACCTAAATCTATGGACTAAAATACAAAGCTTATAGAAGAAAGCACAGAGAAACTAATTTATGACATTTGATTTGTTTTCTTGGATGTAACATTAAAAACCAAAACAATAAAGATAAAAATAGATACATTGTATTACATCAAGCTGAAAACCTAAACCAGGAGTTTTGGGAAACATTTGCAATCCCAGCACTTTTGGAGCTGCAGCATGGTAATCACAAGGTGGGAAATCTGAGATATATAGTCCATAGAGAGACTTTGCTATAAAGAATTTTAAAAAAGAAAAGAAAGCAAAAATGGCTATATCACAGTCTTTGGAGGGAGGAAAGTTAAGGGGAAAATGATGTAATTATAATATCAAAAATAAAAAATAATACAAATTAAACCCATGACATGAAGAATGCAATAGAGTGAAAAGGAAAAACATGGACTGGAGAAAATATTTGCAAATAGTAATAATATTAATTATAAAAGACATAGAAGGACAATATACTCTATATAAAACCCAGGCAAAAGAACTTAAGTAGATATCTCTTCAAAGATATATGATTGGTCAAGGAGCAGATGACAAGATGATTAGCATCCTTGATCATTGGGGAAATGTAAACGTCAAGTGCAGTGAGCTACCATTGCATACATGCTGAGGTGGTGTCTATGCAAAAAAAAAAAAAAAGCATCCTGGAGATTTTTACATGTTCATAGGAAGATAGAGAAGTTAGATTTACACTGTTGGTGAAATGCAATATGGTGCAGTATAAAAAAATCAAAATCAAACTATTACATAATCTAGTCATTATACTATAAGAAATGAAACAGGGTCTGTGTTATATGCATGTACATCCATGTTCATAGGATTTATCAAGACAGTCAAACAATAGAAATAAGCATATAGTCAAAGGCAGATGAACTGAGAAATATGATAGATCCATACCATGAAATAGTAGCCATACTTTGAAAGCAAGGAAAAATTTGACCTACGTTATGAGTGAACCCAGAAGACAGTATGTTAAATGGAATAAGCCAATAACAAAAAGACAATGTATGAGTTCACTTAGATAATGTATGGAGAGCAGTCACAGTCATAGGTAGAGATAGTACAATGGTGGGAGGCAGGGGATGGACAGATAGGGGCAGAGACAGGTTTTAAGTGGACCTAGAGTTTTGTTTCTACAAATGAAAGGTTTTTAGAGAGGTGCTCCAGAACAATATACAATAGGTAACATAATTATACACTTAAATGGTTAGAAAAGAAATTTTGTCATGCATATTTAACCACAACCAAAACTAAAATCATCTTGGACTGGGGAGATGGTCCAGTACTTAAAAGACCTTAGTGATCTTGCAGAAGACCCAAGTCCCTAGGACTTCTGGCTGGATCCCAACTGGATTACAGTTTCAAGGGATCCAATACCCTCTTTTGGCCTCCATGGGCAACTGCACTTATATGTACATAGCCCTATATAAACACATACATACACATAATTTAAAAAATATTGAAAAACATTTCAAAATGATCATGAAATAAACTTGCTGATAGCTTCTGAAGAAAGTACCTAACCATGTTGTATGCTGTCAGGAGGGAGTTGGGAAAGGACTGTCAGAAGAAGAGACTCAGATTAAAGTGAGGGTATCAAAAAAGACAGGCTGATAGAAGTGCCTCTCTCACTAAACTACCAACTACAGGGTACACATGGAGGGACTCATGGCTCCGGCTGCATTTTTAGCAGAGAATGGCCTTATCTGGTATCACTGGGAGGGGAAGCCCTTGGTCCTGTGGGTGCTTGGTGCTGCAGGATAGGGACATACTGGGGCAGGGAGGCAGGAGTGGGTGGGTGGGCGGGTGGGTAAGTACCCTCATCAAAGCAGGGGGATGTGGTAGGGAGCTTGCAGATGGGAAACAGGGAAGGAGAATAACATTTGAATATAAATAAATAAAATAATCAATAAAAAAATAAAAGTGCCTCCCTCACAATGGGAGACTGAAACGCATGGGCTTGGTTTCTAGGACAGATGGAATATTTTAATAGGTGTTCCTAGAAGGCACATGTGTGTTCAGTTTTTCTTTTCCACTATTCTAATTCCCCTTAAGAGAATTGGCCTTCAGATAGCACCAGGAGATAAGGGGATTCTTGCTTCTCAGGTCATGAAGATGAGCAATGGAAAGCTTATAATTGCTTTCCATTTTGCTATCTTTCTTTTTGTCTCCCTGCCTTCCACATTCCTCTGTGTCACTGTTACTTAGGTAACAGAGGGGTAACAAGAAGACTGAGAACCAGCATCCCTACCACCATCCTTGGTCTCTCCATTATTCTTGGCTCTATCCCCAGTTGACCATTGCTAAATTGCTTGTGCTCCATTGAGGTTTAGTTGGAACCTCACTGAGGTTGGAAGCAGAGGCTTTGAGTAAGACCCTTCTCCCAGTTCTAGCTGCATCATCTACTGTTTATATGAACCTGGATAGTTCCCCAACCCTTCTAAACTTTGGTTTTGTAAACTGTCAACACTCCAAGGTTTTGTGAACAATAGAAGGAATATCTTAAAGTATCTAAAATGGTGCCTGACTCACAGTAAGAGTTCAGGAATTATGGATTCTCCTGCTGGAAATTTCTCTGCATACTTGTTCCCTAAGGTGTGACACTGTGTTCACACAGTTTGTTGTAGAAATTTTTAATCCCAATCTGGAGTTTCTACCCCACCTTTGATCA
Organism: Apodemus sylvaticus; assembly: GCF_947179515.1. Classification (NCBI taxonomy): domain Eukaryota; kingdom Metazoa; phylum Chordata; class Mammalia; order Rodentia; family Muridae; genus Apodemus; species Apodemus sylvaticus. Next base: position 136,549,841 of record NC_067495.1, on the reverse strand, counting down.
TTCAGTTCCTGGATAAAAAAACACAATTTTGTTCTTATTTAGAACAAGCCTTAATCAACACTAGATCTGGGCAGATATTTACCCTCTTTGCTATTAGAATCTACTTTTTAAAGTCAATAGCCCCAAATTATTATTCACTACTTACTGCGTTTCATCTGGGCTGCTCTTAACTCCTATTGGCCAGCACTCGGCTACATTTTCATGACTCGCCTAACTCGTGTTGGCTTTCCCTTCCTCCTCCAGCTTCTTCCTCTTTTTCCTCTTGTCTCTCCTTCTCACCTATCTCTAATCCCTCCAGTAATTGGCTGTACCCATATAAAGTAAGCATAGTCAGAGTGTTATTTATTTGTAAACTAATCTAGGATAACTTAAATAAGTTGTACTAAATTTTGGTGCACAAGCTATCATGAGGCGAGATGAACACAGGGCCAGGAGAAACAGCAAGTATCTGCTGTAAATCACTGGTGGAGGTAGCCTGGCCAGCAGTTAGAAGAGTAGATTATGGGTTACCCCCTAGTAATTGTCAAAGCCAAATAAAATGACCACAGTCTGAGTCTCATTTATTTGTAAGCTAGTTGGGGATAAGTTTAAATTGGTTGCACTACACAGCTGTTCTTTGCTTTAACTGTAGGTCCAATGACTAGTAAGAAAGTTTGTCTCCAGAGTCCTAGCCTGGATAGCTAAAGATTGAAATTTGCCACCTAAGCAGTTTTCGGATCATTCATTTTATTGCTACCTAAGCGAAGAAGGGTGCCAGATTAGTTCAACTACAGAAAAGACTGGCAAATGCACAAAGCCCTTCTTGTGCAAATTTATTCCATGAAGACTTAATTTAATTCAAAAATTATTGATGGCCCTCTTTATATCTGTCTACATTCTTTGGCATACCAGAGGATCTGGCAAGCTGTGTACTTCACAGATGGGCTTTACTTTAAGAAAACCTAATGAAAGAATGAAGAACCCGTTGAAATTATAAAAAAAAAAAAAAGTCAGAGAATAGCATACTCCTCTTTGGGGAATTACAGTATTGTGGGATTACATGCAAGTACAAGACTCTCTTTGGGTGCTTTGTAAAACTTTGGGCATTTTCCCATTCTTTCCTCTTTTACTTACTCCTTAAATATTCAGCAACTAAGACATAGAGTCTCAGGGAGAAACATGCATACAACCTCAGGAGGTAGGAGGTGGGGGGACCTTCTAGAATGTACCAGAGACCTGGGAGGTAAGAGACTCTCAGGACTCAAAGGGGAGGCATTAGATGAAATGCCCTACAAGGGAGAAGAGTTCACCCCCAGTAGAAAGACAGGGTATCAAGTGGAGAGATGGGGTTGCCATTCCATAATCAAAAACTCTGACCCAAAATTGTTCCTCTCTGAAAGAACTGCAGTAACAAAAATGGAGAAGAGCCCGAGGAAAAGGAGGTCTGGTGACAGGCCCAAATTGGGATCCAGTTCATGGGAAGGCCCCAAGGCCTGACATTATTACTGATGCTATGGTGTGCTTACAAATAGGGGCCTACCATGACTGCCCTCCAAAAGGCCCAATAAGCAGCTGAAAGAGTCAGATGCAGATATTTATATCAAACCATTGGACAGAAGCTGCTGATCACTGTGCTTGAATTAGGGAAAAGCTGGAAGAAGCTGAGGAGGAGGGTGACCTTGTGGGAGGACCAGCCATCTTAACTAACCTGCCCCCACCCCAGAAATCTCTCAGAGACCAACCAGAGAGCATACACCAGCTGATATGAAGCCCCCGGCACATATATAGCAGAGGACTGCTGGGTCTGGACTCAGTCAGTGAAGATACACCTAACCCTTGAGAGACTTGAGGCCCCAGGGAGTAGAGAGATCTGGTAAGGTGGAGGTCTGGGGACATCCTCTTGGAGATGAGGTTTGCAGGAAAAGGTGTGGAATGTGGAACAGTTGGAGGGTGGATTGGGACAGGGATAAAGAAATGAACCCACACACCTATTGTCACTTGATCTTCGACAAAGGAGCAGAAAACATCCAATGGAAAAAAGTTAACCTTTTCAACGAATGGTGCTGGTTCAACTGGAGGTCAGCATGCAGAAGAATGCGAATTGATCCATCCTTGTCTCCTTGTACTAAGCTCAACTCCAAATGGATCAAGGACCTCCACATAAAGCCAGACACTCTGAAGCTAATAGAAAAGAAACTGGGGACATCGGTACAGGGGGAAAGTTCTGAAACCCAAAACATAATCCACACATCAAATGAGATACAAGAAGAATGGAGGAGTGGCCCCTGGTTCTAGAAAGACTCAGTGTAGCAATATAAGGTAAAACCAGAACAGGGAAGTGGGAAGGGGTGGGTGGGAGAATAGGGGGAGGGAAGGGGGTTTTTGTGACTTTTGGGGAGTGGGGGTCTAGAAAAGGGGAAATCATTTGAAATGTAAATAAAAAATATATCAAATAAAAAATATTGAAGAATAAATTAAAAAACATGCAAGTGATCTTGAAAAATGCCTGACGTATTTACTTTACCAAACTTTGGTTTATAGAGTTACTTGTCAGTGATACCACAGGGAAAATAATTGTTGTGCCCGGTGGGAAGACACAACTCCCTTTACAGTGACTCATTTCACACTCAGCAACATATACCCTGCTTAATATAAGGGATGTATGGGAATATGATTGTCAGTCCAAACTCTCCCAAGTCTTTGTTTTTCTAGTCAATGTCATTCACATGCCTTTGTCAGAGAAGAGTTATGTCCTAGAGAACAATGAATGTTCGAACAAGCGAGGTTTCTAAGAAAAGGCCCGTGGATATACGTGTGGGCTCTCTCTACCTCCACCAATTTTTTTTATTCGATATATTTTTTATTTACATTTCAAATGATTTCCCCTTTTCTAGCCCCCCACTCCCCGAAAGTCCCATAAGCCCCCTTTTCTCCCCCTGTCCTCCCACCCACCCTTTCCCACTTCCCCGTTCTGGTTTTGCCCTATACAGCTTCACTGAGTCTTTCTAGAACAAGGGGCCACTCCTCCTTTCTTCTTGTACCTCATTTGATGTGTGGATTATGTTTTGGTATTCCAGTTTTCTAGGTTAATATCCACTTATTAGTGAGTGCATACCATGATTCACCTTGTGAGTCTGGGTTACCTCACTTAGTATGATGTTCTCTAGCTCCATCCATTTGCCTAAGAATTTCATGAATTCATTGTTTCTAATGGCTGAATAGTACTCCATTGTGTAGATATACCACATTTTTTGCATCCACTCTTCTGTTGAGGGATACCTGGGTTCTTTCCAGCATCTGGCAATTATAAATAGGGCTGCTATGAACATAGTAGAGCATGTATCCTTATTACATGGTGGGGAATCCTCTGGGTATATGCCCAGGAGTGGTATAGCAGGATCTTCTGGAAGTGAGGTGCCCAGTTTTCAGAGGAACCGCCAGACTGATTTCCAGAGTGGTTGTACCAATTTACAACCCCACCAGCAGTGGAGGAGTGTTCCTCTTTCTCCACATCCTCTCCAACACCTGCTGTCTCCTGAATTTTTAATCTTAGCCATTCTGACTGGTGTAAGGTGAAATCTCAGGGTTGTTTTGATTTGCATTTCCCTAATGACTAATGAAGTTGAGCATTTTTTTAAGATGCTTCTCCGCCATCCGAAGTTCTTCAGGTGAGAATTCCCTGTTTAACTCTGTACCCCATTTTTTAATAGGGTTGTTTGGTTTTCTGGAGTCTAACTTCTTAAGTTCTTTATATATATTGGATATTAGCCCTCTATCTGATGTAGGATTGGTGAAGATCTTTTCCCAATTTGTTGGTTGCCGATTTGTCCTTTTGATGGTGTCCTTTGCCGTAGAGAAACTTTGTAATTTTATGAGGTCCCATTTGTCAATTCTTGATCTTAGAGCATACGCTATTGGTGTTCTGTTCAGAAATTTTCTCCCTGTACCAATGTCCTCAAGGGTCTTCCCCAGTTTCTTTTCTGTTAGCTTCAGAGTGTCTGGCTTTATGTGGAGGTCCTTGATCCATTTGGATTTGAGCTTAGTACAAGGAGATAAAGATGGATCAATTCGCATTTTTCCGCATGCTGACCTCCAGTTGAACCAGCACCATTTGTTGAAAAGGCTATCTTTTTTCCATTGGATGTTTTCAGCCCCTTTGTCGAGGATCAAGTGGCCATAGGTGTGTGGGTTCATTTCTGGATCTTCAATCCTGTTACATTGATCTGCCTGCCTGTCACTGTACCAATACCATGCAGTTTTTAACACTATTGCTCTGTAGTATTGCTTGAGGTCAGGGATACTGAAAATCAAGATAGTTACCTTCCTTCATCAAACCCAAAAGAAGATAACCACTCAAATATAAAAAGAACATCAAAAATGACAGGAAGTAATAATCACTATTCCCTAATATCTCTTAACATCAATGGTCTCAATTCCCCAATAAAAAGACATAGACTAACAGACTGGATAAGGAAACAGGACCCTACAATTTGCTGTATACAGGAGACACACCTCAGTGTCAAAGATAAAAGCTACCTTAGAGTAAAAGGCTGGAAGACAATCTTACAAGCCAATGGTCACAGGAAACGAGCAGGAGTAGCCATTCTAATATCAGATAAAATTGACTTTCAATTTTTTTATCCACAAGGCACAAAAGAGCCAGTGGCTTTTGTTATCTCATTGTCTCTGTCTCCATAAAAATAAAGCCCGGAGCAGTATATAGAAAAAAGGAGAGAAAGAAGGAAGGCAATGAAAGGATTCTTGAGTACTTCTTAGGAGATGACTATCTGGACACTAGATAAGATAGCAGTGATTTTGCCTTTGGTTCTCAAAAAAGCAACCTAATAATATAGCCTTCTTGAATGTTATTGATTTCCTTCAGAAAATGAAGAGCTCAGTCTCTACTCAATGTGTTTGACAGTCCATTATTTATCCAGACAAATTAATAAGGTAACACAAAATTCGATCATTTTCATAAATGATATTGGAATAGTTTAATATTACTGTTAAAATTAATATGTTTATGCTTATGTACTATATTATCAATAGCCAAAACTAACCTGAGTTCTCTTCCCAGCACTAGAGGTTGTGTTTCACACCTTCCTTCATTCCATCTTTAGGGGATCCAATGCCTTTGTCCTCTGTAGGAACTCCTATGAATGTGCACATAACTCTCCTGCACATAAACAATACACATAATTAATTATAAAGTTAAATAACACAAAACTCTAAAATATCAAAAATTGAGGATTGAGGCCAGATAGATGGCTGAGGAATTAAGAGTACTTGCTGTTCTTCCAGAGGATCTGACTTTCTAGCAATCGCATTAGTGGCTCACAACTGGCTTATCTCTAGCTTCTGAAGACCTAATACTCTTTTCTTCCATTGACACTTGCATACATGTAGCATACACTCTATTTATGTATGTGTAATTAAAAATTATTAAAAAATAATGCTAGATATTAAAAACAGGAGAAAACAGAAAAGTTATTCAATCCGTGATGGTAATTTAATTAAAGGTCAAAGCTACATTACAAAGGAAAAAAATCAGGTAGCATTATATAATTAATCAAAATATCTAAAATGCATACAAATCAGGAAATCTGTTGTTGGACAAAATAGAGAATTTTATTCCATACCTTGGATTCTACATGGATTCTCAGACACATTGAGAGTTTGTAGAAGTTTACATAAGTTTCCTGGGTGGTGATTGAAGAATATGAAGAATCACTGCATAAACTGAAACACCATTAGTATATTAACATTGCAAATGGTGCAATCTTGCCAAGAATAAATGAAGCACAAATTAAAACATTGATGGCATGTCATTATACCTCTAAAAGTAACAACAGTAAAGGAACAATATTAAAACAAGTGATGAGACTTTTGGGAAAATTGAAACATTTATACATTTCTAGAGGCATTATAAATGATTTCAGTCAATTTGGTGAACACTCAGGCAGGTTTTTACAAGAGCCATAAAAATGTTCATACCTTTTTACTAAATAATCTCACACTTTGGCACGTGTTTTAAAGCTATAACTCAGGAGAAGGAAAGCAATATGTGTTATTTATTATAATGGAAATCTGGATATAACCCCAATAGTGGCATTTAAAAATTAATAGAAAAATTAATAGAATTACATGAAACAAATAAAAATGATTAACTTAAAAATAAGGTGATATATAGGAAAGTACATTCAAAATATCAAATTAAATAGATTATCTGAATTTATGTTAAGAAGATCTAATGTGAGGATGCAGATGTAGTTAAGTGGTAGAGTATTTGACATACAAACACGCATACACATCTCTTGTGTCATGCAGTATGCCAGTGGATGTGGCACTCGTACTACCAGGGCAATGTGGAAGCCTTCCTCACAGTCCATTAGGCCACACCCAGAGGCTGCAGCACCCATATATACTGATAGAGATTGGAGTAGTACTGCTTTGTAAGTATTATTGTGTCTTGTATAGTAAATACAGTACTCTCAAAAAAATAAAATGGAAAAATAAGACACACTAAAGGAAGTCAGGACTGGAACTCAAGCAGGTCAGGAAGCAGGAGCTGATGCAGAGGCCATAGAGGGATGTTTCTTACTGGCTTGCTTCCCCTGGCTTGCTCAGCCTGCTCTCTTATAGAACCCAAGAATACCAGCCCAGAGATGGTACCACCCACAAGGGATCCTCCCACCTTGATCACTAATTGAGAAAATGCCTTATGGTTGGATCTCATGGAGGAATTTCTTCACCTGAAGCTTCTTTCTCTGTGATAATGCCAGCTTGAGTCAAGTTGACACAAAACCAGCCTATACGATATACTTTCTCTTTGATGGTCTACTGTGACATCCCAGAGTCAACAGTAAATCTATTAGCAGTGAGAAGCCTTAGTACTCTGATTTTTGCTTTGTAATATTTCATAAAAAGAAACCAAGGCTCTTAGAAAAATGGTTGATTCATGGTTGAAGCAAGAAATGAACAAGATGCATCTGAAACATCTTAATTGCCAAGATGCTGTCAAAATGATTCAGGAGTCAACTTAAAGAAGCACCACTGGAAGAACGTATAAATTTAAGTATAATAATTACAAAAATCAATAGAATTGAAATGCATTATATAATTCAATTAATAAGTTTGCAATACTATTTTAAAATAACTGAGTTCCCAACACTCCTCTATCTACAAACCAACAAGTCTAGTTGAAGAATGAAGGCTCATGAACCCTCTCTGTGTGTGAGGCACTTGTCCTGCGTAAGTCTAGCTACCACCCCTCATCACAGAAACCTCTCTTTATAGCAAATGGAGACCCATACAGAAAACCACAATGGAGCCAGGTGGTGGCGGTGCACGCCTGTAATCCCAGCACTCTGGGAGGCAGAGGCAGGCAGATTTCTGAGTTTGAGGCCAGCCTGGTCTACAGAGTGAGTCCCAGGACAGCCAGGGCTACACGGAGAAACCCTGTCTCAAAAAACCCAAATCCAAAAAACCAAAACCAAAAAGAAAGAAAGAAAAAGAAAGGAAGGAAGGAAGGAAGGAAGGAAGGAAGGAAGGAAGGAAGGAAGGAAGGAAAGAAAACCACCACAATGGGACAGAATGCAGAGATCAAGAGATTTGTGGGTTGCCCAGTCCTAATGGATACATCTATATGACAGTTCCTGCAGGGAACATTACAAGAGATGGAAAGATTGTTAGAGCCAGAATACCTGGACATGCACTGTGAAACAGTCTCTCCTAGAAATGGCTGTATAAACAAGATCAGAAGAAGATACATATCAGTGAATATTTTAACAAGTTCAGAGGAAATCTCAGAGGGTACCACTTCTAGGCAAAGAGCTGTAGGTAACTATTGACTGCTGGAAGGAGAATTAGCCTTTTCCAGGGATGATCCACCCTTGTTGATTTTCCAATGCAGACAGGTCAGTTTTGAAACCATATACACAAGAACAAAAGCAGACTCATCAGGATCTCTATCTATCTATCTATCTATCTATCTATCTATCTATCTATCTATCTATCTATCTATCTATCTACCTATCTACCTATCTATGAGGGGCTTGGAGTAGGAAGGGGAGAAAAAATCGGATATAATTCTATTTCAATGGAAACATATTAAAATAATATTTTAAAATAATAACTGATGAGTTTTCAAGGATGGTAGGGTATAAAAATAGAAAAGACTCTAGAAGTTTTCTGTTTTTACTGCACAATATGAAAGTATTTTAAAAAGAAAATCATTTCCCTTATTATGTCTCTGATAATTTCTTCAACTAAAAATATACTAAGAAAAATGGGGGTTAGAGAGAGAGGAGGGAGAACAAAATATTTTAGGAATCTGGAAATGGAAAATAGGCTAGTAGAATTTTGGGAAGATTTTATTTAGGAAAATAGTTCTATCCTAATAAGACTTGAAAGCTTTGGAACATTTTCCTGTCATTTCCACTCCCTATGTCTTTATCTCCATGGCAGCCAGTCTTGGAAACACACAACTCGAATGCTCATTAAAGCATCCCAGCATCTAAACAGCCACTACACGAGGTCAGATGGTATGGAAGATCTTTTAAAATCTTATTTCCAAAGAATTGTGGTGATTTGACATGTCTGATGGTTTCCTGGAAGGATCTGGGTTTTGCAGGCTGCCTTGATTGCATTTAGCACACAGATGAGCTGGTGTACAAGGACCTTTCCTGCTCTTTTCCTCCTTTCCCTCAGAGGATTGTCTGCCTTCCAGATTAACCTCAAGCCACTCAAGACCCTGCTCTGCTTCATCAAGGTCCTCAAGTGATTTGCTTCTGTCTTTGCTCTTACCACCTGTGGTGGATTTAAGGGCAAAATAGAAACTCGAGTTGTTCATACTATAAGATGGTTACAGCTAATATTGGTTATTCATTCAGGTTGAATCTGGCATCATTTCCTGCATCTCCAAATGTCAATGTGAGTGATGTGACCTGGAAGAACCATGGCCTCACAGGTGATTATTCTGTACAGTTCTAAGTTACATTTGCAGTTTGTGTTCTTGTACCACATTGCTGCCTTATGCTAGTTAAACAAAGCTCTACAGGGATAGTCATAAACTTCCCAAGGTTGGTTTTATTATTATTCTTGTTATGACTTTTCTGTAGTTGGTTGAGTGCCTCAACCTTGGCTAAAGCTCTTACAGATATTAAAATAGCTACCAAGTACAATATTGTTAATTAACTCAGGAATGTCATGTTGATTTGTCTCTGTGACTAGTAATGGATCCCTAAAAGTATCTGTGATCTTTGGCTTTTTGAATATGACACTTTGGGGATGAAGTGTTTGGTTTGTGTACAAGGAGACCAGTTTACATAGTCCGTCAAATATGCCAGCTTCCCACAGCCAACAAGGTATCTTCCACTTCTGAGATATAATTAAAGGGAGAAATCCTCTGTATGAAATGTATGCTATACTATATCTTGTTGCCAAAATCTTGAAAAACATTGTTGTTCCTAATACAAAGTAATGGCATTTTCAAACTTATTAAAGAAAATCTTGATTGTGTAAATCATGTTTAGAAATAATTAGTGCAACTTTTTAATCTCAAATATTGTTCATGTTAAACATTTTTGAATTGCCAAGACTGAGTATATATTTTGTTTTGGGTTTTCTAAATGACCTGCTATAACCATTCGATGTGCATCTCTAAATGTCTTAAAAGCAGGATTTTAAAATTGCAACAATTGTGTAGAGGTAACTTTGCATCTCTGTTGCATGGGTATAATCATTCCTTCTCCTGGCTTAGGACTGTAACGTGCAAGGCTTCCATAATGGTTTTATATATGTGGGCAAGTGGCCATTTTATAGTTGTTGACTATTTTGTTCATACCAAGAGAGAAAAAAAAAACCCTATTTCTTTTCTTGTCCCTGCTTTTAGTGGGACTGCTTCAAGTTTTTCTCCATTTCCCTCTCAGAGGCAGTGGGGGTGGGGTGGGGTGAAGAACTCAGGGAAAGAGGATCTGGAAGGGGGCAAATTTTGGATTATAAATAAATAAAATAATTTAATAAAAATGTGATACTGTCATAAAAATCCTACTTATTTTTTCCAGACTCTGTGTAGATGGTTCCTAAAAATTAAAGTTTACTTTTGCTTTTGAAACATTAAACATTTAATCAATGAAGATGATTCTTCTCAGTTTAATATTGATATTGTGAAAACAAATGTTTGTATGTAAAGCACATTTTGCAATATTGCCTTATTTTGGTTGCTTTATTCATGAAAAACTGTTTGAGAATTATGATTAAGAAGCAAACGATAAAGAAGTTAAAATAATTTTTAAAAGACTCTCCCTTGGACATTGTTGTTTAACTTTCTCTGAGAAAGTAGATAACAAATGGTGTAGTTAGTTCTCTGCCGAGGAATATTAAAGGAAGAGATATGGTGAAGATATATCTATTGGAAATTTCCAAAGTTCCAACTCATTCCTGATAATATAGGATACACATATTTTTTGGCTTTCTCCAACATAAACATGAAAAGTGCTATATTGTTTACTTTCAGTCGTAGAATAGACAAATATAATATGTGTGATTCTGTGATTCTTAGTGTACTTACAAAGTCTTATGATTATCAACATTCTTTACTATTTTTCTTTCCTTGTTCTATTAATGATTTTTTATTGCATATGTTCATCACTGAAGTTTCTTGAGTTGTCAATTAATTATTAGAAGTTATATAAATAAAAATAAGTTTCAGTGTTTATCAAGTGTATGTGTGTGCATGTGAGTGTGGCTGGAGGCAGGGCATGTTAGGGCATTCTTTCAACACTTAGCAGTTCTAACAATGCCTTAGCCTTAACTTCCTTTTTGCACAGAGAATGTTGGGTAAAACCAAAAATATGTGTATCCTGTATTATCTGGAATAAGTTGAAACTTTGGAAATTTCCAATAGATTTTTAAAAATATCCTAAAAATAAAATTTCATCCAACAAGTGAAAATAAAATGTTCAAACATGGTTATTTTATTATTGATCACTAGCTGGAATAGTATTATAATAGTGAAAACCTGAACAGAATATTGTTCCACCAGGAAATATTGACCTTTAAGTTGAATTGTACCATGACTATGCAATCAGCACCATGTACACCATGGGAAAAATATCATGGACACTTCAGCACATAGATTGTAAGGAACAGGACTAGAACACTTAAAGATTAATATATATTTATAAAAGAAACTGAGTCTTTTTCCTTTTTAAATTTTTATTTATACTTATGCATTTGCCTACATATTTGTATATGCTCCTCATACATGTCTGATAACTGTAGAGTTACAGATGTTGTATAGGTTCTAGGAATTGAATAAATAACCAGTGGAAGAACAGCAAGGTTTTTAGCCATTGAGCAAACTCTCTAGCCCCATAGTGACACTTTAATAAAAATGAATGATACCATATTTTATATTGTCTAACAATTTGCTTTTGAATAATAACATCATAGGAATAGCAGAAAATTATGACTATGAAATTCAGAATAGTAATCATATGTGAAGAAAGAAAAAAGGGGAGCTATGTTTGAGATTAGGCATTTGACAACATTTGGGGTGAATGAGCAATCTTTTTAATTCCATATTAATATTTGTATAATAATTTACTAGGCTTTATATTTTGTGTGGCTATCCTTTTTCTCTGTCTTAAAGGTTTAAAGAAGGCCACATTGCTGAAGTGGTTTATCAGCTGTAGGAGTTCTCTGGTGGAGATTTTTGGGTCGCTTAAGTATACTATCATAGCATCTGCAAATAGTGATAATTTGATTTCTTCCTTTCCAATTTGTATCCCTTTGACCTCCTTTTGTTGTCTAATTGCTCTAGCTAGAACTTTGAGTACTATATTGAATAAATATGGAGAGAGAGGGCAGCCTTGTCTAGTCCCTGATTTTAGTGGGATTGCTTCAAGCTTCTCTCCATTTAGTTTTATGTTGGCTACTGGTTTGCTGTATATTGCTTTTACTATGTTTATGTATGGGCCTTGGATTCCTGATCTTTTCAAAACTTTTAACATGAAAGGATGCTGAATTTTGTCAAATGCTTTTTCAGCATCTAATGAAATGACCATTTGGCTGGGTGGTGGTGGCACACACCTGTAATCCCAGCACTCTGGGAGGCAGAGACAGGCGGACTTCTGAGTTTGAGGCCAGTCTGGTCTACAGAGTGAGTTCCAGGACCGCCAGGGCTATACAGAGAAACCCTGTCTCAAAAAACCAAAAAAAAAAACAAAAACAAAAACAAAAAAAAACAAAAAAACAAACAAAAAAACAACAACAACAACAACAAAAACACCATGTGGATTTTTTTCTTTGAGTTTATTTATATAGTGGATTAGATTGATGGATTTCCATATATTGAACCATCCCTGCATCTTCAGCAATGTGGCCAGATATAAAATTAACTCAAACAAATCAGTAGCCTTCCTATAGTCAAAGGATAAACAGGCTGAGAAAGAAATTAGGAAAATGACACCCTTCACAATAGTCACAAACAAGATAAAGTATCTTGGTGTGATACTAACCAAACAAGTCAAAGATCTGTATGACAAGAACTTAAAGCCTCTGAAGAAAGAAATTGAAGAAGACCTCAGAAGATGAAAAGATCTCCCATGCTCTTGGATTGGCAGGACTAATATGGTAAAAAAATGGTCATCTTGCCAAAAGCAATCTACAGATTAATGCAATCCCCATCAAAATTCCAACTCAATTCTTCATAGAGTTAGAAAAAGCAATTCTCAAATTCATCTGGAACAACAACAACAACAACAACAACAACAACAAAAACAAAAAACCCCAGGATAGCTAAAACTATTCTCAACAACAAAAGAAATTCTGGGGGAATCAGCATCTAGGACCTCAAGCAGTACTACAGAGCAACAGTGTTAAAAACTGCATGGTATTGGTACAATGACAGGCAGGTAGATCAATGGAATAGAATTGAAGACCCAGTAATGAGCCCACACACCTATGGTCACTTGATCTTTGACAAAGGAGCTAAAACCATCCAGTGGAAAAAGGATAGCCTTTTCAACAAATGGTGCTGGTTCAACTGGATGTTAGCATGCAGAAGAATGCATATGGATCCATTTTTATCTCCTTGTACTAAGCTCAAGTCCAAGTGGATCAAGGACCCCCCCCCCCTCCACCGCATAAAACCAAATACACTGAAACTAATAGAAAAGAAAGTGGGGAAGAACCTCGAGTACATGAGTACAGGGGAAATTTTCCTGAACAGAACATCAATAGCTTATCAAGAATTGACAAATGGGACCTCATAAAATTGCAAAGTTTCTGTAAGGTAAAGGACAATGTCAATAGGACAAAACACAACCAATGAATTGGGAAAAGATTTTTACCAACCCTACATCCGACAGAAGGCTAATATCCAATATATACAAAGAACTCAAGAAGTTAAACTCCAAAGAACCAAATAACCCTATTATAAACTAGGGTACAGAGCTAAACAAAAAATTTTCAACTGAGGATTTCAGCAGAGGAAGGTCTTGTTGGACATCAAAGGGAGCAGAGGCCCCTGGTTCTGGGAAGGTTCAATGCTGCAGTATAGGGGAATACCAGGGCAGGGAAGCTTGAGAGGGTTGATTGTAGAACAGGGGGAAGGGGATGTGTTATAAGACCTTTGTGGGGAGAACCAGGAAAGGGGACAACATTTGAAATGTAAATAAATAATATATCTAATAAAAAAAAGTTTTAAAGAAGGTTTAAAACTGACCCAAATAATGCTAACAGTTGGAAAGAATCATAATAAAAATACAGGACATAGACAAATTACTTCAAGAAACAGTAAATATGGTGAGAAAGGTTAATGATTAGGAGCTAATTTTCCATCCCATTATGGAATAATCAATCCTTAAGGAAATCATTTCACACTGTATCTAGAATGTAGTATTTCAATGGACTTCTTTAAGTGGGCCACTGTATGCCAAGGATATCTATCTTGTAGCCATTGAATAACTGTGTAAAAATATTTACTTGAGTCAGGGCCTATAGTCATTTTTCACAAACCATAAACAATAGGACCTTTATTTGAGAATGGCATTCGGGATCCGTGATGTAGGACCTCAACCATATTTACACTCAAGGGAATTCCTGCTGTCAGCTCCTAACAACATTGTTTAATTAATTTGTGGTGTGTTTGTTTGTTTGTGTGTGTGTGTGTGTGTGTGTGTGTGTAGTATACAGGGAATACTAATGCCACTGTACATATGCGAGGTTAGCTGACAACTTGTCAGAGTTGCCTCTCTCTTTTTACCCCTGAATTCCTAAGGATTGAACTTGGGTCATCCAGCTTGGCAGCAAGTGCCTTTCTCCATTGACCTATATTGCTAACCTATAACCATAGTTCAAGTAGCTCTCTGCTAAGCCCTTTACTCATCCCTGACATAGCATATGCTTTTTCAAGCTTTTCTGAGACTGGCTCCCTTTTTAATTGTCTTCTTGCCTCTACTTATCTCTTCTTTAGTATATATTACTTTATTATTTTCTTCAGTCTGAGAAAGAAAAGGACCAGCTGCCTCTCTTAAACCTAGGCCTTTGCCTCTGTGGCCATTTCCATAGGCTGTTGGGCAGTCCAGCCTTGCTTCACTGCCACAGATGAATCCCTAAGGTAATCTAGGAGATTGAAAGATTCTTTTGTGTGGCTACTGATTCTGAAGATAGATATAAGGAAGATGTTGGTTTAAGAAAATGATGAGCTACATTTTGGATGTGATCTACTTGGAAGAGTGGGGAAACTGCCCTAATATAAGTCAATAATAGCCTGTGGCCTTTCTGTTATTAACCTACCACTTTTGGGGTAGGATTTTTGTGTGTGTTTAAAATGTTTACTGTTCACTTACTGAAAGGAAAATAATAAACTGGGTGATGAAAATGTGGATGAGTCATGTGTGAGACATATTCCTTGCCTTCAAGGAACTAAATATATCTATTTTAATATGAATACTATTATACAATACAGTGAATAAACGTAAGGATGGATGAATGTCAGGATCCATAAGAAGAAATAGAATGCCGTGTGCTTGGTAAAAAGGGAACAAACACTTGGAAGTCTTTCATTTGAGAAGTTCTGGAGTACATATATAAAACTAGAGAAAATCACAGTTTAACGAGCATTATGAAAATAGCTATTGGCAAGCTCAGTGATAGTCTCTAGATCAAGAGCTCCAGGTAATCGGGGCATATACAACAACTTTGCCAATAGAGAACCATTAGTACTGATTATTCAGTCTTGGAATTGTCTATCTTCTTCTTACAGTCACTGTCTAAATTGTACCAAAATTATTTCTCATGTAAATTCTGAGAAATCTAATAATACGCACGAAATTCTGGTCCTAGGTACACCACTTAGAGCTGCTTGACTTGAAAAAAATGTTTGTTTTTTTTCCCTTCATCCTTGACTAGATACTATTTTTAAACTAAAAGAATAGCATCAAAGTCACCGAGGGCTTGATAACATTCATGGCAGGCACTGTTTGCCTTGACTGCAACTTCTATTGACCATCTCCAAAATGTAATTGATAGATTCCAATTAATAGAGAGATTACACTCATTTGAAATTTCTCAGGAAAAGAAAGTAAATGTCTCTTATCCTTTACTTATTATTGAGAGGGTGTGACAAAAAAGGGACACTTGTAAGTCTTTCAGTCACCAAAGGGAGGATTGATCTTGGTCCTCTTGACAGAGAGAAAGCAATGATAATTTGGGCAAATGACCTTCAAATGCAGGTATGGATTTTAGGCAAGTGACATTTAGTCAGTCAGTAAGTATCTATGGTTGAAAATATCCAAATAACAGATTTGCCTTACTCATGTGTGTTTTCTCCTGTGCCTAGACACACTGTAAGACAACACTGTGTATCTGAAACAGGGCTAGGCATGTTCTTCCATATTCACTACTGAAATCAGACTACATTGTTTGACTTTGAGTCCTGATCTGTCACTTTACAATCCCTGGGGCCTTAGGAAAATCCTTTTGTTTTCAGGACCCAAGTCAGCTCATTGGAAAAAAAAAAGATTTTTGAAGTTCTTGTTTCTTCCGTTCCTGCATCTTATAGCAAGAAGTGTGGTTCATTATAAATTACTCTACAGAAGTTTTTTTCTGATTCAATTGACCTCTCATTTAACAAAAAAGGAGAGCAGTGGGTCATACTTTCTCAGACTGACAATACATGGGCATGGAGTAGTATTTATACATCTAAAAGCCTTTGTGAAATTTGTTGTCCTGTATTTGAATAGCAGTTATGCCTTTATTAAGAAAAAGCATGGCCTTCTGAAAACCCCTTATTACTGCACAACATCTCAGCCACAAGACAGAAAGGCATTTACTGAAGAGGTCATGGCATTGAGAGATTGCATCAATGGAGTGTTCTGTCCTTGGCATAAAGCTTGTTCTAAGTGATAATTAGGATGGAGCCTCCTAAATATTACAACTGTTCAGAGTCAGCCTCAGGGGGCTACTAACTAAAGTTAGGAATACTCTTACTGCTTTTAATCAAGATCTAGGCAATATAGGCTGTCTATTAAGCACAGTATGAAGAATGCAAATGTTACCACTTTAATAGGATCTTCATCTTCAAAACACATCATATGAACTTTGTCCTCAAAGGCCTAGAGCACACAGTGCCAAATTGTTTGTTATGCTGGTTCATGTGTCTTTCAGTCTTATGTAGTTGGTGTTCAAACCTGTTACTACCTCTTTTCCTCCTTACCTTTAAGATTCCTGCAGAGAGGAAAAGAGTACTCACCAGTTGCTCTACCTTTGACCCTAAACACAATTGCATATACCTGGTCACATTCAAACATAGCTCTCTCATCTGTCTCATACAATCCCTTCACTAATTCTGGGTCTGAGAATGTAATTGTTTTAGATATGGAGCAGTGTAAAAATACCACCTGGGCCGACTTCCTCATTTTGTAAATGTGAATGCTAAGGTTGAGCGAAAGAGTATCCACAGTACTGCCAGTACAACAATCTGGCTGTCAGCAGTAACACTATGTATGTGTCTCCCCAATATGGACTTGAGATCTCAATGATACGCAGCACCTGCTCGATTCAGAATATATATCCTTCAGTTTCTTTGTATATGAAACATTGTGCTGATCCCCCAGAAGAATTTCACAGGGAAAGGAAATAGAATCTTGACCTTGTGGGAAGTAAGTTCATAAGTATGCAAATATTTTCAGTATGATTGGATTGCTAAGTGTTTTATAGAGACACAAAATTATTTATAAATTCAGAATAGATTTGTTTGTAACCAACTGATTTTAGTACCTCTTCTGGGTTTCATGGAGAGGCTCCCATGATGCTTTGAAAATGTAAAAATTATATTAAAGTCTTAGCATTGGCATTGTTCCTTATGTCTTTTTTTTTTTTTTAAAAAAAAGAGAAACCATAAAAGTACCTGAAATTCTCAACAAATGCTGTGTTCTGCCTCTTATAACATGAAACAGCAATTGGGTTAAGGAGGCAAAAAATAGAAATATGCATACATCCCTGCTGATAATTGTTTGTATATCTTGTTTAGAGAAAATATGTACCAATATGGAGATTTTGAAAAAATATGTACATTTGTGAGCCAATATATTTGACTTATAGGAATATAAGATACTTCTTAAAGGAGTGTCTGTTTGTTTGTATACTCAGTGTGTAAACAATGAACATAAGTAACTTTCATATGACTAAGTGGGAAAAAGCAATGGGCAACACAATGTGTACTGTTAAAATCTTGTTTTATGCCATCTATGAGCTAAGTGTATGCTTATCTTTTTCTTACTAGAGATTAAACCTTGAAGTCAGGAACAAATAGTACATTAAAATACACATACCATACTGGGCTAATTCTATGGTAGCACTCATGCTTAGAGTGCACATGGTTCTGGATTTCATTCCCAGCTGTGAAACAAAGATACATGGCGGAACATGCTCACAATCAAAGTCTAAAACCATACAAATGATTTGAGATGCTTACAGAGGTGATAGAAAGCAGAATAGGAATCAAGTAATTTTTCTCATATAATAGACAGCACACATCAAAACACATGAAATTCACTTCTTTCTCGTTTACCAGCTTGATATTCTTCCGTTGCATGTCCTCTTCTCTTTAACACATTTAAGATATTACCCACTTTCTCAAGTTGATATAATCTACCCTTCTTCCTTCTCTGCCAATACCATCATAAAGCCTTTTTATATTCTGTAGTCTAGTGTATCCAATAGAATTTTCTATAATGATTAAAATATTTTGTAAACTGCTCTGTCCAATCTAGCAGCCATTAGCCACATGTGGCTATTGATTAGAGAATAGTTGGTTCAATTGGGGAAATGTAATTTTGATTGCATTTACTTTTGTGGTTTAGTCAAGTTTATTTTTAGAATATATAAAAAGTGCATATATTGATTTGGTTTATTATTATTTTTGGGTGGTGGAGAGAACTGTATTGCATTAATGAAATGAATATAAATTGATCTGGCCACTACGGTAGTTAGTATGGAGGGTCCATCCCATTGGAAAGCACCAATCCTATTACTGACACCAACACTATTACTGACACTGTTTTGTTTGCAGATAGGAGTTTAGTATGGCTGTCTTCTGAGAGGCTCCATCAAACAGCTGACTGAAATGGATCCAGAGACCCAAGTCAATGAGTTGATGGAACTTTGAGACTCTTATGGAAGAGCTGGGGGTAAGAACTCCACAGGGAAAAAAAAAACAGAGTTAACTAACCTGGACCCTTAGGGATCTCAGAGACTGAATCACCAACCAAAGAGCATACGAGGGCTAAACCTAGGTCTGCCCACATATATTTAGCAGATATACAGCTTGGTTTTCATGTGTTTTCTTGACAACTGTGTTGTGGATGGCTCTGTGCTCTTTGCTCTCCCTGGAGAGGCTGTCTGGAATGAGAAATGAGTCACATACATATTCTTAAAAGAAACTTTACTAAAGCTCAAAGCACACATCGAAATAGTAGTGGGAGACTTCAACACCCTACTCTCACCAAATGGACAGATCCTGGAAACAGAAACTAAACAGTGACAAAGTAAAACTAAGAGAAGTTATGAACCAAATGGATTTAACAAATATCTATAGAATATTTCATGCTAAAAGGAAAGAATATACCTTCTTTTGAGCACCTCATGGTACCTTCTCAAAAATTGACCATATACTCGATCACAAAACAGGTCTCAACAGATACAAGAAGACTGAAATAATCCCATGCATCCTATCAGATCACCACGGACTAAGGCTGGTTTTCAATAATAACAAAAATAGAAAGCTCACATACACATGGAGCTGAACAATGCTCTACTTAGTGATAACTTGGTCAAGGAAGAAATAAAGAAATGAAAGACATTTTAGAATTTAATGAAAATGAAGCCATACACAAACTTGTGCGACACAATAAAAGCAGTAATAAGAGTAAAACTCATAGCTCTGAATGTCTCTAAAAAGAATCTGGAGACAGCACACACTAGTCACTTGATAGCACATCTGAGAGCTCTAGAAAAAAAGAAGCAAATACACCCAAGAGTAGACACCAGGAAATAACCAAACTCAGGGCTGAAATCAACCAAATAGAGACAAAAAGAACCATACAAAGAATCAACAAAACCAGGAGCTGGTTCTTTGAGAAATTCAACAAGATAGATAAACACTTATCCAGACTAACCAAAGGGTACAGAGACAGTATCCAAATTAACAAAAATCAGAAATGAAAAGTGAAACATAACAACAGAAGCCGAGGAAATCCAAAAATATCATCAGATCCTACTACAAAAGTCTATACTCAACAAAACTGGAAAATCTGGATGAAATGGACAGATTCCATGTACAAAAGTTAAATCAAGATCAGATAAACCACCTAAACAGTCTCATAAACCCTAAAGAAATTACAGCAGTCATTAAAAGTCAGTTTGGAGGTTACTTTAAAAACTAGTAATAGAAATTTCTTATGGCCCTGTTATTCTACTCCACATATTCAAAGGACATTATATTCCACTACCACAGTACTTGCAAATCTATGTTTACTAGAACTCTATTTCATAGACACACACACACACACACACACACACACACATGCATGTATGTATATTAGCTAAGGAATAGATATATCCTAGAAGTCTAATGACATGATTGCACAAGAAGTGATGCATGAAAATAATGGAATTTTGTTCAACTTTGAAGAAAACTGATATCATCAAATTTCCAAGAAATTGGATGGAATTGGAAAAATATTATACTGAGTGAGGTAATTCAGGCTCAGAATGACAAGTGCCACATGATTTACCATGTAAGGATTATAGCTTTGAGCTTTTTGTGTATTTATCTTGGAGTATATGTAGAAACCACAGACTCTGGAAATAGGCCATCTCAGGAGGTATATTATGAGTGAAGAGACAATAGAATATAAGTGAACTGAAAGGAGAGAGGGAGGTACTGCGGGTGGAACACTTCAAGCATGTAAAGAGGTTATAGGTAAACCCATAGTCTCATAGGTCAAGTGAAAAAATATTAGAGGGGTTATTAAAACATATATAAAATAAAAGAACAAGGAATTACTGGGGTTTAAAGGTTTAATTAAGGATGAAGGAAGGTAATATGTGAGAAGAGGGGTAATGGAAATTTAACCAAAGTTAAGGATATGTGAAAGTCGACTAGTTAGTAAGCTAATTTCAATGCTGCCCATGAAGATATGATTTATTAAGCAAAAATCATACTACCAGGCATGGGGTATTTCCCTACAAGTTGTTGATAGAGGAGGATGCAGAACCCTTTTAAACAGGCTGTTTCCACAGCTCTTGGTGACTATACTGGCTGATTTTGTGTGTCAACATGACACCAGCTGGAGTTATTAGAGAGAAGAGCCTCCCTTGAGGAAATGCCTCCATGAGATCCAGCTGTGGGCATTTTCTCAATTAGTGATCAAGTGGGGAGGGTCTCTTGTGGGTGGTACCATCTCTGGACTGGTAGTCTTGGGTTCTATACGAGAGCAGGCTGAGCAAGCCAGGGGAAGCAAGCCAGTAAGAAACATCCCTCCATGGCCTCTGCATCAGCTCCTGCTTCCTGACCTGCTTGAGTTCCAGTCCTGACTTCCTTTGGGTAATGAACAGCAGTGTGGATGTGTAAGCTGAATAAACCCTTTCCTCCCCAACTTGCTTCTTGGTCATGATGTTTGTGCAGGAATAGAAACTCTGACTAAGACAGTCCCTTATCATAACCAGTATTGCTGAACACACTGTACACTGGTTTCAGAACACAAGGGATCAATCTCAAACTGGCCACAAAGTTCCCTTCCCATTAGTCAGCTTTTATACTAATGCAATTTATTTTTTAATTGTATTTATTTGTCAAGAACATACATTAAATTATTTATGTGTGGCTTGTGATCACCACGTTGGACAACATAACTCTAAGTGTAAACTATGTCTCTTTTAATTTTTTAACTTTGCATTGTTATTATATTATAACAGATATTGGGGTAGTGATGGTTTAGTGATGTCTCAAGATTCAGTTAGAAAACATAAACAAAGATGGGAGGATTATGCATCACTCAACATTTATTTTGTTTTAGTATGCATAGAAACAGAAATAAATAAAAGCAACAAATGTGGTCAATTTATGGGTAGGGGAGTTTTATTATTACTTTTTCTCCATTTCCTAAGTGATCTGGAGTAGGGATTTATAACCTTTGTATTTAGAAAATGATATAGTAAATATGATTAAATGTTCCCTCAGGTATGATTTTTCTAAAAAGGCAAAGCAAGGAGGGCATCTTTTCCAAGGAATCTGTAAGCAGCTTCCAGACCAATCACTAACTTGGCAAAAGGAGAAAAGCCCAACGGCAGGCCCCTCTGGAGTATGGCCCAGGCATGGCATGTGTACATGCTCTCCCAGCTGCTTCCTCACATCAAATAGCTAACAACCCAGAGCTCCAAAGCCAAGTCATTTCCTGCTGTCATCATTGATGAAGCCTGTACACAGATGGAGAAGTAAATAAAAGGGAGAATTGGTGAGTTTCTATATTTGACCCAGTTACTATTTTTTTGCCAAACAAGGAGGAAAAGCTTAGAATTTCAAGGATGAGGAAATAGATCCTGATGTTGTGAGAAAAATCTTGCTGCTCTTTTACACACACACACACACACACACACACACACACACACACTCAGAGTTGTAACATTACAATGCAACCTAGACAAGAGGGGCTGTTTGAGACAGTGAAAAAACACACATGCAGACGCACACACAGATTGTTTGTGCTTGTGTGTGTGTGTGTGTGTGTGTGTGTGTTTTAATTTGAGGTATCTGAAAACTCACTGGGTAGGCACAAAGCCAAAACTTTCTAGCTATCATTGCTGAGCTTTCAAATTTGGACTCTGAAGCAGTTAAAGGAAGGAGATTTCCAATGACAATGGTAAACTCTACTAGGAACAGTGGAGTGTTTCATGCAGGCTTAGTTCTGGCTCATCCACAACCAGATTAACTGAATGACTGTATGTTTGGCATTGTCTTCCTCTTCCTCTCAGTTTCTCACCACCGTAATACAGCACCAGTGGATCTTTTGGGCACCACAATTTTCCTTTCTAGTGTGTAATGTTAACTGTTTGGCCTTTGATGCCTCCAAGGGTTTCTTATGTTTATTTCTTAGAGGGTTATAAAAGGCTGAGAAGCTTTCTGGAACAATGAAAGTATCCAGACATTGTAAATGAAGGGTTGCTAAGGGAAAGATGGCATACATGGTCCTTTAAGACCTTATTGCCATCAAACAAGCAGATATTTTCCATTGTCTTGGTTGCTGAATGAGTCTTCAGAGACAAATGCTTACTTCAACACAGCTGAAGGGAGGTGGCTCCTAGGTTCTAGGCCTAGTTGTATAACAACAAGGGTAAATTATGTTTTGCCTTTCAATTTTGTATTTATTTTTAATGGTTCTTTTTAGTTAGTCCAAGTCTAGGAATATTTAAAAATCACTTCTTCTCGAAATAGCTTTTGTTCCCTGCAATTGGAAAAACTAAAATGCTTTCAAGTTGCAAATCATTATATTGATAGTTATAAGATGTTCTTTTTATTAAACACCCAGAGATTAAGTGAGCAGGAAATAGACTCTCTGGAGTCCTGAGGCTTTTTAATGACTAGACTCAGCATGAC
This sequence comes from Apodemus sylvaticus, assembly GCF_947179515.1. Lineage (NCBI taxonomy): Eukaryota > Metazoa > Chordata > Mammalia > Rodentia > Muridae > Apodemus > Apodemus sylvaticus. The sequence continues at coordinate 136,526,698 of NC_067495.1, read as the reverse complement.
TATGTTGGCCTTGAATACTGCCTGTTAGTCAACTTTCTGTTACTATAATACATACTTAACATAACTAACTTATAAAAACTTAGGAGTTATTTTGGTTCATAGTTTTGCAAGTTCTCATCCATGTTCAATTGCTCTCATTTATTGATTCTCTTATTTCTCATTTGGGCCTGAGGGGAGGAAGCACATCATGGCAGGAGTGTATCACAAAGCAAACGTCCACAGCCACAGGGCAGGATAATCAGCAGACAATGAGGACCAGGCCAGAGTCCCACAAATTTCTTCCTGATATACCCTTCAGTCTTCTCACTAAGTCCCACCTCTGAAAGTTTTAACTACCTTACAAAGTATGAATCACTATAAAATAGAAAGACATAATAGTGACATGAACACAGAGGAAATATTCTCATTTCAAAGAGAGGAATAGGGAAATAATAGCAGGTCAGTGCAAAGCAAGACTAATACCCAGCAAGGAAGCATTAAATCCTAAATCTCCCTATACAGTGGCAGGGTGTATACTTCCAAGAATTACAGCTATTCTAGACATACCCCAGGTTTGGCTCTGATGAGTGGCAAAGAATCAGTTAGCAAGCATTGTGCATTGTAGGTTCCCAGACCTTCTTGGGATCTCCACTGATATTTTGACTTACCTCTCTTAGCTCCATATATCACCCTCGGGGGAAATACTTAATAGCTGTGGATCCTGTAATTTATTGTATAGCCACCCAGGCTTTCTTTTGAAATATTAATTGAAATCTCTATACCTCATAATTCCTGTATACTGCAGGTAAATCACATGGGTAATGCCAAGGTCTACTGCCAGCAGGGACTGTTCCTTACCCCATTTGAACCACGGCTGCTGTAGAATCTGATTGTCTTGGAAGATGATCATAAGGAAATGAATTCCTCAGCAATTTTTGGTGCCCAGGACTACCCTGGCTTTCTTCAGAAACTTATATGCCCTGGGGAGTATTTAAAACAAATGTAGATTTCATTTCTCACTTCTGCAACAGTCATTGTATATTCCTCAGAGGCCACCAAGGACAACACTGGCCTTGTGTAAAGGGCTTGAGTTATTTTAATAGGCCACTAACAATATTGTTTCTGGTCACACTACTACAGTGCTCCTTTTTTGGCTGTACTCTTGATTTTTAAAACATTTTACTCTGACCACCTTTGTAGCTGATTCTCCCAATAAGTTTGGCTAGAAGCAGCTAGAGACGTACATGTCGTTTCCAGAACTGTTTTGCTTCCTTGTAATTTTCTGTCAAGTAAATTAGCCGACGACTTTAACTTTGGCCTCCCATAAAGTCTTGGGGACTGCCTTCATATTTTTTGCCATATTGTAAGTCTATTAATACACTTTCCCATATAACATTAAGCTGCATTGGAACCCTCATAGCATGGTCGTTCCACATTTTATCATCAGTCTGGTCTTACTGGGCCCTACTAGAATAATGTACTGAGCTTTCTCTGCTCATAACATTCTAGCCCTTTTCTATCTTCCTTGCTCTCCATAAAGACTTCTATAAAGCAGTTGCAAGACACCTCCACTTTGACTTGTATATACTAATGCCAAAGATTCCACTTCTCAGTACCAATTTTTATTTTATTAATAAATACATTTATTAGTTTTTACAAATTAATTTTAATAGGTACCTGAGGCAAGAAACTTAGAGAATTGTATTTTGGTATCATAGTTTTACAGGTTCTAGCTCATGTCCAGGTGGTTCCATTTCATCTGGAATGTGGTAGTTCTGGAAGGCAATAGTAAGTAGTATGTGGCCAAGTGAAACTCCTTAATTTATGGGGCTGGAGAGATGGCTCTGCTGTTAAGAGCACTGACTGCTCTTCCAAAGGTCCTGAGTTCAAATTCCAGCAACCACATGGTGGCTCACAACCATTTGTATAGCTACAGTGTACTCATATACATAAAATAAATAAATAAATCTTAAAAACCTCCATAATTTATGACTAAAAATTAAAGCAGAAAAAGAGGAAGAGCCTGGGGGTCTCATAGTCTATGATCTGAGTATGTTTCACTGGATACCAACTCTTAAAAAATGAACACCCTTTCCATAGCACCTGCTTGGAAACTGTTTCCAACACATAGGCCTTTAGGAGACAAAATTTTTGCCCAGAACATGAAACACTTTCTATAAAACATCATTCTGCACACATAAGTAGCTCTAAAGTAGTGGCTGTTGCTTATTTATTTTATATGCAACATAGATGGACTTGGAATCATCAATTTTAGAGGAGATTTTCATACCTTTAATATTGAAGTGCCTCAAGGGTATTATTTATAGCAAATCCACACTAGAATAATCAGCTCTCTGTCATCTAGGATCCAGCTCAAATTATTCCAAGGTCGCAGATGGAATCTCAGATGACCCATTTAGCTGTTGACAAATGCTAGAAGCTCCTCTGGTGTTTGCCATGTTGCGAATGCACTGTGCTCATAAAAAGATTGGATCTTGGTGTCTAGACTATCTGAGGTTTTATGCAAGAATGTTATAGTAGGAAAGCAAGGACCTGATGAGTGTTCAGAGCTCTAGACCATAGTAGAAGAAGAAAACTACAAAGGCAATGAATCCAGACACTATGGCTTTGATTTGAGGCTTTACTAATATCAGATGTCCTAGCCACATGACATTCATACTTTAAGCCTTAGTTTCATTATCTGTTAATTGGGCATGATAACACATAGATCACAGTATTGGTAAGAATGGGAGAAAAATCATTAAATACACTGAAGCATAGCATGGTGTTTAAGACATAGTGTTGACCAGATGGATATCTAGAGGTTTTTTGAAATGCATTCACTGCCTCTTGGCAGTGAAGTTTGCTATGTTGAAGGAGATGGAAGAATTTTATGTTTCACTTTATTACATGATGCTGATTTTAAATTCATTAATGACATAGCTTACTTTGGTAAGGTTTGTAAGCACCAAAAAGCACAAAAGATAAAGGAAGTCAATTGATATCGAATGGTCCTTGTTAGTGTCCAAGTAAGCAGTAAGATCAGAGGTCATCTAGATTGTTCCCAAATGACTCTAAGGTTAACAATGTTACCATCACATTATGAGGGCTCACCAGGTTTCTTTACCTATTTTCCAGGACAGAATTTCATGTTTGGGCTGTTTTGTTTTTCATGCATTCAAAACATGAAGTTTTTCTTTGAATGTCAAGCCCAAATCTGTCTGCTTATGATGCCCTTCTGTTGGGACTGCTTAATTTCTTTCATGGAGTCACCCACAGGAAGCTTATTAGATTCCACTGTGTTTGATGTCTTATCACAAGGTTTTATATATTTAAAAAAGACATCTCATGGCTTTTTGAAATTACCTTTTTTTGAGACTCCCCAAATCTTTCAGTATTCATAGTTTCTTCATACTATCATAGATTGTGTTTAGAAGTTGACATTGAAAGGACTTTTGAGGTGTAAGATATTTATTATTTATCAGTACTTGTAAGGGAATGGGGTGAAAGTAAGGGTTGGAAAAGGAAGCCATTGAACTGTGATTCAAGTTTGGCATAAATCTCAGCTAATTAACTCTAAAGAAAGTATTGCCTGTGAAGGCTGTGCATTGGTAGGCTGAAATGGCCATCCATCAAACCCAGCCTCTGTCTATAGCCAGATGTAGAGAAAGATATCACATTGGATGAGGCAGAAGTCTATAGCTGAGTCTTTCTGTTGATTGCTTCAACTAGGCACCACATACTTCTTTACTGGAGACAGACCTTAGTGAAGACACCCATAAGTGTACCTTTTTGTCTACTGTTCACTGTGCCAGGTAGTTTCACACACATTCTTCACATAGTTCTTCTAGGAAACAAGGGAGCCACTGGCCCTCTGTTCCTTACAACATAGAAAAGGCAGGTGAGAGATGTTGATTTGTATGAATTTCAGCTCTGTTACAACAGCTTCCTTCAGAATCTCAATAGATACCTTATCCCTCTTTCCCTGTCTGTTATATAATCCTACCCCAGTTACTTCCTCTGTGATCCTCATCTCTGAATGTTTGGCATCTCTTCAGGCAACCAGGCCTTACTTGATTTACAGTCATACTTGGGTAAAGGACTGCAAAGAGATGTTCCAATACATTACTTAGATTTCATAGCATTGCTTAATGGTAGTTTTATTTTTTGCCTTAAGTTGATTTTTTTTCCAGATGAAATTTTTCTTGCTTGTCATGAGAAATAAGAAGCTCTCAATACCCAAGTTGCAGCTATCCCTCTATGTCTCTTGGGGTATTTTTCCCACTTGCACAATCATGCACTGAGTTTAAAAAGCTCAGTATTTCAGGGATAGGAAGTTCAAAGTACTTTAATAGGGTGGGTGGGTTATATTGGCTAGTTTTTTGTCAACTTGACACAAGCTAAAGGTATCTGAGAGGAGATCCATTGAGAAAAACGACTCCATATGATTGGGCTGTAGGCAAACCTGCAGGGCATTTTCATGATTTATGATTGATGTGGGAGTACCGGGTCCATTTTGAATGATGCAGTTCCTGGGCTCGTGGTCCTGGGTCTCTTAAAAATGAAGTCCGAGCAAGCCAGTAGGCAGCACTCCTCCATGGCCTCTGCTTTAGTCCCTTACTCCACAGCTCCTTCCTTGAGTTTCTTTCCTGATTTCCCTTAGTGATGGAGTGTACTGAGAGCTGTAAGCAGAAATAGACCCTTTCTTCCCTAAGCTGCTTTCAGTCATGGTATTTTAGCACAACTATAGAAATCCTAAGACACAGTGATGATAAATGGCAAACTAGTTTGCTAGGGTTATTGGAACAAAATACTGTGAACAAGAGGAAATAACTTAATAGCCCAAGTGTAGCAGGAACAGAAGGGCCACCACTGTGCAAATGCTGGGGGACTTGCAGCTGCAAAAGCATCTCCTGCAGGAGGACCTAACTGAGGACTGCCTTAGAGACCAAGGTTTGATGGCATAGACAATATCAGCCAATTGAGAACTGCTGTTTCGAAGAGATGCTTTCTTGGGACCAATGGGGCTCAGGTGGAGAGTATTCAAGGAACTTGCAGCAGTGCTCAGATGAGCTTGCTGCAGCCTTTCTTACCTGCTCCTGGACTTTCCACCACCTCACCTCCAAACCCCAAGGGCAGGTATGGTCAGCTACAAGTAATCCAGGGCACAGGCAGTACACAAGTGCTACAAGTTTGAGATTTAGGTGTTAGTATAATTGGGCCTTCCTTCCTTGAAGAAAAGACGCATCCTAAATCTCTCTTCATGGTTTGCAGATCATCACCCTTTCTTTTTGTCTGTTTACTTTTTAAATATGTGTATAGGGTAAATGTAAGAAGTGAAGGGCTTCATAATGATCTTTTGATCAATGATGTCATTTATTCCCTAACCACCATCTCCTGTCCCTCCCTCCAAACTTTCCATTATCCCCTACCTTTCTGAAAGAATCGTGTTTCTAACTTCATGTTAGAGGTGTGTGTGTGTGTGTTAACCTATGTCTTACATTATCTTCCGTGTGTGTGTGTGTGTGTGTGTGTGTGTGTGTGTGTGCCCAAATTTCATTTTGAAAGATTACATTTAGGGATATAGAGATGGATCAGGGGTAAAGAGCACTTGTCACTCTTGGAGGGCTTGTGTTGAGTTCTCAACATTTATATTGCAGCTAACAACTATTTGTAACTACACCTCCAGAGAGGAACTGTCACCTTCTTCTAGCCTCTATATTGTGCATAGATATGCATCCAAACAAAGCATCCGTACATATAAAATAAAAATAAATATTTTAAAAACATTATTTTTACTAAATCAAGTCGCACCTAATGAATTGATTTTAATTGAATTACTCTTGTAAAGACCCCAGATCCTCATGTGGTCTCATTCGAAGTACTGGAGATGAGGATTTAAACATAATTCATGGCAAAGACACAACTCATGAAGTCTTGAATGCTTCAGTCCTTTGGCTTCAAGTTTATAGTCTTCCCACTGTAGTCACAAACTCAATGGGAGCTGTGAAGCAGTTTACTGTATGACATTCTGAAGGAAGTTTCCCCACCCTCAACAAATGTTTCTAAGCTGGTGTTTTAACTGTGTGTCCATGGCTTTAACTGCCAAAATAAGTAAATTATGCATTTGACAGTGTGGAGATCAGGATCAAGTATGTCCACAAATCTGGTTGATTCTCTGTCAGCTAGATCCAGAGCCTAGACTCCACTCATCATCTAGTCCTTGTATGCTTTTATTCTTTCAATGGACACATAAAAGTTCAGATTTCTGCATGATACTGTCAATTAAAGACCATAGTCCTGGAGTTTTCTTTTTCTTTTTTTAATTGAATATCGTCTTTATTTACATTGCCAATGGTAAAGCCTTTCCTGATATCCTCCCTCCCCTAAGACTCCCAACCCCTCTCCTTCCTCCTTCCCCCTACCTCCACTTATATGCCTCTCTACCCAACACATTCCCACCCCCCCTCAGTTTTCCTTTGTTGGGGCCTCTGTTGAGCCTTTACCTGACCAAGGACCATTCCTCCCACTGATGCCCAACAAGGCCTTCCTCTGCCACATTGTTTGGATGGAACCATGTGTGCCCCTTGGTTGATAGTTCAGTCCCTGGGAATCTTAGGGCACCTGGGTGGCTGAAATCACTGTTTTTCCCATGGGGCTGTAAACCTCTTCAGTCCTCTGGACCACCCTCCAGCTCCTCCATTGGGGACCCCATGCCCAGTTCAATAGTTGGTTGTTAGCATCTGCCTCTGTATCTGTAAGGCTCTGGCAGGGCCCCTCCAGAGACAACCATGGCATGCTCCTTTTGGTATACATTTCTTGTAGTCCATAGTAGTGTCGGGGTTTGTTGACTGTTTATAGGATGAATCCCCAGGTAGGGCAGTCTTTGGGTGGCCTTTACTTCAGTCTCTGCTACACACATTGTCTCCCTTATTGCTCCTGTGACTATTTTGTTCCCTTTCTCAGAGGAACCTAAGTACCCTCACTTAAGTCCTCCTTCTTTTTGAGCTGGGTAAATTGTAACTTGTTTATTTTGAGCTTTTGGGCTAACATCCACTTATTAGTGAGTACATACCATGTGTGTTCTTTTGTGATTAGGTTGCCTTGCTCAGGATGACATTTTCTAGTTCTATCCATTTGCCTAAGAATTTCATGAATTCATTGTTTTTAACAATTTTTTTTTTTTGTTTTTTGGATTTGGTTTTTCTGAGACAGGGTTTCTCTGTGTAGCCGGGGCTGTCCTGGAACTCCCTCTGTAGACCAGACTGGCCTCAAACTCAGAAATCCGCCTGCCTCTGCCTCCCAGAGTGCTGGGATTACAGGCGTGAGCCACTACCACCACTCAGCGTGAATTCATTGTTTTTAATACTGAATAGTACTCCATTGGGTGTACACACACACACACACACACACACACACACACACACACCACAGTTTCTGTATCTATTCCTTTGTTGAGGGACATCTGGGTTCTTTCCATCTTCTGTCTATTATAAATAAGGCAGCTATGAACATAGTGGAGCATGTGTCCTTATTACATGTAGGAGCATCTTCTGGGTATATACCTAGGAGTGGTATATCTGGGTCCGCTGGTAGTATTATGTCTAATTTTCTGAGGAATCGCCAAAATGATTTCCAGAGTAGTTTTACCAGTTTGCAATCCCACCAACAATGGAGAAGTTTTCCATTTTCCCCACATCCTCTCTAGCAACTGCTGTTCCCTGAGTTTTTCATCTTAGCCATTCTGACTGGTGTAAGGTGGAATCCCACTGTTGTTTTGATTTGCATTTCCCTGATAACTAAAGATACTGAACATTTCTTTAGGTGCTTTGGAGACATTTGAGTTTCCTCAGTTGAGAATTCCCTGCAAAAGGTAGGATCCTGTTTCCTTATACAGTCTGTTAGTCTATGTCTTTTTATTGGGTAATTGAGTCCATTGATGTTAAGAGGTATTAAGGAATAGTGATTATTACTTCCTGCCATTTTTGATGTTATTTTTATATTTGAGTGGTTATCTTCTTTTGGGTTTGATGAAAGAAGGTTACTATCTTGCTTTTTCCAGGGTGTAGTTTCCCTCCTTGTATTGGAGTTTTCCTCCTATTATTCTTTGTAGGTCTGGGTTTGTGGAAAGATATTGTGTAAATTTGGTTCTGTCATGGAATATCTTAGTTTCTCCATCTATGGTGATTGAGAGTTTTGCTGGGTATAGTAATCTTGGCTGACATTTGTGTTCTCTTAGAGTCTGCATGAGATCTGCCCAGGATCTTCTAGCCTTCATAGTCTCAGGTGAGAAGTCTGCTGTGATTCTGATAGGTCTTCTTTTATATGTTACTTGACCTTTTGCTCTTACTGCCTTTAATATTCTTTCTTTGTTTAGAACATTTGGGGTTTTGATTATTATGTAACGGGAAATATTTCTGCTCAGGTCCAGTCTGTTTGGAGTTCTGTAGGCTTCTTGTATGTTCATGGGCATCTCTCTCTTTAGGTTAGGGAAGTTTTCTTCCATAATTTTGTTGAAGAAATTTGCTGGCCCTTTCAGTTGTAAATCTTCACTCTCATCTATACCTATAATCCTTAGGTTTGGTCTTCTCATTGTGTCCTGGATACAAGTTTTTGCATTTTCTTTGACTGTTGAGTCAATGGTTTCTATGGTATCTTCGGCATCTGAGATTCTTTCTTCTATCTCTTGTATTCTGTTGTTGATATTTGCATCTATGGCCCCTAATTTCTTCCCAAGGTTTTCTATCTCCAAAGTTGTCTCCTTTTGTGATTTCTTAGTTGTTTCTACTTCTGTTTTAGAGCCAGGATGGTTTTGCTTAGTTCCTTCATTTGTTTATTTGTGTTTTCCTTTAATTCTTTAAGAGATTTTTGTTTTTCCTCTTTCATGACTTCTGCCTGTTGACTCAAGTTCTCCTGCATTTCTTTAAGTTTTGTTTTTTTTTTGTTTTTTGTTTTTTTTTTTTTTTGCATTTCTTCTTTATTGGCTTCTATCTCTTGAGCCTTATTCTTCTGAATTTCTTTAAGTGATTTTTGTGTTTCCATTATATGTGTTTCTAGCTTATTCATGTTCCCCTGTATTTCTTTAATAGATTCATTTATGTCCTTTTTGTGTTCCTCTAGCAGCATCATGACCAGTGATTTTAAATCCAAATCTTGTTTTTCTGGTGTGTTGGGGTATCCAGGACTTGCTGTTGTTGGAGAGTTTGGTTCAGATGCTGCCAGATTTCCTAGATTTCTGTTGGTAGTGTTCCTACGTTTGCCTTTTGCCATCTTGTTATCTCTGGCGTTAGTTGGTCTTATCTCTGGCTGGTGTTTGAGCCTCCTGTGAGGCTGTAAGGCTATTTTGGCAACACTGGATGGCGGGGTTTCCCCTGTTGCAGATTGCTGATGTGCTGCCCTCCTATTGTGTTCCCTTGGAGCCCTAGTGTGCCTTGCCCCAGATTGTCTCTGTGAACCAGGTGATGCCTGTTTGCTCCTTCAGGGAGTGCTGATGGTATATGCTGTGGGGACCTTTTCTGAGTGCTGATCACTCTGCTGGGCAGCTGATCCCCCAAGTGAGTTGGTGCACACAAGTCTAGCCTAGCTGCTCAGGCCCTGAGTCCAGGCAAAAGCCTGACAGGCTTAGGCCTGAGCAATGTTCACCTTGGGCTATGACTGCTAACTGGTTCTGTTGGATAGCCAAGATGGTGCTGCGTGTGCCCCCTGCAAGTCCTGGTACAGTCTGTAGGGCTAAAGACCTCCTGGCCAGGTTGGCACACAGATGGCTCACTGGACAGCCCAGGGTCTGGGTGCAGTCCAAGGCTTGTCAGGCTTAGACCCCAGCGATGTTAGCCTCAGGCTATGACTGTTAGCTGGCTTTGCCTGCTAGAACTCTCTGGCGTCCTGTAGTCAAAATGGTGGTGCGCGGCCCCTGCAAGTCCAGGGACAGACTGCCGGGCAAACAACCTCCTAGCCAGGTTGGCACACTGATGTCCCCCCAAACAGCCTGGTGCAGGCCAACGCCTGTCGGGCTTAGACCCCCGTGATGCTGGCCTCGGGCTAAGTCTGCTTACCTCAGGCTGTCAGTTCTCTCTGGTGTCCTAGAGCCAAGATGGTGGAGAACCTCTCATAACTGACTGGCCGGAGGCAGAGTTCTGATGTTGCTTCAGTGCAGTGAAAAGTGCTGTAACTCTGCCTCCGCTTGCAGCCCGGCTGGCCAGCGATGGTCAGTGGTAGCAGGCACAGGGCCTGCCAGGATCCTGTCGCCTTGGTTCCACTGGTGGTGGCCCTTCTGCTGGATGAGCTGCTACTGTAGCTACTACATTTTTAATATATTATTTATTACCCTTCTCTCATACTGGCCAGTGTCCCCTCTATCCATTCCTCCATTCCTCCCAGTCAGTCCCCTATGGTCCTGCCTATCCTCTCTTCCAGATCCACTCCTTTTCCCTTTCCCTTCAGTAAAAAAGCAGGCCTCCCAGGGATATCAACTGAATATGGATGGCATAACAAGTTACAATAAGACTAGGCACAAACTCTCCTATCAAGGTAACCCAGTACTCAATTTTTAAATTAGGTTATTTGCTCTCTTGATATCTTGTTTTTTGTGTTCTTTATACAATTTGAATATTAGCTCTCTGTCAGATGTGTAGTTGGTAATGATCTTCCCATTCTGTAGACTGCTACCTTGTCTGAATTGCTGTGTCCTTTGACACACACAAGCCTTTCTGTTTCATGAGGTCCCATTTATTAATTGCTGATCTTAGTGCTTGTTCTATCAGTGTTCTGTTCAGAAAGTATTTTCCTTTGCCAGTAAGTTCAAGACCTTTCCTCACTTTCTCTTTTATGAGATTCAGTGTATTTCACCTTATAGATTCATACTTATCACCCTGAAAAAAAAAAACCAACTCCAAAGGAGTAATGTAGATTGTAGGGCCTTGGACAAACCTTGTGGAAAATTCAGGAACAAGGGTTTCTTTTCATTGTTGCCCCAACTGAGCTGAAGTAACCAGGATCTTTTACCCTCTCAATGAGTTTGCTCAATCACCACTTGATGGCAGCCTTGGGAAGAGCATTCTTTTGGAATTGTTCCCTATAGTGGTGATCTCAGATCAGGTAGATCTTTTCAGGTGAGGAACTCTAGAGGGTGATAGCCAGAGGATATATGTCAACAATACTCTGCCTACATTCTGGAAGACTTTGTGAATGATGACTGTAGTTAGCAAACATCTAACAATTAAAAGGTCCAGAACAGAATAAAGTGTTGACTCTGAGACTCTATAACTAGCATAAAGTGCCCTGGGGCTATCATCACTTTGAGAAGGATCCAGCACATGGTCTACATCCTCAACTTGGCATTTTGTTTTAATTTAAAACTCATAGTATGGACTCTTTCCTTTATAAATGAAATAATAACCATAAATATTTAATACATGATTTTTCTAAGAATGAAATAAAATAATCATGAACATCAAGGAATCTGGTTCAATATATAGAATTTAGATATTGAAATGAATGAGTACATGAATGAATCAATAAATGTGGTGTTCTATAATGCTTGTTTTTTAAAAATCAAAATGCACTAGGTGGTTTTTATATATTAACATATATAAGCTTTGAAATGCCCTTATGATTACTGTGGCTTTGTAACTTTCAGGTGAGGAACTAAGATCATATTGCCTCTAATCAAGATCAACTGGAATGAGAGAACAGAGTTTTGTTTTTCTCCTATGCCACTTGGTTTTCCTGCTATCTGTGGAACCATACTGTGTATCCACCAGGTAGTAGATTTCCTGCCAGGCCAACCTCTTCAGAATAAGGTATTCTCATTTTCTATTGCTAAGAATGGTGACAATTTGATATTTATTAATAGCCTGTGTAAAAACAGATGTTCTGGTATTTGCCATCTGTCTAGAAAATTGTCCAGTTTATCCAGATTTTCCAGTTTTGTTGACTATAGGCTTTTGTAGTGGGATCTGATGATTATTTAAATTTCCCAGGTTTCTGTTGTTCTATCTCCCTTTTCATTTCTGATTTTGTTAATTTGGATACTGTCTCTGTGCCTTCTGGTTAGTCTGCCTAAGGGTTTATCTATCTTGTTGGTTTTCTCAAAGAGCCAGCTCCTGGTTTTGTTGATTCTTTATATAGTTCTTTTTGTTTCTAGTTGGTTGATTTGATATTTATTAATAGACTGTGTAAAAATAGATGTTTTGGGTCCAATACTCTATCCACTCTCCCAAATTTTTCCTTCGTAGAGACTTTTGGCAATGGAATATGCATCGGAGGGCTGAGAAAGAAGATTCATACACTTTGATACCATCAGTAAGACTAAAAGTAGTATCATACAACATTCTTTTAAAGGTACACTTTCCTCTGCTGCTCTAAGTGTCCTCTCCCTACTTTTCCATCATCTTCTACTAATGTTTACTAGTATCTTGAATGAAATGTGCTGATGAACTTGAGCATGACTCTTTCAAATAAAATCATCTTAGATCTATCAGTACACTCCATTCATGAGGCTCAAGTTAATTAAATGTATTCTTAAGGTTCTCATTCATTTCAATATACCCAAAGAGCCAGTTAGGTGCTCTTTGTTTTTTATTGACCTTGTGTCCTTTTAAGAATAAACCTCCAAGAATGTTTCTCCTCTTGACAAGGTAAAACTAGGCTAGGGTTAGCCCTGCTCTGGACTATTGGGTGCACAGCCAACCTCAGACCATCGCCTCATATCTACATGATCAGGATCTTGAGTACTTAAACTTTGACTGGTAAATGACTCTTTCACACCTCAAGGCTAAAATAACCAAGTATCAAGATTTTTGAATGAGCAGCAGTGTAAATAGCACACATACTTGGAAAGTGTGGGGACCTTCAAAAATACACAATTTTTATTTTAGTTTTCTGGCACCAAAAGGAGCACTGTCAGTTATATAGCATGCTATTTAAGAAATAATGAGAACAAGATTGATTTTAAGAGTGGGTAATTATGACCTGGGAATCATTGGTACTACTCATCAGGCTCTTCATTTTCTCATGAGTGATTTTTTTTTACCTAGCCAGTATCAGAGCATTACCTGACTGTCCTTGTTTCTTGTTATTGTGATAAAATACTACGATAAAAGTAGCTTATGGGGAAAAGGCACTTATTATGGGTCACAGTTCAGGGGTACATTCCATCGTGATGAGAAGTCACAGTACCAGAAGCTTAAAATAGTTGGCTATATGGTATCTAGAATAAGTAAGGAAGAAAAGAATGACAGTACTTAGGCACAGCTTTTTCTCTCCTTTTTACGCAGTCCAGGAGGCAGTCAATGGGCACCCTCAGTGGGCACACCTTCCTATCTCAATTGATGCAATCAAGAAAAACTTCTCACAGGCATGCCCAAAGGCCCATAGTCCAGAGGATTCTATATTCTGTCAGGGTAATAGCACTATCAGTGCAATGGCAATCATAAAATTATCCATCATTGGCACCATCATGGCCAACTCCAAGATCATCATATATATTATATATATATATATCATATATATATATATGATATATATAATGTTTGTGTGTGTATGTGTGTATGTATGTATGTATAATATCATTCAAATACGTGATAATACTTCTTCTTGAGTTTCCCCCAAGTTTGTTTTCTACAGAATCCCTCAGCCAGACTATTTCAGGATTGTTCATGCTGGCAGTTAACTTCCATCATTCATTAGAAATAATCACTAATGTGTTCTTTAGGTATAGTGTATGACTAATTTCTTCAGTTTTGATTCTCACAAAAACATATGTTTATATAATAGTCACCACAAATCTAACTGCTTCTATCTTGAAGATAAATCTTGAATATAATTATGTATACGAATATACTTATATATTCACAGATCATTTTGTATATCTAATCCATAAGTTTGACTTACTCCTAGACTCCTCTGCTCAGTTTATGTAGTCATTCTTGCTTCCTACCAAAGTGAAAGGAGCCCATGTCACTCTCTTGCTCCAAATACTTCTGACTACACCCAAAATAAAACCTGTATTTCTTGCTGTTCCTAAGAAGTTATGCTTGATCTGGGTCCTTCTAAATTTTAAGCCTTACCTTTGCTTACTCAAAAGGCAAAGAGAAAAGTTCAGTTACTATGTATGAAAACCAAAAGAGATTTGCAAAGAAATCTTAATAATGTTTGCAGTTCTCATTATGTCCATTAAGCAGATGTTAAAACAAGACACATAAAGATTATGAAGGTCATGGATTGATGTCCATAATGTAATCAGAAATACCAGAAAGATTCAGGCACTTTGATTTACTGGTCCTATCTCCCAAATCCTCTGACTGACTGAGGAACAAGACTTAGGAACATCATTACTGGGAAAAATAGAATAATGAAACTTCTTAGAGAATAATGTCTACATCTTACAGCTGCACCTGAGACAATTACATCTGTGCCCATCATCAGCTCAGTAAACAGTGCCAGGTTCTTTTGAGAAATTGTAGCCAATAATAAGGGAGTTGCCAGCTATGGCTCCTAATGCAGATACTGAATATATGTGATTAATAAGACAGTAAAATTAATTAATAGACAGCAAAAGCCATTTATGACCTAAATATTTTGTTTAGACTCCAAGTAATGAGAAATATGAGTACATTGAATATTATAAGTATAAATATTATTCCACCAAATTCATCTCATGTATTTCTGTGTATGCATATGCTCATATATCTCATGCACATGTACACATGCATATTTGTGCATAAAAACATGTGGACTTTTGGATATAAATATGTGCATATGATAGTGCACTAATTATAAAAATGCATGTGCTTACAACATATACATGTATTCCCAGCTATGCCAACATATAAACACATGGAGACATATGCAAGAAACACATATATTCATGTATATAAAAATACAGACATATGCATATGTGGTGAACACTTCTGGAGTTAACTTTGACTGACTTCATGCTTGTGATTAGTCATGAATGAGTCTGCTGACATCTGTCTTTGTTTTTAATTAAGACATGCAAGTTCCTCTGCTTATGCATATGTCCTGAAGGAAATGGACGTAGTCAAACATAGATATTGTGTGCCATAAACTTGTGCAAATGCTTAGTATGCTTTACTAAAATAGAGAAAATGTTGGCAGTGCCAAGCATATAAACATGATTTATATTGCTTAATAAATGCCTATATAACACTATTAGGCATTGTGATAGCTGATTTATAAGTATTAAATTATTCAGTTTTTCCCCACAATATCAGGACTGAGAGTTTATTATTGTCCCCACTTTACATAGGAGGAAACTGAGGCACAGAAATCTTAAGCTTGCCCAAGGCCTCAAAGGTAATCTGTGAAAGGACAGAAATAAGCCTGGGCAATTTAAGAGTCCATGCTTTTCTATATCCCAGATTGAAAATTGGAGTCTATTGCCTCCCCTTAATGAATTAACTGGGCTTTCTCCCCTACGCTTTTTTTATGTATCCATCAGCCTCAAAAGAGAAATTTCTTGCCCCTCACGATATACTTAGGACAATGTGTTTGCTTCTAGAAGGCCATAGCTTCCCATCTCTGAACTCTTTTGACTTAGGAAGTGAAGTACTGCATAACTCCATTTTGAGGTTCATTTGTGTGTGTGTGTGTGTGTGTGTGTGTGTGTGTGTGTGTGTATCCATGGATGGAGGCAGAAAACCCTGCAGAACTTCATTCCTTGTGAGAACTAATGGGATCATAACACACAGTGGTATGATTGCAAATAGAAAGACTGTTCTGTTCAAACAAATCTGTTTCTCTCTTCATGCCAAGAGCTGAGTGGGTAAACTTGCATTCAAATTGGCCTTGGTGCATAGAACATCATTTCTTCTGTAACAAACCCTTGGCTGTGGACAGCTCTTGTTAGTCACAGTCCCTCTTAGTCTGCAAGCTCTGTAGGCAAATGTGGCCATACTCCATGAATTGTCAGGGACATACCATGTCTATGGGTATGAGTGGATGAGAGAAAGGCAAATATCTCACCATCATAGATCATTTATTGTCTTCACTGAATGGCTCACTCATCTATAAGTACATCCTTATTCCTTGCTTATAAGTGCCTGTGGCAATTCAACTATTTTCCTCCACAGTTTTGTCCTCCAGGTTGAACTCATCACCACATGAATTAAGTCAGTGATTGAAGCATTCCTTCTCCCATATTTCTATTACATCATTAAACCCCCAGAAATGTTTCCTTAAACCTCCAACCCAAATATGCCATAGCAATGAAAACACAATACAACATGAATACACACTGTGGGCAGATCTACCACTACACTACCATCTTCCCCATGTATGAGACTCCTAATAACTTGCAGTTTCTCCAGACCATGTGCCTCTGCTCTGCTTTCCTTTGACTTCCTCCTTTGTTATTCTCTCCCTCCTCTCTTCTCTCTCCCAACTTTCTGCTCCACCTTCCTTTCATCTGCTCAATCACCAGCTCTAGCCTTTATTTTACAAATTAAGGGAAGAACATTTACAGGAAATCACCTGAGTGCTGACTCAGTCTTTGTTCGAAGCTCCTCCCAGGAGAACAGAACGAGCATCAAATTGCAAATAGCCCCATGACTATGCGCATCAAGAAACATGCTGTTTCTGCATTATTATATAAATATAAACTCACAGGAACCTAGGATAGGTTCTAGACTTTTAACATGATCTTTCTTTCATCATATACAAATAAGAAGACAGAAAGGCATAGAGAAGGATGAATTCTTGAAAGATGTGTGCTTGAATGAGGTTAGTAAAACTACTATTGAGATTCAGTCTGTGTCCCAAGTAAATTTTGTGACAATGAGCTTCATCTATCTACCTGAGCTAAATGCTGGAGTGTGTATGTATGTGTGTGAGTAGTAGTAGTAGTAGAGGTAGTAGTAGTAGTAGACCTTTAGGAAGTTAGAAGATTTATGTTCTGGATTGGCAGAAAAATGATGCATAACCCTAGTCTAGTTCTCCCATTGTGTTATGTTCTTATAGGCTCCAGCTTTGTGGAAAACAAGGGTTAATTAACAGAAGTACATTATTTCAATTTTGTTTCATTGAGTGCAGAAATTGTTGCTTGCTTGCTCGCTCTCTTGCTGGCAAATCCACCTATTCTGTTGGTGTGGTATTCCTTAAAAGACAGAATTAGTATCTTCAGGATTCCAATATAAACTGAAGACCAGAAGTTCTTCAGGAATCCCCCAGGTCTTCAATGCCTTTTTGGAACTCCTGAGAAGTCCAGCCTGATGGACTGAATAATTATCAGATTCTCAGCCTTTCCAGTGCGAGGCAGCCTTTGTTGGATTACCTGCACCACATCATGTAAGTTAATCTAATAAACACCCTTTTAATATAGTCATTCATTCTATCAATTCTGTTCCTTTAGAGAACTCTGTGTGACACACTAAATTATTTTAAGGATGAGTAAAATGAGATACAGAGGTATATAACTTGCCTGGAGTCACCTAGCTAGTATTTGTAGAACCAGCTTACTTGTCCTAGCTTTGTTTGCCCATACACTTCATTAATCACTGAAATGTTTTGTACATGCTATTTGGCCACAGTATGACTCTTAGAAGATCTAAGAAGTTTACCTGGACTTGCCTCTTCAGCATTTTGATTGCTGTCTGCCAATTTTCTTTGGGAGACTCAGTCGGTAGCAACCAAGAACAAGGCTTTGGCTGGCAATCAAAATTTGCTATAGACTCAATGAAGCGGCAGGAGGTTTGGTTCTTATATCAACTGCAACCTGCCTTTTTAAGCCTATTACCCTGTAGTAACTCATAGTTTCCCCTCAGGTCATCAGTTAGTAGGGAGTCTGATGAAATTGCCTTATAAATCCTCTGTACTGTAATGCCTTCACACCAAGGTACTGGAAATTTTATGCATTTGGTTTCTGAGTAACTGTTGCAATTCAAAAACAGAGAAGCAGTTGATTTGCATTTTCATTTAATTCCAAAATGAGGGTAGGCAAATCTTGGACAGATGGCTGGCTCATTACTGGCAAAACCTGTAGCATGGGTCTTTGTGGAACTGTGGGTAGAAGTGTAGAGGTGGAATAAAACTTCAGCGGTGTGAAGCTTTGATTCTTTTTCATACTATCTAGGATCCACTTCCTTTACTCTTTTAACCAGGTAAAAGAAGAGAGGAGAAAAGATTTTATGCATCCTTACTATATGTACCTTATCCTGGGCATTTCCCAGTGGGTATTTGTTTGGAGCTGTTGCAAGTGCTTTGTCTAACCATCTTGTTGCTGAATTATTACAACAACCTTGGGAGTCATAGGCATATTTTTATTGTCACGATTCCCATTTCATACATTTAGCGACAGCCCCAGACCAATAATACAACTTTCTCAGATAACACAATTAGGAAGTTGCAAATTTAGCACTGCGAATCTGAGCACTATGGCTGTAGCACATAACTCAGAAGAACATTTGACCTCAGAGAGTAGCTGGGTTGGTTGCCAAATTGTGATCTTGCAGAATCTTCATAGGACAGACTAGCAGTACTCTAACCTGGTTACTGCTCTCAAAAGACTGGAGTGTGTTATATGAACTTTATGCTGTATGTGGGGTTGCCTGTTTGTCTGCTATTATTGCACTTGGTAGCCTCAATACAACTGCATCCCAGAGCTATCAAAAGCAAGAATGTTGAACATGCAGAAAGGAAATATTTTTGATTTGTGACTTTTCTCTTGCAAAACTTTAAACAGATCATTTTTTGTAGTCAAGTGTTTCTTCTCTTGTCAGTTCTTGTGTGGATCAGATAACCTATTTGTTTAAATGATAGAAAGCAAATACAGCACATGACTTATGCCATATTTTTTAAAGGATGTGAACAGGCCTTCATAAGAGTCCCTGACTTCCATCCACTCTTTGGCTGTGGGTTCTGCCTCTGTGTCAGTCAGCTGCTAGGTAGAGCCTCTCAGAGGACAGTTATGCTAGCTCCTGTCTATGCAAGAATGACAGAATATCATTAATAGTATTAGGAATTGGTGCTTGCCAATGGGATGGGTCTCAAGTTTGGACAGTTATTGGTTGACCATTCCTTCAGTCTTTGCTCTTTCTTTGTCCCTACATTTCTTTTAGATAGGACAATTTTTAGGTCAAAAGTTTTGTGGGTAGGTTGCTGTCTTTATCCTTCCACTGGAGATTGTGTCTGGCTACAGGGGCTAGCCTTTTCAGGTTCCATGAGGATGGGAACTCCACAGGAATATCAACAGAGTCAATTAACCTGGACTTCTGTGAGCTCTCAGAGACTGAACCACCAACCAAAAAACATATGTAGACTGGACCAATTCCCCTGGCACATATGTTACAGTTGTGGAGCTCAGTCTTGATGTTGGTCCTCCAATAACTGGAGCAGGGGTTGTCTCTAAAGCTGACCTGTAGTCTAACTATGGTATCTGCTCTCCAACAGAGCTGCCTTGTCAGGCCTCAGTGGAAGAGGATTTACCTAATTCTTCAGAGATTTGATGTTTGAGGGTGGGGGAATAATTAGGGTGTCCCCACCCTCTCAGAGGAGAAGAGGAAGGAGAATGGGTGAGGGACTCTGTGACAGGGGGAACAGAAGGGGGAAGCATTTGGGATGTAAATAAATAAATTTTAAAAAAGAATGAATGTGAGCAGGTTTATTTGGGAGTAGTATGTATGTAGTATGATAAATGCTTCCTGAGCTAGTTTCAAGGGAATGTTAATGTGTAAAAGTTTATGACCCTGTAGGCTAAGATCCAGAAGTCTATATATTCATATACACCGATAGAATGACTTCAAATGCAACCCCAAGAATTTCATACTACTCAAGCTGAAATTTTACTGCAAAGAAAAAGCAGGTGGCAAGGAAATTTTTGTTTCCCTACATTACAAGGAAAAGGTTCAGAAGTGGTTTTAAACATTAGAAATCTGTTATTTTTAGAAGCATCCAAACTCTTATTCATTCTTAGTTTAGGAGGCTGATCAAAATAAATTAAATAAATAAATTGCAGCGGTTTCTGCTTAAATTAGGTCTTTCTCGGTTTCCATGGCATCCAATCTGTTAGCACCAACATTCTAGCCAGGAGCTACAGTCAGCCTTTAGGATAGCAACATTTGCTTTAAGGTTTATAGGGCATATCAGAACTCGATGAATTTCTTGTGCTCAAAAAAAAAAAAAAAAAAAAAAAGCAAGGATTTGTGGGACCTCATCAGTGATGCTGATTTGATTTCTGGATTCAGTGTATTGTCATAGCCTTTCCATGACTTTGTAGCTAACTGGAGCTTGGTACAGGCATTCATCTCTAGCTATGCATTCTAAAGCAGGCACTGCAGGTAACACTAATAGGCTGACCCTCAAAAAATGTCACCTGGTGAAACCATACCAAGGTAAAAAATGTAGAAGCAGTTTGGACAATTCAGAAAGCCCCAATTTGTACTTCCAGCAGTATCTGGAAGACTTGCAGGTCTTTTCAGGTGTAAGTGGGTCCATTCTAAATTCTAATTCTCACATGGATAGACAAACAAGCAAACTATAACCCTGTAGGTCTTCCCTAGATTTCAAATAAAATATAACTACAAAGCTATGAACATTTTGTTCATAGAAATTGACAGGCTACCATAACAAGACAGTAAGATCCCATTGTTTGTGAAAGTGGATGTTCTGAGCACAGGATACAGAAAAAACAAGCTGAAACTGAGCTACAACCTTTTTCCTTTCTGGCAAGTGTACACAGAGGCAGAAGGTACCATGCAGGCTGCTGGGAAGGAGAGTCATCAATAATAATGCCCAGCTGCAGATAGTTCACACTACATCACTGAACTGCCAAACAAGACATAGCCAATGGCAAAATAGCGGCACGGATTTCTGAGGTGACCAGGGCACAAGCCCTGTGGAGTATTCTATTCTATTTCTGACATTTTGTCAAATGAACTTGGAGTTAAGTTGCTATATACAAATATACGTTTATATGCAAAAATAATGGCAGTAGGCACAGCTATTGCAGAGACTCATAACTGGTCAAAATTCTGAGACTAAGTGACTATTTAATCCTCGGCAGTAAACAGGGCATCTATATTACTCCTTCCAAGGTTCAGGATATTTACAGAAGGTGAAGCAGAAAGAATGTAAGAACCAGAGGGAGCAAAACGTACAATGGGGTTCTGTCTCCTGAATTTGCTATGTGTCTTAGTCAGGGTTTCTATTCCTGCATAAACATCATGACCAAGAAGCAAATTGGGAAGAAAAGGGTTTGTTCAGCTTACACTTCTGCATTGCTGATCATCACCAAAGGAAGTCAGGACTGGAACTCAAGCAGGTCAGGAAGCAGGAGCTGATGCAGAGGCCATGGAGGGATGTTTCTTACTGGCTTGCTTAAGTGATGAACAGCAACATGGAAGTGTAA
Source organism: Apodemus sylvaticus (assembly GCF_947179515.1). NCBI lineage: Eukaryota > Metazoa > Chordata > Mammalia > Rodentia > Muridae > Apodemus > Apodemus sylvaticus. The sequence goes on along the minus strand of NC_067495.1, from coordinate 136,505,358 downwards.
GCTCAATAAACCCTTTCCTCCCCAACTTGCTTCTTGGTCATGATGTTTGTGCAGGAATAGAAACCCTGACTAAGACAAATTGGTACCAACATAGTGGGGTATTCCTGTGACAACCTGACCATGTTTTGGGGAGGACTGTGGAAGGACTTTGGAACTTTGGGCTAGACGATTCATTCAGTGTTAAGAGCTCTGTGGAATGTTCTGTAGGAGCTTGGAAGATAATGTTGAGAACATTGCAGAAAATGGAGGCCTGCTTTTGAAATTTCAGAGGGAAGATTAAAGACTCTTAAAGTGGCCATGTTTTGATTGTGAAGATTCTGTGGTTTTGGTTAGCTGGGGCTGAAGAATCAGCTGTGATTAACAAGATACCAGAACCACTAAAGCAAACCTTTGTGTTACTGGGACTATTGATGCTGGTTAGCTGGAGCTAAGAAATTAGTGGTGATTAAGAAGAAACCAGCGGAGTTTTTTGGGTCACTTAGGTAGACTATCATGTCATCTGCAAATAATGATAGTTTGACTTCTTCCTTTCCAATTTGTATCCCTTTGACCTCCTTATGTTGTCGAATTGCCCGAGCTAGTACCTCAAGTACAATATTGAAAAGATAAGGAGAGAGGGGGCAGCCTTATTTAGTCCCTGATTTTAGTGGGATTGCTTCAAGTTTCTCTCCATTTAGTTTGATGCTGGCTACCGGTTTGCTGTATATTGCTTTTACTGTGTTTAGGTATGGGCCTTGAATTCCTGTTCTTTCCAAGACTTTAAGCATGAAAGGATGCTGAATTTTGTCAAATGCTTTTTCAGCATCCAATGAAATGACCATGTGGTTTTTTTCTTTGAGTTTGTTTATGTAGTGGATTGCATTGATGGATTTCCGTATATTAAACCAACCCTGCATTCCCGGGATAAAGCCTACTTGATCATGGTGGATGATCGTTTTGATTCATTCTTGGATTCAGTTGGCAAGAATTTTATTGAGTATTTTTGCATCGATGTTCATAAGGGAAATTGGTCTGAAGTTCTCTTTCTTTGTTGGATCTTTGTGTGGCTTTGGTATCAGCATAATTGTGGCTTTGTAGAAGGAATTGGGTAGTGTTCCTTCTGTTTCTATTTTGTGGAATAGTTTGAAGAGTATTGGTGTTAACTCTTCTTTGAAGGTCTGATAGAATTCTGCACTGAAACCATCTGGTCCTGTGCTTTTTTTGGTGGGAAGACTTTCTATGACTCCTTCTATTTCTTTAGGCGTTATGGGACTGTTTAGATGGTCTAGTTGGTCCTGATTTAATTTTGGTATTTGTTATCGGTCAAGGAAATTGTCCATTTCCTCCAGATTCTCCAGTTGTGTTGAGTACAGGCTCTTGTAGTAGGATCTGATGATTTTTTGGATTTCCTCAGTTTCCGTTGTTATATCTCCCTTTTCATTTCTAAGTTTGTTAATTTGGATACTTTCTCTGTGCCCTTTGGTCAGTCTGGCTAAGGGTTTATCTATCTTGTTGATTTTCTCAAAGAACCAGCTCCTGGATTCGTTAATTCTTTGTACAGTTCGCTTTGTTTCCAATTGATTGATTTCAGCCCTGAGTTTGATGATTTCCTGCCTTCTACTTCTCCTGGGTGAATTGGCTTCTTTTTGTTCCCAGACTTTCCGGTGTGTCATTAAGCTGCTAGTGTATGCTCTCTCCATTTTCTTTTTGGAGGCACTCAGGGCTATGAGTTTACCTCTTAGCACTGCTTTCATTGTGTCCCAAAGATTTGGGTATGTTGTGCCTTGATTTTAATTAAATTCTAAAAAGTCTCTGATTTCTTTCTTTATTTCTTCTTTGGTCAAGGTGTCATTTAGTAGAGTATTATTCAGCCTCCATGTGTATGTGGGCTTTCTGTTGTTTTTGTTGCTATTGAAAATCACTCTTACACCATAGTGATCTGATAGGAGGCACGGGATTAGTGCGATCATCTTATATTTGTTGAGGTCTGCCTTGTGTCCAATTATATGGTCGATTTTGGAGACGGTACCATGAGGTGCTGAGAACTCCTACAGCTGATAAACAAATTCAGCAAAGTGGCAGGTTATAAAATCAACACAAGCAAATCAGTGGCCTTCCTATACTCAAAGGATAAGCAGGCTGAGAAAGAAATTAGGGAAATGACCCCCTTCACAATAGCCACAAACAATATAAAGTATCTTGGGGTGACTCTTACCAAACATGTGAAAGATCTTTACGACAAGTACTTCAAGACTCTGAAGAAGGAAATGGAAGAAAACCTCAAAAAATTGGAAAACCTCCCATGCTCATGGATCGGCAGAATCAATATAGTTAAAATGGCCATTTTGCCAAAAGCAATATACAGATTCAATGCAATACCCATCAAAATCCCAACTCAATTCTTCACAGAGTTAGAAAAAGCAATTAACAAATTCATCTGGAATAACAAAAAACCCAGGATAGCTAAAACTATTCTCAGCAACAAAAGAAATTCTGGGGGAATCAGTATCCCTGACCTCAAGCAATACTACAGAGCAATAGTGTTAAAAACTGCATGGTATTGGTACAGTGACAGGCAGGAGGAACAATGGAACAGGATTGAAGATCCAGAAATGAACCCACACACCTATGGCCACTTGATCCTCGACAAAGAGGCTGAAAACATCCAATGGAAAAAGGATAGCCTTTTCAACAAATGGTGCTGGTTCAACTGGAGGTCAGAATGCAGAAGAATGCGAATTGATCCATCTTTGTCTCCTTGTACTAAGCTCAAATCCAAATGGATCAAGGACCTCCACATAAAGCCAGACACTCTGAAGCTAATAGAAAAGAAACTGGGGAAGACCCTTGAGGACATTGGTACAGGGAGAAAATTTCTGAACAGAACACTAATAGCGTATGCTCTAAGATCAAGAATTGACAAATGGGACCTCATAAAATTACAAAGTTTCTGTACGGCAAAGGACACCATCAAAAGGACAAATCGGCAACCAACAAATTGGGAAAAGATCTTCACCAATCCTACATCAGATAGAGGGCTAATATCCAATATATTTAAAGAACTCAAGAAGTTAGACTCCAAAAAACCAAACAACCCTATTAAAAAATGGGGTACAGAGTTAAACAGGGAATTCTCACCTGAAGAACTTCGGATGGCGGAGAAGCATCTTAAAAAATGCTCAACTTCATTAGTCATTAGGGAAATGCAAATCAAAACAACCCTAAGATTTCATCTTACACCAGTCAGAATGGCTAAGATTAAAAATTCAGGAGACAGCAGGTGTTGGAGAGGATGTGGAGAAAGAGGAACACTCCTCCACTGCTGGTGGGGTTGCAAATTGGTACAACCACTCTGGAAATCAGTCTGGCGGTTCCTCCGAAAACTGGGCACCTCACTTCCAGAAGATCCTGCTATACCACTCCTGGGCATATACCCAGAGGATTCCCCACCATGTAATAAGGATACATGCTCTACTATGTTCATAGCAGCCCTATTTATAATTGCCAGATGCTGGAAAGAACCCAGGTATCCCTCAACAGAAGAGTGGATGCAAAAAATGTGGTATATCTACACAATGGAGTACTACTATTCAGCCATTAGAAACAATGAATTCATGAAATTCTTAGGCAAATGGATGGAGCTAGAAAACATCATACTAAGTGAGGTAACCCAGACTCAAAAGGTGACTCATGGTATGCACTCACTAATAAGTGGATATTAACCTAGAAAACTGGAATACCCCAAACATAATCCATACATCAAATGAGGTACAAGAAGAAAGGAGGAGTGGCCCCTTGTTCTGGAAAGACTCAGTGAAGAAGTATAGGGCAAAACCAGAATGGGGAAGTGGGAAGGGGTGGGTGGGAGGACAGGGGAAGAGAAGGGGGCTTATGGGACTTTCGGGGAGTGGGGGGCTAGAAAAGGGGAAATCATTTGAAATGTAAATAAAAAATATATCGAATAAAAAAAAAGACAAAAAAAAAAAAAAAGAAGAAGAAGAAGAAACCAGCATCACTGAGGTGAAGTCTTCTGGCAAGTATTTTCTGAGAGCACAGAGTGTGTGTTCCAGAGATAGCCACAGTTGTATTTTGTGCTGTGGCTGGACTTGGTACTGTATAAGAGTCACCCAGATGGTTATGGTTTTGAAGGCATGAAGGGGTCATGAAGAGCAGCTGAGGCTCTTGGCACAGTGAGAGGCCATGGAAGGCCATTGGTGAAGGTGCAGCCTCAGTTGCAATTGACGTCCCAGGACTTGAAGGGGTCATGCATAGGAGCAGAGGCTTGTCACCATAAAGAGCCTATGAGAGGCTATTGGTGAAGCCTAATTACAGTGGAAGATAGCAGTGTTTGGAGATGCTAGTACCATGCGATGACCACCAAGAACAGCAGCAGCAGTGGAGTACAGGCAGCTGGAGCCTAAAAGACAAGCTGTGTGCTACAAAGGGCAGAACTGGAGAAGTGACTCAAGCCCTTGGAGGAACCCAGAAGATTGTGAGTTGGATCCTAGACATTGGACATTTGGAGTTTGAGTTTTGCTTTTTGTTGTGACTGTGTCCTGATATGTTTCCCTCTTGAAGGAAGAAAGTATTTTAGTGGCACCCACAGTTAAGAGACTTTGAATTTCTAAAAGACTTTGAATTTTAAAGATATTGGACATTTTAAAGTGATTGAACTTTTAATATGTAAAGACTGTGGGACTTTTAAAGTAATTTAGATCTTGGGGATGAATAGGAAAGTATGGGTGGAGGTTTAAGAGTAATGTGTTTGTGTGTCAAGTTGACAAGGGGTCAATTGTCCTGGCTGGTTTTGTGTGTCAACTTGACACAGGCTGGAGTTATCACAGAGAAAGGAGTTTCAGTTGGGGAAGTGCCTCCATGAGATCCAGCTGTGAGGCATTTTAGTGATCAAGGGGGAGGGCCCCTTGTGGGTGGTAATCATCATCTCTGGGCTATTATTCTTGAGTTCTATAAGAGAGTAGGCTGAGCAAGCCAGGGGGAGCAAGTCAGTAAGGAACATCCCTCCATGGCATCTGCATCAGCTCCTGCTTCCTGACCTGCTTGAGTTCCAGTCCTGATTTCCTTTTGTGATGAACAGCAATGCAGAAGTGTAAGCTGAATAAACCCTTTCCTCCCCAACTTTGCTTCTTGGTCATGATGTTTGTGCAGGAATAGAAACTCTGACTAAGACAGTATGGTTGTATTCATCATGGACATACCGTATTTGTGACTGCTTGCACTTCATGAGGCCTGAAAAGAAAAAGAAAGGAGGGTTGTTAGGTTAGGAGGTGGACCAACTTAGAAAAAGAAGTCAATTGCTGTGTGAAGAGGATGAGATGTGAAGAGGATGAGAGGGGCCATTCAGGAGGTTGGAGCTGGAAGCTCAGGACTTTAAGGCTCACCTTGGCTATATAGCAGGTGCCAAGCAAGCCTGAGCTGCACCGTGACGCCAAGTTTAAACAAAACATAATGTTCCATTTATGTATTCAAGTCCTACATTTTACTAAATGACTCCAGATTCTTAAAGTTTATTTATAGAAGTTTTTATGTTTTAAATCAGGTGGCATCTTTTCTTAAACCATGTCTTCAAGTCAATTCCTGGTTTAAGGTTTCTATGCTTTAGGGGCTAGAGAGATAACTCAGTCAGTGAATTTCCTCCCATGCAAACATGACTACATGGGTTTGGGTATCCTGAACTCATATTTTAAGAATCCAGGCATGGGTTTATGCATCTCTCTCTCTCTCTCTCTCTCTCTCTCTCTCTCTCTCTCTCTCTCTCTCTCTCTCTCTCTCTCTGTGTGTGTGTGTGTGTGTGTGGTTTACTGAAGACAAGTGATCACGGGATTTCATTAGTGAGTGACTAGCTAATTAGTGAATACTAGGTTCAGTAAGAGATCCCATTTCTAATAATATGGTGGAGGAAACTATCTGACATTCGCCTCTGATCTCTATGTAAGAAACATGTGCAACACACACACACATGCGAACGTGTACATACATTCTCTGTAACCTTCTACCTCTACCCAGCCAAAACAAGTTTTCTGTGTTTTAATGAAGTTGTAATTGGAAATACTTCATGACATAAATTTAGATAGGACATTTTGCTCAGTGTCCTTGTATTTGTTTGATCATTGTGTTTGTTTTTAAGACACGGCCTTTTTTTTATAGATAGCCCTGGCTGGCCTCAAACTCACTAAGTAGACCTTGAATTCAGACTGATCATTCTGCCTTTGCCTCCTAAGTACTGGGATTATGGATAAATACCACCAACCCTACCTTTAGCTCAGCTTCTTTGTCTTTAAATGGAAAAGGCTGTGTAAGAATATAGCATTTTAATCTGAGCGTTGTGGTTGGGTTTTGTCTTAGGATCTCTATTGCTGTGATAAAATACACTTTTGACCAAAAGTAACTTGTGGAGGAAAGGATTATTTCAGTTCAGAGTTCTCTGTCACAGTCCATAGTTCATCACTGAAGGAAGTTAGGGTAAGAACTCAAAGCAGAACAATGGAAGTAGGAATTGATACAGAGGTCATGGAAGAGTGCTGACCACTGGCTTCATCCTCATGGTGTGTATTATTTTTTTTTCTTATAACACCTAGGACGACTAGGCCAGGGGCAGAATCTTCAGAGTGAACTGGGCTCTCCAACCTTAATCATCAATCAAGAAGATGCAGCATAGAATTGCCAATAGGCCAGTCTGGTAGGAAAAAATTTTTTTTCTTGAGGTTCTCTCTTCCAAAATGATTCTAGTTTGTGTTAATTTGACATAAATCTAGCCAACACAGTCTTCAAAAAGGATGAATCCCACAGAAGTTATGTAAAATTATGTGTATAAATATAAATGTGATTTGTTCTGAAGAAAAGTGTATTGTTTTTATGAGATGCTCAAATGTTCATGTAGCCACTAAAAATGAAAATATTCATTTTGTGTGAATTTGAAATGCCCACATAACTTCAAAGCTCACAGTGATTTGCAAGGAAGTATTATTATAGCTTTTCCTTGTTTGACAGGTAGAGAACTCAACAGGTAGTCCAGTGATAGCTATATTTTATTTGAGACTATTAAGTGTAATTGAAAATCTAGCTATGGAATGAAATAAGTTAATGTGTGGTTTTTAAGTTAGTCACAGCAATAGTAATACAGATCAGTAACCAACAAGCCTGAATAATTTTGTGTCAGGTTAGAAATACTTCAAGAACAATCTGTTGCCAGTGTTATTATTGTACTACTCATCCATTTATTATTCTTGCATAACCAGTTGTCCCATGAGCTTCTAGAGACATTACCCAAATAGGGAACAAACATGTGAGGGAGACAAAATGAGAATGGAACTGTCTATGATTGCAACTAGGTCAAATCTATTAATATGTGATATTTATGTCTCTGCATGATTAAAACTGCAAATCATTTTGCATAACATTTTTTCTCACTTTGATAAAAAATTCTTCTCTTAAATAGTTCGAAACCACCATTTAAATTTTTATCACCCTGAAAATTTCATTTTTAAATAGAGCACAATGTTATCATGCCGGAATGGCTTGCTGTCAGATTATATCACTTTGCTTGGTGTGAAACTCTTTCCTTAGAGTTAATTTCACTGTTGTATATCAGAAGGGTGTTTTTTTTTTTTTTTGTTTTTGTTTTTTTTGTTTTTTGTGAACTCGAAGGATTAGATGACAGAGCTAATGAGGACAAGGTCATGGGTTCAGTCTCTGTATGGCCATTAACTTAGTTACATTCTGTGGCTAAAGGCTTTCTCCTAATCCCAGCAAGATTATTGAAGTCAAGGCAATAAACAAGAGAGAACAGAGCTGACTCAGTGTAAATCCATCAAGCCTTATGACTGGAGAGACAGCTCAAGAATATTTATCATAGAATCTCCTAATGTAATTTTTGGAAAGAACCCCAGGATTCTTCTCATTTTTCTTCAACTGTTGGACTGTTTTTTTGTCAGTGGACTAACAAGTCTTCTTTTGAATACTTCCCGAAACAGGTCTTAGTAACACCACCGTTCTTTCTGGAATACCAGAATAGATGAATAGTTTGAATAGATGAACTAGAATTGATCACAAGTCTATAACGGGGTTCAAGCCTTTTCTTGTGAGAACCAGAGAATATTTAAACTCTTAACTGAAAATAGCATCTGGGGGCTAGAGAAATGCCCCAGTGTTTAAGATCATATACTGCTTTTGCAGAGGACCCAAGTTTGATTACCAGATCCCAGCACCCATGTTTGTTGGTTTGCAACAGCATGTTAACTCAAGTTTCAAGGGGATATGATATATCTGATCTCTGCATGTACCTGCATTTCTGTGAACATATGAACATACACACACACACACACATACACACACACACACACACACACACACACACACACACACACACTTGAAAAACACAAACCTCTTTTTATGAAATAAAATAGCAGCTGGGATAAAATAAAAGCTTATAGTTTTACCTCTACTTGCCAACTCTTAATAGGCTTGTGAGCAGAAAGAATCCTTACTTAGAGATCATGGAAGCAACAATTTAATTATAGGATATAATTACTTTTTCTTTAAAAAATGTGGAGTATAGCATTTCAAGAAGAGGTTTGAATTCCATTCCAGTTCTGGAGGCCTATTTCATGTATAACATATCTAGGAGAGAAAAACAGGACCACAAGAAGGTATTTATCAACCCATAGCCTACAAAGAATAATAAAATGGGGCACTTACTGTAGTTTGAAAATGTAGTTATTGAGGATGTTCTTTGTGTTAGGTGTTAGAACAACAATGAGTTAAATAAATTAGGTTAACTGGGTGATGTATTCATTAAACAACCGCACAAGTAACATATAATTTCAAATCATTAATGATTCAAATATAAAGTATATATTATTGGAAAGAGATATATAGTCTAGACTAGGGAAACAACATGCAGCAAGGCTCTGTATGCCAAATAAACCTTTTCCTCCCTGTCTTCCTTAGGGTTTCCATCGCTGTCATGAAATAAAATGATGAAAAACAACTCGGGGAAGAAAGGGCTTATTTCACTTATCTCTCCTTATCAAAGTCCATCATTGAAGGTAGTGATGGTAGGTACTAAAACAAGGCCACAACCTGGAAGCAGAGACTGATGAAGAGTCTATAGAGGAGTGCTTTTTACTGACTCAGTCTCCATGCTTTGCTCAGCATACATTGTTATAGATTCCAGGACCACAATCCCAGGGGTGGCACCACTCACAATGCACTGGGTCCTCCCATATCAACCTCTAATTAAGAAAAGGCCATACAATCCTGCCTATAGCCAGATTTTATTGAGGCAGTTTCTCAGATGACTCTAGTTTGTATGAAGTTGACATAAAACTAGTTGCTTTTGATCATGGTATTCATAAAGTTACCAGAAAGCAAACTGTAACAAGCCCTGTAGGAAGGAAGTATGGGAGAAATGTAGAATATCCAAAAACCCAAAGAATCATTGTGTTTAACAATCAGTAGTAAAGACTGCTATGATGCAAGACAAAGTGTGTCATAGGACTCATTCATGGAAGATCAGAAATTTGTGGTCAAATCCATTGTTGAGTCCAAAAGAAAGTCAGGACAAATGGGTAATTGTGGTGCCTAAGCATCCCAAAATGTCTGCTGGTCTCCAAGCTGACTCAGTTCCTGGGGCTCCTCTCAGTTCTTTTCACCAGATCCTCTACCCTAAATGTCTGCCTAAGTACTTCCCTTCTCCTAGCTACTAAATCCTGTCCTTGCATTTTGTTCATGTGCTCTCTTGATCTGCTTGTCCCCTCTCTCTTGGTCCTGTGTCTCTTGCTCCCCTCTGTCTTCTTTGCCCACACATTTTTCTCTTCTTCTCATTCTCATCTTCCTCCCTTCTCTCATAGTCTGGTTCTTCTACTTTTTCTTTCTGCTCTTCCAGATGCCTCTGGCTGTATTCTCCCTCATATCTACAATAAAAACTTCATCCTCAAACATATGTTGGAGAGGTCATGTTTTCCTTTCATTTAATCATGTGACTTTCTGTTTTTCAGGGCCCATCTCCCCCCTAAAAATCTCTGTTTTTAACAATTGCCTAAATTATGCTACTCCTTCAGTTCTTGCAATGCTCCTATGCGCACAGATGTCCTCCCTGCCCGTTAAACATCTCAAACACAATGTTTTTCTAATTGTCTTGGAACTTTAGCTTCTAGGAAATGAGATTGAAAGGATTTTAATGTATGTAAAGCAACTGCTACTTACCAAGAAAAGCATACATATTTTCTATGTGTTTGCTAAACCTTCATTATGACATGTGAAGAAATGCCATTTCCATTGTCTTATAGAAGAAGCAATATGGGCTCAAACTTCCAGAATAATTGGTCTAAGGTTGTATAGTGCAGTCAAATGCTCTACCACTAAGGTTGTATAGTGAAATTAATGAGCTTACACATAATATCAAGAGAAGATGATGCTAGAGAGTCTGCTCATTTTCACCATACAAGTTACTCCTTATCTTAGTAAGGGCTTCTGTTGCTGTGAGGAGCCACCATGACCCTGGCAACTCTTACAAAAGAAAATATTTAATAAACAGGGGTCTAAAGCAAAGCAGCCAAATTGAAAATTCTAAGTTCGGCAAGTGACCTTGCCTCTCAGAGAAAGCGGAGTGATCAAGAAAGATGCCTGTCATCAATTTCTCCAGCTTACTTCTTCACCATACACCTTTTATTTAAAGCTGATCTTGTATGATCCACATGCTGATCCTGTAAGGCAAAGAACTGGACTGCAGCTTCCCACATGTTGATCTCACAGGGCAGTAGGCAGGATTGGGACCTCTGGTACCATAATTTCATTGGGTGATGTGTGGGCCAGGAGACTCCTGCATGGAATAGCAGGAGTGAGCAACAAGTATGATTAAATGTGGGGCCTTCGTTCTCCAACCCCCAATACTGATGTGTGTATGTGTGTACATGTTCACAGATGCTAATCTCACTGGATGAAAGGGCAAGGCTGGAAGCTCTTCCACTGTTCTCAAGGTGCAATGGAGCAGGGTTAAAAACAATGATGCATGAATATTCACAGGTGAGGGTGTAGTGGCCAGGCAGGTTTCCCACATACACTGATCTCACCAGGTGATGGACAGAGCACCATGATTTAGTTGAAAGAATTTTGTGTGATTTTAGAGTGAAATTCTCCACTATGACAATGATTCTTAGGTTTAATCTTTTTTAACATCTTTTTTTGTACATTTAGTTTTTTGTACATTTTCTCCAGTACTTCTTGAAATTATTGCTTATTATTTATAGTTTATCTTTGTCTTTGTTTGAGTGTTCCAATTCCTCTACTGTGCCTTTCCTCTCTGCTAGATTGTTTTATCCTTGACCTGTTCTGTTGGTGAGGCTTTTCACAGAGAGTCTGAATAGACTTATCTTCATTTCCAGTATTTCCACTTGTTTTTCACCATTTATATATCTTTATTGAATTTCTTTTTTTAATATATTTTGCATTGACATTTTATTTAATTCAGTCTTTTATATTCATTTGGTATTTCTTTGAGAATGTGTCTTATTCAGTTTCTTTGAGTATAATTATAGTCATTCTTTTATGTTCTTTGCCTCTAATTTCATTTAATTCAATTCCAAAGGAGATAGTGTGAGATTAATTATTATTGGAGCATATATGATACCTTGTTTTTTTAACATGTTACTTATGTTTTTTACAATGAGATTTGTATATCTGGAGGTAGGTTGTTCACGGAATTTAATATATTTAAAAATTTTAGATTATAGAAATTGTTTCAGAAAAAGTTTTAGCAATATTCAAGGGGGGACTATGCTGTTGCAGAGTGAGGTGTTATTTCCCTCAGTTAGATTGGTGACCTGGCCACCAGTCTTTTACCCTCCTAAAACTAGAATAAATTCTTTAAGAACCATCACAATGAAATGGTAGAAACACTATTAAACTACAACAATAAATTGTCAAATAAAATAAAATAAAATAAAATAAAATAAAATAAAATAAAATAAAATAAAATAAAATAAAAACATGCCCTCAACACAGGGGAAAAGTTCCTGAATAGAACACCAATAGCTTATGCTCTAAGATCAAGAATTGACAAATGGGACCTCATAAAACTACAAAGTTTCTGTAATGCAAAGGACACCGTCATAAGGACAAAACATCAACCAACAGACTGGGAAAGGATCTTCACCAACCCTAAATCTGACAGAGGGCTAATATCTAATATATATAAAGAACTCAAGAAAGTAGAACCCAGAGAACCAAATAACCCCATTAAAAAGTGGGGTATGGAGCTAAACAAAGAATTTTCACATGAAGAACTTCGGAGAGTTGAGAAACACCTTAAGAAATGTTCAACATCATTAATCATTAGGGAAATGCAAATCAAAACAACCCTGCAAATCACCTCACACCAGTTAGAATGGCTAAGGTCAAAAACTCAGGAGACAGGAGGTGTTGGCGAGGATGTGGAGAAAGAGGAACACTCCTCCACTGCTGGTGGGATTGCAAGATGGTGCAACCACTTTGGAAATCAGTATGGCGGTTCCTCAGAAAACTGGACATGTCACTTCCTGAGGACCCTGTTATACCACTCCTGGGCATATATCCAGAGGATTCTTCAGCATGCAATAAGGACACATGCTCCACTATGTTCATAGCAGCCCTATTTGTAGTAGCCAGAAGCTGGAAAGAACCCAGGTGTCTTTCAATGGAGGAATGGATACCAAAAAATGTGGTATATTTACACAATGGAGTACTATTTAGCCATTAGAAACAATGAATTCATGAAATTCTTAGACAAATGGATGGAGCTGGAGAACATCATACTAAGTGAGGTAACCCAGTCTCAAAAGATCAATCATGGTATTTACTCACTGATAAGTGGATATTAGCCTAGAAACTTTGAATACCCAGGACATAATTCACAAATTAAATGATGCCCAAAAAGAATGGAGGAGTGGCCCCTGGTTCTGGAAAGACTCAGTGCAAGAGTATAGGGGAATTCCAGAACAGGGAAATGGAAAGGGGTGGATGGAAGAATAGGGGGACGGAAGAGGGCTTATGGGACTTGCGGGGAGTGGGGACCCAGAAAAGGGGAAATCATTTGAAATGTATATAAAAATATATCAATAAAAAATATACCCTCAGGTTCCAGCCATCTTAGGAAGTAAAGTGTAATGATAGTACTATGTGAATGAATAGTTGCTGTTGGCTATGGACAGAAAGTAAAAAAGAAAAGTAAAAGGAAAGTAAAAAGTAAAAAGGAAAGAAAAGAACTCAGGTTATTTCTACTATTTAATATTGTGTTATTAGAGAAAATGGGGGGAAGGAAATGTATAAAGAGGGACCTGTAAGAGCAAAGGAGGGCTCAGTGAGGCCATTTTGACTAAAGGTGGACCAAAAGGAGACATACAGAATCAAGTAATGTAGTGCATTCTCAGTGACACTAAGTATTCTGTTAGTAAACTGAAAAAATGTTGATGGGCATGGCAGGTAGTGCATTACACAGCAGGAAAAGCACCTGTCATGAAGAACTGTAAAAGGATGGAAAGATACCCAACAAAAAATTTTGTTTAAATTACAAAATGCAAAAATACCCAATGATCATTAACAGCTATGCAAGGCATGGGTTGAGATCTCACATAATACAAGCTGCCCCAGTGGAGTTTATATCAGAAAGCTTCAGTGCAAGCAATGAACTAACATAGATGTTATAATTTGATTGGTATCATTAAAGCTAATATTAAATGGAGCAATAGGATCAACAGTGATATTTTCAGTGGACAGAGAAGATGTATCTTAGGTAATTAGATCTAAGTGATTAGAAGAGCAGCCTTATTTATAATAGCCAGGATCTGGAAAGAACCCAGATGTCCCTCAATGGAGGAATGGATACAGAAAATGTGGTATATTTACACTATGGAATACTACTCAGCAAATAAAAACAATGAATTCATGAAATTCTTAGGCGAGTGGATGGAACTGGAAAATATCATCCTAAGTGAGGTAACCCAATCACAAAAGAACACACATGGAATGCATTCACTGATAAGTGGATATTAATTAGCCCAGAAGCTCTGAATACCCAAGACACAATTCACATATCAAATCATTTTCAAGAAGAAGTAAGGAGAGGGCCCTGGTCCTGGAAAGGCTTGATCCAGCATTGTAGGGGAATATCAGGATAGAGAAGTAGGAGGGGGTGAGTGGGGAACAGGGGGAGAGGAGATGGCTTATGGGACTTTGAGGGGGGGAAAGAACCAGGAAAGGGGAAATCATTTGAAATGTAAATAAAGAATATATCTAATTTAAAAAAGCTCAAGCCAAAATTTAAAAAAAAGAAAAAGAAAAAAGAAAAGAAAGAAAGAAAGAGAAAGGCAACTACTGTGTCTTAGATAGGACCATCAGGGAACTGATATCTTTTCATCTTGGTTACTCATATTCTCACTGTCTCCATCTGTGCAACAGTTCTAGTAGGATGAAGCAAGCTATAAAACCAACAATTTCACTATTATAGGTAGCTGAATTGATTAGGAGTGCATCAGAAAAAACTCTACACTCCTGAGAATAGGAGACAGTTTGTCTTGCTGACAAATGAGTGGAGGAATGAAAACATCACAGTTTGACTTTGTGATCTTTGTTGGTAAGCAATATTCTGGCAGACAAGTTAAACAGGAATATCTATTGCCCAAGATGGCTGTGATAGTCCTTGATAAATACCTACAAATTTCTGGAGGCCAAGGTTATGCATTGTTGCAGGTATGCTAAGAAGAGACAAAAGAAGGCCCTAGCTCCCACAGAACTCTTGCACATAACATGGGGAACATGATGAGGACAAGTAGAAAGTTAAAGCTAGAACCCAGCAGCAGATGGAAACAGATGTAAAGACCCTCAGACAAACATTAGATGGAGCTTGGGGAGTCTTGTGAAAGAGTTAGGGGAAGGACTTAGGAATGTAAAGAGGATAGGGACTCCACAGGAAGAACAAAGTCAATTAACTTGACCCTTGGGGATTCCCAGAGACTGAACCACCAACCAAAGAGCAAGCATGGGCTGGAGCTAAGCCTCCTCCCACATACACAGCAGATATATAGCTTGGTCTTCATTTGGGTCCCCCAACATCAGGGAGGTGGAGGCTGTCCCTGAGTCTGTTGCCTGCTTGCAGATCCTCTTCCCATAACTGGGCTGCCTTGCCTGGCCTTACTGTGAGAAGATGTGCCTAGTTCTTCAGTAACTTGATGTGTCAGTGTGGGTTGGTACCCAGGGGCCCTCCCCCTTCTCTGAGTAGATGGGGAGGGGAATGAAGAAGCAGGACTTGGAGGAGGGCTGCTGCAATAGGGATGTAAAGTGAATAAATAAATAAGTAAAAAAAAGAAACCAAGTGTGTGGAAATATTCTAAAACTAGACTGCCTTTATGTTTTACAAGTCCATACATTTACTAAAATCATTTTTTTTGTTTTTTTTTTTTGTTTTTTTTTTAATTTTATTTTCCATTTTGCTTCCAACTATTTTTTTTATTCGATATAATTTATTTACATTTCAAATGATTTCCCCTTTTCTAGCCCCCCCCACTCCCCGAAAGTCCCGTAAGCCCCCTTCTCTTCCCCTGTCCTCCCTCCCACCCCTTCCCAGTTCCCCGTTCTGGTTTTGCCAAATACTGTTTCACTGAGTCTTTCCAGAACCAGGGACCACTCCTGCTTTCTTCTTGTATCTCATTTGATGTGTGGATTATGTTTTGGGTATTCCAGCTTTCTAGGTTAATAACCACTTATTAGTGAGTGCATACCATGATTCACCTTTTGAGTCTGGGTTACCTCACTTAGTATGATGTTCTCTAGCTCCATCCATTTGCCTAAGAATTTCATGAATTCATTGTTTCTAATGGCTGAATAGTACTCCATTGTGTAGATATACCACATTTTTTGTATCCACTCTTCTGTTGAGGGATACCTGGGTTCTTTCCAGCATCTGGCAATTATAAATAGGGCTGCTATGAACATAGTAGAGCATGTATCCTTATTACATGGTGGGGAATCCTCTGGGTATATGCCCAGGAGTGGTATAGCAGGATCTTCTGGAAGTGAGGTGCCCAGTTTTCGGAGGAACCGCCAGACTGCTTTCCAGAGTGGTTGTACCAATTTGCAACCCCACCAGCAGTGGAGGAGTGTTCCTCTTTCTCCGCACCCTCTCCAACACCTGCTGTCTCCTGAATTTTTAATCTTAGCCATTCTGACTGGTGTAAGATGAAATCTTAGGGTTGTTTTGATTTGCATTTCCCTAATGACTAATGAAGTTGAGCATTTTTTAAGATGCTTCTCCGCCATCCGAAGTTCTTCAGGTGAGAATTCTTTGTTTAACTCTGTACCCCATTTTTTAATAGGGTTGTTCGGTTTTCTGGAGTCTAACTTCTTGAGTTCTTTATATATATTGGATATTAGCCCTCTATCTGATGTAGGATTGGTGAAGATCTTTTCCCAATTTGTTGGTTGCCGATCTGTCCTCTTGATGGTGTCCTTTGCCTTACAGAAACTCTGTAACCTTGTGAGGTCCCATTTGTCAATTCTTGCTCTTAGAGCATACGCTATTGGTGTTCTGTTCAGAAACTTTCTCCCTGTACCGATGTCCTCAAGGGTCTTCCCCAGTTTCTTTTCTATTAGCTTCAGAGTGTCTGGCTTTATGTGGAGGTCCTTGATCCATTTGGATTTGAGCTTAGTACAAGGAGACAAGGATGGATCAATTCGCATTCTTCTGCATGCTGACCTCCAGTTGAACCAGCACCATTTGTTGAAAAGGCTATCTTTTTTCCATTGGATGTTTTCAGCCTCTTTGTCGAGGATCAAGTGGCCATAGGTGTGTGGGTTCATTTCTGGATCTTCAATCCTGTTCCATTGATCCTCCTGCCTGTCACTGTACCAATACCATGCAGTTTTTAACACTATTGCTCTGTAGTATTGCTTGAGGTCAGGGATACTGATTCCCCCAGATTTTCTTTTGTTGCTGAGAATAGTTTTAGCTATCCTGGGTTTTTTGTTGTTCCAGATGAATTTGATAATTGCTCTTTCTAACTCTGTGAAGAATTGAGTTGGGATTTTGATGGGTATTGCATTGAATCTGTATAGTGCTTTAGGCAAAATGGCCATTTTAACTATATTGATTCTACCGATCCATGAGCATGGGAGGTTTTCCCATTTTTTGAGGTCTTCTTCCATTTCCTTCTTCAGAGTCTTGAAGTTCTTGTCATACAGATCTTTCACATGTTTGGTAAGAGTCACCCCAAGATACTTTATACTGTTTGTGGCTATTGTGAAGGGGGTCATTTCCCTAATTTCTTTCTCAGCCTGCTTATCCTTTGAGTATAGGAAGGCCACTGATTTGCTTGAGTTGATTTTGTAACCTGCCACTTTGCTGAAGTTGTTTATCAGCTGTAGGAGCTCTCTAGTGGAGTTCTTTGGGTCACTTAGGTAGACGATCATGTCGTCTGCAAATAATGATAGTTTGACTTCCTCCTTTCCAATTTGTATCCCTTTGACCTCCTTATGTTGTCGAATTGCCCGAGCTAGTACCTCAAGTACAATATTGAAAAGATAAGGAGAAAGGGGGCAGCCTTGTCTGGTCCCTGATTTCAGTGGGATTGCTTCAAGTTTCACTCCGTTTAGTTTGATGCTAGCTACCGGTTTGCTGTATATTGCTTTTACTATGTTTAGGTATGGGCCTTGAATTCCTGTTTTCTCCAAGACTTTAAGCATGAAAGGATGCTGAATTTTGTCAAATGCTTTTTCAGCATCCAATGAAATGACCATGTGGTTTTGTTCTTTGAGTTTGTTTATGTAGTGGATTGTATTGATGGGTTTCCGTATATTGAACCAACCCTGCATTCCCGGGATAAAGCCTACTTGATCATGGTGGATGATCGTTTTGATGTGTTCTTGGATTCGGTTGGCAAGAATTTTATTGAGTATTTTTGCATCGATGTTCATAAGGGAAATTGGTCTGAAGTTCTCTTTCTTTGTTGGATCTTTGTGTGGCTTTGGTATCAGCGTAATTGTGGCTTCGTAGAAGGAATTGGGTAGTGTTCCTTCTGTTTCTATTTTGTGGAATAGTTTGAAGAGTATTGGTGTTAACTCTTCTTTGAAGGTCTGGTAGAATTCTGCACTGAAACCATCTGGTCCTGTGCTTTTTTTGGTTGGAAGACTTTCTATGACTCCTTCTATTTCTTTAGGCTTTATGGGACTGTTTAGATGGTCTAGTTGGTCCTGATTTAATTTTGGTATTTGGTATCTGTCAAGGAAATTGTCCATTTCCTCCAGATTCTCCAGTTGTGTTGAGTACAGGCTCTTGTAGTAGGATCTGATGATTTTTTGGATTTCCTCAGTTTCCGTTGTTATGTCTCCCTTTTCATTTCTAAGTTTGTTAATTTGGATACTTTCTCTGTGCCCTTTGGTCAGTCTGGCTAAGGGTTTATCTCTCTTGTTGATTTTCTCAAAGAACCAGCTCCTGGTTTTGTTGATTTTTTGTATGGTTCTCTTTGTTTCTACTTGATTGATTTCGGCCCTGAGTTTGATGATTTCCTGCCTTCTACTCCTCCTGGGTGAAATAGCTTCTTTTTGTTCTAGGGCTTTCAGGTGTGTCATTAAGTTGGTAATGTATGCTCTCTCCATTTTCTTTTTGGAGGCACTCAGGGCTATGAGTTTTCCTCTTAGCACTGCTTTCATTGTGTCCCATAGATTTGGGTATGTTGTGTTTTCATTTTCATTGTGTTCTAAAAAGTCTTTAATTTCTTTCTTTATTTCTTCCTTGACCAAGGTGTCATTGAGTAGAGTATTGTTCAATTTCCACGTGTATGTGGGTTTTCTGTTGTTTCTGTTGCTATTGAAGACCACTTTTATTCCATAGTGATCAGATAGGAGGCATGGGATTAGTTCTATCTTCTTATATTTGTTGAGGTCTGTCTTGTGACCAATTATATGGTCGATTTTGGAGAAGGTACCATGAGGTGCTGAAAAAAAGGTATATTCTTTTGTTTTAGGATAGAATGTTCTATATATATCAGTTAAATCTAATTGGTCCAAAGCTTCAATTAGTTTCATTGTGTCCTTGTTTAGTTTCTGTTTTCCTGATCGGTCCATTGAGGAAAGTGCAGTGTTGAAGTCACCCACAATTATTGTGTTAGGTGCAATGTGTGCTTTGAGTTTTAATAAAGTTTCTTTTATGAAAGAGGGTGCCCTTGCATTTGGAGCATAGATGTTCAGGATTGAGAGTTCTTCTTGTTGTATTTTTCCTTTGACCAGCAAGAAGTGTCCCTCAGAGTCTCTTTTGATGACTTTGGGTTGAAAGTCAATTTTATCTGATATTAAAATGGCTACTCCAGCTTGTTTCCTGAGACCATTTGCTTGTAAAATTGTCTTCCAGCCTTTTACTCTAAGGTAGTGTTTGTCTTTGACCCTGAGGTGTGTTTCCTGTAAGCAGCAAAATGTAGGGTCCTGTTTACGTATCCATTCAGTTAGTCTGTGTCTTTTTATTGGGGCATTGAGTCCATTGATGTTAAGAGATATTAAGGAATAGTGATTGTTACTTCCTATCATTTTTGACGTTATTTTTTAAATTTGATTGCTTAACTTCTTTTGGGTTTGATGAAAGGTTACTATCTTGCTTTTTCCAGGGTGAAGTTTCCCTCCTTGTATTGGTGTTGTCCTCCTATTATCCTTTTTAGGGCTGGGTTTGTGGATAGATATTGGGTGAACTTGGTTTTGTCATGAAATATCTTAGTTTCTCCATCTATGGTGATTGAGAGTTTTGCTGGATATAGTAGTTTTGGTTGGCATTTGTGTTCTCTTAGAGTCTGCATGAGATCTGCCCAGGACCTTCTAGCCTTCATAGTCTCAGGTGAAAAGTCTGCTGTGATTCTGATAGGTCTTCCTTTATATGTTACTTGGCCTTTTTCTCTTACTGCCTTTAATATTCTTTCTTTGTTTAGAACATTTGGTGTTTTGATTATTATGTGACAGGAAGTATTTCTGTTCTGGTCCAGTCTGTTTGGAGTTCTGTAGGCTTCTTGTATATTCATGGGCATCTCTCTCTTTAGGTTAGGGAAGTTTTCTTCCATAATTTTATTGAAGATATTTGCTGGCCCTTTAAGTTGTAAATCTTCACTCTCATCTATGCCTATAATCCTTAGGTTTGGTCTTCTCATTGTGTCCTGGATTTCCTGGATATTTTGGGTTACAAGCTTTTTGTATTTTGCATTTTCTTTAACTGTTGAGTCCATGGTTTCTATGGAATCTTCAGCATCTGAGATTCTTTCTTCTATTTCTTGTATTCTGTTGTTGATATTTGCATCTCTGTCCCCTGATTTCTTCCCAAGGCTTTCTATCTCCAAAGTTGTCTCCTTTTGAGTTTTCTTAGTTGTTTCTACTTCTGTTTTTAGATCCTGGATGGTTTTGCTTAGCTCCTTCACTTGCTTGTTTGTGCTTTCCTGTAATTCTTTAAGAGATTTTTGTGTTTTTTCTTTCATGACCTCAGCCTGTTGACCAAAGTTCTCCTGTATTTCTTTAAGAGATTTTTGTGTTTCGTCTTTCATGACCTCAGCCTGTTGACGAAAGTTCTCCTGTATTTCTTTAAGTGTTTTTTGCATTTCCTCCTTGTTGGCTTTTGTATTCTCCTGGATTTCTTTCAATGATTTTTGTGTTTCCCTTGCAAGGGCTTCTAACTTTTGATCCATTTTCTCCTGAATGTCCTTCATGTGTTCCTGTACCAGCATCATGACCAGTGATTTTAAATCCAAATCTTGTTTTACAGGTGTGATGGGGTATCCAGGACTTGCTGGTAGAGGAGAATTTGGTTCAGATGTTGCCATATTGCCTTGATTTCTGTTAGTGACGTTCCTGCGTTTGCCTTTTGCCATCTAGCTCTCACTGGTGTTACTTGGTCTTGTCAGTGCTGGACTCACCAGTGCAAGCTGCCCCTTCCCCGTTGGCCTCTGGTGCACAGCTTACACTCTGCACTGCCTGTAGACAGGGTGCTGTTGTCCAGGCTGTTCAGATCCCGAAGCAGGCACCTGAAGGCTCCCGCTGGGGCCCGCAGGATTTATTGGAGCACACCGACTTCTCCCAGCTGGCCGCCCGGAAGCCCCCACTAGCCTCTTGAGGGACCTGGAGATGTGGCGGCCACCCAGGCTGATCTGAAGCGGAGAGAGTTGAGCTGGGGGCTTCTGCCTGAGGCCTTGCCCCAGATTGTGTCTGTGGACCAGGTGGAACCCGTGTGCACCCCCAGGGAGCTCCGAAGGTGAATGTTGCTGTGACCTCCCCTGTGCTCAGCTCACTCCGCTGGGCAGCCGATTTCCCCAACCGGGCTGGCGCACACTAGGTTAGCCTTGTCGCCCGGGCCCTGAGTCCAGGCAAACGCCTGGGAGGCCAAGGTCCGAGCAAAGTTCCCCTGGGGCTATGTCTGTTATTTGGGTCCGCCAGGTGACCCGGATGGCGGGCGTGCGTGTCCGCGCTCCCCGAAAGCACCGGGAGAGTCTGTTGTGCTAATAACCTCCTGGGCGGGTTGACACACAGATGGCCCACCAAGCCGCCCAGTTCTTGGGGTCAGTCCTGTGCCTTTTGGGGCCTAGACCCCCGTTTTGTTAGCCTCAGGCTACGCTTGTTAGCAGTCTCTGCCCTCCCGAGCACTCTGGCTCCTGTAGGCAAAATGGCGGCGCGTGCGCCGGCCGGGGCAAAAAAAACTCCTGGCTGGGTTGGCGCCCCGATGGCCACTCGAACAGCCCAGGGCCTGGGTGCAGGCCAACGCCCGTCTGGCTCAGACCCCTGCGGTGTTGGGCCTAGGATTATGTTTGTGTACCTCAGTCTGACCGATCTCTGGAGCCCGGGGTCAAGATGGAGGTGAGTCTCTCCTGACTGGCGGGAAGCCGAGTTCTGAAGTGGCTTCTGTGCAGCGAAAGGCTCCGCAGAACCGCAGTTGCTTGCCACCCGGCTGGTCAGCGAAGGTCAGTGGTCGTGGGCGCAGGGCCTAACTGGACCCTGTGTCGCCTTGGTTCCACCGCTGATGGCCCTTCAGCTGGAGCAGCCACTGCTACCGCCGCCGCCGCCGCCGCCGCCCCGGGGTCTACTAAAATCATTTTTAATGCTAACATGGGTGAATTATTTATTCTTTGTATTTCAATAAAGATATGAAAATAAATATTTTATGGATTGCCAGAGGCCCAGGCTTCGTCTTTGTTCATGTGAACAAAACATTATCCTCCCTTACTAAGTGACATCAAAAAGGGCAAGAACTGAAAAAAAGAAGCTGTTCAATAGTAAACGGCTTGATATTGAACATTTCTTATTCTCCTAGTTAAGATAGACTTTACTACTACCAAGAGCAATTCGAAACATTTCTAGAGCAATTTCTACATGACTTCTCCTCACTAGAACACCTTGCATCCTAACAATGACATTTCCAAGTTCCATGCTAGAAATAATTAAAGGCAGCACATGGTACTAGCTAAAAGATGCTGGCCAAAGTAACACCATTAAGTCTCTGAAAACAAACTGCATTGCAACTATAGTCCACAAAATGGCACATCCGTATCACATCTCTATTCTGAAGGCTCAGGAATCTATGTGGACAAGAAACAGAAATATATTAAGAGCTGGACAGAGAATGAATTCAAGGAAACTGTTTTCCAGACACAAAAGGGCAGATGCACACATGGGCTCATAGCAATTGTGACAGCATCCATAAGACCTGTGGAAGCTAAAGCCAGACAAAATACTAGCATGCAAGAGGGGAGGTAGACACTAAGTATCACAACTAGACAAGAGGGCATTAACAATTGATTGCTGCTGGTGAGTCATTTTGTTTAATGTTGGGACACATTGTATATTATTAACTAGTCTCCAGGAGTAGTTGGCCAAACCAAAGCAAACTCCATGGAGGGTTTTGTTCATTTTAAAGAAAGAGCAAATACATAAAGTTCCTTAGGTAGGGATGTGTAAGGAGATTGGCTGAGTTTAGAGAGAAGGCTAAATATGATCAAAGATATTGAATAAAATTCTCAAAGAAAAAAATAATGCTATTGACAAAAAATTAGGCCAAGACCTGCATGTTAGACTAAAAGAATGTGAAAGCTTGTTGGAAAAAAATACAGCCTTCAGAGTGTCCTAACATATGGACACAATGTCCAAGATGAATTTAAAAGCCATCATAAGAAGAAAATTATAACTTGAATGAAGAAAAAAATCAATTGGTGCTGACACTGAAATAAATCTGAGGTTGAAATTATCTGACATGGATTTAAAAGCATTTATCACAAAGATGCTTCTGCAATCAATTATATATTCTCTTGAAATAATTGAAAAAGTAGAATATAGGAAAACAAGTCACAAACAGACCCAAATGAAAATTATACAATTGAAAGATATAACAACAGAAGTAAATGACTTGCTGAATGAGCTTAATCGGAGAGGAGAGATGACAGGGGATATAAATTTGAGGACAGAATAACAAAAGCTTACCCAGTTTAAACAACAGATAACAAGCTGAAGAGAAATAGAGAATAAGTGACTTACAGAATAATTCCAAAATATTTCAACATCTGTATAACCAGTTTTCAGAAGGATGGAACTTTGAGTATAGAAGGGTGGCTGAAACAATATTTGGAGTATAAAGCCTTTAGGCCCAAGAATCTGAGCCTAAGAAAAATGGCATTATAAAACATTACAATTCTGTAAAACTGAAGATGAAGAAAAACTCTTGAAAACAGCCTGAAAAATATGACACTACCACATATTGATAAAATCAATTTGAAATTTTCATTATGCAAAAGGGAAAATGTACATCAGAAAATAACAGATTGTCTATAATTGAGCCAAAACTGTAAACTAAAATTTGTATATCTATTAAAAATTAAGAAAAACAAAATCTTTCTTTTTTATTTTTTTATGTAAATAAGTGGTTTCCCTGCACAAATGCCATTAGGAGGTTCTTATTTGTATGTGATTGTCTTTACTAGAATTCTGTATTTTATTATTATATTGTACTTTCACATGCATTTTTCAGAGAAAACTATGTGTACAGAGCCCTAGGAGGACAGAGGGGAGTATCAGATGTCCTAAGACTGGGGTTACAAAAGGGTGTGAGAATCTATGTGGATGCTATGTCCTCTGGGAGAGAAATTGGCAATCTGAACTGATGAACAATCTTGCTAGACACCAAAGACTTCTTTTGATATAAAAGCAAATTAAAAGAAATTATCATTAACAGACTTGTCATCACATGCAGGTTCAGAGTTCTTTAAATAAAAGAAAAGGAAAAAAGAGTGACTGGTCTGAAGACCGAGGGATGAACCTATACATCTATGGTCATCTTTGACAAAGGTGCTAAAACCATCCAGTGGGAAAAAAAGACAGCGTTTTTCAAAGAATGGTGCTGTTTCAACTGGAGGTCAGCATGCAGAAGAATGCAAATTGACCCATTCTTATCTCCTTGTACTAAGCTCAAGCTGAAGTGGATCAAGGACCTCCACATAAAACCAGATACATTGAAACTAATAGAAAAGAAACAGGGGGAAAGCATTGAGGACATGGGCACAGGGGAAAATTTCCTGAATAGAACACCAATAGCTTATGCTCTAAGATCAAGAATTGACAAATGGGACCCCATAGAATTACAAAGTTTCTGTAAGGCAAAGAACACTCTCAGTAGGAAAAAACGGCAACCAACAGATCAGGAAAAGATCTTCACCAGCCCTACACCTGACAGAGGGCTAATATCCAATATATACAAAGAACTCAAGAAGGTAGACTCCAGAGAACCGAATAATCCTTTAAAAAATGGGGTACAAAGCTAAACTTCTCAACTGAGGAATATTGGATGGCAGAGAAGCACCTAAAGAAATGTTCAACATCCTTAGTCAACAGGGAAATGCAAATCAAAAGAACCCTGTGATTCCATCTCAAGCCAGTCAGAATGGGTAAGATAAAAAACTCAGGAGAGAGCAGGTGCTGATGAGGATGTGGAGAAAGAGGAATTCTCCTCCATTGCTGGTGGGATTGCAAGCTGGTACAACCATTCTGGAAATCAGTTTGGCAGTTCCCCAGCAAATTGGACATAGTACTACCTGAGGACTCGGTTATACCACTCCTGGGCATATAACCAGAAGATGCTCAACATGTAATAAGGACACATGCTCCACTATGTTCATAGCAGCCATATTTTTAATAGCTAGAATCTGGAAAGAATCCAGATGTCCCTCAACAGAGGAATGGATACAGAAAATGTATGATCCTCGACAAAGAGGCTGAAAACATCCAATGGAAAAAAGATAGCCTTTTCAACAAATGGTGCTGGTTCCACTGGAGGTCAGCATGCAGAAGAATGCGAATTGATCCATCCTTGTCTCCTTGTACTAAGCTCAAATCCAAATGGATCAAGGACCTCCACATAAAGCCAGACACTCTGAAGCTAATAGAAAAGAAACTGGGGAAGACCCTTGAGGACATCGGTACAGGGAGAAAGTTTCTGAACAGAACACCAATAGCGTATGCTCTAAGAGCAAGAATTGACAAATGGGACCTCATAAAATTACAAAGTTTCTGTAAGGCAAAGGACACCATCAAGAGGACAAATCGGCAACCAACAAATTGGGAAAAGATCTTCACAACTCCTACATCAGATAGAGGGCTAATATCCAATATATATAAAGAACTCAAAAAGTTAGACTCCAGAAAACCGAACAACCCTATTAAAAATGGGGTACAGAGTTAAACAAGGAATTCTCACCTGAAGAAATTCGGATGGCGGAGAAGCATCTTAAAAAATGCTCAACTTCATTAATCATTAGGGAAATGCAAATCAAAACAACCCTAAGATTTCATCTTACACCAGTCAGAATGGCTAAGATTAAAAATTCAGGAGACAGCAGGTGTTGGAGAGGCTGTGGAGAAAGAGGAACACTCCTCCACTGCTGGTGGGGTTGCAAATTGGTACAACCACTCTGGAAATCAGTCTGGCAGTTCCTCCGAAAACTGGGCACCTCACTTCCAGAAGATCCTGCTATACCACTCCTGGGCATATACCCAGAGGATTCCCCACCATGTAATAAGGATACATGCTCTACTATGTTCATAGCAGCCCTATTTATAATTGCCAGATGCTGGAAAGAACCCAGGTATCCTTCAACAGAAGAGTGGATGCAAAAAATGTGGTATATCTACACAATGGAGTACTATTCAGCCATTAGAAACAATGAATTCATGAAATTCTTAGGCAAATGGATGGAGCTAGAGAACATCATACTAAGTGAGGTAACCCAGACTCAAAAGGTGAATCATGGTATGCACTCACTAATAAGTGGTTATTAACCTAGAAAACTGGAATACCCAAAACATAATCCACACATCAAATGAGGTACAAGAAGAAAGGAGGAGTGGCCCCTGGTTCTGGAAAGACTCAGTGAAACAGTATTCGGCAAAACCAGAACGGGGAAGGGGGAAGGGGTGGGTGGGAGGACAGGGGAAGAGAAGGGGACTTAAGGGACTTTCGGGGAGTGGGGGGCTAGAAAAGGGGAAATCATTTGAAATGTAAATAAATTATATCGAATAAAAAAAAAGAAAATGTAGTACATTTACACAATGGAATACTCTTCAGCTATTAAAAACAAAGACCTCATGAAATTTTTAGGCAAATAGATAGAACTAGAAAATATCACCCTGGGTGTGTTAACCCAATCATAAAAGAACACACATGGTATGCACTCACTGATAAGTGGATATTAGCCCCAAAATTTGGAATACCCAAGATATAATTCACAGATCACATGAAACTCAAGAAGAAGGAAGACCAAAGGGTGGATATTTCAGTCCTTCTTAGAAGGGGGAACAAAATACCCATGGGGGGATACAGAGACAAAGTGTGGGACAGAGACTGAAGGAAAGGCCATTCAGAGACTGCCCCACCTGGACATCCATCCCATATACAAGCACCAAATGCAGACACTATTGTGGATGCCAAAAGTGCTTGCTGATAGGAGCCTGATACAGCTGTCTCCTGAGAGGCTCTGCCAGACCCTGACAAATACAGGTGTGAATGCTCTCAGCCAACCATTGAACTGGACACAGGGTCCCAAATGGAGGAGCTAGAGAAAGGACCCAAGGAGCTGAAGGGGTTTGCAGCCGCATAGGAGGAACAATAATATGAACCAACCAGTACTCCCAGAGCTTGCAGGGGCTAAACCACCAACCAAGGAGTACACATGGAGGGACCCATGGCTCCAGCTGCATATGTAGCAGAGGATGGCCTTGTTGCACACCAATGGGAGGAGAGGTCCATGGTCCTATGAATGTTTGATGCCCCAGTGTGGGAAGGCCAGGACAGGGGAGAGGGAGTGGGTGGGTTGGTGAGCAGGGGGAGGGAGATGGGATAGGTGGTTTTTGGAGGGGGAATGAGGAAAGGGGATAACATTTGAAATGTACATAAAGAAAATATCTAAGAAAATTTCAAAAAAGAAAAAAAATTAAAGTTTATATATCATTATGGCAAAAAAGGGACTGGTCATTGTATCGTGGATTTTATAAAGCAGACCTTAAAAAACAAAATTTATTGTATCATCTAATACTCATCAATGATATTTAAAAGTTATGAAGGTGAAGATATATAACATGGGACATATGGGGAAGGGGGATCCGGGAAAGGGGAACTCATTTGGAATGTAAACAAAGAATATAGAAAATAAAAATATTTAAAAAAAAGAACACAGGAAGTACATTGGTTAAAAAAATAAATTCATGTAATTTCCTCCTTTATGTTGGTAAAAATGTTGATAAGAGGAATCATATTTTCTCCTTTAAAATTATACTACAAATATTCCATAATTAAAATAGTATGATTGTGGCATAAAAATGGAAGCAGAGTTTAATGGACTCTGATATATACCTCAAGTTGTATAGTCAACATTGAAGCACAAGCAATGAAAATTTTTCATCAATTTCACCAAAAGGACCTGATGACCTAAGCATAGTGTCTTTGGAAAATTGGATTTTAATATATTGGAAAGTAAAACTAGAAGTGGAAACTCTGTTATTATACTAAAGGTTGAGTTTTGTAACTCAAAAATAAATAAAATAAATATGGGAGGAAAGAGTTGTGGAGGGTATGAGAGGGGAGTGGAGAGACAGTAATGGATTTTATTAAAAAATCCTATTGTGTTCATGTATGAAATTCAGACACAAGAAAATAAGATTGCATGAAACGAAAACAATTTCTTCTCCATAGAAAAGGAGTCACTCAAAATGAAACTGCAGTGGACACACAGGTAAGCAACTTACAAAAAGAAACAAACAAACAAACTCTGCAGAACTTATAGTAGGAAAAGAAATAACCTCATTTTTAGTTTTAATGGATAATGAACAGGGATAGACATTTCTCGAAAAGTAGGAAAATAGCAGAGAACTTCTGAAAAAAGATAGTCTTCTTGAAATTTACATAGGGACAATTAGCGACTTTCAGGCAGTTGTAAGACATAATACAGAGAGATCGTTTTCATTTTGTAAAGTTTAACAAGTTGGTAACATTTATAATCTGTTCTAGAAATCTGTAGAAAAGATGAGGAAATTGGAATTTACAGTAATGAAGTTCTTTTCTATTTAATAGGGAAAAGGTGTTTGCCTAGTATGGTCCTGGTTATGATTTGAAAGGCTGCCTGTATAAAGAAGTGTATCTTGGCAGCAGGCCCTGGCTGGAGCCTTCAGGTGTCTGCTTCAGGATCTGAATAGCCTGGGCCACAGCACTCGGTCTCCAGGAAGTGCAAGAGGCCCAGTGTGCACCCAGAGGCAGACTGGGAGCGCACAGCTTGCTCCAGCTGCATGGAGCTTAGGTTCCAGTCCTGAGACCTCTGGCAGGAGCCTTCAGATCTCCACTTAGGGATCCAGAATAGCCTGGGCTGCAACACCACATCTTTAGGTCATGCAAGAGGCCAGAGGGGCACCCTGAAGACTGGCTGGGAGGAGTCAGTGTGCTCTGGTGAGTCCAGCAGGCCCCAGCGGGACCCTTGGAGCCTTCTGGAGCACCCTGTCTCCAGGCAGGGCAGGAGGTCAGCTGTATACCAGAGGCCAGCGGGGAAGAGGCAGCTTGCACTGGTGAGTCCAGCATTGACAAGTCC
Source organism: Apodemus sylvaticus (assembly GCF_947179515.1). NCBI lineage: Eukaryota > Metazoa > Chordata > Mammalia > Rodentia > Muridae > Apodemus > Apodemus sylvaticus. Next base: position 136,476,256 of record NC_067495.1, on the reverse strand, counting down.
AACTAACACCAATGAGAACTAGATGGCAAAAGGCAAACGCAGGAACATCACTAACAGAAATCAAGGCAATATGGCAGCATCTGAACCCAGTTCTCCTTTAACAGCATGTCCTGGATACCCCATCACGCCAGAAAAACAAGATTTGGATTTAAAATCACTGGTCATGATGCTGGTACAGGAACACATGAAGGACATACTTAAAGAAATTCAAGAGAAAATGGTTCAAAAGTTAGAAGCCCTTACAAGGGAAACACAAAAATCATTGAAAGAAATTCAGGAGAATACAAAAGCCAATAAGGAGGAAACACAAAAATCACTTAAAAAATACAGGAGAACTTTGGTCAACAGACTGAGGTCATGAAAGAGGAAACATAAAAATCTCTTAAAGAATTACAGGAAAGCACAAACAAGCAAGTGAAGGAGCTAAGCAAAACCATCCAGGATCTAAAAACAGAAGTAGAAACAACTAAGAAAACTCAAAAGGAGACAACTTTGGAGATAGAAAGCCTTGGGAAGAAATCAGGGGACAGAGATGCAAATATCAACAACAGAATACAAGAAATAGAAGAAAGAATCTCAGATGCTGAAGATTCCATAGAAACCATGGACTCAACAGTTAAAGAAAATGCAAAATGCAAAAAGCTTGTAACCCAAAACATCCAGGAAATCCAGGACACAATGAGAAGACCAAACCTAAGGATTATAGGCATAGATGAGAGTGAAGATTTACAACTTAAAGGGCCAGCAAATATCTTCAATAAAATTATGGAAGAAAACTTCCCTAACCTAAAAAGAGAGATGCCCATGAGTATACAAGAAGCCTACAGAACTCCAAACAGACTGGACCAGAACAGAACTAGCTCCAGTCACATAATAATCAAAACCCCAAATGTATTAAACAAAGAAAGAATATTAAAGGCAGTAAGAGAAAAAGGCCAAGTAACATATAAAGGAAGTTCACCTATCAGAATCACACCAGACTTCTCACCTGAGACTATGAAAGCTAGAAGATCCTGAGCAGATCTCATGCAGACTCTAAGAGAACACAAATGCCAGCCAATACTACTATACTCAGCAAAACTCTCAATCACCATAGATGGAGAAACCAAGATATTCCATGACAAAACCAAATTTACACAGTATCTTTCCACAAACCCAGCTCTACAAAGAATAATAGGAGGAAAACACCAATACAAGGAGGGAAACTTCACCCTGGAAAAAGCAAGATAGTAACCTTCTTTCATCAAACCCAAAAGAAGTTAACCAATCAAATATAAAAAATAACATAGAAAATGACAGGAAGTAATAATCACTATTCCTTAATATCTCTTAACATCAATGGACTCAATGCCCCAATAAAAAGACATAGACTAACCGACTAGATACGTAAACAGGACCCTACATTTTGCTGCATACAGGAAACACACCTCAGGGTCAAAGACAAACACTACCTTAGAGTAAAAGGCTGGAAGACAATTTTACAAGCAAATGGTCTCAGGAAACAAGCTGGAGTAGCCATTCTAATATCAGATAAAATTGACTTTCAACCTAAAGTCATGAAACGAGACTCTGAGGGACACTTCTTGCTGGTCAAAGGAAAAATACAACAAGAAGAACTCTCAATCCTGAACAGCTATGCTTCAAATGCAAGGGCACCCGCATTCATAAAAGAAACTTTATTAAAGCTAAAAGCACACATTGCACCTTACACAATAATTGTGGGTGACTTCAACACTGCACTTTTCTCAATGGACCGATCAGGAAAACAGAAACTGTACAGGGACACGGTTAAACTAATTGAACCTTTGGACCTATTAGATTTAACAGATATATATAGAACATTCTATCCTAAAGCAAAAGAATATACCTTTTTCTCAGCACCTCATGGTACCTTCTCCAAAATCAACCATATAATTGGTCACAAGACAGACCTCAACAAATATAAGAAGATTGAACTAATCCCATGCCTCCTATCAGATCACTATGGAGTAAAAGTGGTCTTTAATAGCAACAAAAACAACGGAAAACCCACATACACATGGAAATTGAACAATATTCTACTCAATGATACCTTGGTTAAGGAAGAAATAAAGAAAGAAATTAATGACTTTTTAGAACTTAATGAAAATAAAGACACATCATACCCAAATCTATGGGACACAATGAAAGCAGTGCTAAGAGGTAGACTCATAGCCCTGAGTGCCTCCAAAAAGAAAATGGAGAGAGCATACATTACCAGCTTAATGACACACCTGAAAGCCCTGGAACAAAAAGAAGCTATTTCACCCAGGAGGAGTAGAAGGCAGGAAATCATCAAACTCAGGGCCGAAATCAATCAATTAGAAACAAAGAGAACCATACAAAGAATCAACAAAACCAGGAGCTGGTTCTTTGAGAAAATCAACAAGATAGATAAACCTTTAGCCAGACTAACCAAAGGGCACAGAGACAGTATCCAGATTAACAAACTTAGAAATGAAAAGGGAGATATAACAACAGAAACTGAGGAAATTCAAAAAATCATTAGATCCTACTACAAAAGCCTATACTCAACACAACTGGAGAATCTGGAGGAAATGGACAATTTCCTAGACAGATATCCGACACCAAAACTAAATCAGGATTAAATAGATCTTCTAAACCGTCCCATAACACCTGAAGAAATAAAAAGGGTCATAGAAAGTCTCCCAAACAAACAAAAAGCACAGAACCAGATGGCTTCAGTGCAGAATTCTATCAGACCTTCATAGAAGCCCTAACACCAATACTCTTCAAACTATTCCACAAAATAGAAACAGAAGGAACTCTACCCAACTCGTTCTATGAAGCCAAAATTAAGCTGATACCAAAACCACACAAAGATCCAACAAAGAAAGAGAATTTCAGGCCAATTTCTCTTATGAAAATTGATGCAAAAATACTTAATAAAATTCTTGCCAACTGAATCCAAGAACACATCAAAACGATCATCCACCATGATCAAGTAGGCTTCATCCCAGGGATGCAGGGACGGTTTAATATAAGGAAATCCATCAATGCTATCCACTACATAAACAAACTCAAAGAAAAAAAATATATGATCATCTCATTAGATGCACAAAAAGCATTTGACAAAATTCAGCATCCTTTCATGCTAAAAGTCTTGGAAAGAACAGGAATTCAAGGCCCATACCTAAACATCGTTAAAGCAATATACAGCAAACCGGTAGCCAACATCAAACTAAACTGAGAGAAACTTGAAGCAATCCCACTAAAATTAGGGACTAGACAAGGCTGTCCTTTCTTTCCGTATCTTTTCAATATAGTACTTGAAGTTCTAGCTAGAGCAATTAGACAACATAAGGAGGTCAAGGGGATACAAATTGGAAAGGAAGTAGTCAGATTATTACTATTTGCAGATGACATGATAGTCTACTTAAGTGACCCGAAAACCTCCACCAGAGAACTCCTACAGCTGATAAACAACTTCAGAAAGTGGCTGGTTATAAAATCAACTCAAGCAAATCAGTTGCCTTCCTATACTCAAAGGATAAGCAGGCTGAGAAAGAAGTTAGGGAAATGACACCCTTCACAATAGCTACAAACAATATAAAGTACCTTGGTGTGACTCTAACCAAAGAAGTTAAAGATCTATAAGACAAGAACTTCAGGTAGCCCTAACACCAGATAAGAGAACTTCAGATAGCCTTTTCAACAAATGGTGCTGATTCAATTCGAGGTCAGCATGCATAAGAATGTGAATTGATCCATTCTTATCTCCATGTACTAAACTTCACTCCAAGTGGATCAAGGACCTCCATGTAACACCAGACACACTGAAACTAATATAAAAGAAACTGGGGAAGACCCTTGAGGACATGGGCACAGGGGAAAAGTTCCTGAACAGATCACCAATAGCTTATGCTCTAAGATCAAGAATTGCCAAATGGGACCTCATAAAATTACAAAGTTTCTGTAAGGCACAGGACACTGTTAAAAGGACAAAAAGGTAACCATCAAATTGGGAAAGGATATTCACCAACCCTACATCTGATAGAGGGCTAATACCCAATATATACAAACAACTCAAGAAGTTAGACCCCAGGGAACCAAATAACCCTATTAAAAATGGGGTACAGTTCTAAAGAAAGAATTTTCACCTGAAGAAATTCGGATGGCCGAAAAGCACTTTAAGAAGTGTTCAACATCATTAGTCATTAGGGAAATGCAAATCAAAACAACCCTGAGATTTCACCTTACACCAGTCAGAATGGCTAAGGTCAAAAACTCAGGAGACAGCAGGTGTTGACAAGGATGTGGGGAAAGAGGAACACTCCTCCACTGCTGGTGGGGCTGTAAGATGGTACAACCACTTTGGAAATCAGTCTGGTGCTTCCTCAGAAAACTGGACATGACACTTCCGGAGGACCCTGCTATACCTCTCCTGGGCATATACCCAAAGGATTCCCCGGTATGCAATAAAGACACGTGCTCCCTTATGTTCATAGCAGCCTTTTTTTTTATAATAGCCAGAAGCTGGAAAGAACCCAGATTCCCCTCGAAGGAGTAATGGATACAGAAAATGTGGTATATTTACACAATGGAATACTACTCAGCAATTAGAAACAATGAATTCACAAAATGTTTAGGCAAATGATTTGATCTGGAAAATATCCTCCTAAGTGAGGTAACCCAGTCACAAAAGAATACACATGGAATGCAATCTCTGATAAGTGGGTATTAATTAGCCCAGAAGCCCTGAATACCCAAGGCACAAATTTGCATAACAAATGACTCCCATGAAGAAGTATGGAAAGGGTCCTGATCGTGGAAATGATTGATCTAGCATTGGAAGGGAATATAAGGACAGAGAAAAAGGAGGGAGGTGTTTGGAGAATGGATGGAGTGAAGAAGGTTTATGGGACATATGGGGTGGGGGCATCCGGGAAAGGGGAAATCATTTGGAATGTAAACAAAGAATATAGAAAATATTTTAAAAAAAAGAAGCAGAAAAAATAGTGGATTAGATTGATGGATTTCCATATATTGAACCATCCCTGAATCTTCAGCAATGTGGCCAGATATAAAATTAACTCAAACAAATCAGTAGCCTTCCTATAGTCAAAGGATAAACAGGCTGAGAAAGAAATTAGGAGGTACTTTAAAAATATGCTTTTTCATAACACTTTAAAAAATTACATGCATATTTGTATTCAAAACCACATACAAGCATCTTAGGCAATATATAGAGTTTAAAACACAAAGTTTTTTTGTTTATTGCTATTGTAATTACCACAGGAAGTTAAAGTTTACCCATGAACACACCTTGCAGAGTTCACACAGTCTTTCTGGTTTCCTTGAAGGAGGAAAGTTTCATTGGAGAGTATTTCACACCCTGGAGAGTGTCTCCTGAATGCTTGTTCTCCATCTGTAGTCTCTCACCTTGTTGAGCACCAACATGTCATTAAAAGTTTACATGAGCCTGAACCTGAGCTCCCCGAGGCCTTAGAACTGCGTTTTGGATTCTGCACTGTAGGCTGACAAAGATGATCACTTTAAGTTGGATAATGCTGGAAATGAGCACCAGCTGGCAGGAAGAAGGTCAGTTTAGGGGCTAGAGCACAAGGATGATTTGCATAGCATTGACGCACAGGCAATGAATTAGGAAGGTGAGCCAGTGAACGCAATAGTATGGCACTTTTGTAAAACTTTGTACAATCAATGGTTTCCCTTGGGGGTTTGACATTATACCAAGTAAGATCTTTAATGTGATACGTGGCCTGTGGAGATTAGTGATCAGCATTTAGTTGTGCAGTGAGAAGATGAAACAAAGGAGGATGTATAACTCTTAGGCAGATTTGAAAAGTGATTGCTCCCCAAATAGCAATATACCACAGTGGGAAAAAAAGGGGAAGCTTGAGGCTAACAAAGGTGATGATGTCAATGTTGGAGATGGTAAGAATGATAGATGGATAAGGTGGATTCCAAAGTTGCAGGTGAAGGAATCTATAGGAGATATTCCAGCTACAATGCACAATACTCAAACCATCATACAAAACCTAACAACCAGCAGGACCAAGGTCAAAAGTTACTCTCTAAGCCCAAAGAACCTAGTTATTCAGAACACAATGAAGTAAAATTCTAAGTATAGAAAAAGTTTTTGCAGCCCCATAGGAGAAACAACAATATCAACCAACCAGACCCCCCAAAGCTCCCAGGGAGTAAACCACCCACCAAGGAGTACACACGAAGGAACCCATGTCTACAGTTGGATAAGTAGCAGAGGATGGCCTTGTTGGTCATCAAAGGGAGGAGAGGCCCTTGGTCCTATAAGGCTTGATGCCCCACTGTGGGGCATAGGGGAATGCCAGGACAGGCAAGCAGGAGTGGGTGGGTTAGTGAGCAGGGGAAGGGGGGATGGGATAGGGGATTTTCGGAAGGGAAACCAGAAAGAGGATAACATTTCAAATGTAAATAAAGTATCTAATCAGAAAAATAAAATGTAGAAGCAAAGTTTATCTGATAGGTAAATTGCTTCTAGGCGATTGACCAGGAGGATGCTATGCAGCATCTGTGACAGTGGAGAAAATAGTTCAGGAAAATAGTTTTAAGGTGTGTGAACATTTTTTGTCATATTTTATTATTGTAAAAGTCAATACCCTGATTTTAGTGGGATTGCTTCAAGTTTCTCTCCATTTACTTTGATGCTGGCTACCGGTTTGCTGTATATTGCTTTTACTATGTTTAGGTATGGGCCTTGAATTCCTGTTCTCTCTAAGACTTTAAGCATGAAAGGATGCTGAATTTTGTCAAATGCTTTTTCAGCATCCAATGAAATGACCATGTGGTTTTGTTCTTTGAGTTTGTTTATGTAGTGGATTGCATTGATGGATTTCCGTATATTGAACCAACCCTGCATTCCCGGGATAAAGCCTACTTGATCATGGTGGATGATCGTTTTAATGTGTTCTTGGATTCGGTTGGCAAGAATTTTATTGAGTATTTTTGCATCGATGTTCATAAGGGAAATTGGTCTGAAGTTCTCTTTCTTTGTTGGATCTTTGTGTGGTTTTGGTATCAGAGTAATTGTGGCTTCGTAGAAGGAATTGGGTAGTGTTCCTTCTGTTTCTATTTTGTGGAATAATTTGAAGAGTATTGGTGTTAACTCTTCTTTGAAGGTCTGATAGAATTCTGCAGTGAAACCATCTGGTCCTGTGCTTTTTTTGGCTGGAAGGCTTTCTATGACTCCTTCAATTTCTTTAGGCATTATGGGACTGTTTAGATGATCTATTTGGTCCTGATTTAATTTTGGTATTTGGTATCTGTCAAGGAAATTGTCCATTTCCTCCAGATTCTCCAGTTGTGTTGAGTACAGGCTCTTGTAGTAGGATCTGATGATTTTTTGGATTTCCTCAGTTTCTGTTGTTATATTTCCCTTTTCATTTCTAAGTTTGTTAATTTGGATACTTTCTCTGTGCCCTTTGGTCAGTCTGGCTAAGGGTTTATCTATCTTGTTGATTTTCTCAAAGAACCAGCTCCTGGTTTTGTTGATTCTTTGTATGGTTCTCTTTGTTTCTACTTGATTGATTTCAGCCCTGAGTTTGATGATTTCCTGCCTTCTACTCCTCCTGGGTGAAATAGCTTCTTTTTGTTCCAGGGCTTTCAGGTGTGTCATTAAGCTGGTAATGTAAGCTCTCTCCATTTTCTTTTTGGAGGCACTCAGGGCTATGAGTTTTCCTCTTAGCACTGCTTTCATTGTGTCCCATAGATTTGGGTATGTTGTGTTTTCTTTTTCATTGTGTTCTAAAAAGTCTTTAATTTCTTTCTTTATTTCTTCCTTGACCAATGTATCATTGAGTAGAATATTATTCAGTTTCCACATATATGTGGGTTTTCTGTTGTTTTTGTTGCTATTGAAGACCAAGATTACCCAAAACATAATCCACACATCAAATGAGGTACAAGAAGAAAGGAAGAGTGGCCCCTTGTTCTGGAAAGACTCAATGAAGCAGTATTCAGCAAAACCAGAACGGGGAAGTGGGAAGGGGTGGGTGGGAGGACAGGGGGAGAGAAGGGGGCTTACGGGACTCTTTGGGAGTGGGGAAATCATTTGAAATGTAAATAAAAAATATATCGAATAAAAAAAAATTAAAAAAAAAAGAAAAAAAAAAGTAAATACCAAGCTCTCCTTTCATAACCAAAATGAAAAATTTCTCTACTGTATTTGATAAATATTGGTCGGGTTCCCTTGCCAACAATGTGTTGTATAAAATGCCTGCTCAGCTCTAAAAGATAAAATTCTACTTTGTAAAGGGAATATAGATATGGAAGAAATGCTATGACAGAACATTGTGCTAGTGGTGGTCAGATATGGAGACTGTGAGGATCAAAAACATTTATGAAAAACTTAGCATTTAGTAAGTAAAGAAAAAAATGATTCCCGTTGTTTTAATATCCCTATGTCTCTAGACAGGGGACCATAACTAATTGTGTGTGTGTGTGTGTGTGTGTGTGTATGTGTGTGTGTGTTGCACTTAAGTATATTTAGGAATCAAGGACTCTTTTACTGTGGAAGTACCATTCAAACTGAGAATTAAAGGGATAATTAGTGGAGCTAGAGAGATGACTCAGAGGTTGAAAGCACTTGCTTCTCATGCATAGGACCAGTTTGTTCCATCCTCTTCACCCACAAGACAATTCACAACTGGCTGTAGCACTGGTTCTTCTGGCCTCTGTGGGCACCAAGCACACTCTATATATACAGACATTGACACTTCCCAGGGCCTTGCAGTTTGGTGCTGAACTGTATGTGAGTCACAGTTTCTTTGTGCTTGTGTTTTGTCGTTTATACTGTTTTGCCCATCCAATTTAGGTCTGTTCATAAAAATGGCAAACATAATTTAAAAGTTCAGAACATCTTCCTGCTTGATCATAAATATCAATAATATTGACACCCCTTGGTAGCATTTCCTGGAGCCTACCAGTAGGGAAGAAAGCTGATGTTCAGAATCTAGAAATCATCCCGCTGTGATCTGATGAGCAAAAGAACTCCTAAAAAGATGATATTTTTTTCTGAGTAAATGATAAAAGGATAGGAAACAGGTTTTCAGGATAATTAACTGATAACTTTTCTAAGGCTTTTAAAGTTAAACGTAAGTCTGGCCAAACAGCAAATGTGGTAGGTAACACATAGGTTACCTAGAGCCAATATAATTTTAGAAATGTTTGGTTTTTCATATTAATGGGAGATATCTGACATATTACTACTCATAGCAGCAATGTTTTCATTCCTCTAATTGTATTCTTATAATTTGCTTAATATTTCAGAAAGGACAAAAGTTCTCTTTCTTTTTTTTTTCACTTTACATTCTGACCACCTTTCCCCTTCCTTCCTTCCTTCCCAGTCCCACCTTTACAAATTTTCCCCATTTCCCCCACCTCTTCTACTTATAAAAGGGGAGCACCTCCTGGGTGCCACCTAGTCCCAGAAGGTCTAGACACACTCTCTTTCACTGAGGCCCATCCAGGCAGTCCAAGCATGGTGAAAGAGGACCCAGTGCTAGGGAATAGAAACTGACACAGACCCCACTCCATTTGTTGGGGTAACCACATTAACACTAAGCTACACATTTGCTCCAGATGTTTAGGGGTGCCTAGGTCCATCTCCTGCATGCTCCCGAGTTGGTAGCCCATGTTCTGTGAGCCACCATGGTTCCAGGTTAGGTGACCCTGTGGGCATTCTTATGGTATTCTTGACAACTCCAGCTTACTTATTTCTATCCCCAACTCTTCCACAAGACTCTCCAGCTCTGCCTGCAATTTGGCTGTGGGTCTCTTCTGCCTTCATTCACTGCTGGATGAAGCTTATCAGGAGACAGTTATGCTGGATATCTGTCATAAGTGTATTTCTGGTTCTGGGTTACCTCACTCTAGATGATATTATCAAGTTGTAAACATTTGTCTGAAAATTCATGGTCTATATTTTAAATAGGATAGTATTCCATTCCAGACATATAAGACTTTTAAGACTTTTACATCAGGCTTGGTAAATTCTTATTTGCTACAAATCTATGGAAAATCGCCTGAAACAGTTGTCCCATTATTATAAGGTTTTATGAGTATTGTGCTTTAAATGAAAAATAAAAGGTCCTATATAGACTCATATATCTCAATACTTGAACACTGTTAGTAGCAATGTTTGGTAAGTCTATAGAACTGTTAGCAGGTAGAGCATTGCTGGAGGAACTTTACTGAAGTTGAGGTTGATAACCTTGATTCATTCTCTCTCTCTCTCTCTCTCTCTCTCTCTCTCTTCCTGTGTGTGTGTGTGTGTGTGTGTGTGTGTGTGTACATTGGATTCTTTTATGTGGATGTAATGAGATCAACCAGCTTCCCGCTTTTGCTTCTATGCTTTCTCTAACATTGTGGACTCTATACTACTAGAATTATAAGCCAAAATAAACTCTTTTTTAAGTTGATTTGTCATGATATGTTATAATAGCAACAGAAAGCGACTAACACAAAAAGGTCTTCTTCATTTAGTTAATAAACTTTCTGTAACTCATTAAATGTTTTCAATTAAATTTTTTAAGTTTATATTTTTATTATAATCTGATAATATGAACAATTATACTGATATACTTTCCCAGGTTCCACAATTTTGGCATTTATAGAAAAAAAACAAGAACAAATAAGAAAACTCTTTTGAGCATCTTAGCAGCCTGAAGTATGGGAGGTAGTAACTAGGGCAATAGCAATTTGAACAAGTTACTAAAGTGATGCTCTGGAGGCAACGTGCCCAATTCCTTACCTACACCAAAATTTCTTTTATTATTATTATCATTATCATTATTATCATTATCATTATTATTATTACCATTTTCTATATTCTTTGTTTACATTCAAAATGATTTTCCCTTTCCAGGTTCTCCCTTCCCCATAAGTCTCATAAGCCCTCTTTCCTCTGCCCGTTCTCCAATCCACTTATCAGTGACTGCATTCCATGTATATTCTTTTGTGATTGGGTTACCTCACTTAGGATGATGTTCTCCAGCTCCATCCATTTGTCTAAGAATTTCATGAATTCATTGTTTCTAATGTCTGAATAGTATTCCATTGTGTATATACCACATTTTCTGTATCCATTCCTCCATTGAGGGACATCTGGGTTCTTTCCAGTTTCTGGCTATTATAAATAAGGCTGCTATGAACATAGTGGAGCATGTGTCCTTATTTCATGCCGGAGAATCCTCTGGGTATATGCCCAGGAGAGGTATAGCAGGGTTCTCTGGAAGTGTCATGTCCAGTTTTCTGAGGAACCGCCAGATGGATTTCCAGAGTGGTTGTACTGAATTTACCAGTTTCTTTGCATATAAAGCAGTGATCATGAATACTATTAGGCTGTGTTGCAGAAACAGATCACTGCCACTGATGCCTAGGCTTCTAGTCAACAAAAGTGAGGATGTGGAGAAAGAGGAATACTCCTCCACTGCTGGTGGGAATGCAAGTTGGTACAACCACTCTGGAAAATAATAATATTCAATTCTCACAAACTTCTTTTGTCCCTCTTCCCTCTGATATACTTCCCATTAAGAAATAGTGTTCATTCTCTTTTGTGTCTAGTACAAATTATTCTGCATATGAGAGAAAATATGATACTTGACATTCTTAGTCTGATCTATGGTTCTTAATATAATAATCTCCAGTTCCATTATTATCCTCTAAAATAATGTGATATTTTATGACTGAATTATAGGTCAATATCACATATATATCAGATTTCCTTTACGTAGTCACAATTGTTAAGCATCCAGTGTGATTTCATTCCTTTGTCATTGTGAGTAACACTATTATATGTGTGAGCATACAGTTATATAAATAGTATGATGGCTTTGATTTTTTTGGACATAGGAGTGTTAGTACTGAATCATATAGTAGTGACATAGTTAGTTTAAAAAAATGAACCTTTGTAATGATTTCTATAACATCCGCACTACGTGATGTCCCCACTAAGTTATAAGGGCCGCCTTTTTCTCCTGCATCCTTACAAGCATTTGCTGTTGTATGTTTTCTTTATGATACTAATTCTGAATGAGGGGAGATTAAATAGCAGTGTTGTTTTGATTTGTTTTGGCCACTTTTAAAGTAATTATTGCATATTTATTGATTGGGCAATTTGTTCTTTCAGTGTTTATTCTGGGTTCTTTAGTTATTGTAGATACCAATCCTCTGTGGCAAACTTTTCTTCCATTCTATGGGCTGTTTTCTTCACTCAATGAATTGTTTGCTTTGTAGAAGACTTTTTTTTTTATTTAATGAATATAATTTCTTATTTATATTTTGAACTATTTGAATCTGTTCTTATTTGTTTCTCAGTTGCTGTTATAAAATACTGAGTAAAATGAACTTTGGAAGGAAAGGATGTATTTAATTTTATGGGTTACTATGCATCACGAAAGCAAGTCAGTGCAGGAGCACAAGAGGAGCTAGAGGGCAGAACCTGAAGCAGGGCCTGTGGTGTTGCTATAGCTTTGCTCCTTATGGCCCACGCAGCTTGCTCGCTTATACCAACTGCTCAATACTGGGCTGAATACTACCATAGCAATCAGTAAACATAAAAATGCCTCATATCCTTGCCTACAGGCTAGCTTGGTGGAGACAATTCCTCAACTGAGGTTCTGTTTGCTCAGGTGAGGCTAGTTTATGTCAAGGTGACAAAACTTAATTAGCACAGAGTTCTAATCAGAAATTTTTGTCTATGCCTATGGTTATAATTTGAAATGTTTTTCTTTCCTTTTCTTTTAGTAGTTTCAAAATTTCAGGTCATCTGTTATTTTTTTTTATTAATCTTGAACTGATTTTTATATAGGGTGAGATACTGTTCACTCTTCTACATGTGGGTATTCAACTTTCTCAGCACCACTTTTTAGAAACTGTCTTTTTTCTCTCACATTTTTAAAATTTTATTTTGTCAAAAATTAGATAGCCAAATGTATGGATATTTCTGGGTCTGCCATTTTATTTCATTGGTAAGATATCTGTTTTATAATTTTAATTTGAATGTTATCTGTATTTTGAACAGTTTGACTAGGCATTTGTCTGTCCTGTTTGTCATTTTGGAGAAACAATTTTTTTTTGTTTTATTGATCCTTTGTATTATTCTACTAAGTTTAATTTTGTCTAGTTCTAGTTTTATCAAGAATGTGAAGTACGAACCAAGGCGTCACAGGGACCAGTTAGGCCCTGCGCCCACGACCACTGACCTTCGCTGACCAGCCGGGCGGCAAGCAGCTGCAGTTGTGCAGCGCCTTTCCTGCACGGAAGCCACTTCAGAACTCGGCCTCCCACCAGTCAGGAGAGGTGCATCCATCTTGGTTCCATACTCCAGGGATCGGACAGACTGAGGTACACAAACATAATCTGAGGCCAACACCGCGGTGGTCTGAGCCCGACGGGCGTTGGCCTGCACCCAGGCCCTGGGCGGGTCGGGGGGGCATCGGGGTGCCAACCTAGCCAGGAGGTTTTTTGCCCAGGCCTGCGTGCGCGCCGCCGCCATTTTGCCTGCAGGAGGACAGAGAGCTCTGGCGGGCAGACCCGTAACAGGCATAGCCTGAGGCTAACAAAGCGGGGGTCTAGGCCCCAAAAGGCACAGGACTGACCCCAGGAACTGGGCTGCTTGGTGGGCCATCTGTGAGTCAACCTGCCCAGGTGATTGTTAGCACAGCAGACTCTCCCGGCGCTTTCAGGGAGCGCGGGCGTGCAGCCCGCCATCCTAGTCACCTGGTGGACCCAATTAACAGTCATAGCCCTAGGGGAACTTTGCTCGGACCTTGGCCTCCCAGGCTTTTGCCTGGACTCAGGGACTGGGCGGCCAGGCTAACCTTGTGTGCGACAGCCTGGTTGGCGGATCGGCTGCCCAGCGGAGTGAGCAGAACACAGGGGAGGTCACAGCAGCATACACCATCGGCACTCCCTGGGGGTGCACACGGGCTCCATCTGGTCCACTGACACAATCTGGGGCAAGGCCTCAGGCAGAAGCCCTCAGCTCTACTATCCCGCTTCCGGATCCAGATCAGTCTGGGCGGCAGCACCACATCTCCAAGTCCTGCAAGTGGCTAGCTGGGCTTCGTGGCGGCCAGCTGGGAGAAGTCAGTGTGCTCCAGTGAATCCAGCGGGCCCCAGCGGGAGCCTTCGGGTGCCTGCTTTGGGATCAGAACAGCCTGGGCAGCAGCACCCTGTCTACAAGCAGTGCAGGAGGTAAGCTGTGCACCAGAGGCCAACTGGGAAGGGGCAGCTTGCACTGGTGAGTCCAGCACTGACAAGACCAAGAAACACCAGTGAGAACTAGATGGCAAAAGGCAAACGCAGGAACGTCACTAACAGAAATCAAGGCAATATGGCAACATCTGAACCCAATTCTCCTCTACCAACATGTCCTGGATACCCCATCACACCAGTCAAACAAGATTTGGATTTAAAATCACTGGTCATGATGCTGGTACAGGAACACATGAAGGACATACTTAAAGAAATTCAGGAGAAAATGGATCAAAAGTTAGGAGCCCTTGCAAGGGAAACACAAAAATCATTGAAAGAAATCCAGGAGAATACAAAAGCCAACAAGGAGGAAATGCAAAAAACACTTAAAGAAATACAGGAGAACTTTGGTCAACAGGCTGAGGTCATGAAAGACGAAACACAAAAATCTCTTAAAGAAATACAGGAGAACTTTGGTCAACAGGCTGAGGTCATGAAAGAAGAAACACAAAAATCTCTTAAAGAATTACAGGAAAACACAAACATGCAAGTGAAGGAGCTAAGCAAAACCATCCAGGATCTAAAATCAGAAGTAGAAACAACTAAGAAAACTCAAAGGGAGACAACTTTGGAGATAGAAAGCCTTGGGAAGAAATCAGGGGACAGAGATGCAAATATCAACAACAGAATACAAGAGACAGAAGAAAGAATCTCAGATGCTGAAGATTCCATAGAAACCATGGACTCAACAGTTAAAGAAAATGCAAAATGCAAAAAGCTTGTAACCCAAAATATCCAGGAAATCCAGGACACAATGAGAAGACCAAACCTAAGGATTATAGGCATAGATGAGAGTGAAGATTTACAACTTAAAGGCCCAGCAAACATCTTCAATAAAATTATGGAAGAAAACTTCCCTAACCTAAAGAGAGAGATGCCCATGAATATACAAGAAGCCTACAGAACTCCAAACAGACTGGACCAGAACAGAAATACTTCCCGTCACATAATAATCAAAACACCAAATGTTCTAAACAAAGAAAGAATACTAAAGGTAGTAAGAGAAAAAGGCCAAGTAACATATAAAGGAAGACCTATCAGAATCACAGCAGACTTTTCACCTGAGACTATGAAGGCTAGAAGGTCCTGGGCAGATCTCATGCAGACTCTAAGAGAACACAAATGCCAACCAAAACTACTATATCCAGCAAAACTCTCAATCACCATAGATGGAGAAACTAAGATATTTCATGACAAAACCAAGTTTACCCAATATCTATCCACAAACCCGGCCCTAAAAAGGATAATAGGAGGACAACACCAATACAAGGAGGGAAACTTCACCCTGGAAAAAGCAAGATAGTAACCTTTCATCAAACCCAAAAGAAGTTAAGCATTCAAATTTAAAAAATAACGTCAAAAATGATAGGAAGTAACAATCACTATTCCTTAATATCTCTTAACATCAATGGACTTAATGCCCCAATAAAAAGACACAGACTAACTGAATGGATACGTAAACAGGACCCTACATTTTGCTGCTTACAGGAAACACACCTCAGGGTCAAAGACAAACACTACCTTAGAGTAAAAGGCTGGAAGACAATTTTACAAGCAAATGGTCTCAGGAAACAAGCTGGAGTAGCCATTTTAATATCAGATAAAATTGACTTTCAACCCAAAGTCATCAAAAGAGACTCTGACGGACACTTCTTGCTGGTCAAAGGAAAAATACAAAAAGAAGAACTGTCAATCCTGAACATCTATGCCCCAAATGCAAGGGCACCCTCTTTCGTAAAAGAAACTTTATTAAAACTAAAAGCACACATGGCACCTAACACAATAATTGTGGGTGACTTCAACACTGCACTTTCCTCAATGGACCGATCAGGAAAACAGAAACTAAACAGGGACACAATGAAACTAATTGAAGCTTTGGACCAATTAGATTTAACATATATATATATATAGAACATTCTATCCTAAAACAAAAGAATATACCTTTTTCTCAGCACCTCATGGTACCTTCTCCAAAATCGACCATATAATTGGTCACAAGACAGACCTCAACAAATATAAGAAGATAGAACTAATCCCATGCCTCCTATCTGATCACTGTGGAGTAAAAGTGGTTTTCAATAGCAACAGAAACAACAGAAAACCCACATACACGTGGAAATTGAACAATACTCTACTCAATGATACCTTGGTCAAGGAAGAAATAAAGAAAGAAATTAAAGACTTTTTAGAACACAATGAAAATGAAAACACAACATACCCAAATCTATGGAACACAATGAAAGCAGTGCTAAGAGGAAAACTCATAGCCCTGAGTGCCTCCAAAAAGAAAATGGAGAGAGCATACATTACCAGCTTAATGACACACCTGAAAGCCCTAGAACAAAAAGAAGCTATTTCGCCCAGGAGGAGTAGAAGGCAGGAAATCATCAAACTCAGGGCCGAAATCAATCAAGTAGAAACAAAGAGAACCATACAAAAAATCAACAATACCAGTTGCTGGTTCTTTGAGAAAATCAACAAGATAGATAAACCCTTAGCCAGACTGACCAACGGGCACAGAGAAAGTATCCAAATTAACAAACTTAGAAATGAAAAGGGAGATATAACAACGGAAACTGAGAAAATCCAAAAAATCATCAGATCCTACTACAAGAGCCTATACTCAACACAACTGGAGAATCTGGAGGAAATGGACAATTTCCTTGACAGATACCAAATACCAAAATTAAATCAGGACCAACTAGACCATCTAAACAGTCCCATAATGCCTAAAGAAATAGAAGGAGTCATAGAAAGTCTTCCAACCAAAAAAAGCACAGGACCAGATAGCTTCAGTGCAGAATTCTACCAGACCTTCAAAGAAGAGTTAACACCAATACTCTTCAAACTATTCCACAAAATAGAAACAGAAGGAACACTACCCAATTCCTTCTACGAAGCCACAATTATGCTGATACCAAAGCCACACAAAGATCCAACAAAGAAAGAGAACTTCAGACCAATTTCCCTTATGAACATCGATGCAAAAATACTCAATAAAATTCTTGCCAATCGAATCCAAGAACACATCAAAACGATCATCCACCATGATCAAGTAGGCTTTATCCCGGGATTGCAGTGTTGGTTCAATATACGGAAATCCATCAATACAATCCACTACATAAACAAACTCAAAGAACAAAACCACATGGTCATTTCATTGGATGCTGAAAAAGCATTTGACAAAATTCAGCATCCCTTCATGCTTAAAGTCTTGGAGAGAACAGGAATTCAAGGCCCATACCTAAACATAGTAAAAGCAATATACAGCAAACCGGTAGCCAGCATCAAACTAAATGGAGAGAAACTTGAAGCAATCCCACTGAAATCAGGGACCAGACAAGGCTGCCCCCTTTCTCCTTATCTTTTCAATATTGTACTTGAGGTACTAGCTCGGGCAATTCGACAACATAAGGAGGTCAAAGGGATACAAATTGGAAAGGAAGAAGTTAAACTATCATTATTGGCAGACGACATGATCGTCTACCTAAGTGACCCAAAGAACTCCACTAGAGAGCTCCTACAGCTGATAAACAACTTCAGCAAAGTGGCAGGTTATAAAATCAACTCAAGCAAATCAGTGGCCTTCCTATACTCAAAGGATAAGCAGGCTGAGAAAGAAATTAGGGAAATGACCCCCTTCACAATAGCCACAAACAGTATAAAGTATCTTGGGGTGACTCTTACCAAACATGTGAAAGATCTGTATGACAAGAACTTCAAGACTCTGAAGAAGGAAATGGAAGAAGACCTCAAAAAATGGGAAAACCTCCCATGCTCATGGATCGGTAGAATCAATATAGTTAAAAAGGCCATTTTGCCTAAAGCACTATACAGATTCAATGCATACCCATCAAAATCCCAACTCAATTCTTCACAGAGTTAGAAAAAGCAATTATCAAATTCATCTGGAACAACAAAAAACCCAGGATAGCTAAAACTGTTCTCAGCAACAATAGAAAATCTGGGGGAATCAGTATCCCTGACCTCAAGCAATACTACAGAGCAATAGTGTTAAAAACTGCATGGTATTGGTACAGTGACAGGCAGGAGGATCAATGGAACAGGATTGAAGATCCAGAAATGAACCCACACACCTATGGCCACTTGATCCTCGACAAAGAGGCTGAAAACATCCAATGGAAAAAAGATAGCCTTTTCAACAAATGGTGCTGGTTCAACTGGAGGTCAGCATGCAGAAGAATGCAAATTGATCCATCCTTGTCTCCTTGTACTAAGCTCAAATCCAAATGGATCAAGGACCTCCACATAAAGCCAGACACTCTGAAGCTAATAGAAAAGAAACTGGGGAAGACCCTTGAGGACATCGGTACAGGGAGAAAGTTTCTGAACAGAACACCAATAGCGTATGCTCTAAGAGCAAGAATTGACAAATGGGACCTCATAAAATTGCAAAGTTTCTGTAAGGCAAAGGACACCATCAAGAGGACAAATCGGCAACCAACAAATTGGGAAAAGATCTTCACCAATCCTACATCAGATAGAGGGCTAATATCCAATATATATAAAGAACTCAAGAAGTTAGACTCCAGAAAACCAAACAACCCTATTAAAAAATGGGGTACAGAGTTAAACAAAGAATTCTCACCTGAAGAACTTAGGATGGCGGAGAAGCATCTTAAAAAATGCTCAACTTCATTAGTCATTAGGGAAATGCAAATCAAAACAACCCTAAGATTTCATCTTACACCAGTCAGAATGGCTAAGATTAAAAATTCAGGAGACAGCAGGTGTTGGAGAGGGTGTGGAGAAAGAGGAACACTCCTCCACTGCTGGTGGGGTTGCAAATTGGTACAACCACTCTGGAAATCAGTCTGGCGGTTCCTCCGAAAACTGGGCACCTCACTTCCAGAAGATCCTGCTATACCACTCCTGGGCATATACCCAGAAGACTCCCCACCATGTAATAAGGATACATGTTCTACTATGTTCATAGCAGCCCTATTTGTAATTGCCAGATGCTGGAAAGAACCCAGGTATCCCTCAACAGAAGAGTGGATGCAAAAAATGTGGTATATCTACACAATGGAGTACTATTCAGCCATTAGAAACAATGAATTCATGAAATTCTTAGGCAAATGGATGGAGCTAGAGAATATCATACTAAGTGAGGTAACCCAGTCTCAAAAGGTGAATCATGGTATGCACTCACTAATAAGTGGATATTAACCTAGAAAACTGGAATACCCAAAACATAATCCACACATCAAATGAGGTACAAGAAGAAAGGAGGAGTGGCCCCTGGTTCTGGAAAGACTCAGTGAAACAGTATTCAGCAAAACCAGAACGGGGAAGTGGGAAGGGGTGGGTGGGAGGACAGCGGAAGAGAAGGGGGTTTGCGGGACTTTCGGGGAGTGGGGGGGCTAGAAAAGGGGAAATCATTTGAAATGTAAATAAATTATATCAAATAATAATAAAAAAAGTTCACAACATACTGATTTTATTTGTAAAATAAGCACTATTTATATACTGTGCATTAAAGGCCAAATCAATATACAATGTTGCATATTATACTTATTTAATATCAAGTATATGAATGCTGCTCACATGTATGAAAAAAAAAGAATGTGAAGTACAAAATTGAGATAGTTATTTGAGATACCTGTGTTTTCTAATTTAAACACTCACAACTATAAAATTGCTATTAAGCTGAGCTTAGTTTCATAGACCTATAACCCTAGCATATAGGAGACAAAGGCAGAGCATTTATTTTCTAGTTCACACTGACCTGTTCTACAGAGCAAGTTCCAGGACAGCCAGAGCTATACAGAGAAACCTTGTACCAAAAAAAGCAAAAGAGAAAAAAAATAAATATTACCTCTTAAAATTCTCTATGCAGTGTCTTAAAGATTCTGGTAAATTGTGTTTTTATTTTTGTTTGCTTCATACAATAAAGCTATAGGCACATATTTTTTTGCTAATAAAATTTATCAAATATTTAAATTGGAGATAGTTATAATCAAACACAGTCCATTTAATTTTTAAAAGTAGAAGTAGGAAGGAAGGCTATTTCTATATTTTTCAATGAGCCTACAAAACTTTGCTATAAAACTCTTCTGAAATATTATAGACAATTCATATAAACCAACATAAAATATTTTCTTAAATACAAAAGTATATCAAATGTTACTACATCATGACCTAGTGGTATTTTTTTAATGATGTATAGTTGAGAGGCAGAAGGAAGCTGTTACTGAAGGAGGCTATAATATTACTTTTACAATCCAGGCTCAGTTGACTGTGATGTTCCCATTGTTGGCTAATGTTGATGTCCTTGTTCTGCATATATTATGTGAAATAGAATTTGAGGGATTTTTTTTTTTTTGGTTACCAGAAAACTGAGTCAATCATTTGGATTTGTGGTGTTCCTGATTTATTCTTATAGTGACCTAGTGTTGTCCTAACATTCACAACTAAGTTATTTTGGTTTGGAGTATGGCAATGCCCAGCATATTATTATGGATTAAAACTGTTTTTACACATCAATGTGGCTATGTGTGTGTTTTAAGCTTCAGGAGGGACCACTTCAATAAACTGTACATCATCTTGGTGCAGGAAGTATTGACCTTGGTGCTCATTCCCCATCTACCTCATCTTATATCCTAAAAGCCAGCAAAATTGCAGCTCAGTAAGAAAAACTTCTCTACTGATTGTTTATACACCAATCAGTGTTTAAAAAAAATTGCTTTCAAATTCTCAAAATAAGCTTTCTTTTATTTGCACACAAGTAACAGGGGCAAAATGTCAATCCCAAATTGGCACCTAAATAAATGCATCCAGTAAATACTTGCATTTGGATAGCATCTCTAACCACCATCTGGAAGAGATGACATGGGTAATTTGCAAAGCTGTGTTTACTGTGAATAAATTTGAGAAATTCTATTTCAGTCTAATATACACTTAATAATAAAACATTAGATTAGACAAGGTGAAGATTATGGTTTGAGACGGTTGTTAAAGAATAGCCACCTTCAACTGTGACTTCAGCTGTCCAAGTTAAAAGGAATAATAACATGCTGTGATGATGTGAGCTCTTAGAAGGAAGCCACAAGATGCCTTTGAGAAGATTCAGCTGGACTCTTGTGTTGCTCATGTCCATTTCAGTTATATCTGGAGACTTCCCTAGTCATAGTTTTCTTTTCTTCCTTCTTTTTAAAATCTTTACTAAATTATTTTATTTATTTACATTCCAAAAGTTACCCTCTGCCAAGTCCACCCTCCCGGAGTTCTTCACTTCAGCCCCCACGTCTGAGAGGGGGCTCTCCCACCAGCCGCCCCCCCATCTTCCATGGATCAAGAATCAAGTCTCTACAAGATTAGGCACATCTTTTCCCACTGAGGCCAGAGAAGGCAGTCCTCTGCTCCATATGTGCTAGGGACCACAAACCATGTATGTTCCTCGGTTCTTGGTTCCTGGTTAGTTGACACTGTTGTTCTTCCCATGGGATTGCAATTCCCTTCAGCTCCTCCAGTCCTTCCTCTAACTCTTCCTTATTGGTCTCCAACCTCAATCCAATGATTGGATGTGAAGGGATTAAAGTGGCAGAATAAATTCCATTTTGTTTTTAAGACTCCATTTTAAGTTAACTTGCCCTCAGAAAAATGGCCTCCACCCTTGAATTTTGAGAAAAACTATGAAATGTCCCTTGGAGTTGCAAAACAGACATAGCAGCTGCAGCTAGATGATAGCAACAGGGTTGACTAAGAAAACATAAGTTTCTCCCAGATCAAGATGTTCCTTTTAGATGTATGTTCCCTTCTTGTGGTTTGACCAGATGTTGTCAACCATTCTTTACCCTCTTACCCAATCATGTAATGCCAAGGCTTGAAAATCCTCGCTTGTGGTTTTTCCCTTTATAAACCTTTTCCCCCTAGACCTCAAGAGCATTCTCCTATTCTGCTAATTTTGGGAAGGTTTTCAGCATGAGCTCCAGCTCAAATACATACTCTCATATGCTTGCATCAGAGTTGTGGTTCCTGGTATTCTCTTTGGGAGAGAGTATCTGTAAGTATCTGCATTTGTCTCAGTAGACTGCTGGTACTCTCCGAGGACACTCATGCCAGGCTTCTGTCTGCATACACAATATCACCCCTCTAATAGTGTCTGGATTTGGTATGCATGCATGGGGTGGATCCCATATTGGGCCGGTCACTGGGTGGACTTTCTTTCAGTCTCCACTCCATTTTTGTTCCTGCATTTCCTTTATTTTTTTTTAATTAGGTATATTCTTTATTTACACTTCAAATGTTATCCCCTTTCTTGGTTCCCTCCTCCCCCAAAAATCCCATAATCCATCTCTCCTTCCCTAATTACCCCTGCTTCCCTGTCCTGGTATTCCTCTGCACTACTGCATCAAGTCTTTCCAGGACCAAGGGCCTCTCCCCAATTTGCTGTCCAACAAGATCATCCTCTGCTGCCGATGCATCTGGGGCCATGGGTCCCTCCATGTGTACTCTTTGGTTGATGGTTTAGTCCCTGGGAGCTCTGGGAGTACTGGGTGGTTCATATTGCTGTTCCTCCTGTGGCTCTGCAAACCCCTTCAGATCCTTGGGTCCTTTCTCTAGTTCCTCTATCGGAGACCCTGTGCTCAGTTCAATGGCTAGCTGAGAGTGTCCCCCACTGTGTTTGTCATGCACTAGCAGAGCCTCCAAGGTGATAGCTATATCTGGCTCCGGTCAGCCAGTTCCTTTAGACAGAAATAATTTTGGGTTAAAATTGGGTAGGTGGCTCCCTCCCTCAACTGGGGGAACCTTCTATCTCCTGGATGTGGTCTTTTCTGGTTCCATCTACCCAATGCTGTGCATTTAGGCTAATATCATCCCTACTGAGTCCTTGTAGCATCTCACATCCCAGGTCTCTGGAACATTCTAGAGGTTTTCCCTGCCTCCTAACACCCACTGCTGCATATTTTGGTTCATTCTACTGGCCCTCTTTGTGTCCCTCTTGTTTTTACCCATACCTGATCCTGGACCTCTTTTTGTCCTTCACATCCCCTCTCCCACCCAATTTCCTCCCTCCACGTGCCTCCTATGATTATTTTGTGCACCCTTCTAAGTGGGTTCTAGCTATCCACACTTGGTTCTTCCTTCTTGTTTAACTTTCTATGGTCTGTGAGTTGTATCATTTGTATTTTGAACGTTTTGGCTTGTAGGATGGAACTAGAAAATATCCTGAGTGAGGTAACCCAGACCCAGAGGAGTCATATTTTTCTTTGTACTTTCTCATGCACTCCTTACAACTGACTATTAAAGTAATCATAATTAGTCTTCATTAAACTGATATGAAACTAAAGTCCAGAGATTCAAATGGTATCATATTACCCATTGGTGACAGAGCAGATTATATTATACTTCTCCTCTGTGTCACTCCAGATACTTTTCCACCTTTGTCTATCACACAGACAATAACACTCACTAAAAGATATGTAAAAATCAGCTAAATCCACATAGAAGCCAAGCTAACAGGTGGAGTGCCAGAATCATGTATTCTAGCTCTTCTTAGGCCCAAGTGTTAGAAACTGCTTTTTCCCTAGAACCATATTGAATGTTCTCTGTGAAAATTTATTTGCAGATCCCAACAATTAATCAAAGAGCCATGTAGATCTTCTCTGAGTTCTCTCGATCTACATTCCCACCTGAAAAAGTATCCCCAAGCTTTTGTTGTAGTAGTGCTGGCTTCCACCAGTAAGGGAAACCTTTAGAGATGAAAGTGGCCTTAGTGTCTGTTAGGATAGGTTTTTTCCATCTCCTCTGTCTCCCACTTTACCAGAAAATATATATGATTTCCAGCTCTCAGGATAAAAGTGAAGGAGTCCAATAAAAATCAAATCTTGTTTTCATTAGATCATTGGAGATTCTCCTGAAGAAATCATGGCGTGAAATATAAGATACAAGGCTCTTGCCCCTGTGTGCACTGGAAGCAGACACTGTGGACATGGTGAAGCCTGTAGAATGTCCACATGAAGTAGAACCTCCATTGATTCCTGAGGGTGGGAAACAGGCCAATTTTCAGGGTGCTCATTGATGATGTTTTATCAAAGGCATAGCTTCACTGGCTTCAAGTAGTAACACACATGAACATGAGCATGAGCATGAGCACACACACACACACACACACACACACACACACACACACCAGAGACACTAGTCAGAATTTTAAATTGTGGAACAGGAGTTCAACCCTGATAATGAATTTTTGACCTCAGAACTCACTAGTATTTATTATCACTGCACTGATTAAGAGTCTGAGGTGCAAAGCTGAAAGTCATTTAATACTCTATCAAAAAATGGTCCAAGTCTTTACATACAAGCAGATACAGTTATGTAAAGTCTAACTTTGCAACTTCCTATCTGTATGACTTTAGCTTTTTCCTATGGGCCCTCACAGCCTTCCCTTTTAATCCATCTCCATTCCTTTGTGTAAAGAAATGTTCAACACTCTTAGTCATCAGGGAAATGCAGATCATCACTATTTTCAGATTTCATCTTATGTGAGGCAAATTGGCAAAGATCAATAAAACAAATGTCAGCTCACTCTGGTAAAGATATGGGGAAATTCATTGCTGGTGTGAGTGTAAACTTGTACAGTCACTATGGAAATCAGTGTGATTGTTCCTTGGGAAGGTGAGAATTGACTTATCTCCAGCTATACAACTCTTGAATATGTACCTAAAGAATGCTTTATCCTACCACAGAGATACTTATTCAACTATTTGTATTGCTTCTCTATTCATGAGAGCCAGAAATTGGAAATAGCCTAGATATCTATCATCTGAGGAATGGATAATAAAAATGTGGCACATTTACAAAATTGGATATTTTTCATCAGTTTGAAAAAGGAAATTATGAAATTTTCAGGTAAATTGATGGAGCTAGGAAAAAATCATTCTCACTGATGTAACACATATCCTTGCAAACAAACATTGTATGTTTTCTCTTATGTACAGACATTAGCTTTTAAGCCTTTGATAGGTGTGCTGCAGTCATAGTATATGTTAGGTAACAAGTAAGTGACAACATGGAGGAGAGGATCTCTCAGAAAAGGGAAATAGAATATATAGTTATGGAGAGACAGGTGGAAGACTGGAGGGTGATGATTAAATGGGGAAGAATATGAAAGAGAGGGAGTAAGGGAGGGACAACTGACATTAAGGTTTAATTGAGGAGCCATATGGAAATCTATTAGTGTACACATTTCTTAAAATATGTACATATATATAATAAATATAAACGAAGTTACCTAATAATGTGGGAGAGAATGCACAGACTGGACATTTTTTGCCACCAAGTGAAACCTCAACTGCCGGGAATAGCCTTTATGTAATTGAAATGTTGGCCAAAGGGGCCATATGGAAACTCATAAACAATTCTGGTAGGGCTCTATTATTGAAGTCAACCCTTACATATCTTACTGAAAATGGATGCCTAACTGGATTCTTCACCCCTACCGATTAGTGTTCATGGTACTGGAAGACACTCTGCACACTACCAGAGAAAAATGTAACCATTAATCCAGGTACAAACCACACAATTTATACTGGTACTCTTTCTGTAAGATACACTGGTGCAATAGTGGTACAAATACTGTGGGAGTAAACAATGCTTCTCTGATTAGTTGTAAAACCCACTCCATAAGATGACATCCATGCCTGGACATAATAGGATTTTGTTTCTAAGTGTCTGTAATTGACCCAGCTTGCAGAGAAAAACAGATTAGTTTTCTTCAATACAGTCTTTTAAAGTAGGCCACTAGATAGCTACGATAAAATGAATGCAATGCTATTTGTGTAGACTTTCTGTCTCATGTTGTTCCATTTGGGCTTTTTGTTGTTGTTGTTTTACTGGTCTTTTGCTATATGCTATGATTTCATATTTTGTGTGTTTTTCTTTGTGTCTGAGTGTTTTTGTTTCTTTTTTTTGCTGTATGTTTCTTTTCATTTGACACACACCCACACACCCATATGCGAGTGCTAAAATGAATGTAACTTTAAAAACCCATTGAACTTCTCAAGGACAATAGCTGAGTACAATTATCACTGTTGTATCTAGTGCCTAATACTCAGCATTGATAAATATTCAAAAATTTAAATTTATGTATCAACCAGTAGATGACCAAGAATTCCATTGTGCTGAATTTCATTTTCTTTTGTACTTGGTAGCAGTGGTTCTATCCCTCTCAAAGTGCCCTAGATCTAGATAGCTATATAGCTGTCATACAAAAGCATGTGTCATTTACATCAATTCTCTCCATTTGTATTCAGTAAATGGTCTTTGGAGAATCAGTCTCAGGTATGCAGTCTTTTCAACACTTCTTCACCTGTATAAGAATGTGCCTTGGGTTTATATCATTTCCTATTTGGGCCATAGCTTCTTCATAGCCTGTGTCTAGCTGACTGTTTCATGGGTGAATAATTTCTATTGTTTTAGCCTATATGTGTGCTCCATCATGTATCAACTGGCCAATGAAACTATTATATCTGGTATAGACAATAGGGGTATAGAGAACTTTTTTTTTTGCTACATGAGAGGCATAGATGCTGATCCCCAATGAAACCTGATCTTGTTTTATCTCTTCTCTGGGAGTTAATCCTTCAATCTATTGCTTGTGTAGGTCATCCCTTTCTTGCAAACTCCAGAGTGTGTTGAGATCCTAAAGTGGGTTAATTGGCTGCACTGGAGCAGGCACCCGTTTGCTATTTGCTATCCTCTGTGCAGCAGGACACTTTCCTTGGAGATAATAACAGGTGTTACTTCCTCAGCAGTTGCCCAAGCTCTTAATAATTTCCAGGCATCATGTATGCAAGAAACTGGGGAATTATAAAAGTAATTTAAATTTGGTCTGCCTACTTCAAGAGGCTTACAATTTATTAGGTAGTAAAAGTGCATAAATAATAGTCATCATTTGCTAAATGCCTATTTTATGAAGGCATTAACCCTGATCACAGAACTAGTGCCAGGTAGAGCTAGGCTTCCTATATGTTCCTTCTCATATTTCTAAACATAGAGTTATATACAGCTCTTACTTTCTCTAGAAAGTCTTGGTTTATTAGTTTTGTTTTTCATTTTCAAAGAGACTCAGTTTAAAAATAATTTGTAGAGCCAGCCTAACTGAGGAATTTGAATCCTCAAATATACTGTTGTAGGAGTAAAAAGAGGGTATTGTGCAAATTTTGGGTTAAGAAACAATTCGTGCTTTCTTGGTTTGTGTGGTGTTTTGAATGTAAATGCCCCCCATATGCTTATATCTATGAATAATTAATTTCTAATTGGTAGAACCCTTTGGGAGGGACTAGGAAGTATAGCCTTAGTGGAGGAGGTGTGCCACTATGTGCTTTGAGATTTAAAAATCCCTAACCAAGCCCAGACTAGCTTTCTATGGCTTCTGCTTATAGATCAGATATGAGTTTTCAGCTATGGCACCAGCACTGTGCCTGCCTTCCTGATGCCATGCTTTATACTGTGATGACCACAGCCGGACCTTCTAAAATTGTAAGGAAGTCTCTCAATTAAATGCTTTATTTTATAATCAACCTTAATGGTATCAAGTAACTACATGGTGGATTTGTGAATAAGATAGTAGAAGTGGGAGAGTTTAATTTATACCAAAGAGGATTTCTGAAAGGAAAAATAACAATTACTGATAAGATTTTATTCTTTATTCTTTTATTCATACATTCCTCTGCATTTAAATATACAGAGACCCACAGATTCTGGTTTTGGATACTCAAATACAAATAGACTCATAATAAAGAATAAAATTATTTGCAATCCATGTAAATTGTTTCATTGAATCCTTACAGATATTGTGGTAGATAAATCTTCAAATTATACCCTTTATACATGGGAAATGCTAGTTTCAGTTATCAACTTGGCATACCTGGAAAAGCAAAATAATAAATAGTCCTCATCAGATTGGCTTATAGGCATGTTTGTGGGGGCATTTTCTTCATTGGCAATTTATGCAGGAGAACTCTGTCTATTGTAGGTGGTGCCATCAGTAGGCAGATAGGCTTAGACTGTATAATGAAAGTAGAAGAATATGAGCCTGGAACAAGCCAATAAGCAGTATCTCTTCATGCTCCTAGCTTCAGACCCCAAATCCAGGTTGCTGGTTTGAGTTCCTGCCTTGGCTTCAACCAGCGATGTACTACCCACTAGATAAGCCCTTTCCTTCCTCCTCCAGTTCATTTGTGTCTTAGTATTTATCACAACAATAGAAAAGCAAACCAGGGCAGGGAGGAATT
Organism: Apodemus sylvaticus; assembly: GCF_947179515.1. NCBI lineage: Eukaryota > Metazoa > Chordata > Mammalia > Rodentia > Muridae > Apodemus > Apodemus sylvaticus. The sequence goes on along the minus strand of NC_067495.1, from coordinate 136,447,697 downwards.
AAAACCAAGGGTGAGGTAACTTTTAAAGGGTCATATATTCAGGTCATCATGGTTTCAGGATTCTGATAGAAGATCAAAAATTCTTATTCTTACATCCTTCATTATTCTACTTCCAGCAGTTTCCATGACTCAGAACAGAATCCCACTTTTGCCCATGTAAGTTTAATTTTAGTTGATTAATAGTGCTAGTGGCCAAAATTTGTTGAGCATCCATGATGTGCCAGGCAATTTATATAATTTTTTGAATCTTTGTAACAGCTCTGCTGCAATCATGGGACTCATTTTATGGATAAGCAATCTGATATGAATAGAAAGTAGAATCCATCTCCTAATTGTATGTTCATGTCATTTGAGGTAGAGAAGAATAGTATAACTCAGATTAGAGCTGGAGAGTTACAAGGGCAGTGTATTGATACTTTCTGACCTGGCAAGCAAGGCAAGGACCTTTCAGAAATAACACAGATTGTTATCTGTTTGCTTTCTCAGAGGCATCAATCTTGTCACTGTGGGTAAATTTATTCTTCCCCATGAGTCTGTTTCCTCATTTGTTCAGAATATACCTTCTGTGTCACACATTTGTCATGAAGATTAAATGAGAAAGTGCATGCAGAGTCTAGCATCTACATCTATAACTATTTTTTCCTTACCCATAGTTACGGATCCTGCCTTTCTTTAGATAGCTGACAACTTTGGTATTGCAGTAATGATTACTGAAGTTTAGTAATGTGCAATTCGTGCTACATCAGAATTTGGATAAATTGGGAAACTAAGCTGGAGCAATTTTGTACTTTCTTTTGAAAAATTCATGCACTCTGTTCTCTGGCTGTTTATATGGAAATTCAAACTCTTCAAAGAATTAGTACGTCTCAGAAGTTTCAAAATTTGACTTTTTTGTTACCTTTTATTTTTAATAACATGTGCCAAAGGGGATGGGGCACAGAGCTACTAAAGGTTAGATACTGAACAATACATTTTTGTTTTCTCTCACCCTTAACTCTCAGCTTACTTACTTCAAAAGTAACCATAGCAATTATTTCTTGTGTCTTTCAAGAAATATTCTATTCAAGAATGTTTGCATAATGTTTATTATCCTGCTGTTTTTCAATGTCTTGATTGTTTTTAAAAATCAGTTAATAGTGAATTTTGGCCATTTTTACATTTACATATGAATGGTTTTTTTGCTCTTATTATTTTTGTTTGTTAGTTTTGAGAAAAGGGTTTCACTACATAGCTTAGACTGGTCTCAAATTCATGGTCTCCAGGACTTTAAGCCAGTGCCTCCATGCCTTGTATTAGGTGTCACTTTTAATAACTTTGGTGTATTGAAACATAGATATCCCATAATTTATACAAATGATCTCAAAGTCAATTACAGCAGTATACAAATACATATATCACCATTCACATACATGTAGTCACAGGATAAGTGACTGTTACTAGAATCACCAGATCCTACTCACACATTAGTACATTTTCAAGTTTGATGAATGACCAAAGTATATTTGTTTAGCTGGCAATAATGAACAAGGATGAGGATGCCTCTTTACAAACTGAACTAACACTATAGTTTTATCACTTTCAAATATATTTTGGAAAATGCTAATTTGATTATTGTATCCTTTTCCTTTGAATCAATTTATCTTTCCCAATAAAAGTAATTCATGTTTTATTATACGTATTCATTGTCTATATATCTTCCAGATAATTCAAGTTATTTGGTTTTGTGTAAAATTTCATTATTTGTTGAGACTTCCATTAAAAAAATGTATTGGTTCTTTTCTAATTTCACATCATGCGTTATAGTCCCACTTATCTCCCCATCCTTTCATATATGCCCTCTGCCCTTACAACTTCTCTAAGACAAAATAATAATTCTCACATGTGAAAGCTGGGGCATATTATGGAGTATCACAAAGATACTCTTGATCAAACATCTTTTTTTTATTTTTAAATTTAAAATCCAACCATTGCCCAACTCCTGGTTCCCCTCCCACAGTTCCTCATCCCATTCCTCCTCCCTCTTGTTCTATGTCTGTGAAGAACGGTGTTGGACTCTTGATGGAGATTGTGTTGAATCTATAGATTGCTTTTGGTAGGATGTCCATTTTTACCACATTAATCCTACCAATCCATGTTGCACAATCATCTTTCCTCACAAATGTTTGTTGCAGAGTCATTGTGGTTCATGACCTTTGGCTTCTGCTACAACTATCAATACTGGATCCTCAGTGGGGCTTCTCTGCTGTTATCCCGTGTAATGGAGATCTCGGCACTTTTGATTTGTAGGACTGGCCCCTTCCCATACCCCAACAGTTCATTGATAGGGTACATGTTGAGGTGGGCTAGTTCAGAGCCCTAGATCTAGACCTGGCTGGAAACTGTAATTTGGTCACCCCCATCATTTCTCCTCTGCCCTCACCATCAGAACCAGCTCTACTGTGCTGATCAGGCAAGGTGCTGAGCTGCTTTCTTGAACACTACAGCAGGTGAGGGATGGAGCCTTCTCTCCCACACTCACTCCATTGGAGCCAGCTCTCACATGCTGACCAGGTAAAGGGCATGGTCAGCTCATCATGATGCTTGTATATCAGCATGGCCTCAGGCAGCAGTGCAGACCACCTGCATAGGCTTGGGTAGTAAGCAACACAGGAAGTCAACATAGACCCTGGCTCTGATAAGGCCATGGACGCAGACATGGCTCTAAAGGCGGCATGGGCCCAGATGCTACTATAGCCTCAGGTGGCAGCAAAGGCTACTCATATTAGTATGCCCTTGGTGACAGCATGGCCCTCAGATATTCATATGGTCTCAGATGGCAAGCCATATCAGTGACATTCCATGGTCTTTGGTGATAACTCAGGCTAAGAACATCATCAAACAACCTAGCTGCAGCAGGACTATGGACTCAAACATGGCCCTCATTGGAAACCTAGAGCCAGATATCACTATGGACTCAATTGGCAGCACAGGTCACTGATATCTGTTTGACCTTCATGCTCCCCCCATGTCAGTATAGCCCCTAGACATCAACAATGATATCAGGCATAAGCCTGGACCACTGACATCCAGATGTCCTTCTGTGTCAACATAGGCCACAACTATCAGCACAGACACCAATTGTGGTAGGCCCACCAACCTAGACATGGCCCTTCCTTGTTGCCTGGGCTTGGACGTCACCATGAGTCCATGTGTTTGTTCATGTTCCTCATACCCACCTGCTTCTCACCACTGTCACCTCTCCAGTTTCACTTCTCTTCATAGTATACTAACCAATCAGCTTCACTTTCTCTCTGATCTCGCTGCCACACACTTCCTCTTCCCCTATCTCTCCATCTTATGAATATTGCTCATGTAGTGCCATTGCAGGACCCAGGGGTGACACTTGACTGTAGAGAATTTAGATTCTTTGTCTTATATCTTTAGAAAATATTTTATCTGACTTCATTTGTGTCATTTGTAGTAGGTTGGTACATGAAGAAATTTGACATTCACCCTGGTTATTCATCATTAACTCTCTTTTGGCTGCCTCTGGGTGCTGTACAAGGGGTGGGGCAGTGCTTGGCTGTCAATAACTTAGGTTCTTTGCCATATATTTAGAAAATACTTTATCTGACTTTGTTCATGTCATTCACAGTATATTGATACATTGAAAACTTTTAACATTCACTCTAGCTACTCATCGTTGTTTCTTCTTAATGACTTTGTGGCAGTGTGTCAGGCTTATTTCTGAGAATGTAGAAAATAAATCTCTCTGGTTTACTTCTGTTGTAATTTTGTATCATTAAAGGAATTGCTTAATATTGTTTTGTCCATCTGGCATTTTATTTTGCTATGGGTAATAAGATAGGTATATAATCACATTTTCCCCCAAAGACTAGTCTAATTTATTATGATAAATAAATAAAGCCTACAAAATTTATTGTGTAATTCAATTATTCCCATTCATTTGACATGCTTCTTTCACAAGAGATCAATTTTAAAAATATATTTGTGCCTGATGAGGTAGATCAATGGATAAAGATAGTTGTTGCCAACCCTTAATATCAGAGTGCAATCCAGGAACCACATGTAGAAGAAGATAACGCACTACCTCAAGGTGTCTTTTGATACTTACATGCATGTCATAGCTTGTATATGCATATATATGTGTGTGTGTGTGTGTGTGTGTGTATTTCTCATGCCTCATTTTTAAAAGTCCTTGAGAAGGTGGACATGAAATGCAAATAACTACCATAAAATGATCCAAAGTTAGCAGTGCAACTGAGAAAGCTCCCCAGCATTCACTGTAGGTGCTAAGCATTTGCCAATATCCCTTGCCAACATCCATGGATGTTACTTGATATGTACTCTACTTTCAGTTTTTAAATATATGGCTATATAAACACACCCTAACAGTTATTTGTAGGATTTACATAAAAAATGTCAACCTTGGTTTCCTGGAATTGTGGATAACGGTTCTGAAATTATCTTTATTGTGTTCCTTACGTTTTTCAGTTTCTTTTTTCATTATTACTTGCACTGAATATTTATTACTAGTATGCCAAGAAGAAATAGTATTTTTTAAAAGTGAGTTGATAGAATATTTCTGGCAGTTAACTTCTGGGCTGAAGAGATGGCTCAGTAATAAGAGCACTTGTTGCTCTTGCAGAAGACTTGGCTTTGGTTGTCAGCCCTCACTTGGTGGCTCACAATCATCTTTTGCTCCCCGGTCTTCTGTCCTCTGTAGGTACCATAATTGCATGTAGTACACATAAATATGCAGACAAAATACTCATAAACAACAAGTAAAATATTTCTTTAAAGAGACATAAATTGGGACTGTAATAGTGGTGTTCATGAAAGAATGATAGAAAGATGTAGAATCAGTTACATAATCAAACTAGGCTAAGGGATGTAATGAGCTGCTCTTCAAATACTTGGAGGCTAAACCAAAAATAACCCAGTTTTACTTCCACTTTATAATGCAACTGATGCTAAGGGCTGATGAGAACTGTTGATTACTGTATGATTTACAGGACAAGCATGGGTGACTTGTCTCACATTCCATTGGTCAGTGATCAGTTACATGATAACACTGAGCTGGAAAGATGTCTAGGAAATGTATTCTACCTCTGCACCTTGGTGTAGGGTGAGGTTTTATGGGGAGGGGCAGGGAGCAATGGTTATCTTCTCAAGGACTTAAAAACTGAGACAAGTTATGTATTCCTAGCTGTCCTGAAACTTGCTCTGAATACCAGTCTGTTCTTGAACTCACAATGATCCCCCTGTTTCTGTTCCTAGAAAGCATGCTTCACCATGCTTTACTGCAAGATCATCTTTGAAATTGTTGAGAATATTCAGATTGTTCCTGACTAACCAAAGTAGGAGGAATGATACTTCCATATTCATGATTCCAGTTAAAAATATTTTTATTTATTTATGCATATGAATATTTTGCCTGAACATGTGCCTGTGAACTTCATTAATGCCTGGTACACATGCAGGACAGAAGAAGGCATCAGATCCCCTGGGACTGGTGTTACAGATAGTTATAAGACTCTGTGTGGGTGTTAGGAATCAAACTTGAGTCCTCTTATATACTGGGAAGTAATCATTTGTTTGTTTGTTTGTTTGTTTCTAAACTTTTATTATTATTTTTATTTTATGTGCATGTATATCTGTGTACGGTTGTCAGATTCCCTGGAAGTAGAGGTACCCACAGTTGAGAGCCATCACATAGATGCAGGGAATTGAACCTCAGTCCTTCGGAAGGGCAGTCAGTGTTCTTGATCACTGAACCACCTCTCCAGCCCTTCTTGCTACCCACGATTATACACAAAATTTCTGGTATGTTGTTTGCACAGTGTAGTATTTATGTACTGGGCCATTGTTAATATTTTGTCAAATCATTACATTCTTATTCTATACTCTTCTACTAGAGCTGGGTTCCTTCTATGATTTATCAAAGTATCCCCCTAGTCCATGTTGAATGCTGTTTGCTTTGCATACACTCTAATAAATTGTTTCAGTTTCTTCATATGTTTAAGACTCCATCTATTTCTGAATTCTTGTTTTGACATGATGCTATGATGTTGCTGTCTCAAAAGGATGCTGAGATTTTCTTATATGAGCTGATTTCTTCATGGACAATGATGTGATAATTGCAACTGCCTGGGGTTTTAGAGTATGATTAATGAATTATTTGCTTTACAGTTCATGCTGTCACTTACCAATTCTTCTTTAATACCTCAAATTTTCATACAGATACTGAGAGGGTTACATAGTATGATCTGATACATCTTATCTGGAAAGGATCACTGATCATTTACCATGCTGTTAGACAACTCTCTTAGTTTTGCCTATTGTTTACTCAATGGAATGAATTTGTCTGCTTTTGCTCTCCCCATATGGGCGTTAAAGCACAACTTTTACCGTTCATAATGAATTTTATATGCTGTGTTTTAAATAGAACCTTTAACTAAGCATTTTCTTTCCAGTGCCCATAGTTTGCTATCCAGCAAGCTTCCAGACAAACAAAGGACCTTGAGTCTCTGGCCAAGAGCTGTATTGCATAGCTGCCTTCAAAATAGCATTATTTTTCTGATTAAGAAAAATAGTGTATAAAAACCACAGACTTGGGAACTCATTCAAAGATCTAGCACCTACTTAATCTTTTACCTTCATTGAGGAATCCCTAAAAATATTTGAGGTAACTATTAATTTCCATTTGACATAAAAGAAAATGGAGGTTCAAATAATTTCTTCTCCTGTACAGGGTCAAAGCCAGGGAGTGACAGCACAATAATTAGAACCGGGTTTTGTATAGACTTTATTACTACCAAATTTTGTATCAATCTTCAGGGAAAAATTGAAATGGAAATGGACTAACAAAAAAAAACCCAAAAATAAAATGAATATAGAATAGCTTTACATATAAATCTTTTTTAGTGTATCTTCTCCAAGCTTTTTTTTTTTTTCACGGTTTTAAAAACTTCTCCAAGCTTTAATCCCTGATGAAGCAAAGGTAGATTTTAATAGGTATCATGGTTTATTCACTGATATGTACACTGCTTTTACCCTTTAACCTTTTAAAAAATTATTCATTAATGCGCGCACGTGTGTGTGTGTGTGTGTGTGCTTGCATGTGTCATAGCACACTTGTAGATGTCAGAGGATAAACTGCAAGTGAAAGCTATTTATGTCTTTCTGCCATGTGAGTTCTAGAAATTGAACTCAGGTCATCAGGTTTGGAGGCAAGAAATCTTGCATATTGAATATTTAGCTTCTTATTGTGAGAATATTTTTAGGTGATTAAATTTTGCTGAAAACATTTCATATTTATATATCATTCAGCTATATTATATATCATTTAATCAGTCCCCAGTCCCTGAGTACTAAATATTTTACTGCTTTTAGCTTTTACTATTAGAAAAAGTAAATAAACATTGACCATTAATTTAAACATATATACATTTTAAACTCCTTGTTAAGCATAACATTCTTAATAAATATGTGTTTTATTTAGTCATACTATGTACAGAGCCATATTGGGGCAGTCTTGCACTTGGTCAGAGTTTGACTTTGGTCAAGGTTAACTTCTCCCAGTTAGCCAGGATCCTGCTCCACCTAGGGTGGAGTGCACGTAGTAAAGGTCAAGTTCATTGTTTCTCCAGGTATAGGAATTCCTGAATTAAACAGGTGACCCACCCAGCTGCCGGAGCAGTCAAGACGAAGACCTCCAAGAGAAGCTAGACAACTTCCACCGGAACTCAGCCTGGAGTCTGGGGGGAAGGGTTTGCCCGAACTGTTATAAGGTCTGGCGCCATTAAAGTTTACGGCTTTGATCAGTGAACATTGACTTGGCCGTACTTTCTTTTCGCCGCTCTTCCCTATGACCCCAAAATTCTCTCAACAGGTAACCCGGTTTACATGTAGCTGCTGGCGGCTACATAGTGGCGCCCAACGTGGGGCGACCTGGCACGAGAGAATTTCTTGAGGTAGCCCTATCCAGCGAAGCTTCGCGGAAAAGGTGAAAATTAATGGTGTCCGCACGGTAAGCAACATAGAGGGCAAAACTAGCGCTAGTGAATTCGTGTCTATTGTTGTGAGTGCAGGAATGGATACAGTTTTTCAAGCATACTACGTAGACCCAGCGCAGGACTGCTTGGGTTGATAAGATAGGGAAATATGGGGAAGAAATTTGATAGGCATTTGCCCAAAGCTCGTAAGAGCTGATTTCGGCGAAAAGAAAGGGGTTTTTAAAAATAGGCATATGTCCACAGCTTCTAAGAGCTGTTTAAAGAGGAAAATGGATGCAATTGCTTAACAAGCACGCTTAACTTTCTGTGTATCTTTCCGTGTTTGTCCCGGTGCACCGACTGTCTATGTGTATGTTTATGTCCTCTCTGTGTCTTTGTGTGAATGACTGTTTCATGTTAAAAAGAAAAAATTGGTAAAGATTACATCTGCTGGTAACCTCTTGAGCTAGCCACAGTTTGTGTGGGGATTGATTCAAAGCCACGCTGCAGCAGCGTAGCTCACTCACCCAAGACAGAAACATGGCTGGGGAAAAAGCCGCTCTTAAAAGCCCAGAAACCTCGAGATTTGGGAAGACCTTGGTTTGGCTTGTGAAATTCATGTAGTCGCTTTATACTTGTTTCTAATTGGTTTTAATGATATAAGGCTTTACATTTCTTGACTAAAGAGTTATAAATTAATTGGTTATTATGTAAAAGATATAGTGTTATTAAGAAAAGGTTAGTTTAAAACTGGTGATTCAGTGTTAGAGCTATCTTAACTAACTACACGTGGCCTAACGCCACTCATGCCTTGTTCTTGTTTATAATTAGATTTAAAGGTATATTTTACATGACTTGACTATAGAGTATTGGCTTAAGTCACTGCACATGATTTAAAAGGTATAATGTTATTAACAAAAGTTAGGTTAAGGCTGGTAGTTTAGGGTAGTCGCCATTTTGAACACGTGACATGACGATTAAGGCTGGTAGTTTAGGGTAGTCGCCATTTTGAACACGTGACATGATGGTTAAGGCTGGTAGTTTAGGGTAGTCGCCATTTTGAACACGTGACATGATGGTTAAGGCTGGTAGTTTAGGGTAGTCGCCATTTTGAACACCACGTGGCATGACGCAATCCAAGAAATACAGGCCTTTGGGACGCTCCTAAATTGACATGGTGTTTCATGTGAATCTTGGCCTGGAGATTAGACTTAATGAAGATTAAGATCTAAAATATTGTCTCTTTAATAAGTTACACTGTTATACACTTGAACATAAGAACTGGCATACAAACCTTGTGCTGTAAATATGTGTTTGCCATTAATTTTAAAGAAAATAGATTGTTTAAAATTGAGATTTGCTTCCAAAATTACAATTGTGCTCTAATATTACAACAAAACATTGAGTTACAATAAAAATCAGTGTGTCATTGGCTACAGTTTTCAGTTTGCAGGCTCGTAATTGTTAACATTTTGTAATTAAGATAATTTTGAGAGTGATACAGCTATGGGTTTTAGAGGCCCATTGCCACTTTTCCACAAGTTTTTAGGCTACAATGGTAGGAGCAAAATTTAACCCTCCAAGATTAAAAAGGATATCTCTGTAGAAATGTATTTGATATCAAGTAGGTTCCCTTGACCATGGAATTACTGGTTTCTTTTGTTTAATCCTTAAATTGTCCTTGTAGGTTTGGGTCTGGTCTTAGATAAAAGGCTCAGATTAGAAGATATTTACATTTGAGGAATCTCATACAATGTCCTTGCCAAGGACTCAAGGTAGATCCTAGGACAGAATTTTTACATTTGAGTTAATGCAAAGCTTAGAGCTGCCTCAGGGAAAGCTAGTGAGGAAGCTTGAGAAATTGTTTCTGCCTTACAGGCCCCACCTAGGGAGTGTTTGGCTTAAAAAAAAAAAAAAAGTTTTTGACTTATCCAGGTGTGGGTTAAAATGCTGTTCAAATCTATGAAAGGTCAAAGAGGCTATAAAGGCATTAACATTTGGCCTGTCTACTCCCTACAAAATTATTGTAAATTTAAAGGGTTGCTTTTTTGCTTTACATTCTGATAATTATAAAAGCATTTGCTTCTAATTTTAAAGAGACAACAAAACAATTTCATTAGAAAGTTTTGCCTCAAGGAATGGCTAACAGCCTTATGTCTTGTGAGAAAAAGTGTTTTGTCTCTGTTTCAATACTAGAAGTTAAGATCTTAAAAATTTCAGTGTATAATGTTCATAGAATGTTTGTTACAGGCCCTTGCTCCTATAGACTTTTAGAATTTTTAGGTAAATGGCTTTCAAAGGTTGTTAGGATATATTAATTGGCTTTATCTTATATTTACCTCATTTTAAGCTTGCCACAGAAGGTCTTAAACCTCTGTTTTCAAGGTAGGAAACGTTTGTTCCTTGCTTCAAGCAACAATCAAATTTATTATTAATGGTTGGTCTATTACATGGCAAACATTTTTAGGCAAAATTAATAATTGTTATCCAAAAGATAATTTGTACTATCAGATCACATGTTTATTCCTTTAAGTTTCTCCCTGCTTCAACACAGATACCTGAATTGGGTGCTATAGCAGCTATTTTTAAGATGTTAAAGGTCAAGCTTTTAATAATAGTAGATATACATAGCTCATGGTTTATAATTGCTTAAAATTGGTCCATTTTTAATACTGCTAATTCTTAATATTTACAGTTTATACAAATGTGATTCAAATTTCTAAGAACAAAGGATATGTTCTCTAAATGACTGTCCTTTAGGTATTTGAAATAATTTTATATTTTGTGCACATCAAATTATAAAGATTTGTTCTTGATGTCCTCAATTTCTACCTCTACCACGTAATGGTGTTAATCCTAGAGGACTTAGGTATTACAGATAAATGATATTCATATTTCTAATTTAAAAGATTAAAAAAATATGTACATGTGACTAATGATTCATTTTTAGGCTGTCTAGTTGCAACTGCTCTAACAGAAAAAACAACTATATTTTATATAATTACATAGTTATTGCCTATGTTATGGTTTATACCTTGTGTTCCAACTTAAATTAATAAAACAATATCTTCTTGGAAGAAAGAAGAGAGGGGAAATCGTGTCCCTGTACATATAATTTAAATTATGCTTGCATGTTTTTAAGAAAATTTTAAAATTTAGATGCCAAGAAACTCCTTGCTAAATGTATATGACATCTTGTAATTAGACATATTGATGTCTAGGTGAAATGAAGGAATTCACTTACTAACATATGCCATGATCCTGATTTAATATTGGGGGAGAAGACATGTCCTCTGTTTTTTCCACAGAATGCGGCAGAAGATATGCTGACTGTGCTTGCTGAATGCCCAGACCATGGTAACATAAGAGTTATATTGGATATATGTTCTTGACTTACCTCAATTGTTAAATGTCCCAGGTTAGATAAATTGCCTAGCTTCAAGCTTTTAGACTTTGTGGGACAGAACATGGAGACTGTTATGCTAGCTTAGGAAAAATTAATTAGAAGAGTTAAAATGACTCTTCTCCTTATTGTGCTCAGCTGACTCAACCATAGACTGGTCTAGAAATAATTCCAATTTTGAAGATTCCAATTTTGAAGATGGCTAACAATCTTCAGCCAGCTGTGTTAATTTAACATATAGTCTCCACTTTTCCTGAGAAGTAACAGCTTATTTCTTGATTCACAAGGCTACCTCTCCCACCTCAGAGGCCAAGCTTTGGATCCTTAAAGTTGTTAATTTACAACTGAATTGGATACTTCTGGGACAAGTTAATCCTATTCCACCTTTAACTCTTGACCTTGTCTGTTAAGCAGACTGGCTGTCTCCACCCAGGCTCACCTGGATGGAGAGATTACATGTCTGTTAAAGACACTTGCAGACCCCCCTGGCTTCAAAACTTACACAAGTAGATCTCCAAAGAGGGAGCCACATAGAACTCAGATCTATGTGTGTTTGTTTTTGAACAAACATGGGTACCAGCGAGACGTGCGAGGCAAAGCACTGCATGGGGAGGTGAATTTCTGCTTCTGAGTCCCCAGGAAGTACACCTAATTGCATAGGGGTTAACGTCGAGAGGCTGTCCTTAAAATAATAAGGGAGCCTATTACCCCTCCTCTGAAAAAGACGTTATACAATATTTAAGAGGAATTACGGTCAATGCTTCCCCTCCTGGTTAAGGCCCGCCTTCTTATGAAGGATATTTATCCACTTGTTTTCTACCTCCTCGTGTTCAAATTAATAAAAAAAGGGAGGACATGTACAGAGCCATATTGGGGCAGTCTTGCACTTGGTCAGAGTTTGACTTTGGTCAAGGTTAACTTCTCCCAGTTAGCCAGGATCCTGCTCCACCTAGGGTGGAGTGCACGTAGTAAAGGTCAAGTTCATTGTTTCTCCAGGTATAGGAATTCCTGAATTAAACAGGTGACCCACCCAGCTGCCGGAGCAGTCAAGACGAAGACCTCCAAGAGAAGCTAGACAACTTCCACCGGAACTCAGCCTGGAGTCTGGGGGGAAGGGTTTGCCCGAACTGTTATAAGGTCTGGCGCCATTAAAGTTTACGGCTTTGATCAGTGAACATTGACTTGGCCGTACTTTCTTTTCGCCGCTCTTCCCTATGACCCCAAAATTCTCTCAACAGGTAACCCGGTTTACATGTAGCTGCTGGCGGCTACAATACTAGACTTTGATATACCTTATAATTGATTCTACTCAATACTTCAGTCATTTTCTTTGACTGGATATAAAATAGATTTAGATAATTGTAAGTTGTTATCGTCTTTCTTATATAAAAGCTGTGTTTCAGGGATACAGGGAGGAGTAAAGAAGGGGACAGGCTTCAAAGTTATCCAATTAGAAAGGCCTTCCTGACCTCAGGGAATGTGATATGAGACTGGTTGGTGTCTGTAATGGTATATGCCAACAGGAAGGTGAACTTGTGAATTCTGTCTACTGTGAGGATTTTACATAGACACAACATTTGGGATTAACATTGAATAAGGAAGAAAAGTACAGATAAGTGGGCTTTTAGAGTCTTTTTGGGCCAAGATATTGCATTTAAAAGACTATCCATTTGAAGTTATCATTGAATTTCCCCACATTCTCTTAACAAGATTAAGTACTTTTGTCCATATTTAACAGGACATGACAATAGTAGACATGCAAAATTGTTAAACCCATACTGTGGGACAGCCATTGTATTGAGCTCTTTGCATACTATTTGCCTTAATCTTTGGAAGAACATGCTGGTTAACAGGTGCTTCATTTCATGGATGAAGACAAAGAGGCATGACAATTTTAAATAACTTATTTAAAGTTATAAATTTAGCACCTGGCAGAAGTAAGATTCAAACCAAGTTAGTAAAAAATCAGAGTGATTGGAAAGGCTAATAATGCTCATGTTTAAAGTCCTTCAGAGATGAAGCAACCAAGTTGAATCCATGTCTCAGCAAGTTTTCCTCTTCCAAGGATGTACTGTGCCAATTTGGAGACAGTTGGCAATTTCAGCTTCCATGTGAAATACTTAATACTGTTAGGAATCTTTCTAACAACAGTTCAGATTCATTAAAAGAAAAACATAGTGGCAAATCATTGGCCTCATCCTTGCCCCTCCCACGGTGTGTGTGTGTGTGTGTGTGTGTGTGTGTGTGTGTGTGTGTTTGAACCGGTGGGGTCAAGTATTGTTCATAGATACACTTTTATGAATGAAGGGGTATAGGAGCTGAGATATAATGTGACTTGTTTGGGAATGGGCAGAGGCTGCAAAGCTCTCTCTATAGGTTGCATGCAATGTCATAAAATAAACATTCAGTAAATAATCACTAAACTTAGCAATGATAATATAATTTTGCTATCATAGAGCAATGGATTCTTCTATATTAATAGTCCTTAGGTATTTAAATAAATTCTGTTAGAGGAGCCATTCATTGTCTTGCTGATATAAATACTACTTAGGTTTGTAAATATAGATTATAATTTGTATGAAGAATGTCCCTGTCCTATTGCTATGATAAACACCATGACAAAAGTCTACTTGTGGAAGAGTTTATTTCATCTTAGAGTTTACAGTTCACCATGAAGTGAATTCGTAGCCTGAATTTGTAAGTAGTACCTAAAGCAGAGGCCTTGGAGTAATGCTGCTTACTTCCTTTCTTCCCAAGGTGTGTCCACCTTACTTTCTTATGCCACTCAGGACCACCTGCCTCGAGTGACAATAGCCTACCACATCAAACATTAATCAAGGAAATGGCACATTAGCATACCTATAGTCAATCTGATGAAGACAATCCCTCCATTAAGGTTCCTCTTCCAAGATGACCCTAGTTTACTCAAAATTGACAAAACAAGAAAAAGAATAACAACAAAATACTAATCAGTGCTGGTCTCTCAGGAAGTAGCTGGTATGCTGAGGGAAGCTGGCTCAGTTCTGAGATTCCCATATTTGTGTCCAAGCTCCAAAGGTTTCTAAATTGTCTTCACTGAATCAATCTTACACATTTTTGATTGGCAGGGGAACTTCTACTTTTACAAAAACACTATTCTTGGATATGTCTGATTCAACATGCTGTGAAGCAATAAACCCCCTAATCCCCACTATTTTAAGTGTTTAATAGCAAAAGCCTCCAGCAGTCTAGAAAAGTTATCCCTGCAGAATGTGCTGACATAGTAGAAGGGAATTAAATGGGACATCATGCCTCCTGTATTTCACATCCTGCATGTTTTATTCATCTTTGCCTGGCTGTATGAATGGGCAATCTCCCTTCTGGAAGAAGCAGTGCTCTAGTAACAGAATTATAATTTTCTAAGGAGCATTATTGGACCCATGTTTGGAAATGATAGGTCATTTTGCCTGGAAGAATTTAATAGCTTCCTGGCACAGTATTCTCCTTACCAGTAAAAATAAGGCATGCAGAGTCTGGCTTGCTTCCTCTATGAACAAGTAATGCGAGACTTTCCAGGTATGCACAATTTTTTTTGACACTGCAGCATGACATCATTGTCATCTACAAAGTGAGCTTAAGAACTGTAAATCAGGTTGTAATTGAAATTGTAAAACAATCTCATGATGTTTTAGGTAAGCTTATAAATTTGCAGTCTTATGCAGACCATAAGACATGCTTGTCACTCCTCCGGTATGAAAGCTATATATTCTCAGAAAGCTAGAATCATTCACATCTCTGTAGTAGACAAGAGTTCTATTCTAAGTAACAGATCCCTGCTGTGTGTGATCTTCTTACTGGGAAATGAGGAAGGGCAAATCATTTTCTTAAAAAAGGCATAGTGACAAAAGAAGGCTTATTTTGCTATCTCTTCCTTGATCACCAAGCATTTATTAATATGCTATGGCTAACAACAATGTATGTAGATATTGAGGCCTCATTTCTGTTATATCTACATCTATTGTGATATAACATTATTAAAATTAGTACAGTGTTGACCATGAATTGCGTGAAAATATCACAAACTACAATATGTGTAACTATTTTAGTAACTTCTAAGCTCAAAACACTCATATAAGAGAGTAACTGTCATTCCTCTATGACTATTATCATGAGCATTTTACAGACAAAGAAACTAAGCCTGGAGAAGGTACTTTTCTCAAGGCTAGACAGCATAGACTAAAAAATTATTATTGAAGTGATGCAGCTTAAATCCACAATCTCTGCCCTTTTTCATCATGGATTTATTTTTTTGGGTAGAATTTTGTTGTATTTTAAGTTGGTTTAATTTAATTTTAAATTCACTTTTGAGACATAGTATTCAGACATACTTATTGAGTGCATAACATTTTAAAAATTATTTTTAATCATAATACAGTTATATCATTGATTGTCATGCTGTGCTAGATTGTTGGTTACTTCTGTACTTTGGAAGCTTGCATGGCACCTCTGGTATCATGAGTACTAGTCTTCAAGAAGGAAGATTTTAGGTCATCTCCAACTTGGGTCCTCTGGGCCCTGTGTCTGCATGGTGTCTTCAGGAATAGGGGCATACCTTCCACCTCATGGGATGAGGAGGATCCTGAATATGGATTTAAGGCAAAAAACTCTTAGCCAAACTATTTGTCATTAACTGCAGATCTCAATTATATGGGAAATGCATATATCATGCACTGAGAATGAGTCTTGGGCCTTTTATTAGGATACAAAATTAATACTTTTTTGTTTTATAACTGTATACATTATTATTTAAGCATTCAGTCTGTTGATTTCATGTCCTCCAAAGCCTTCCTATTCCATACGTATTAAAATGAAAGGCTTTGAGATAAAGCAATTCATTTTGAGAATGTATAAAATGAGTCATAAAAGGAAACATTGTATTTCAAATTTATAATCTTTTATTCAATGATGCAAAAAGATATAGATTTTTATTATATTTTTTAAACTGACATTAATGCTATAGATATTAAGTCTGATATTTAATTACACGGTGATGTCTATTCATGTAATTGCTGTCCAGGGTAATTAGTCACTTGTCTAGGTAGCTAAAGCTACATATTTTAAAACCACAAATCCATGTTAGCTACTTGATACATAAATCATGCTCTGGAGAAAGTGAACTCAGAAATTCAAAATACTGAATGGGCTTTATTCAATATATAACAAAATATTCAAAGAGGCTCAAAATGTCAAATTCCAGTATTTTTAAAAGACTGTTAATATGAATTAATTGATTGTTAAATGTAGTATATATGTCACATAGTTAATTTTATAGTAAAGTTACTTACAGCCTGGATAAATGGACAGCTATCAGCTATCCTCTCCTCTGAATGCAAGGACAAACAAAATTCATTTACATACATAAAATTAAGACAAAATTCTTTATACCCAGGTATTTATTACAGATCCTAAAAAGCTAAGTCAGAAATTTCTAGAAGGGTTAGGTCATATTATTTAAAGTTACTTCACTATCCAGTGGTATTTAAGGCTTTTTATCAGTCTGTCCTGTCTGGTCACATTTAACTCTGTAGCTTCTTTTTTTGAAATCTTAAGCTTGTAATATAATATTAGCTATATTTAAAATGCCTAAATATATTACAGGGCATATACATTTTTGTGAGGCTTTTAAGCCATAATTAACATAATACACTAATTAAGGATATATCTATCCAATCACTGGTTAAATATTATTGGATGAAAAGATGAGAGCAATGACACAAACTTTGAGGTAACTGGGAGTTTGATAACTCTTTCCTTTCAAAGAGTGGTAGAAAAGGAGACTATAAACAAATGACAGAACCAGTCTCTTGTAAACAAACAAACAAACAAACAAACAAACAAACAAGCAGCTCCATAGCGCAGACCCTGAAGAGAAATGCCTCAGTATGAGTTGGGGGAAGTGCTGCTAACTTCTTGTCTAGTAGTATTCACAGACAGCCAATGATTTAGGTTCTTCAGAGTAAAGGAGCTAAACTGTTCCATACACAAAGAGGAATCTGAATGAATTTCAGATGCTTGATGCTTACAATAGTGAACAGAAAAAAAGCATAGAGTCCCTCACCTTGGATCCTGTAAATGGCTATAAAATATCACCCAGAGTTGCAACTCTACATAATATGGGTATAAGGAGGTAGGTTTTAGAATAGGTACATTAAGCTCAGTGGGACAAAAAAGTATTAGGTGGGAAGAGATGAGAAGCACAAACCAAAAGAAGGTCAAAGAGCCACATACTGGTCAATCTTTTCATTTAAAATAACGTATTAGGGGTTGGATTGATGTCTCGGAAGATATGAGTATCTACTGCTCTTCCAGATGACCTCAGTTCAATTTACAAGACCAACATGGCAATTTAAAATTGTCTATAACTCCAGCTCCAGAGAATCTGATAGCCATTTTTAGCCTCTGTGGGCATCAGGCACATATGTGGTGCATAGATGCACATGTGGCAAAATAGCCACACATATAAAATAATATTTTAAAGTGTATTAACATGGATTAATAAAATGAAATTTTGTTGATTAGGATGGGGAGAATAAGTACAATAAAAATATCAATAATGTTAAAAACACACTTTTAGAAACAAAAAGGAATATAATTGTACAATAAAATCAGAGGTTACAATGGTTATAAAATATAATTAAATTTATAGCAATAATTTTGAAAATGTAAAAGTGAATAATCTCTTAGGAAAATGAATAAGTGACAAAACAGAACACATATTTCCAAAAGAAAATAAGTATTAATGAAATTGAATTGATCATATTCTTAAACATCCTTGCTTGCAGTAACATAATAGTCAAGTTATAGAATTAGACTTAGCAATCATCAACAAACAAATAGAGAAAACAAGGTGTACATATATAATAGTTTTAGCCATAAAAATAATGAAATTACTTTATTTGCAGAAAATAGGTATAATCAGATCTTCATATTAAATATAATAAGCCAGGCACAGAAAGACAAATATTACATGTTTCTCTCATTTGTGCATCCTAAATTGTGCTCTCTTTCTCTCTGTGTGTCTGTCTGTCTGTCTCTCTCTTTCTCTCTTTCTCTCTCTTTCTCTCTCTCCCTCTGTGCGTGTGTGTGTGTGTGTGTGTGCATAATTGTAAATCATTTATATACTAGGGAGATTTCAAAAGACTTTCATATACATTTCTAGTTTTGGTTAAACTTTTCCATACCCTTCATTAATTCTATCCTATTTTTGCTGCATTGTTTTGTCAACTTGGCATAAGCCAAAGTCATCTGAGAAGAGGAGACCTAAATTGAGAAAATGGCTCCATAAGATAGGCCAGTAAGCAAACCTGTAGAACATTTTCTTAATTAGTGATTGATGGGAGAGTGCCCAGCAGGTTGTGAGCAGGCCACCCCTATGCTGATGGTCCCAGGTTCTCTAAGAAAGCAGGCTGGGCAAGCCATTGTGAGCAAGCCAGTAAACAGCACTCCTCTATGGCCTCTGCACCAGCTCCTGCCTCCAGGGTCCTGCCTTGTTTGAGTTCCTTTCTTGACTTCTTTTGAAGATGAGGAATGCTAAGGAAGTATAAGCCAGATAAATCCTTTCTTACCCAACTTCCTTTTGGTTATGGTCTTTTATCGCAGCAATTGTAACCCTAACTGGCACAAACGTGGGTATTGATTGGAGATAACTTCTATGTTAAGGCTGGTGGTGTGCCTATGCAAGGCCTTTTTCATGCTGCTAGTCTCTGGGAGGATATATGTGCATCAGTCCTACTGAGTTTACAAGGCTTTGCCTCCTTGTGCTCTTACACTCTTTCTGCCTCCTGTTCCACAGATTTGCCTGAGACCTGGGGCAAGGGAGTTGATGAAAATACCCCATTTAAGGCTGAGTATTCCAAGGTCTCTTTCATTCTCTGTATAATGTCTGGCTGTGGGCCATCTGTTGCAGGAGGAAGAAGCTTCCCTGATGATGGCTTAGCAAGGCACTGATCTATGGATATAGCAGAATGGCATTGAGGATAGTTGTTAGCAGTCGTTTTATTGCTATGTTGCTGCTGTTCTTTAAGTAGCAGTATTTTGTTCTACCCTAGGTCTCTAGGCTGTCTAATCTTAGGTTCTTTGTCACCTACATAGTGTCAGGTATGGGTTCCATCTCATGGAATGGATGTTAAGTCAAGTCACATATAGGTTGGCTACTTCCACAAGTTTTGTGACACCACAGCCATAGCATATATTGCAGGAAGAATAGCATTGTAGATCAAAGACTTTGTGTTTAGGTTGGTGTTTATATTCTCCTTTGGTAACATGCAAAGTATGTTCCTGTATCAAAGAGACTAGCACATAGGGGTAATGGCTCTATGGAAGCAATGGCTTGACTTCAACATGTTCAATGAGTTGTGTAGGTGTTGTCTTCAGCAATGGAGTCCTGCAGTCAGTTTGTGGAGAACAACCTATAGTCTTGGAAACACACTGGGTTGTTTGAGGATTACCATGGGACTTCTTTGGCTACCAACTTGATTAGAAGAAACCTATTCCTGGTATGAGAAGCTTCATTTGGTGACAAGAAATGTCTAGTCAGGGCACTGTCTCCACCTTTATTTGGCAATTCCATTTAGATCACCTTCTGATATGTATATATTTTAGGGGGCTTCTATATTGTATTAGGTTTCCACATGACTCTTCACATAGTCCTTAGATTAAGGTGCCCCTTCCTATATTCCCTCCCTCAACACTTTTACTCCCCCTGCCCACTTCATCCTTCCATTCCAGTTCTCCCCTAATCCACCCATAAATATTTTTTTCTATTTCCCTTTCCTAAGGAGATCCATTTCCCCCTACTAGTTCCTTTCCTTACACCTAACCTCTGTGATCTTATAGATTTTGCCTTGATTATCAATGGCTTAACAATTAACACCCACGTATAAGCTAATGCATACCTGAGTGAGGTAACCCAGACTCAAAAAGAGTCTGAGTTACCTCACTCAGGATGATTTTTTTCTAGTTACATTCATTTACTTAAAAATTTCATGATCTCGTTTTTAACAACTGAGTAATATTCCATTATACAAATGTAGTACATTTTCTTTATCCATTCATCTATTATTGGATATATAGATTATTTCCAATTTCTAGCCATGAACATTTTTCACAAGTGTATCTGTGTTAGGATGAGACATCCTTTGTATATATTCTCAAAAGTATTAGTATGAGTTTTCACTCATACTGCAATGTCTGAGTGCTCCTCTTTCTCCATGTCCTTGCCATCTAGAGTTGTCATTTTTGTTTTATTTACCTTAGGCATTCTGACCTGTAAAGATGAAATCTCTAGATAGTTTTGATTTGCATTTCACTGATGACTAAGAACAATGAATATTTCCTTAAATGTTCCTCAATAACTTGAGTTTCCTATTTTGAGAAATATCTAGTTTTATACCCCATTTTTAATAATTTGTTTTCTTGATATCTAGGTTTTTGAGTTCTTTATATATTTTGGGTATTAGCCCTCTATTAAGTGAAGAGGTAGCAAAAATCTTTTCCTATTCTGTAGGCTGCCACTTTAATTGAATGATGGTCTCCTTTGCTATGTAGAAGTTTCTTAGTTTCATGGGTTCCAGTCTTTATTAATTATTAAGCTTGTGCCTTGCTGACAGTGTTCTGTTTACAAACTCTTTTCCTGTGCCAACGCATTCAAGGTTATTCCCCACTTCTCTCTTATCAGCTCTGGTGTATCTGTTTTGTTTGCTTGTTTGTTAGTTTGTTGAGTTTCTTTGATCTCATATAAAAATAAGTAATGTTCAGGGTGATAAGTATGGATCTATTTGTATTCTTCTTTATGCAATGATCAAGTTTTACCACCATTAGTCTTGAAGAGGTTGCATTTTTCAATGTGTATTTCTGGCTTCTTTATCATGAAATCAGGTGGCTATAGGCATGCTGATATAGGTCCGGGTCTTCACTCCTATTGTATTGATCAATGTGATATTTGGTGTCAAATCTATGCAGTTTATATCACTATATATCTGTAATACAATTAGGAAAGAAGGTCAAGAATCTTTATTTGCAGAGGACATGATTGTACGTATATGTGACCCTAAAAGTTATACAAGGAAACTTCTACAGTGTGGAAACACTTTCAGCAAAATAGCAGTATACAAAATTAACTCTAAAATATCAGTAGCATTCCTATATACAAATGACAAACAAATGGAGAAAGAAGTTGAGGGAAATAACAGCTTTTACAGTAACCTCAAACAATATAAATTATTTAGGGGTAACTCTAACCAAACAAGTGAAAGTCTTGTATGATTAAAACCTTCAAAAATTGAAGATATCAGAATATGGAAAGACCCCTCAACACTAGTAAAAATGGCCATCCTACCAAAAGCCATCTACAGATTCAATGCAATATTCATCAAAATGATCACACACACACACACACACACACACACACACACTCACTCACACACTTCCAGGAGAGCTGAAACAATCCTGAATAATAAAAGAACTCCAGGAGTTATCAACCCCCAAATCTCAAGTTTCTTAACCAATTCTCTGCCATTTCATTTTTCCTGATTCCATCACTCCACTGCCTAATTGAGTACTTTGGCCCACTCTCTTCTCCCTCACTATTTTCATTTCACACATTATCTATCATCTCCCTCTGTAAATGCATCTCCTTGTCGTCTGGTCTTTTACCAGTTTCCTGACTTCTACATGTACTCCAAGCCAAATATACAACTAATGCCAACATGTGAGAGAGAACAAATGCCATTAATTTGGGGTTCAGATGGCTTTGTAACAACACAAAATTACTATTGTGTTGTTACAAAGCAAAACCCACCAACCACAACAAAGACAACTTATAAAAGTAATTCCATAATAAAAATTCTGTACTAAGATACAATATAATATCTTGAAAATTATAGGTTGACAAAACCAAAAGCCAACCAAACAAAAAACAACAAACACAAGTTGGGCTGGAGAGACAGCTCAGCAGTTAAGAGCATTTCTTGTTCTTGTAGAAGATCTGTGTTCAGTTTCCCAGCATATATATTGTGGTTCTCAACCATTAGGTCACAACCCTCTTAGGACTAACAAATCTGATATCATGAATATCAGATATACATATATCATATTTCATAGCAATAGAAAATTGTAGTTAGGAAGTAGCAATGAAAATAATTTTATGGTTGGGGGTCACCACAATCTGAGGAACCTTATTAAATGGTCACAACATTAGGAAGGTTGAGAACCACCGATCTATAACTCAAGAAGTTAGACCCCAGGGAACCAAATAATCCTATTAAAAATGGGGGTACAGACCTAAACAAAGAATTTTCACCTGAAGAAATTCGGATATACAAGAAGCACCTTAAGAAATGCTCAACATCATTAGTCATTAGGGAAATGCAAATCAAAACAACCCTGAGATTTCACCTCACACCAGTCAGAATGACTAAGGCTAAAAACTCAGGAGACAGCAGGTGTTGGTGAGGATGTGGAGAAAGATGAACACTCCTCCACTGCTGGTGGGGTTGCAAATTGGTACAACCACTCTGGAAATCAGTTTGGCAGTTCCTCAGAAAACTGGACATGACACTTCCGGAGGACCCTGATATACCTCTCCTGGGCATATACCCAGAGGATTCCCCAGCATGCAATAAGGACACATGCTCCACTATGTTCATAGCAGCCTTATTTATAATAACCAGAAGCTGGAAAGAACCCAGATATCCCTCGATGGAGGAATGGATACAGAAAATGTGGTATATTTACACAATGGAGTACTATTCAGCAATTAAAAACAATGAATTCATGAATTTTTTAGGCAAATGGATGGAACTGGAAAATATCATCCTAAGCGAGGTAACACAATCACAAAAGAATACACATGGAATGCAATCATTGATAAGTGGATATTAATTAGCCCTGAAGCTCTGAATACTGAAGATACAATTAGCATATCAAATGATTCCTATGAAGAAGGAAGGAGAGTGTCCTAATCCTGGAAAGGCTTGATCCAGCATTGTAGGGGAGTACCAGGACAGAGAAAAGGGAGGGGAAATATAGGAGAATAAATGGAGAGAAGAAGACTTATGGGACATATGGGGAAAGGGAACTGGGAAAGGGGAAAGCTTTTGGATTATAAACAAAGAATATAGAAAAGAAAGAAAGAAAGAAAGAAAGAAAGAAAGAAAGAAAGAAAGAAAGAAAGAAAGAAAGAAAGAAAGAAAGAAAGAAGGAAGGAAGGAAGGAAGGAAGGAAGGAAGGAAGGAAGGAAGGAAGGAAGGAAAGAAAGAAAGAAAGAAAGAAAGAAAGAAAGAAAGAAAGAAAGAAAGAAAGAAAGAAAGAAAGAAAGAAAGAAAGAAAGAAAACACATAGTGATTTCCTTGTGTCACAGAGTCTGACTGGAGCAGCAGCCAACAGACCTAGTGGGACAATAATCCTTGCAGGGTGACACAAGGAAAAATACATGTTTCTCTGCTGTAGAACAGTGAATTCTGAAGACAGAACTATGGAAATTTGTCATTTCTTGATATCATTTTCCATTTCTGGGCTGATGTCATGACAGAGATATGTAATCGCATGTGTAATCCCAGCACTTGGAAGAGTAATGCATGACAGTCACTTGTCCCAGGCCTACATAATGATATTTTGTTTCTTAAGAAAAATGTTTCTCTCATCTATATCTAAATGGGAAAACAAGGATGAATATATATTCATATATATGTATATATTCATATACCATCATGATAAACATTCCTCTCTTTTCAGATCATGTTGTTCAACTGCTTTAGTGATAAGGTGTTTTATTTCTAAAAATATTATGATAGCTTTTAAAAATGCCTTTACCTGGCAGTCAAATTTTCAGAATCCAACCTTATAAAATCTAAACAAATCATCAAGAGGCTCCTTTGTGATTTATTGATTTATTCTTTTGTAACTCAATTTGCATGATTTTCCCACATGAAATTTTTACATGACAGGGTTATATAACAATGTCAACAGGTTATCACAAATGTTTGAAATTAACACATATTACTTATCTTCAGCTATAGATATCCAAAGGCCAAACAGGGCCTCACTTGGCTTAAGGGGCTAATAGGATTATGTCTCTTCTGGACACTTTAGAAGGGAATTTGTTTCTTGCCCACCTCATCTTCTGTAGGTCACCCATATTCCTTGCCAGTGGGTATTTTCATTGAAACCAAGGCCTCCATTGTTAGGTGCCTCCTTTCTTTCTGGCTTTCCTGCCTCCCTCATATTTGAATTCTATGATTATGTTGGATATATTTGTATAATCTAGGATCGTTTATCCCTCATAAAGTTCTTAATCAAAATCTACCTGCTAAATTCCATTTGCCATGTAAGATAACATATGCACAAGCCTCAGACACTGGAATATTTATACCTTTGTGTGGTATGGATTTGTTTCTCATTTTATCATAACAAATAAAAAACAGCTTTCAACTGAAATCATATAAGGAATCTCAGTATAGAAATTCCATAAAAACAGAGATATTCTATGTAAAATTCACGGTTGTCCCTCCAGTATTTCTTTCCCACAACAGTCCCAAGATACAAATGTAGAACCATCTAGACTTCTTTAAACCGGACACCATTTAGAAACACTTCCATGATCACATCTCTAATATTATGCTCCTCATTGAAAGCTGTTGGCTCTTTTTAAATATATCAATAACTTTATTCTTTAATAATTTCATGCACATATACAGTGTATTATAGTCATATCCATATGAATTTCTCTCTTCCAACTCCCCCAGTCCCTTGACAAATCCATTTCTAAATTTCTTCTCTCACTTTCTCCTTTCTTTCCTTGTTCCTTTCTCCTCCCCCTTCCTCCTCCATAGCTTTTTCTTCATTCTCTTAACCATATAACACATTGAGTGTGATTAGTGCTGCTTATACCTTATCAATGTGGGACCATTCACTAGAACATGGGTAACCCCACAGTGCCTGTAACACCAAAGATAGCTGACTCTCTCTTCTCTAACAACCATCAATAGTCAATAATTCCTCGGCTAGGGGTAGGACTTTGGACCTCATCTTCCATACATACTGGAATTTTGACTAGCTTGATTTTGTATGGGTCTTGGGTAGGCAACCAAAGCTGCTGTGAATTAATGTGTGCCTCATCCTGTCAGGACAGAGAATAGCATTTTGCAGCTCTTCTTCCAATTCTGATGCTTACATTCATTCTTTTAATGCTTATAATGAATTCCATCAGACAAGGCTTTGCTCCCTTATTCCAATATTCAAAGAAGCCAATGCCCTCAATGTTTTTGCGTATAGGACTAACTAATCAATGGATTGTGAGCAAAAACTGCTTAGCCAGCATCTCTTTCAGATTTCCCTGCTCACGATTATTTATGAGTCAGACCTATATATCAGCATTATTGGATAAACACCAAGTGGGAATGCTGCCACTATATACAATCCCAAATCATCTAAATGTGTGTATGTGTACCAAGTCCCAATAAAATGTATTCTTTCCAAGTGTTACTGGGGACATATTACTTATTCACAACCTCATTCTTTAAAGAAAGATTAGAAATGGGACAAAGCATGTTAGAAACAAAGGCTCTTTAGTTCTTAAAGGCAATTTAATTCAGACATTTAAGAGATAAGGAAATGAAGTAATTCTAAAAATGTGATTTATACTCTAGAGTTGTTGGTAATAATACTGAATTGTATGTTGGACATTTGCCAAGAGAATTGTCTTAAATATTCTTAACATATGCTAAACATGGTACTTAGACAGAGATAGATAAGTTAGTTACCTTGATTATTAGTAATCATTTCACTATGTGAATCATATCAACACATCACACTGTATCCACAAAATTTTAATTAATTTACAATCTTTCTGCCTTCTCTTGTTTAATGATTACTAGTTCTTAGGAGTAGGTGATACGATATAGATGTCTCATTTAGAGCTGAGCATTCTACAACCTCTTATTTGATGTACTTTGACCAGTGGTGGGTCTATTTGTTGGAAATAGAAGTTTCTATCATGAGAGTTGAGAGATGTACTGATATATTGGCATCATGATAAGTCATTAATAAATCATTAATAACAATAAGTTTGATACTGTGTCCATTTAGCAGAACAGTAGTTGGTGCTCTCTGAGGGCCTGTGACCTATCTAGCCACAGGGTCTTTTTTTCTCCAGCCCCTAGCCACTATCATTTATGCCACTCTATGGGTAGGACAAATTAGACTTGACAGTTCATGTATTTTTTTAGAAAAAAGTCACACAAAGTTGGAGGGTTAGAAAAGGTGAGTATATCTGAGAGGAGGTGGGGAAGAGGTGAATATGACAAAAATACATTGTATGCAATTTTCCAGGAACTAATAGCATTTTATTAAAGAAACAGTGAACTATAAAATACATTACAAAAATAATAAAGAGGGACTGTCACAATATTATAGAGTACAATGTAAGAATATCTAAAATAGAATCTAAGTCTACTTTGAATAAAGAATACTTATTCCTTTATTCAAAATAGAACAAAGAATCTAGTGTTATTTCCATTGTTTGACGTTTCCATGCTTGCTATAGTAAACATGATCATAACCCATTGATAGGGAGGTCAGAGACCCTTGAATGGAAACTTAAGATGCTGTTTGGCTAGCTGGTCATATTGTCAAACTTCCCTCTAAATATTTATGTTTATGCCTATAGATTTGTGATGCTCTCATCTTGTTGAGAGAAGCTTCGAATTGTCGAAGGTAGGGGTTAATGCAGAGTCATAGTACAATTATTCAAAAATCTGAGAAAATTCTGAGGCTCTGAGTGGTCAACCATAGATGGAATATCCAAAAACAACCTTCCCTTGGCCCCAAGGCTCAGAGAATATAGTGGAAGATGTCACAGAAAGAATGGGGAGGGGTGCTATGAAATACCCTGGTCCGGAAACGACTTAGCTATTGCTCATATAAACTTAGAGCATATGTGTTTGCCTGCACAAGACCTATACTGGTAAGTTTTTAAGCAGAGCAGGCACATTCCATTTAGTCAGAATCCTGCTCCATTCTCTTCCTTATTTTGCACTAATTGGGACTGAACCCATGGCTTCACATAGTTAGACAAGTGCCCCACTATTGATGTACATCTATAGCCACCACATTCTATGTATACAGTTAATCAATTTCAGTCATTTATGCTTTATATTTGAAACTTGTAGCTATTTCAGATTTTACTGTTGTAATAAGCAATGAAAATATACAATTAAATTGCTATTGTTTGAGGGTGCAAGCTGTATTTCTGAGTATCTTTTATACTGTAAGTGGTATAAGAACTTGTTTGATAGAATATTTTTCTTGAAGACCTATAATTCAGAAAATAATAAACATATTAATCCCATTGTTTGGACAGTTGACAAGACTGAATAGATGATAAAGCAACACCATCTCTAATTCCTCTGAAGCAATCACAAAGGATTTGTACTTACCTGGGGTGTTTCAATATCAACTCCTTTGGTATCCATAATTCTGATTCTAAGCATTATTAAGTTTAGGCCATAAGTGACTGTGACTTTGTCAATACAATCATATAACATATGGAAAAGATGATTGCAAAGCTAGTTACCACAAATCTTGGGCGTGAGGAAATCAATGTGAATAGGGGAAGCAGAGCAGACTTCCAGTGCCAGTGAAGAACGGGCATGGTAACAGCTGGGGTTTGATACACACAATGAGGTTTGGAGTAAAGTGTGCCTTTCAGCTGGAAGAGCAGCTGCCTGAAGGCTCAAATACCCCAGAGAGCAAGTTTCAGGCAGCAAGAATGAGATGAAGTATGCCTCTGAGGAGACCTAGATTCTGGTATCCTGAACAGTGAATAAGAGCTTTTCATACCCAACATTGGGAACAAGTGGAAACTACAACTACCACATATCTGGGCATATTGCCACTTGGTCAAAGTATGTTTCCTGAGAATACTGATTAAATATGTGTAATGGCAATATGTCTAGCAAAATTATGACGGTATACTTTGTAGATATTTCAGGCTAAGTCCCATACCATTGCCAGAAAATAAATATAGTCAAACAAGCTACATTATTTTGTGGCAAACCAGTACACAGAAAAAAGTACCTTTGTACTATACACAGTCTATCAAGGGTACAACAGTACTATAACTGGGACAAAGCAAGTTATATGCTCTAATTTAAAAATACATTGTTGTTAAAAATGCTGAACACCAACTGAGCTGTTCGAAAAATAGTGCCAATAGACCGACCATTCATAACAGAGCAGCCACAAACCTTTCGCAGAATATAATGAAGCAAATCTAGTAACAAGAGTTGTGCCCATGAATGGCTCTAAGTTAGGATTCTGAACATCCATACCTAAGATCACTTGAACATTCTGGGAATTTTAACCGTAGTTTACCACATAAAATATTTTGCGGAGCTTCACTTTATTTGGGGAGAAATTAATGTCTGCAGTTTTGTCAAGACTTAAGGTTTCCAGGGTTTTGAAGTGATGCTGAATACTAAACATTGAACCTTCAAAAATGTTGACTCTGTCACAGGGTACTGATGTGGTTTATAAATAAGGATCAACTTTCTATAATTAGTTGGGGTTTTAATACTTTGACATTTTAATCCATGTATACAATACACTTTAATCATATCTGTCCTATTTCTCCCTACAACTCCCTCAGGCCTCCCAACATATCTACCACTCAGCTTTATTTCCTTTTGTTTTAATAACTCACTTAATCCCATTTGTGTTATGCTGCCTATATGTGTATGGGTATGGAATCATCTACTGGGGCAACACACAGAGAATGGATTCAGGAAGAAAAGTGACATATTCCAATATTAGGTGTAATCGGAAGGATTCTATCTCTATTTCAGCAGCAGTCTCATCTCTTTGAATCAGAACACTAAGTAAAGCCATGGTAGAAAGGTTTGAGCACAAAAGCTGTGCCACATCTCTAGTCAGCCACAAAGCTGGGATACTACCTTGATGGTCTGCTCTCTGGAGATTTATGCCATACAAGTGATGATGACAGAAATGCAAGCTGCACCAGAAATAGATTCTAGGGAAAATGGAAATATGCACTTTACAAAGACAGCTTCTGTTTGTGGTACTTACGATTGTATTACTTTAATGTAGGATATGTGCCTGGCACATGGTGCTTGCAGGAGACTTCCAAATGCCCAATATTTTCTTGTCAGGATTCTGAACAACTTGAAAAATAAGTAAGATAATGTGATTGGTATTTAAAACCCTACTTAGTTATGACCTCTGAGCAGGATGGCAGATTAGAAGCCTCCCAACTGAAACTCTATGAACGAACACAGATGTGAGGATTGATATATGACTTTTATCCTATAAGTGGTCAAGTTTATGAAGTGACTTAGTAAGTCAGGAGAGAATTCTGGAAGAAAGCAAGTGGGAGAGTGGAGAGTCAGAGCTGAGCTGAGAATCCTAAAACCTAGCTGCCAGATCCCTAGAATCAGTACAACATAGTATAATTTAGCTGTCACAAGGAGAGCAATAGCAACTTCAAGAACGTGCTGTTGCTGTAGAAGTTAGGCTTTCCTTTGGGGGGGCTCTTAGTCTTGTCAATAAAAGAAATTGGAAATTAATTCATTAGAAAACTCAAGACTAATTTTATCAGACTTTTCTAACTTTGACCAAACAGGCAAGGTGTAAATATCTGCAGATGCCTGATAGAGAAGAAGAAGCAACACAGCCATGACATTTGTAAGCAACCCCATGGTGCACAGGGAATCACATGGCAGAAGGGTACAAGTAGCACCAGAAAGAGTGAGTGAGATAACTTAGAATGTCTGGAAACTAACTTACTTAATTAATTAATTAAAGGATACAGCTTGAAATAGATATCACCATACTTAATTTCAAGTTATACTATGGAGCCATGGAGCTATAGTAATGAAGATAACATGGCACTGGTAAAAAAAAAAAAAGCAGACACACAGATTAGTGTAATAGAATAGAGAACATAGATACAATGCCACACAACTATAGACACCCAATTTTTGACAAAGATGCCAAAAATACACCTTGTAGAAAACACAGCGTCTTCAACAAATAGATATTTGATAGCTACATTCAGAAAAATGAAAATTGACTTTATACAAACACCAACTGTAAATGGCCCAACTACCAAAACACAAAACCTGAAGCTAAAAAAACACTAGGGGAAAATAGGGAATATACTTCTAAGCATAGGTAAGAACTTTCTGAACAAGCCTTGGATATCTCAGGAAATAAGGCCCATAATTTGCAAGTGGGATCTCATCAAACTAAAGAGCTGTGTACAATGATCTGATAGTAGGAGAAGGAAGACTGGATGGTAATGGTGTAAGTAGGGGCAGCAGCAGAGAAATGGTGGACAGAAGGAAGGGATGACCTAAGCAAACTAAAGACTACAAAAAAAAAAGCATTATAGAAGCCTAATTTTGTATGAAAAATTTGAAATGCAGTTTATTTATTTATTTCCGTAGACAGTAGTCTGAATGGATATACTCTGTATGAGTGAGCTATACTCCCAGAGAGTATGGGTTGTTAAATGAAAATCTTACGAGGTGTGGGATACCTCAATATGTGTTATTGGTCAAGTAGGCTACAGAGATCCACCCAAAATATAAGCCAATGCTAATTTCTCTTGGTTGGCCATAAGAACAAGATGTTAAGAACATATTCCTGCAAACATCCAATATGGGTGCTCAGAACTAAACTGGGGTCCTCTGAATAAATCTCTGAGCCTTCTCTCTAACCCCTCATTAACACTTAAATGGGCACTAAAAGTTGTTTCATTTGAGCAGATGTGTAGCATAGTGTATCTAAGGCAGGCATTAAAGTCAAGTCATATCCATGTGAATCTGAAAGTCCTGATCACCAGACTCCCCAAGTTCTGGTTAGGAGGAGGTCAGACAGAGGGTAGGAATGAGATGACTCCTCACGAGTCGGCTAACATAAGATTTGTCCAGGTTTTTCTGTCCATGTTGAAATGTCTCAAAACATTGTTTCCTTAGGACACTCTAGCACTGCTGGCTACTCTGTTCTGAGGTTTTTGCATACAGTTTTCTTAAAGTATGTTACTGCCATCAATTCCTAAGTACTTTTGTTTAGAATAGAAGGTCCTCTTAAAATTGTTGTGCCATTGTTTGTCTTCATTGCTAGTGAGACTTAGCAATACTGACTTGACTTTAGAACCATGTGACTTCATGACATATGACCTTAGAAACTTTACATTATATATTTCAATATATTTCAAGAATGAATATATATATATATATTCAGAAAGTTGTACCAAAATATAAATGTGGATGATGAGATGGATAAGCAGTAAAAAAGCACTTACTGCTCTTCGAGAGGCCCAGAGATTATTCCTAGCATCCGCAGGTAGTTCACAAATCCTCTTTGGCTTCTACAAACTTGTAGTACTCCATAGTGAGAGAGATAAATCTTTAGATACCTAAACTTAAAACATAGTACAATGAACATTTACCAATAAAAAGTTTAGCAAAAACAAAGAGGCCCTGCAAGATGGCTTAGTAGGTAAATTTGCAATTACCAAGCAAACTTAATGACCTGAATTCCATCTTTGGAACCTATGGTAGGAAAGAACTGATTCCGAAGAGAGCTGTTGTATGACCTCTACACATTGTAACATGTGTGCCTTTGTAATTTCTGTGTAATTCTCTCTCTCTCTTTCTCTCTCTTTCTCTCTCTAGCACATATAGAAATAATAATAAATTAAAATAAAATAAACAAATATACAAACACAATATAAAATCCAGACTTATGATAGTTTTAGGGGTCTCATTGTATCTTTATCTAATTTCTGTGATCGATTTTTGTGGAAATAAGATACAAACTAGAACTGGAGAAGGTGATGAGGACTCATTTTCTTCAAGGATACACCAATGTTTGGGAGGATAATAGTTTTGAACCAAAGCAATTATCATTCTACCAGAATCAAGGTCTGTTGTATTTAACCACATGCTGTAAGGGTAAGAAGGCCTTGATAAAGGACATTTCTTCTTCTTCTTTTTTTTTTTTTTAGTTTTTTTTATTTGATATATTTTTTATTTACATTTCAAGTGATTTCCCCTTTTCTGATCCCCCCACTTCCTGAAAGTCACATAAGCCCCATTCTCTCCCCCTGTTCTCCCCCCCTCCCACTTCCCCATTCTGGTTTTATCTTATACTGCTACACTGAGTCTTTCCAGAACCAGGGGCCACTCCTCCGTTCTTCTTGTACCTCATTTGATGTGTGGATTATGTTTTGGGTATTCCAGTTTTCCAGGTTAATATCCACTTATTAGTGAGTGCATACCATGATTGATCTTTTGAGACTGGGTTACCTCACTTAGTATGATGTTCTCCAGCTCCATCCATTTGCCTAAAAATTTCATGAATTCATTGTTTCTAATGGCTGAATAGTACTCCATTGTGTATATATACCACATTTTTTGCATCCATTCTTCTGTTGAGGGATACCTCGGTTCTTTCCAGCTTCTGGCTTTATAAATAGGGCTGCTATGAACATAGTGGAGCTTATATACTTACTATATGCTGGGGAATCCTCTGGGTATATGCCCAGGAGTGGTATAGCAGGATATTTCGGAAGTGACGTGCCCAATTTTCTGAGGAACTGCCAGACTGATTTCCAGAGTGGTTGTACCAATTTGCAACCCCACCAGCAGTGGAGGAGTGTTCCTCTTTCTCCACATCCTCGCCAATACCTGCTGTCTCCTGAGTTTTTAATCTTAACCATTCTGACTGGTGAAAGGTGAAATCTCAGGGTTGTTTTGATTTGCATTTCAATAAAGGACATCTCTAATTGGGGGACACATAAGATTTGGGACAGTGATGCCCTTGGAGCTGGATTCTTTCTTAAATAAGAAGAACTTACTGGGCTTAGCTAGATATAATAAAGACACAGGGCATCAAATTTAGCACTTACCATATTTGCTTTTCTCTATTCACAGTTGTACAGTGTTTTTATGCTAACCAGGATAAATACTGCCTCTTATTCCTAGTAGATTCAAACACAGCTAGACAGTATTAACTAATGTTTTTAAACCAAATGTACTAACAAACCTGAAAGGAGATGCTAGTGGGTGAACTACAGAGAGGTAAACTTAGCTCTCAATATGCAATGCTTTCTTGTACATAAGAAAGTAACAACTGATTTTGAAACAGAAATTGAATTGTGATACTGCATTTGATTGAGTTAATTATGTATTGTTGTAATCTTAAATAACTGTCCACTTACTTGTGATATTTACATAATCAAATTTTCTAAGATGAACTTTTTAAAAATGTGTTGCTTTAGTAATCTATTCTTGTGCCTTAATTTCTGCATACCCACCAAGAGCTGAGGAAGTTACTGGGAGGTACCTGGAGTACTAAGCAATAAGATGGTGTGCCTGGGGTCTGACAGCTTTTTGCTTTGGCTAATTTGTTCACTCACTTATTTATATAATTATGTGATGATAATAGCCTTGAAAACACATTTTACACTATGGGATTGAAAACTACTATCATTGCTGAGCCCTTGAAAAGTAATTGTAGGAATAAATTGTAGCTAATGCATAACTATTAGCCCTTAAAAGGAAAAACGACATGGAGCCAGAATTAGGACCAAATTAGTGGTAAGTGGTAGTTATAAAAATGATGCCTGGAACAGCAATCAGTTGGGAATAACCCAGAGACCTGGAGAACTGTGCTAGAGGTGGTCCACAACACTGACATCTTTCTCAATACACACGTGGGCTTGGGAAAAGGTCAAAAGGCCCCATGAAGAGCTAAAAGTGGAACCCCCACACAAAGTTAGTGTCAGTCATCAGTATGATGCCTCTCGGATAAAGGAAACACAGGAAGAGCTGGGTGGGTTCTTCACTCGGACTGATTAACTCTGGGTTACTTATTTTAATGGACATTTTTTTCAGTCTTTGTGTCTTATGCCACATCTTTGATGTCAGGATGTACATTTCTAGATGATTCCTCTTATTCTCCCAAGTTTATTCTCTTCCACCTGACTTTTAACTATTGGAATTGATCAGAGGTCTATTTTTGTCCATTCTGCCTTGGTAGATTCTGTCATTTCTTGTCTTCAGTTTTCAACAGTGTATTAACTGACAAAAGGCAGGTTTCTATTTTTAGGTAGCCCCTTTCCTTCCCCAAGTTCCAGATCTATTTATCAAACTGGACACTTGTGTGTCTGGGTTCATTTTACTTCACTCAAACTGAACTCAACATCTTCTTCAGGTGATAAACAACTTCAGCAAAGTGGCTGGATATAAAATTAACTCAAACAAATCAGTAGCCTTCCCCTAGTGAAAGGATAAACAGGCTGAGAAAGAAATTAGGAAAATGACACCCTTCACAATTGTCACAAATAATATAAAATACATTGGTGTGACTCTAACCACGCAAGTGAAAGATCTGTACAAGAAGAACCTCAAGTCTCTAAAGAAAGAAATTGAAGAAGACCTCAGAAGATGGAAAAATCTCCCATGCTCATGGATTGGCAGGATGAAGATAGTAAAAAGGGCCATCTTACAAAAAACTTTCTACAGATTCAATGCAATCCCTATCAAAATTCCAACTCAATTCTTCGCAGAGATAGAGATAGCAATTCTCAAATTCATTTGGAATAACAAAAGACCCAGGATAGCAAAAACTATTCTCAACAATAAGAGAACATCTGAGGAAATCACCATTCCTGACCTCGAGCTCTACTACAGAGCAATAGTGATTAAAATTACATGGTATTGTTACAGAAACAAGCATGTAGATCAATAGAATAGAATTGAAGACCCAGAAATGAACTCACACACCTATGGGCACTTGATCTTTGGCAAAGGAGCTAAAACCATCCAGTGGGGAAATGACAGCATTTTTAAGAAATGGTGCTGGGTTAAGTGGAGGTCAGCATGTAGAAGAATGCAAATTGACTCATTCTTATCACCTTGTACAAAGCTCCAGTCCAAGTGGATCAATGAACTCCAATAAAACCAGACATACTGTACCTGTTAGACTAGGAATTATTAAAGAGCCTCAAACACATCAGCATATGGGAAAATTTCCTGAACAGAAAACCAATGGCCTAGGCTCTAAGATCCATTATAGACAAATGAGATCTCATAAATTGAAAAGATTCTGTAAGACACTGTCATAAAGACAGACGACAACCTAAAGATTGGCAAAAGATCCAATCTTACATCTAATAGAAGACTAGCATCCAATATAGACAAAGAACTCAAGAAGGTAGACTCCAGAGAACCAAACTACCCTATTAAAAATGGGGTATAGTTTGGTTGATGGTTTTGTTCCTGGGAGCTCTGGGAGCAGAGGCCGTTGGTCCTGGAAAGGCTCAATGCTGCAGTGTAGAGGAGCCGTTGGTCCTGGAAAGGCTCAATGCTGCAGTGTAGAGGAGCCATTGGTCCTGGAAAGGCTCAATGCTGCAGTGTAGAGGAATACCATGACAGGGAGGTGGGAGAGGATTGACTGGGGAACAGGGGGAGGGGAGATGACTTCTGAGATTTTTTGCAGGGGGGAACCAGGAAAGGGGACAACATTTGAAATGTAAATAAAGAATGTATCTAATAAAAAAAACAAAACACTGGGGTACAGAGCTAAACAGAGAATTCTCAACTGAGGAATGTCAAATGGCCAAGAACCACCTACAGAAATGTTCAACACCCTTAGTCATCAGGGAAATGCAAATCAAAATGACTTTGAGATTCCACCTCACACCAGTCAGAAAGGCTAAGATCAAAACTCAGGTGACAGGAGATGCTGGTAAGGATGTGGAGAAGGAGGAACATT
This sequence comes from Apodemus sylvaticus, assembly GCF_947179515.1. Taxonomy (NCBI): domain Eukaryota; kingdom Metazoa; phylum Chordata; class Mammalia; order Rodentia; family Muridae; genus Apodemus; species Apodemus sylvaticus. The sequence goes on along the minus strand of NC_067495.1, from coordinate 136,411,460 downwards.
GCTCCATTTTCGGTGAGATTGCAAGCTGGTAAACTACTCTTGGAAATCAGTCTTGCGGATCTTCAGAAAATTGGACATAGTTCTACCTGAGGACCCAGCTATACTACTACTGGACATATATCCAAAAGATATTCTATCATATAGCAAGGACACATGCTCCACTATGTTCATGGCATCCTTATTTATAATAGCCAGAAGCTGGAAACAACCCAGATGTCCCTCAGTGGAAGAATGGATACAAAAACTGTGGTGCATATACACAATGGAGTACTATTCACCTATTAAAAACAATGACTTCATGAATTTTGAAGGCAAATGGATGGAACTAGAAAATATCATTCCGAGCAAAGTAACCTAGACCCAAAAGACACACATGGTATGTACTCACTTATAAGTGGATATTAGGCTAAAGACTCAGAACACCCATGATACATCTTACTGGCCATATAAAGCTCAAAAAGAAGGAAGACCAAAGTATGGATGCTTCAGTCCTACTTACAAGGGGAACAAAATAATCAGGAGAGGTAGAGGGTGGGAGGGACTTGGGAGGAAGAGAGGTAGGGGAGAGGAAAAAAGCTGGCATAGCAACTGGAAAGTCCCAGATGTCAGGAAAGCATGAGACTCCCAGGACCCCACAGGGATGGCATTAGTTGAAATTCCTAACGAAGGAGAGAGGGAAACTGTAGAGATCATTTCCAGAGGATAGGATTGGGCCACCCACCTTTCTAAAACATATTAACCCAGAATTGTTCCTTTCTAAATGAAATATAGGAACAAAGAATTGAGCAGAGACTGAAGGAAAGGCCATCTAGAGACTGCCGCACCTAACCCAAACACTACTGCTGATAGAAATGCTTGCTGATGGTGGATAGAAGGGAGAAAGGGGAAGAAGAAGGAGAAAGGAAGAGGAGGATGAGGAGGAAGAGCTTCAGTATACCAGGAGCAGTTTCTAGAACTGAGGATCCACTGAACTTTTAGTACAAGGTGGCATATTCAGCAATGGAGTTCTGCAAACAGCTCTATGGCTAAAGGATAGAGAGCTTTCAGACAAATGTGGAAAATCCCAGAGTGTTAGAGATGGTATGCTTAAGCTAGTGAATGTTACTTGAAAAATAGATAAAGAGAAAAAATGAAAATTCGTGTTCTTTGCATAAGAATTCACTAAAGTGGGCATGCAGAGATATATTGCATGCCAGTAGCTCTATGACCAGATGCATCAGAGGAAGGGCTTCTGAGACATGTACTTGCATTATCTCATTAAGGAGCTAATTACTCTTCCCATATCCGTAATATGTCTTCAACTGAATTAGATTTCCTGTAGGGTGATCTCTTGACTAGGTGATTGACAGGTCAGGATTTATATTAACTCTTAAGGGGGCAGAGTAAGAGAACAATATGTAATATTCTAATCTTTGAAGCAGATAAGAATGTCATGTCTGCACCCAGGACTAAAGGTAAAATTAAGATTCCATTCTTTTGACCAGAAGAAATTCACTTTTCTTTAATGAGTTCTCATAGCTTCATCTATTTATGTTCTATTTAAAACTCTAAAGAGGGACAGTTATGTTTCCCTCTGTTATGTTACCTCAGAAATGCCTGAGTTGGTGGCCAAAGCTGACTTTAGGGAAAGAGTCTTCTGCAATGGTCTTTAAGGTTAATAATCCCTTTGAATCTGTCAAGTTAAATCAGAATTAGCCATCAAAGTGTATTTGATTCATCAGCATGTTTTCAAAACTCAGCATATGACTTGGCACAAAATATGAGCTCAAGTCATCCAAGTTAAATAAATAAATGAACAAAACAACTTGTTTTGATTTTTGTTTTTAAATTTGAGAGTTATTTTAGGTTTTGGGGAACTAAGACTGTACCCTTCTTGCACACAATTATATTCTTATACTTAGCTCAATGCAGAGAGAACCTGGTCCAGGAATAGGCACTAACCTTCCCTCTGGGACAGGAGAAAATTTGTATGACTCTGCTATTGAATACCAAGCTGTAAGCTTATACTCTTTATTCTCAGCAGATGAAGCCACAGCTTCCAAGGCAGGTCTGTCCTGAGAAGACCCCTGGAACTAGTTATTCTATAGTTTATTTTTCTCATAGGAACACCAAGATCAGAAGTACTGAGGCAGGACCTGTACTTAGTAGGGACTTCAGAATAGACAACATCAGTAGGCACTACCTAACCAACAGAGGTAATGTGGATGAGCAAAACAACCAAGTACTGAAAAGAGGGAGTGGACACAAAGTCCTACCCCTAACCAATAAGCTACCTGTAATTGATGCTTAATGTCAAAGGGAAATTTAGTTTTCTCCAGTGGAGTATTACTAGGTATATCAACCATACCTCAGGGAGGTTGCAAGCACAGTAGATTTACAATGCAAAACTGACTCCATGGTGTGTGTGTGTGTGTGTTGTCTGTGTGTCTATGTATGTGTATGTTGTCTCTGAGTGTGCATGTCTATATGTGTGCATGTCTGTGTGTGTTGTCTGTGTGTGTATGTTTTCTGTGTGTCTCTTTGTGTGTTGTCTCTGTACGAGTTGTCTGTGTGTCTCTGTGTGTGTTGTATGCATGTGTGTTGTCTGTATGTCTGATTGTGTGTTGTCTGTGTGCTTTTTTTCATGTTTTTTGTCTCATTAGTTCTTGTTTGTTTTGATTTTCAGTTTTTGAGATTTTTGAGGGGAGGCCATGAAGCTGGCTAAGGAAGATATGGGAGGAGTTTCAGGAGGGAAAAGAATATGATCAAAACATGTCCAATTGAAAAATGTTAATGAAATAGATGATAGCAAGGGAGAAAAGCCCATAAGTAAAGGCTTAAAGGATGGCTTTTAGGAGCCACAGAAGTGGGGACAGAAAACAAAATTACTATGACAGGGGATAAGGTTCCAGAGGATTGGAAAGATAATTTTTTCTCATCACCATTCTCTTCTTTAGTTCTTTGTAAACTTACAGCAGAGTAGGGATGCCATTATGAATGGGGAAAAGGCATGAAGGAATTACTAGAAACAAAGAATAATCTCAGTGTTGTGAAAGGAACACAAGAGCAAAGCCAAAGTACCTCAACAGGGAATTTTTATAATAAAAAGATCAAACCAGTCTAGCAAGCACACTTGGCCAGGATGGCTTCTCTCTGTTATATTTAGGTGGTAACTGTGTTACATTCAGGTAGTGGGAGCTTGACTTCACAACTTGATGAGATTGGCTAATCAGAGCAGAGGGGAAGGTACAGAAACTATGAGTTTTTGCAGGGTTAACTACCTTTGATGGAAAAAAAAAAGCTCTTGTGTTTCACAAGAATTAGGTATTTTTCCCTAGAGCCATATATTTAGTAAAGTGGAAGAATTTTCTTGAGCCACAGTGGAAAAATTCATTCTCCAGCTATTATGTGGCTTACAACCAAGAAGCCTTGGTATTTTGTGTGTGTGTGTGTGTGTGGAAATTAAGGAGACTGGATAAAAAAGGGTTCATTTTCATTTTTCTTCTTTTATTTGTTTTTTATTGGATATTTTCCTTATTTACATTTCAAATGTTACACTATTTCCTGGTTTCCCCCAGCCTGGAAACCCCCTATTCCATCCCCTCCCCCTGCTTCTATAAGGGTGCTCCCCCACCCATCCACTCTTGCCTCCCTACCCTCGAATTCCCCTACATTGGGGCATCTAGCCTTCACAGGACCAAGGACCTCTCCTTCCATTGATGCCCAACAAGGCCATCCTCTGCTACATATGTAGTAGCATTTTCATTTTCATCTGGCAGTGACATCTTGTTTTTATCAGACGAGTATCTAAGGTCTCTTTTAGAGCTTGGCTGTTGACTGTGTACTGTCAGCCTTTATCAGGGTATCAACTTCAGTGTCTTCCAGAGGCCCAGTACCTGCTGCTGCGGATCTTCACACTTAGCACTGGTCTTTACTCCATTCCTCAAAGCTGATTTACGTCCCCATAGTGTCTTTTGAGGACATCTATGCCTCCTTCATGGGGATGCAAGGGAAGTGATTGGAGCACAAAAATGCTGATTTCTAACAGTTGGATACCTAGTTCCACAGGTAATAGATGTCCTATATTAGGCATAGCCTCTGTAGTAAATGGTTTGTTTGTGTTAGCAATTTGATCCTAATCACAAACCTATAAAAATGGACCTAATTATTCCTGTTTTACATATGAACAAACTAAATACCAAAGAGCTCACTTGTACAAAGTGGTCATAAGGGAATTCCAACACCAATTTTTTTCCTCCTGTACTGATTTCTTGCTTGTTAATATTTATGTTGCATTTGACAAATGACAGCCTCTCTGAGGCTCATCTAAGAAAGGTGAACGACTAAAAGCCCTACTTTATAGTGTTGCTATGAGAGTTCCAAAGCTTAATGTGCATAGATAACATGCTGTATGTTTCCGTGCATTGCAGTAATGCCTGGCGTAGCTGTGGTCTCTGTTATATTCTTATACCTGTAAGCTGCTCAATGAGCTCTTAAAGCAGAGATCTAAAGGAGAGAAGCAAAGGCTCCTGCTGGTAGACAACCATGGTGACATTTTGTCTCCTAATAGTCAGCTAGTCCCCCTTCTTCTCTAGGGGAACCAGCACCAGCTTGTGTCACAACTCTCCCCAGGTGACAATAATGATGAGGTGATCTACATAATATAAAAGTAAAATTCTTGCAGCTAGCCAGTCAATGCCTTTAAATAAAACTGAAATGAAATTAAATGAAAGAAGATGTCTTTTCAATTGTTTAAATCACTGCCTCCTGCACCTGTGGAGGAGACTTTGTAGCACTCACATTTTGAGATCCAATATGCAAGCTCTAATCGCTTAGAACTGATTACTTTAATGAATTTTAAAGGTAGGGCTTTAATTAAAACAGGTCTCTATGGACAGAAAGCATGCTATTTTGTGAGCTCTGTAAATATTGTCTTTTAAACTAATAAGTGCCGTTACCAGAAATACTACTGTGTATAAACAGTTGGCTCTTTGCCCCCTGTGCTGTGGAAACATAACGAGATATTGAAGACAGGCAAGCTATATTTCAAAGCTTGGCTTCTGGTTTTCAAAATAGTAGTGACTTAAATTTGCAAGACATTTTCCCCCTCTGGAGCACAAAGAATTATCGAGGTATGATCTCATCCTGTCTGCAGACATCACCCTATAAACTTGGACTGAGGGAGCCAGTGTCACTATGGCGGCATCTCCAGATCTCATGACTCACTTTAAACCTTCCATTATACCCCATTTCACCCTCTACAATACTGACAAGTTTGAGACCAGCCAGAGACACACCACAGTTTCTTCCTCCTCACCCATATCACTTTCACCTCTTCTGAAGAGGTGACACAAGTCATTATAGTGATGCTTGTGATGCAGAAGTCTGGGCTAAGGATCTAAATATATTATATATATATATTATATATAATACATGTGTATTATATATTATATATAAATATTATATACTATATATTTGTTCTTCAAATCACAGTTAGGAAACAGGCTCTAATATTCTCAAAAGATCTTATTCAGGTTTAGTTTCTGTTGCTGTGATAAACACTATGGCTAAAGGTTGGAGAAGCAAGGGTTTATTTGGCCTACACTTTCAGATTACAGTAAATCATTAAGGGAAGACAGAGCAGAAACCCAAGCAGAAACAAAGGCAGAAACCCTGGGCAAGCATTACTTTCTGTCTTTCCTTCTACCTCCTACTCAGTAAGCTTTCTTATACTGCCCAGATCCCCCAGTCTAGAGATAGTAATATCCACCATGGACTAGACCTTTCTGCATCAATTAGCATTGAGGAAATGCCCCACAACTATGCATATTGGCTAGTATGCTTGAGACAGTCATCTCAGAAAACTCCAGGCACTTTCAGAGAACACAGAGGCTGTGTCAAATTCTAAATTATAGCTGAAACTAACTAGGAGACTCGTATCCTAGTCAACTTGACACACAAACATATTTATTTAAGCCAGAACATTTCCTTACATTTTTGTCCAGAGGATCTTACATTAATGCTATAATATAAAATACAACAGAGCTTTAAAATCCCACAATATTTTTTTTTAATTCAATGCTTCAAAAATTCACTATCTTTTTAGAAGTATCCAAAGTCTCTTACCTCCAGGCTTCTGTAAAGTAAAATGGAAGCTACATACTTTCTTATGCCAAGAGAGTAGGACCAGACTATAATTATTATAAGATCAAAGCAAAAATCAGCTCTAGGAGACTATTTTTATTTACAATGCTTATGTCCTTAAGCTAGGCTTGCTTCCCAACTAGTTCTTAATTATACTAACCCATTTATGCTATTTACATAATAAGTGATGTAAATAATGGTGGCTAATCTCCCCATGCCTGACTCTCCCATATTTCCTTTCTCTCTCTCTCTCTCTCTCTCTCTCTCTCTCTCTCTCTCTCTCTCTCTGTCTCTCTCTCTGTCTCTGTCTCTCACTAGCTCTCTCGATTTCTCTTTTGCTCTCTCTCTCTCTCTCTCTCTCTCTCTCTCTCTCCCTCTCTCCCTCTCTCTCTCTGCCAGTTCTCTCCAGCATTCACCTGTCAGTAAAATTCAAATTTTACTGACAGGTGAATGCTTTTATATACTGCTCAAGAGATTTTTTCCTACACAGGAGTGTTAATCAAATCATGTAGTTCAATAACAAGCATCTAGGAATTGCTTTTGAACTTCTGGCTCCAGAAAGACTTGGATAATTTCATGTCCTTCTGTCTGCAACCCACAGAGCATTAGCTTGCTTTGTGGGCTTAGGCCAACTCCACTCCACACCTGCCATTCTCCTTCATAGCCATCACATAAACCTGACATCTCAAATATGCTGCAGTCTCCACTGCAACTGAGGCTGGACCTTAACTAATGCCCCCTACTAGAGTCACTTCAGGAACTACTATATTAGCATACAGAGCCAGGCCTTACCCACTATCCATTCTTGGAGCTTACTTACCACCAAAACCAGTACTATATTGAAGGATTTTGACAACTTCCTCAGTTAACTTGCCAGCTGGAGATACAGCTTCAGCCCCCTTAGACTAAGGACAGCTTTTCTGTGTTGATTGTGAGGATACTCGCTCCCTTTCACAGATTTAACAGCAATGATGCTGATCTCTCATTTATCATGGCTAATTTTTCAGCCCCTGCTGTCCATTATCCATTGTTCCACTGAAGCAAATTTTTCATTTCCACACACTCTTGATCCAAAATAACACACACACACACACACACACACACACACCTGATAAAATTTTAGTTTCTTTAGGAAACATCATGCACACCAGACTTCCACTGTATGCATTTCTCATGGCATTCTTATATCCCAAGTTCCAATAGAGAGGCCCAATACGCTCCAAGTACTTGTCATCTTTTCCAGCTGAAATTTCCAAATCATCCCCCAAACAACAGGATCAGGTCCACCAAAGTAACAACCTCCCTCTTGATTCAATTTCTGTTCTGTTTTGCTTTCTGTTGCTATGACAAGCAGCACAGACAAAAGCAACTTGGAGAGGAAATGCTGTAGCATTTCACAGTTCACCATTAAGAGTGTTGAGGCACAAATTCAACCACTTAGACTCTCCAGCCTACAGATAGTATCAGCCACAGTGAGATGGGTCTTCCTACATCAATTAGTAATCATGAAACATTCCTTAGACCTTCCCATGGGCCATTGTGATTGAGGTGTTCCCTAAATTGAGATTACCTTGGATAACTCTGAACTATATGAGGCTGATAGCTGAAGCTTACTGGGAGAGGTCATCTTTAGGATAACAGTCAAATCCGGACAGAGAGCAGCAGCGGAGGCGGCGGCGGCAGTACAGCAGTGGCTGGTCCAGCTGAAGGGCCATCAGCAGTGGAACCAAGACAACACAGGGTCCAGTTAGGCCCTGCGCCCACGACCACTGACCTTCGCTGACCCACCAGGCTGCAAACAGCTGCGGTTTTGCAGCACCTTTCGCTGCACTGAAGCCACTTCAGAACTCGGCCTCTCCATCTTGATTTCAAACTCCAGTGACATCAAACAGTCTGAGGTACACAAACATATTCTGAGGCCAACACCACGGGGGTCTGAGCCCGACGGGCGTTGGCCTGCACCCAGGCCCTGGGCTGTTCGGGGGGGGGGGGGCATCGGGGCGCCAACCCAGCCAGGAGGTTTTTTGCCCGGGCCTGCACGCGCACCGCCATTTTGCCTGCAGGACAACAGAGAGCTCTGGCGCACAGAGCCATAACGGGCAGAGCCTGAGGCTAACAAAGCAGGGGTCTAGCCCCCAAAAGGCACAGGACTGACCCGAAGATCTGGGTGGCTTGGTGGGCCATCTGTGAGTCAACCTGCCCAGGAGGTTGTTAGCACAGCAGACTCTCCCAGCACTTTCGGGGAGCGTGGGCGCACATGCCCACCATCCTGGTCACCTGGCAGACCCAATTAACAGTCATAGCCCTAGGGGAACTTGGCTCGGACCTTGGCCTCCCAGGCTTTTGCCTGGACTCAGGGCCTGGGCAGCCAGGCTAACCTTGTGTGCGCCAGCCCGGTTGGGGGATCGGCTGCCCAGCAGAGTGATTGGAACACAGGGGAGGTCCCAGCAGCATACACTGTCGGCACTCCCTGGGAGTGCACACAGGCTCCATCTGCTCCACAGACACAATCTGGGGCAAGGCCTCAGGCAGAAGCCCTCAGCTCAACTCTCTCCGCTTCCGGATCCAGATCAGCCTGGGCAGCAGCACCACATCTCCAGGTCCTGCAAGAGGCTAGCGGGGCTTCCGGGTGGCCAGCTGGGAGAAGTCGGTGTGCTCCAGTGAATCCAGCGGGCCCCAGCAGGAGCCTTCGGGTGCCTGCTTCGGGATTTGAACAGCCTGGACAGCAGCACCCTGTCTACAGGCAGTGCAGGGGGTAAGCTGTGCACCAGAGGCCAACTGGGAAGGGGCAGCTTGCACTGGTGAGTCCAGCACTGACAAGACCAAGTAACACCAGTGAGAACTAGATGGCAAAAGGCGAACGCAGGAACGTCACTAACAGAAATCAAGGCAATATGGCCACATCTGAACCCAATTCTCCTCTACCAGCATGTCCTGGATACCCCAACACACCAGTAAAACAAGATTTGGATTTAAAATCACTGGTCATGATGCTGATACAGGAACACATGAAGGACATACTTAAAGAAAGTCAGGAGAAAATGGATCAAAAGTTAGAAGCCCTTGCAAGGGAAACACAAAAATCATTGAAAGAAATCCAGGAGAATACAAAAGCCAACAATGAGGAAACACAAAAAAAACTTAAAGAAATACAGGAGAACTTTGGTCAACAGGCTGAGGTCATGAAACAGGAAACACAAAAATCTCTTAAAGAATTACAGGAAAGCACAAACAAGCAAGTGAAGGAGCTAAGCAAAACCATCTAGGATCTAAAATCAGAAGTAGAAACAACTAAGAAAACTCAAAGGGAGACAACTTTGGAGATAGAAAGCCTTGGGAAGAAATCAGGGGACAGAGATGCAAATATCAACAACAGAATACAAGAGATAGAAGAAAGAATCTCAGATGCTGAAGATTCCATGGAAACCATGGACTCAACAGTTAAAGAAAATGCAAAATGCAAAAAGCTTATAACCCAAAATATCCAGGAAATCCAGGACACAATGAGAAGACCAAACCTAAGGATTATAGGCATAGATGAGAGTGAAGATTTACAACTTAAAGGGCCAGCAAATATCTTCAATAAAATTATGGAAGAAAACTTCCCTAACCTAAAGAGAGAGATGCCCATGAATATTCAAGAAACCTACAGAACTCCAAACAGACTGGAGCAGAACAGAAATACTTCCCGTCACATAATAATCAAAACACCAAATGTTCTAAACAAAGAAAGAATATTAAAGGCAGTAAGAGAAAAAGGCCAAGTAACATAAAAAGGAAGACCTATCAGAATCACAGCAGACTTTTCACCTGAGACTATGAAGGCTAGAAGGTCCTGGGCAGATCTCATGCAGACTCTAAGAGAACACAAATGCCAACCAAAACTACTATATCCAGCAAAACTCTCAATCACCGTAGATGGAGAAACTAAGATATTTCATGACAAAACCAAGTTTACCCAATATCTATCCACAAACCCAGCCCTAAAAACGATAATAGGAGGACAACACCAATACAAGGAGGGAAACTTCACCCTGGAAAAAGCAAGATAGTAACCTTTCATCAAACCCAAAAGAAGTTAAGCAATCAAATTTAAAAAATAACGTCAAAAATGATAGGAAGTAACAATCACTATTCCTTAATATCTCTTAACATCAATGGACTTAATGCCCCAATAAAAAGACACAGACTAACTGAATGGATACGTAAACAGGACCCTACATTTTGCTGCTTACAGAAACACACCTCAGGGTCAAAGACAAACATTACCTTAGAGTAAAAGGCTGGAAGACAATTTTACAAGCAAATGGTCTCAGGAAACAAGCTGGAGTAGCCATTTTAATATCAGATAAAATTGACTTTCAACCCAAAGTCATCAAAAGAGACTCTGAGGGACACTTCTTGCTGGTCAAAGGAAAAATACAACAAGAAGAACTCTCAATCCTGAACATCTATGCTCCAAATGCAAGGGCACCTTCTTTCGTAAAAGACACTTTATTAAAACTCAAAGCACACATTGCACCTGACACAATAATTGTGGGTGACTTCAACACTGCACTTTCCTCAATGGACCGATCAGGAAAACAGAAACTAAACAGGGACACAATGAAACTAATTGAAGCTTTGGACCAATTAGATTTAACAAATAAATATAGAACATTCTATCCTAAAACAAAAGAATATACCTTTTTCTCAGCACCTCATGGTACCTTCTCCAAAATCGACTATATAATTGGTCACAAGACAGACCTCAACAAATATAAGAAGATCGAACTAATTCCATGCCTCCTATCTGATCACTATGGAGTAAAAGTGGTCTTCAATAGCAACAGAAACAACAGAAAACCCACATACACGTGGAAACTGAGCAATACTCTACTCAATGATACCTTGGTCAAGGAAGAAATAAAGAAAGAAATTAAAGACTTTTTAGAACAAAATGAAAATGAAAACACAACATACCCAAATCTATGGGACACAATGAAAGCAGTGCTAAGAGGAAAACTCATAGCCCTGAGTGCCTCCAAAAAGAAAATGGAGAGAGCATACATTACCAGCTTAATGACACACCTGAAAGCCCTGGAACAAAAAGAAGCTATTTCACCCAGGAGGAGCAGAAGGCAGGAAATCATCAAACTCAGGGCCGAAATCAATCAAGTAGAAACAAAGAGAACCATACAAAAAATCAACAAAACCAGGAGCTGGTTCTTTGAGAAAATCAACAAGATAGATAAACCGTTAGCCAGACTGACCAAAGGGCACAGAGAAAGTATCCAAATTAACAAACTTAGAAATGAAAAAGGAGATATAACAACGGAAACTGAGGAAATCCAAAAAATCATCAGATCCTACTACAAGAGCCTGTACTCAACACAACTGGAGAATCTGGAGGAAATGGACAATTTCCTTGACAGATACCAAATACCAAAATTAAATCAGGACCAAATAGACCATCTAAACAGTCCCATAATGTCTAAAGAAATAGAAGGAGTCATAGAAAGTCTTCCCACCAAAAAAAGCACAGGACCAGATGGTTTCAGTGCAGAATTCTATCAGACCTTCAAAGAAGAGTTAACACCAATACTCCTCAAACTATTCGACAAAATAGAAACAGAAGGAACACTACCCAATTCCTTCTACGAAGCCACAATTACGCTGATACCAAAGCCACACAAAGATCCAACAAAGAAAGAGAACTTCAGACCAATTTCCCTTATGAACATCGATGCAAAAATACTCAATAAAATTCTTGCCAACCGAATCCAAGAACACATCAAAATGATCATCCACCATGATCAAGTAGGCTTTATCCTGGGAATGCAGGGTTGGTTCAATATACGGAAATCCATCAATGCAATCCACTACATAAACAAACTCAAAGAACAAAACCTCATGGTCATTTCATTGGATGCTGAAAAAGCATTTGACAAAATTCAGTATCCTTTCATGCTTAAAGTCTTGGAGAGAACAGGAATTCAAGGCCCATACCTAAACATAGTAAAAGCAATATACAGCAAACCGGTAGCCAGCATCAAACTAAATGGAGAGAAACTTGAAGCAATCCCACTGAAATCAGGGACCAGACAAGGCTGCCCCCTTTCTCCTTATCTTTTCAATATTGTACTTGAGGTACTAGCTCGGGCAATTTGACAACATAAGGAGGTCAAAGGGATACAAATTGGAAAGGAAGAAGTCAAACTATCATTATTTGCAGACGACAGGATTGTCTACCTAAGTGACCCAAAAAACTCCACTAGAGAGCTCCTACAGCTGATAAACAACTTCAGCAAAGTGGCAGGTTATAAAATCAGCTCAAGCAAATCAGTGGCCTTCCTATACTCAAAGGATAAGCAGGCTGAGAAAGAAATTAGGGAAATGACCCCCTTCACAATAGCCACAAACAGTATAAAGTATCTTGGGGTGACTCTTACCAAACATGTGAAAGATCTGTATGACAAGAACTTCAAGACTCTGAAGAAGGAAATGGAAGAAGACCTCAAAAAATGGGAAAACCTCCCATGCTCATGGATCGGTAGAATCAATATAGTTAAAATGGCCATTTTGCCAAAAGCAATATACAGATTCAATGCAATACCCATCAAAATCCCAACTCAATTCTTCACAGACTTAGAAAGAGCAATTATCAAATTCATCTGGAACAACAAAAAACCCAGGATAGCTAAAACTATTCTCAGCAACAAAAGAAAATCTGGGGGAATCAGTATCCCTGACCTCAAGCAATACTACAGAGCAATAGTGTTAAAAACTGCATGGTATTGGTACAGTGACAGGCAGGAGGATCAATGGAACAGGATTGAAGATCCAGAAATGAACCCACACACCTATGGCCACTTGATCCTCAACAAAGAGGCTGAAAACATCCAATGGAAAAAAGATCACCTTTTCAACAAATGGTGCTGGTTCAACTGGAGGTCAGCATGCAGAAGAATGCGAATTGATCCATCCTTGTCTCCTTGTACTAAGCTCAAATCCAAATGGATCAAGGACCTCCACATAAAGCCAGACACTCTGAAGCTAATAGAAAAGAAACTGGGGAAGACCCTTGAGGACTTCGGTACAGGGAGAAAGTTTCTGAACAGAACACCAATAGCGTATGCTCTAAGAGCAAGAATTGACAAATGGGACCTCATAAAGTTTCTGTAAGGCAAAGGACACCATCGAGAGGACAAATCGGCAACCAACAAATTGGGAAAAGATCTTCACCAATCCTACATCAGATAGAGGGCTAATATCCAATATATATAAAGAACTCAAGAAGTTAGACTCCAGAAAACCGAACAACCCTATTAAAAAATGGGGTACAGAGTTAAACAAGGAATTCTCACCTGAAGAAATTCAGATGGCGGAGAAGCATCTTAAAAAATGCTCAACTTCATTAATCATAAGGGAAATGCAAATCAAAACAACCCTAAGATTTCATCTTACACCAGTCAGAATGGCTAAGATTAAAAATTCAGGAGACAGCAGGTGTTCGAGAGGCTGTGGAGAAATAGGAACACTCCTCCACTGCTGGTGGGGTTGCAAATTGGTACAACCACTCTGCAAATCAGTCTGGCGGTTCCTCCGAAAACTGGGCACCTCACTTCCAGAAGATCCTGCTATACCACTCCTGGGCATATACCCAGAGGATTCCCCACCATGTAATAAGGATACATGCTCTACTATGTTCATAGCAGCCCTATTTGTAATTGCCAGATGCTGGAAAGAACCCAGGTATCCCTCAACAGAAGAGTGGATGCAAAAAATGTGGTACATTTACACAATGGAGTACTATTCAGCCATTAGAAACAATGAATTCATGAAATTCTTAGGCAAATGGATGGAGCTAGAGAACATCATACTAAGTGAGGTAACCCAGACTCAAAAGGTGAATCATGGTATACACTCACTAATAAGTGGATATTAACCTAGAAACCTGGAATACCCAAAACATAATCTACACATCAAATGAAGTACAAGAAGAAAGGAAGAGTGGCACCTTGTTCTGGAAAAACTCAGTGAAGCAGTATTCGGCAAAACCAGAATGGGAAAGTGGGAAGGGGTGGGTGGGAGTACAGGGGAAGAGAAGGGGACTTAAGGGAGTTTCGGGGAGTGGGGGACTAGAAAAGGGGAAATCATTTGAAATGTAAATAAATTATATCGAATAAAAAAAAAGAAAAAAAAAGAAAAAATAAAAAAAATGGAAGAATTGACGAAAAAAAAAAAAAAAAAAAAAAAAAAACAACCAGTCAAATCCGCTTGCTTCTCTATTGGCCACTTTTAACTTTCTGACTTCATTACTTTCTGTCTGTACTTCCCCTGGTTGAACTGGATAGATGAGCACAGGCTAAAGAAGAAGGCCTTCCACTGCAAATTGATTTAATAATATATTCAAAGAGAAACTCTCTGTTAGGATCTATTGCATTCTAAGCATCATAGTTTAATTTTTGTTGCTATGATAAAATACCCTGACCAATAGTAACTAAGAGAAGAAAAGGCTTAGGGAAGTTAAGCAGAAGAAACTTAAAATAGCAGGTCATGTCACATCCACAATCAAAAGAGAAATAAATACATGCATACCTCATACTTAGCTCATTTTCTCTACTCTTATATATAGTCTAGGACCCTAAGTCAGGAAATGATGCCACCCAAACCGGGCTAGATCTTTCCACATCAATTAAGGCAACCAAGACAATCCCCAGGGACATGCCACAGGCTAGCTTGATCAGAGAGTCCTTCATTTAGACTCTCTCCCCAGGTGACTTTAGATTGTGGCAAGTTGAAAATTAAAACTAACACATCAAGTTTTATGCTAGTTACTTTTATACAGTTTACACATTCCAGTAATTCTATGACAAAGGTGTCATTATCATACTGACATATCAATGAGAAAACCAACACTTTAAAAAAAAAGGAATTGTTTTTTCCAAGGCCACAACAAGGTAACTGACAACACCAAACTGTTATCTCCACATTCTGGTTTGTTTCCTTTAAATGCAACCTCCCAAAGCCTAGAAATGTGTTCAAAGACACCTGTGTACTGATGCAACCTCTCTTGCTGCAATATTCTGCTTGTCCTGTTTTATTCAACCTCTAAGCAGAAGAAGCAGCAGCAGCAGCAGCAGCAGCATTTTTACAGGCTGGGAGGCCGTGTCACCTGTCAGTCACCTTTAATTATGTGGCTCAGCTCCTGAATGCTTTATTGCCAAAAAGTTGATCTTTCTGTCAGTATAAAGCTCTGTCTTCATTCAAATAAGCTCAATTTAGTCCTCTAAATCTTCACTCTAGGTTATTTAGAGGAGGTATTAGTCATGCTGTGGTCAGTTTCAGGATCCCCACTTGCTCAGATAACTTGCAGTGACTTTGTGATTTCTCTTCCCCAATAAAAGTCAAAGAATGGAGACCTTTGACCTTGGAGGGTGTGGATGAAAATCCTCATAGTCACCAGATTTCATGTTCTACTTTTCTGAAACACAATCCTCAATTATAATTTTAAGATTCCTCTATGATAAGTTATGATCGTGCAATATAAAATAGGCATGAAAATTTATGTGCACTATGACCATATTAGACCATTGTATGTTCTTGTGAGCCTCTGACCGTGGTCCTGTATATGGACGTAACGGAGGAAACACTGGGAAATTAGTGAAAACTTGGTCCTAGATCACAATGTGAGAGACACCCAACAATGAAAACTTGTACTGGATTGTGTTATGAGTTAGAAATAACTTTTTCCTATGAGAAATACTAAGCAGATTCAGCATGTTGTAGTTGATGCATAGAGGATAGTTTAATCAATGACTGCATCCAAGATTCTGGGAGCATTGCAGAAGAGGTGGATAGATTTTAAGAGCCAGAGGAACAGGAAGTCTATTTTGACAATGTATCCCCTCAAAATGGAATGGATGCTACAACATACTTGAGTAATAGCTCCATCTAAAGAAAACCCAACCAATAACAATGTCAATACAGATGATCATGAGGAATGGAGAGATTTCACAGCAAGGGTGCCTACTCTAGACAGCCAGGAATCATTGCTGAGAGAGAAAATTAACCTTCCCAGAGAGATGCTCCTAATAGGTTATGCCATACAAGGGTCAGCCCTGTAATATAAAACAAGAAAAATGAATGCAGCAGATTGTATTTATATATTTACGCATTTATATATGTGATAATAATAAATAAGAGGTCATAAATTTGAGAGGGAGTAGGGGAAATGGGAGTGTTTGAAGGGAGGAAAGTTTAGTGGAGGTGATTGTAATTACATCCTAATTTTTAAAACTTCAAAAGGTCTGTGGCAATGCAGATGATATTTGGGTCACAGAGGAAAGTTTTATTTAATTAATATAGATGAAAATAGTTTCTGAATGCCCATAAAGTAAATGTCAAGGAAGGACATTGAAGAAGTAAATAAAATCAGCATCACTGATGAACAAGTGAGGTATAGGATGGAAAGAGCAACTCAGTCACTCGATTTGCTTATATGCTTCCTCTTCCACCTGGAAAGGAAGCAACAGCAAGTTACAAAGTGAGATACTTTCCCTCCATAGATAGCTGATACAAGTAGCATATTCCAAGGGTTCATGCCATCTATGCACATGCAAGGGCACTGATGAGCAGCAGTGTTACCCCCTGATGGAATGTCTCAGAGACATTTTTAAAGCACACTCTAATATGTCATTGCCACTACTGAAGAATAGAGACCAGTCATCCTTCTGTATCAGCAGTCCTCCTTGGTATATTGTAAGATCTCCTGTCCTTCTAAATTTCAGCATCAACTGTGACCCGTGAAGGTTACTTTAAGCAGCACTAACTCCATGGTGGAAAGGGAATGTGTTTAGTTTGTACAAGAAAACCTAACAGAGATGGGACAGGTATGCACAGTTTTATCCACTTTTTTATTTGTTTATGTATTTGTTTTTAATATTTGGATGAAGTGACATTGAACTCAGCCAGCTGTGGCCTCATTCTCTTAGGTCTGGAGGACATTTTGTTCAGATGGACTCTTCAATATGAAAGGGATATAGCTGTTGAACATCCCATAGTGCATTCGATCCAGAGTAAGAATTGTACCACAGCTGACTGTTCCTGGCCCTTTTAAATCAAACATGGGGCTTATTGTCTTATAAAGATGAGAAGTTATTTTAAAGTAATACATCATTTTCGATACTGTGCTTAGAAACAGATTTTCTCCAAACTCAGGAAACCATGGAAATATAGCCAAGTGAGTAATCTTTTGTGTATATATTTATTTGAATATATCAGAATGTTATAAATGAAGTGTTTCTTTCTGAATTATAAATTTGGAGGTTTGCCTGAAATCATGCCAATTTTGCCTCTGCTGTGTTAAGTAAGAAATGTGTTCCTTAATGAGTGACTAATAGCTGTGTATCTGTTTATCATTATTCAGTCATTAAACATTTATAGAATGCTTATTAGGGGCACCATGCTAGACATTGCTTGGGGGAATATTTGGTCAGAACAGTTTTTTTCTTTATGCAAAGGACTCTGGAGCTCAGAGGACCTGCCCTTGTATTCCCACATTGGACCCTTCCACCAGAGCAGTATTTGCCAGGACATGCCATTCAGGTTTCTCCTGCTCAGCACCATCCACTTTGATCAGGATCCATTTTTTTTTAATTTTGTGGTTTCATTCTTCCCTGTTGCTTAATCTCTTCTGAATTAATCACTTTGTCATTTTATGTTGTTAAATATTAAACTTTTAAATAAGAAACACTGCATATTTTTTGTAGATGAGTAACAGGAGTAACATATTGAATGATTTTTTTTATCATATATCGACTCCAGATTCTCCTTCTTCCAGAACCAGCCAGATCACTGTTGGCATGAAAGCAATGGATAGCAGAAGTCTAGTTAACCCTTAGTGGTATATATTACATGAAAGCAAAAAGTAAGCTATTTGAAGGGAGGGTAGGCCAGTGAGAAATGTTAAGGCAGTACAGAAAATATGAGCAACATACAGTAATGTACATGCATGATAAACCAATTATTTCATAAGCTGACCAAAAAGATTTCTGAAAAGAGGAATTATCATTTACTTAGTCACAATTGCATATTAAGGATTTTTTATTGAATATATTCCTTATTTACATTTCAAATGTTATTCCATTTCCTGGTTTCCCCCCTCCCAGAAAACCTCTAACCCATCCTTCTTCCCCCTTCTTCTATGAGGATGTTCCTCCACCTACCCAACTCCTACCTACCCTCCCTCAATTTTCTTACACTGGGGCATCTATCATGCCTTCATAGGACCAAGGACCTCTTCTCCCATTGAAGCCTGACAAGGCAATCCTCTGCTACATATGCAGCTGGAGTCATGTGTACCCCTTGGTTGATAGCTTAGCTCCTGGGAGCTCTGGGGGGGGGGTCTGGTTGGTTGGTTGGTTGATTGATATTGTTGTTCTTCCTATGGGGTTGCAAACCCCTCCAGCTCCTTTAGTCCTTTCTCTAACTCCTCCATTGAGGATACCATGCTCAGGCCAATGGTTGGCTGCTAGCATCTACCTCTGTATTTGTAAGACTCTGGCAAGGACTCTCAGGAGACAGCCATATCAGGCTCCCTTCAGCAAGCATTTCTTGGCATCTACAACAATGTCAAGGTTTGGTGACTATAGGTTGAATCCCCAGGTAGGACAGTCTCTGGGTGGGCTTTCCTTCAGTCTCTGCTCTACTCTTTGTCTCCATAATTGCTCCTGTGAGTGTTTTGTTCCCTTTCTCAGAAAAACCGTAGCACCCACACTTTGGTCTTCCTTCTTCTTGAACTTCATGTAATCTGTGAATTGTATCTTGTTTATTCTGAGCTTTTGGACTAATATCCACTTATCAGTGAGTGCATACCATTTGTGTTCTTTTGTGATTGGGTTACGTCACTCAAAATGATATTTTGTAGTTCTATCCATTTGCCTAAGAATTTCGTGAATTCATTGTT
This sequence comes from Apodemus sylvaticus, assembly GCF_947179515.1. Lineage (NCBI taxonomy): Eukaryota > Metazoa > Chordata > Mammalia > Rodentia > Muridae > Apodemus > Apodemus sylvaticus. The sequence goes on along the minus strand of NC_067495.1, from coordinate 136,392,388 downwards.
TTTAATAGCCGAGTAATACTAGTTTTCCATTGCAATAATTGTTTACATATTCCTATTTATTTATTTATTTATTTATTTATTTATTTAGCTCTTTTTTATTACAATTTATTCTCTTACAACTTGTAAGGAATAGGTTCCTAGAAACTTCATTTCTTTTTTTTAATATTTTTATTTTCTATATTCTTTGTTTACATTCCAAATGATTTCCCCTTTCCCGGATCCCCCTTCCCCTTTCTACACCAAGGGAAAATATATATATTCCTCCTCATCATCATCATCCTATCCTCCTTCTTTTTTGAGACAGTATTTCTCAGTGTAGCTCTGAATTTCCTGGAACTCACTCTGGAGACCAGACTGGCCTCATACTCAGAGATCCTCCCGCCTCTTCCTCCTGAGAACTGGATTAAAAGTATATGCCACTCTCCCTGGATTCACAATAATTCTTAAATCGTATGTGTGTGTGGCATTTTATCTGGCTTGTCCACATAATAATTCCTCTTAGGCTGCTTCATTTTTAGCTGCATAAACTGTATGTATTGCTCCACCTCTGAAGATTTTAGGTCACACAGATGATATTTATTGTCAGGGCTGTGAGTAAACTTTGTATTTCTTGACCACTATAAACATTTGACTGTATAAACATTTGAGTCACCACTAAGGGTTAACTAGACTTCTGCCAGCCATTACTTTCCTGCCAACAGTGATCTGGCTGGTGTCTGGAAGGAGAAGAATCTGGTCAGCAATGGAGCCCAGGCTTATCTCGGCATTTTAATTTATTTCTAAGTGGAAATCACATTACTTGAAACACAAATATGATTTAATGTTTTAAAAAAAAACATAGCTGTCTCCTTTATAACTGCTTATTAAGGTGGAGAAAATGCCTTTAGAATGGTTTACAAAATGACATAGAGATAAACAGGAGGCTAAGAGAAAAAGGTTGAGAGATGTAGACTGTTCTAATAGAAAAAAGCAATAGAGCATACTTCTAATTCCACTCTGCTACTAGCTGTAAATGACATTGAGTTGCTCTTTTGCCCAGCTGGGCCTCAGTGTCCCAGTGTACACAAAGAGGCAGCTACCTTTGTGATCTCTTCTAGCTTTAAGCATGTAGTGTTACAAATTAAAATATTGGGAATTTTAAACTAATCTCTACCTATTTCCCCATGTAATGACTTTTATAGAGATGGTAGTCATTTGGATAGTCTACTAATTCCTGAGGTTGAGTCAGAAACCTGCAGAAGTAAAATAGAATCTGTCTGCTCGCCCCCCCCCCATCCAAAAGCTTGAATCAGCTTGCAGTAACTTAGCTGTCCTAAAAGGTTCTGAATAGGACTATCTTAATGTACCTCATAGAATATATTAATCACAGAAGCTGCTAGCTTACAGTATATACCCTTAGGAAAAATTTAACAGTGAAAATTAAACTAGGACACAGTACTGTCTTAATATAAATTGTATCATGCATTCCAAAACCAGCAATATTAAAACTCATAAAAACCCATCTTGGAACCAGCAGTATTCATGTATTTCATCATGGAAAGTTTTAAATTTGAAAAAAATACGCTTACAATAAACTTTAATTGCTTATTTCATTGTGAGAAGTAATAGTGTGTTCACTAACTAAGAAAAATAACCTGAGGATTATCTTGCATTTATACTTCTAGATAAGTAACATAAAATTCTCAAGATCAGAGACAAATATCTAAAATATAAGAAAGAAAGAAAGAAAGAAAGAAAGAAAGAAAGAAAGAAAGAAAGAAAGAAAGAAAGAAAGAAAGAAAGAAAGAGAAAGAAAGGGAGAAGTACTTCAGTAAGGACATCTAAATATGATATCTGCATAAAGCAAGGGACACAAAGGGTGGCAATATCTACATTCTTTCTTTTTCATTCTTTTTAAACTTAAGAAACTATCCTAAGTCATTCAGAAACTCATGGGGCATTTCATTAAAGCAAACCAGCTGAATTTTAACAATGGAGCCTTGGCTGAGCTTGCCCTATTCTCATTCCATTTGTCTATACTCAAGAGCAGCCTTGAAAAAGACACCCCATAGGAAGACCAGCAGTCTCAACCAACCTGGCTCCCTGAGATCTCTGAGACATTGGACCAACAACCAGGCAGCATACACCCGCTGATATGAGGCCCCCAACACATACACACAGCAGAGGACTGCCAGGTCTGGCCTCAGTGAGAGAGAAGCACCTAACCCTGGAGAGTCTTGAAGCCCCAGGGACTGGGGAGGTCTAGTGGGTTGGGTGTAGGGACATCCTCTTGGAGACTAGGGAGGAGGTATGGGATGAGGCACAGCCAGAGGGCAGACCTGGTGGAGGAAAATGACTGGACTGTAAAAAGAAAAGATGAAAGAAAGAGAGAGAGAGAGAGAGAGAGAGAGAGAGAGAGAGAGAGAGAGAGAGAGAGAGAGAGAGAGAAAGAAAGAAAGAAAGAAAGAAAGAAAGAAAGAAAGAAAGAAAGAAAGAAAGAAAGAAAGAAAGAAAGTTGAATAACTTAACAGCCACTCAAAGAACAAAATGACATTTCTAAATCTCATACCTGGAGATATTTCATTGTTGGACCTGGCTGATGACATGCAAAATGTTTCATATTCAGGGCTTACCTTGAGCCTTGCTCATTGTAAATATTTCTACCAGAAGGTGTTTAGTTAAAACAGTGGGCAACAATTATTTAATGTTGCAATTGTCTGAGTCAGCACTACTAATGGGGAGATGAAGGAATCTACCCAAAATAAACAGAATACAAAAACCAAACACCTCCAAACAAACAAATAAACAAACAAACACCACAATATTTTAGAAGAATAAAATGTCCATGGGATATTTGGGGGAAAGGCCAAGAAAACTAGGAATAATGAAAAATTTCTCAATATAATAAAGTATGCTTATGGAAAATGCCCACAGTGAGCAATACATTCAGTGGTGATATACTGAAAGACTTCTCTGTAAGATTAGGAACAATACAGGGATATTTGCTTTGCTGGTTCTATTCAACAACATACTGAGAGTTCTAGGCAGACTAATTACATAGGAAAAAAGGTATCTTATATTGAAAAGAAGTAAAACTACACTTAGATAACAAGATCTTGTATAAGGAAATTCCCAAGACATTTACAGTATTTCTAATAAATTCAAACTAGTTCCACGATGCAGATTAACATACAAAGGAAAGCTTATATTTTTAAGAGAAGGTGCAGTGAAACCACCAAATGAGAGCATCCCATTGGTGGAAAGAAATTTTGTCTGGGGAGTCCAACTGCTGGACTGCCTCTCAGGGGGCAGAGAACATAAACCACTGAGAAGGCCTGGTTAGTGTTAAGGGGACAGATGCTGACCAGAAAACCATAGGACCTATGACAGCTTCGATCTGTTGCAGGCTGCTTGTGTTAATCAGGAACTAAATGATGCCCTTGCCATGGGTAGGTGAACGTTGGGGAAGTAGTAGCTGTCCTGGTAAACAGAAGGCCTCATGAGGGTCCAGAGAAATGATGAATTTAACTTTCTGTTTACTTAAGAACATTTTTTCTGTTTACCAATAGTGGTTTTTCTGTTTAGGACATTGTCACCAGTACTCCCCCTTCGGGGGTCCACTTGAAACCTAACAGTATTTTTACTCATTATCACTGAAAGATTTATAAATAAATTTCTGATGTCAATTTCACTTACAATAGCATCAAAAAATTAAAATCTTGTCAATAAGTTATATCAAAAACTGCAAAGCTTTTATGCTAAAACTATAAACAAGCAGATATATCTATAATCCTATTACTTGGGAAGAAAAAAGGTCATGAGTTTGAGGCCAACTCGAGCTATGCACCAAGACCTTGTTTACAAACAAGCAAACAAATGTTTTCTTGTAGATGGTATATCTTAGTGCCAGGCAAAGTGTCACGTGTCTAAAATTTCAGCATGAAGATTCTGATGTGGGAAGACCTTGAATTAGAGGCTAGCTTAAGCTACATGTTGATACTTTGTCTCTGAAAGAAAGAAAGGGAAAAAATTAAGCATTACTACAATAAAGTACAGATACATGAATGTGAAGATATTAGTGTCTACTACTTGAATGATTTATACTCTTAAGGATTATCACATGGAAGGGAATGTCTCTCACACCCTCTGGAATAATAAGCCTAAATGAATTCTTCTTTCTATAATTTCCCTCCATCATGGTATTTTGTCACTACTATAAATATACTATATTAGTATAGTAATTGCTACTATAAAAGTAAATATACTGTTAAGATGTTAATAATCTCCAAAATACTGTAAAGATGTAGTACAATCTTTATTAAAATCATGATGACCTGATTTTCACAAAGTAAAATAGAAGTTCTTTTTTATTAAGTTATTTATTTTATATTCTGAACCCTTCCTCCTCTTCTTTCCACACCCCCCCCAATCTCTCCTCTCCTTTTATCCACTTTTCCTCTCCTTGGTCACAGAAAAGGGGAAGCTTCCCATGGATATCAGCAAGCAGATATACCATGAATAACACATTCCAGTAGACCCTAGTACATCTTCCTATTGAGGCTAGGCAAGTGAACCCAGTTAGTGGGCAATGTAGTCAGAGATAGCCCCTGCTCTTGCTTTAGGAATCTCACATGAAGATTTAGCTGCACAATTGTGATATGTGCAGAGGGCCCAGGTCAGTCTCATGTATACTTTCTGGGTGGCAGTTTAGTCTCTGTGAGACTCTATGAGTCCTGGTTAGCTGAGTGTGAAAAATACATTTTTTTGTATCTGAGTCTTTCAAATGTAGCCAGACTCCATATTATCTGCCTGTTCTTTATTAGATCTATCTATCTATCTATCTATCTATCTATCTATCTATCTATCTATCTATCATCTATTTATCTACCTATTTATCTATCTATCTATATCTATTATCAACTAGCTATCAAATTGTCCTCACCCATTTGTAATTCTGGCTATCTTGGAACTCACTATGTAGACTTGCCTGGTTTAGAACTGATGGAGATGGATGTGCTTCCTGAGTGCTAGGTCTAAAGTCATGTGCTATCACACATGATCATGGACTTAAAAATATTTTTATTCATTCTTTGAGAATTTCATATAATGCATTTTGAACATAATCGCTACCTTTTCACTCAACTCTTATAACCACTCTCAAATCCTACCTACCCAACTTGGAGTTTTCTTCTTTTATCCCACTGAGTACAGCTTGTTTTGCATAGCTAGTCTTTGGGGAGGGGCCTGCTCCAGAGTGTGTTGAACCTATGAGGGATCGTGTTATATATATAAATAGAAGACTAATTCCCTCTTTCTCCGAAACTATCAAATGTTGATAACTCCTCAGCTCATGGTGGGATTTCATGCCCACTTCCCTAGCTCAAAGTTGTGAGTTTATCTGGCCTGAGCTTGAACATCTCTTGCACATGCTATCAGAATCACTATGAATTAATGGGTATCTCTGCCCTGCTGTGTCAGTAAAACAATGCTTCTTTGAAGTCATCAACTCCCTGTGACTCTTCCTATCTTTCTGACTCCCTTTCCTTGAAGTTCTCTGAAACCTGGGTGGGGGTGGTATATATAGACATCCCATTTAGGGCTGACCACTTTACAGTCTCTCAATTCACTGCTTATTGTCCCATTGAGTGTCTCCATGATCATGCCCATCACCTTCAAGAAGATGCTTCTCTGATAAGGCCCGAGAGGTGACCTGGTCTATGGATTTTTACTTGTTTGGCCAAACATGGCATTTTGAACTTCACAGTGAAATCTAAGATGTCAACATAATTGAATGCTAGAAAAAAAATTCAATGTAATAAACAATGAAATGGGCTTTTACCATGCCAGACTTGAGGAAGCTATCCTTCTGAGGTTGTACAAATCACTGACAAGTTGCAGGTAAGATGATTTAAATGAGATAGCATATAAATACAAAATATAGAGAAAATTAACACAGACCTCTCTATTGGCATATTCCAAAGTAATAATAGTAATACTTTGCTTTCATTTTTAATTAATTACATCTCAGAAACTTTTGACTTTATCACAGTATAGTAAAATTGCGACTTTAAAATTGGAATGAATGTACCTCTGCAAATTGACCCTGTATCATGTTCACAGTCTTGTCCTATGCATTGGCTGTGATAGATAGCATGCCCCACTGACAGTTTATTAAATATAATTTAATTAATTTAGCTTTGTCTAGCCATTGCCTATTTTGAATTAATATCCCCTTTCAGTTTCTTGTAATAATTAAAACCTAAAACCTGTTCTCTCAGCAATTTTCAGATAAACAATTTATTGATTTTAGTCAGTATAATGTCCAAAATGACCAAAACTTATCCCTTCGTCTAGCTTGAATTTTGTATCCTGGTTTCCAGCTAAAAGGTGGCAGAGAGGAGAGTTTCATCCAGATATTTGAACAGTAGCTCCTGGTAAATACAATTTTACATTCTGTTTCTATGACAAATTTTTTATACTCCAAACATTAGTGAGATCCCCTAGTATTAATCTTCTTTGTTTCACTGAACATTATGTCCACCAGGTGCATCCATGTGCTCAGAAAGAACAAAATTTCCTTCTTTTAAAACTTGAAAAAATATTCCATTGTGAATATCTATCACATTTTCTTTATCCATCCTGTCAAGTGACGGGCATTCTTCATTTCAGATTGGGTCTTGTGTCTTCATTTCATAGTCTGGGTCTGTAAAGAACACGGGAGTGCAAGGGCTCTTTACCATATGGATTTTATGTCTTTTAAATGTGTGTAATTTATATTTCACTACTTCTTCCAACAAACAATTTCTTGCCATATTAGGATTGTTAGATGATATAAAAATTTAATTTTTAATTGTCTTTGAGGAGCCCTCCACCGTGTCTTCTATAATATACATGCCCAAAATACCTACTTTCTGATAGGTTTCTAATGTATTTTGGCATATAACATAGGAATTCAAGAAAGGGATTGGAAGTATTACATACAGATTCTTTCTAGTACTTATTTATGTGACCAAATCTTCCCAGTTCTTCTTTGTCTAAAATGCGTTAAGAAATTTAACAGTATATTCTATCTCATACGGTCAAAAATCGTATTCTGTTGAAAGTACTGTTTATTCTGAGATACTGTCAGTGCAAAAACACAGCTTCAACCTCAAATGGAGTAAGATTTTACTCTGGAGCCTAATTTAAGTGACTATGGCCCAGGAACATGGAGTTATTTTATGTCAGATTCTATGTCCCACTGTGGTAGCAGTTCGTTTGAATTTTTACAGTAACAGAAAGAAAAGATGTAAATCAAGGCATTTAAAAAGTTCATTGGTAGAAACTATTAAGTGGATGGTTATAGCAGAGAGAGGAATTTTAACTATAGACTTCAGACATTATCTAATAGCATTATTAGTTCTGCCATTGGTGAAAATGAGGGTTTTATTAATATGTTCCAAGGTTTTTATCTGTTCATTTGTTACAGAGGTGGCCTAGGAATGGTTCACTAGGTAGCTAAAGATAGCCTAGATGAAACTTTGGTTAGATTTGGTTAGCAGCATTCCAATCTCTCCATAATCACTGAAGTTCTCATCAGTCCATCAGTCTATATAGACTTCTTTCTAGGAATCCTCTTCCTTACAATACATAATAAATGGATCTCTACCCTCACCCAATACATTAAGAAATTAATTTGTTACATAATATCTGGCACTTCCCTTGGTTGTGTGTCTGCCAGCAACTAATGGTAACCCTATGTTCTTACTGAGCATAACTATGTATTCTACTTTTAGGTCACAAACCCCTACCTTCTAATAAGCCGCAACATGTGCCCCAACTTGAAGGGGTCTTGTCAATGTCAATGTCCCCCATGGAATAAATAATCAAATAAAGGGAGAAAAGAAATTAATTTGCAATATTTTACTTTTATGTCTCATAGCATTTTAAGAGTTCTTTAAATGTAAGCTTTTGGTTTTTATTCAGTTTTTTTTAGGGGGGGTTAAGTGCATGTGAATGCAGATATCTTTGGAATTCTGGAGAGAGTATCAAAGCCCCTGGAGTTACAAATAGTTATCAGCTTCCTCATACACCTGTTGGGAACCAAAGGCAGGTCTTCTATAAGAACAGTATCTGCTCGTAACCACTGAGCCACCTTCTTGTCCAGGTCTCACAACAGTTATACAACCATATGTAACTCATTTATAATGATTTTAGTTGTGCAGTGGTAGACAATATATAATATAGAAGAAAAATTGTAACACAGAGACATGCTTCCATGCAAAAATTTTTATTAATTTTAGTTTGCATATGTATTTGGATATAAATAAATATTCGAGAATAAATACATTACCAAATAAAAAATTCTAAGGAGGAAATAAGATGGTAGTATGAAGTCAGTGCAAAGCAGGGAGTATGTTAGGAGTAAATTAGAAATATTAAGAAATATTTTGCCACTCCATTAAAATATGTAGAAAATTATTTGTATATATTTACACAGATGACAAAATGTTAACTTGAAAATGTGTGAAGTGGCACATTTTCCTTAAAACTTGTTTACAGTATAAGAATAACTTGGCAATGACTGAAGTAAAGAGATGACTGGCTCTGTCTTCTTAAAAGATGATTTCAAATCAACCAATGAAAAAATGAAATCAGGACTAAACACGCTTTCCATCAAATGCGAAGACATCTGCTACCCAGAATGAAAATATATGAACAAATGCTGCCAAGTGCTGTCCCACAGGTGTGCATGGAGGTATGGAAAACACCAAGCAAGACATCTTGGCAGTAAATGGGAAATACAACTGGCAGGAACATACATTCGACATGTCTGATCAAAGAGAACTGAGACAGAAAATCAGGTAACGATAATGTGAAATCACTGCCATTTGAAAATTAAATGTATTCTGAATTCTGATATTAGGTGGTGAAATTCTATGAGAAATGAGCTATAGTGCTGCTAGGTTCATTCTGTATTTATTTATACATAACCTTGTGAAACATAGATGCTATGACTTTCTTTTGTCTAATTATAAACATTCCATTTTTTTTTAGATCATCTTTAAAGGTCATCCACAATATTTGACAATACTTTTTTCTTCAGGGCTGGACTTTGACCCCAGGGCTTGGCAGTTGGAAAGCCCTGAGGATTTTTATGTCATTTATTCATTTGTATATTCTTTGATTTTTAATTGGGCTGATGGATATACCTATTTGTATGTGTGAATCTCAAATCTTGTTGAGAAATGATATTACTTTTGGCAATTAATTTTCAGATTTTCTTGGCCAGATAACAATTATTAGTAATCCATTATTAGTAAAGCAATGGAAGCTTTATAGTTTTTTCTTTTCTTTTCTTTTCTTTTCTTTTCTTTTCTTTTCTTTTCTTTTCTTTTCTTTTTTAGGACAAGGTCTCACAATATAGTTTGGGCATGCCTGAAACTCACTATGAAGAGGTATACCAGCCTTCGACCACTACATCTGCTTCCCAAGCATGGAGATTAAAGACAGGCCTGCCATTTTTCTATTTTGATTAGTTAAGGGCGCATACATTTCACTATGGCACTATTGAATATATTTTGTACTTATCCACTCTCTCTCCTCCTGCCCTCCCCATGCCCTGTGGCCTTGCTCTTTATAGCCCTCATCCATTTCTCCTAGTAACCCTCTTCTGCTTTCATGTTATAAACATTCAATTTCCCTTTCTTTCAATTTTCTAGTGATGTCAGATATTTCCCCCCAATCACTTCTCTACCTCATATTTTGATGCAGAGTCTCACTGAACCTCAAACTCACTAATTTGGCTAGGCTGACCGAATAACAAGCACCAGTAACTCTGTGTCTCCCTCTCTCTGGCACCGTGATTACAGACATAGACCACAGCACACAACTTTTCAAAGCTTAGTTGGGACTTTAACTCAATCCTGATACTTGTGTAGCAAACCCTTTTACCCACTGAGCCATCTTCCCATCACTTGTTTTTGTTTCTCTTTTCTACCCTCTCTTAATCGCTAGTCCTTTTTCTCATGGTCCCCTTGCTAATTTCATGACCTATAGCAGTATCCCGTGTATATATATATATATATATATATATATATATATATATACATATATATATATATATTAAATATAATTAATATATATTAAACATAATATCTCCATAAAAATGTGAGCTGTCTCTTTAAATTCTGAAATATTCATTCTTCTACAATTTTATGCACACATATGTGTGTATGTGTGCCTGTATGTGTGAATGTGCACATGTGCACGTGTGTGTGTGTGTGTGTGTGTGTGTGTGTGTGTAGTTGTTCATAGACTCACCAAATCTTTTCTTCTCAGGTCTCTTTCTAACTTTCATGTCTTTTAGAGGGATACACTTCATTTAATTGGGGTTACCTGTGTGAACATGGGTAAAAGCTTATTTTGCTTGAGTGGAGGCTATACCACTGTCTTAGGGCTTCTATTGGTGCTACAAAATGCCATGACGAAAAAGAAAGGTGTGAGGGAAAAGCTTTATTTTTCTTACTTCTAGAACGTAGTCCATTATTAAAGGAAGTCAAGAATTCAAAGAGGGCAGGAACCTGGAGACAGGAGCTGATGTAGAGGCTCTGGAGGGATCCTGCTTACTGGCTTGCTTCCCATGGCCTGTTCAGCCTACATTCTCATAGACCCCAGGACCACCAGCCCATGATGACCCCACCAACAATTGGTTGGGCCCTCCCCCATCAATGTCTAATTAAAAAAATATCTTACAGCTAGATATCATGGAGCCATTTTTTTCAACTGAGGCTTCTTATTCTCTGATGACTCTAATTTGTATCAAGTTGACACACAAAACCAGCCAATACAGCCAAGAAAGACCCTTCAGGTGTCTATAGCTTCTCTGGGTGAGGTGTGAACTTATGACCCAACTCACTCTAACAACTTCTATCTCCCACCTCAGCTCTGTGTCCTTTTAATAACTACCTGATTCCAATTAGTGCTGTCTACATCATGTGGCTGTGTGTCCAGCCACTGAGACATAAGTAAACTTCATTCCCAAAAGAGAGTGACTCTTCCTTGCTCCGTAGCCTTCAGCTTCTAATAGCTCCTCTGATAAGTGTGGGGTCTTAGAAACCCCTTCCCAGCACATGCTGGAAATTTCACTTGTTTCATCTTCTGTGAGTTTATATAGGCAGCAACTAGCTCATGTCCAGAAGTCAGCATTTTACTGCTCTTCTCTCCAGCCTCTTACTCTTATACTCTGGGTCCTCTTGTAAACCTTCCTGAACCTTTGATGGGGAGAGTTCAATATAAAAAGATCCATCCACAGCTAAGAATGTTGACTAGTTATGGGCCTTTGCATAAACCACTCCCCACTGCAATATGAAACTTCTGTTACCAAAATTGGGAATAGCACAAATCTATGAATATAAACATAAATATGTACAAGGAAGTTTTACATCATGCACATTTAGCAATATAGCAATAATAGGTTCCCGCTAGAATCTATGGCCTCTTTACCCATAGGCTTATGGAGTTACCCTCATGTCTAATAAGTAAGTGGTTAGCTGTCCCCATAACTGTCATAACATTATTGTACTAGTAAGCACATCTTTACAAAGGTAAGTATGTAATAGCATGCAGAGTTTAATGATAGGCATGATCATTTATGTCTTTTCTCCCCCAGAAGCCTGCATAATGTTTTATGGCACTATGCAAGCTAACCAAGAGTGCTTCCTGGTCTGTTTGACATTGGTTTTTCCATGTCTTGTGTTCAAACTTAATAGCATCTTCAGCAATAGGTTCTTACCATTGTATTGTTTGGGTGTCTTCGGGAACCAGAAACTCAGGGAAGTATCCCATGCCTGACACTGAAATTTTCATCTATTAGTACAAGAGACATGCTGAGAACTTTTGTTTGAACTCCCTTTTAAATTATACACATACACAGACACACATACAGACATAGACACAGACACAGACACAGACACAGACAGACACAGACACACACACACACACACACACCACACTTACACATAGTGGTGAATTACCTGAATTTTCATAAGGCTTCTTGATACATCTTTAGTTTGGGTTAAACTACTCCTCCCCCTTTTATTCCCTCCCTATAGCTCCAAACACCACTTAAACCTTTAACATTGATTATATCTTCCTCTCCTTTCAAGTCACCTGCGTTCTTTTTTCACCTAAAATTGAATTTTTTTTTGTCTTACATAGGAATATTGTCTTTCCATATAGCTTTTTCCTGTACCCTTCATTTTGGTAAAGCTGTCTGACAATATCTTATTTGCCATTCTTCATGCCCACTATATGCATGACTGGAAGCCTTTTTGCTTCCAGTATTCCCCCTCTCTAGGTTCATTTTTGTCTTATATTTTTACTATACACTTTGCTTTCAGGAATCTAACTCCAATGGCCCGTTTTGACTTTCCTGGCTTGTACTTGTACTCCAGGTTGAACATACATAACAAAAGATTTGAAACTAGAATCTACATATGAAACAGAACATATTGTGTTTATCTTTCTGAGTCTGAGTGACTTCACTTGTAAAATTTTTCTCAGTTCTATTTGTATGTGTTTCTAAAATATAATTTAAATTCAATGATTTTCCTAAGACATCCACTATTTGATTATAGATAAATAGTAAAGTTTCTTATTTTCATATATTTGACTTATGAGCTATCACTTTGCTGAAAGTATTTATCACAGAGGAAGGAGTGGTGGTGCTGGTGGTGGTGGTGGTACTGGTGGTGGTGTGTATGTGTGTGTAATTAAGCAAGGTCTCATGTATCTTAGACCAGCCTAGACCTTCCTATGTTCATGAGGATAAACTTGATCTTTTGATCCTCCTGTCTCTATTTTTTCAAATGAAGGAGTTCTGTGCATGTGCCACCATGCACACCAATTTGATTTCAATTATTTTCCTGAAGTTTTGTGGTCTCTTCATATAGGATCATGTTTATACAGTAATTTTATACAAGATGATATTTGTAGTTTGTCAAAGGTTATTTCTGCATGAGTTCATATGATTATGTGACATTGTCATTTACTCTATGTATTTGGTATATTAAATTCATTTATTTACTTTGTTTCAACTTTTCCTTTTCTTTGGAATCTTTGATTTGGTGTAGAGGAAGTTTAATCCAGCTCTTTCGGCTGATCTGGCAAGGGAACACATCAAAAGACCTTCTAGGTATATATGATCCAGCTGGGATACAGAAATACCCTGGATAACAGTATCATCTGACTGGAATGCAGACACACCCTTAGCACACACCTTTAATACCTAACAATGAAAGTAAGGGTAGTCTGTAGAAGGAAGCAGCCAGGTTTGAAAGTAACGTGTATTCAAGGGGTAGACAACGTGACAAATTAGAGAAAGATCTGACAGAATAAGTCAGAGATAGGATATACCCTACTCACGCAAGACAGCACAGGAAAGAGATGATGATGAGAGAGAGAGAGAAAGAGAGAGAGAGAGAGAGAGAGAGAGAGAGAGAGAGACAGAGACAGAGAGACAGAGAGAGAAAGAGAGACAGAGAGACAGAGAGACGGAGAGAGACACAGACAGAGAAAGACACAGACAGAAAGAGACAGAGAGAGAGGGGGCGGTGATGTACATATGGCAGTTTTGCTGGGACAGTTTTACAGGCACATTGCTGAAAGAACAAGCCTGACACAGGTGAAGACAGAACAAGCCAGAGAATGAGAAGAAGATTAGAACATATTGCCAAAGTTAGCATGAGGCCAGCTGAAACAATTCAGTCAGAAACCAAGAGAAGCCAGACTGAATCAGTTAGTTTGGGACGATTAGATTGCACAGAGGCTAGAAGCTTCCAGGCCTAGGGCTAGGGGTAGTTAGACCAGAGAAAGAAATGCTCTAGGCTCTGCCCAAGCTGTGTATTCAAATAGCTTTGATAGAGCTCTCATCTTGTCTGTTTATCTGAGGAAATAAAAGCTACATTTACAGTCTGGTCTCTTGAAAGTAATCCAAAGTTCTTAGGAGTTTTGGTCATGATCATTGTTCTTTTTTTTTATTTATACATGACTGTATTATTGTATCATTGCAAATTTTTTCTCTTTATACTCTTCTTTATTGTTGATGCTATCTGCTTTGTTTTATATTTGAATAGTTGTTGGGTTCATTTTTAAGTGTTTCTGTTGGGTTCATAAATTCTTTTTAATCACATAGGCTTGTGAATGTGAGTGAGTGAATATGTGTGTGTGTGTGTGTGTGTGTGTGTGTGTGAAAGTGAGTATGTGTGTATGTCTTTTCTCAATTTCCATGCCAAATCGTCTTCCATGATTTTTAATTTCTCCTTCAATTACATACTATTTAATTCACTTAAAAAACATTCTTGTCCATGTCCTAAATTGATTTCTGTACATCATTCAACTGTTATTTGAGTGCCCTATAGTTCATTGGACCTTTAAAAAGTATTTTCCTCTAGCACACTAGGTATTTCATCTTTGGCTTGCAGTATTGAGGAACTGTGAGCCTCAGGGGTTAGTATAGCAACTTGGTTTCTTTCTTTCTTTCTTTCTTTCTTTCTTTCTTTCTTTCTTTCTTTCTTTCTTTCTTTCTTTCTTTCTTTCTTTCTTTTGCTTCATTTCTTTCTTGCTTTTATTGGGATGATTTTTCCCCATTTTCTGCTTTGTGTTTGTTTTGCTTTACATATATATTCCTGGAGGGTTTTCTTCATTTGTGTTTATGTTTCTGACTACTATTTGTGGCAGAAGCTGACTAAAGTAACAGATATAATGGTCTGACAGCAGGTCTGGTGTTAACAACATGTATACAACATGTTTGCATGTATCACTTATATCCTTGATAAAATTAAGCAGTGGTGCTAGGGTTCTAATTGAAAAGAAAATATAGTTTATAGTTTTGTAATCTAAAGATATTAAAAATAAGTGATAAAATGCTGAGGGAATAGGAAAATGGGGAAATCAGATATGATAGAGAAATATAGAATGGGTGAAGACAAAGAAAAGACAGTCATAAAAATTGGGAATATGTAAGCATAAAAATAAGAAATGAAATTGACTACAAGATATTAGTATTTCTTCCTAGTTGAAATAAATTTGGTTACTTTCTCTCCTTTGATTGTCCTTCATAGAAGTTTTAAATGACTTGTTAGGAGTTGCTGCTTATCTCACAACTTCTAAGAAGTTAAATCACTATGTCCTTCCTGCTCCAAAGGGTTTCTGTCAGATTCCACTTACTATGGAATCTCCAACTCTGAGACCCTTAGCTTGGCAGTTATAACGTAGTCCCTACTGTCTTTCCACTTTGGATTCTCTGGCTAAGCTGGTATGGAGACACACAAGCCACTCATGTTTACCTTGCTCACTAGATGGGCTCACCAGTGATGCTGCAGCAAGTTCCTTAGTCCACTTCAAAGGTTCCTTTGCCATTGCTTGCCCAAGAGATGCTTCTTTCTTAGGGTATTCTCTCCAGGGCACTAATGGAAACTCTTGGTTTCTCCTGCACTACTGACAGTGACTGTCACCACAGCCTTTGCTGCAGTAGGGATCTGTCTCCTCACAGTGGATACATGACCTGGTTGCATCTCTACATTTTGTTATTCCTCCAGGGTTCATGTCCCTGGAAGCCACTGCTGACCCTACTTGGACCTGATATATTAATTTTTTGCTTATTGCCAGTTGTGCC
Organism: Apodemus sylvaticus; assembly: GCF_947179515.1. NCBI lineage: Eukaryota > Metazoa > Chordata > Mammalia > Rodentia > Muridae > Apodemus > Apodemus sylvaticus. Next base: position 136,376,754 of record NC_067495.1, on the reverse strand, counting down.
TGGCTCTTTTGTAGAGAGGATATGACTGTGGCATATTTTTTTCTTTAGTCTTTTTCCTCTTGGGAATACCTTGTTGTTGTTGTTGCTGCTGCTTCTGCTGCCACAGCCATTTGTGGTTGCTTTTGTTGTTATTGTTATTTAATGTTAACTCTTCTCCTGCACTGGATCACCCAGAGATAGCTTCTAGTCTTTAATCTTACCTGGGAATGAAAATAATAATTTTTCTTTATTTACTTACAGTTCTTCTGGTCTGTAGCTTTTATTATCTTCATCAGCTGAGAGTGCTAATTAATAGTGAATAAATGAAAAAAATTAATTAGTTTTCTTTCTAACTTTTGACTCTTATTTCTAACATTTAATTATAAAGCATGATGTTTGTTGCATTTTTTAATAAATAACTCTTACTAGGTTAAAGAAATCCTACTTTGATAATGTTTAGATCACACATTCATGGAGATTTTAATTGAGTAACTTCTTTTCATTTAAGGAGTAGGATTGTTTTCCTGTGTGTGTATGTGTGTGTGTGTGTGTGTGTGTGTGTGTGTTTCATTAGTTCCTGGAATGAATCCAGTTAAGTCCTGAGGCTTCTTCAAAATCACTGAGTTCATTTAGGTTTTTAATATTTCATTTAGAACTTGTGCATTTATGTTCCCAAGTTTAACTCGCCTATAATTTTGCTGTTTTTAACCTTTACGGTTTCCCCTATATTTTAAGATTAATATTTTCCAAGACCAGATCAGGTTCCCCTCTTCCCCTGAATCCCTCCCACCCTGCCCCTACCCAGTCCACTTTGAAGCCCTGAGGGTCAGCAGGCAAATGGAAACAGGCAACATCAGGAGATAGGAGGTTGGGGAGACTCTCCAGAATGCACCAGAGACTGGGAGGTGAGAGACACTCAGGACTCAAAGGGACTCAGGACTCAGGACTCAAAGGGACTCAGGACACTCAGGACTCAGGACTCAGGACTCAAAGGGACCTTAGATGAAATGCACAACAGTAGGGAGAGGGAACTTATAGAGCCCACCTCCAGCCCAAAGACAGGGCATCAAATGAGGGAGAGAGGGACCATCCCACAGTCACAACTCTGACCCATAATTGTTCCTGTCTGAAAGAATTACAGGGATGGAAATGGAGAAGAGTATGAAGAAAATTAGGTCCAGGGACAGGCCCAAAGTGGGATCCAGCTCAAGGGGAGTCCCAAGGCCTGACACTATTACTGAGGCTATGGAACACTCACAAAACGGGATCTTACATGACTGCACTCTGGAAGACCCAACAAGTAGCTGAAAGAGTAAGATGCAGATATTTTCACCCAGCCAATGGACAGAAGCAGCTGACCCATGTTGTTGAATTAGAAGGCTGAAAGAAGCTGAGGAGAAGGGCAATCCTCTAGGAGGACCTGCAGTCTCAATTGTTCTGTATTCCTGAGATCACTCAAACACTGGATCACCAGACAGGCAGCATACATCAGCTGATATGAGGCCCCCAACACACATAGAGCAGAGGACTAACAGGTCTGTGTTCATTCCGAGATGGTGCAACTAACCCTCAAGAGACTGGAGGCCTCAGGGAGTTTAGATGGCAGGGGGCTGGGTAGGAGGAATGGGATGTGGAAAGGGCAGACCCTGGACAGGGGTGGGGTTGGGGGTGGGGAGATAAAATATGGAGTGTAGTTGTGTACCCAGAAGCTGGGCTGTTCCATAGCCCTCTGTGCACTGGTTCTGCCAAGGGAGAACTGGCCTCCAGGTAGTTCTTTGACTCCCGAGATTAGAGGTAAGATCACAACTTTCTATACACACTGGAGTACTATTCAGCCATTAGAAACAATGAATTCATGAAATTTTTAGGCAAATGGATGGAGCTGGAGAACATCATACTAAGTGAGGTAACCAAGACTCAAAAGATGAGTCATGGTATGCACTCACTAATAAGTGGATATTAACCTAGAAAACGGGAATACCCAAAACATAATCCACACATCAAATGAGGTACAAGAAGAACGGAGGAGTGGCCCCTTGTTCTGGAAAGACTCAGTGAAGCAGTATAGGGCAAAACCAGAACGGGGAAGTGGGAAGGGTTGGGTGGGGAAACAGGGGGAGGGAAGGGGGCTGATGGGACTTTCAGGGAGTGGGGGTCCAGAAAAGGGGAAATCGTTTGAAATGTAAATAAATATATCAATAAATTAAAAAAAAGAAAATTAAAAATCAAAAAACATCAAACAAACAAAAATAAAAAAAGATCACAACTTTCACTCTGGTGCCCATCCAAGGTGGGTCTGTCCAGTAGCATATGGGGCACAGGAGTGGCAGAACAGCTGGGACAGGGCCCTTCCAGTCGCCATCTGCACCCAGGAGCTGGGCTGTTCCACAGCCATCTGTGACAGGGGAGAGCTCGTCTCTCAGGACTGCTGAGATAGGCTTGCAGGTCCATAAGAGGGACAAGCTCCAGCCAGAGACCACTAACAACAGAGATAACCAGATGGCAAGAGGCAAACACAAGAATATTACCAACAGAAACCAAGGTGACATGACATCACCCGTACCCATTACTCCCACAACAGCAAGTCCTGTATACCCAAACACACTGGAAAAGCACAATGTGGATTTAAAATCACATCTCATGATGCTGATAGAGAACTTCAAAAAGGACATAAATAACTCTCTTAAAGAAATACAGGAAAACACAGGTAAACAGGTAGAAGCCCTTAAAGAGGAAACACAAAAATCCCTTAAGGAATTAAGGGAAAACACAACTAAACAGGTGAAGGAATTGAACAAAACAATCCCAAATCTGAAAATGGAAGTAGAAACAATAAAGAAATCACAAAGGGAAACAACTCTGGAGATAGAAAACCTAGGAAAGAAATCAGGAGTCATAGATGCAAGAATCACCTACAGAATACAAGAGATAGAAGAGAGAATCTCAGGTGCAGAAGATACCATAGAAAACATTGACATAGCAGTCAAAGAAAATGCAAAATGCAAAAAGCTTCTAACCTAAAACATCCAGGAAATCCAGAACACAATGAGACGACCAAACTTAAGGATAATAGGGATAGAAGAAAGTGAAGATCCCCAACTTAAAGGTCCAGTAAACATCTTCCACATAATTATAGAAGAAAACTTCCCTAACCTGAAGAAAGAGATGCCCATGAACATACAAGAAGCCTACAGAATTCTAAATAGATTGGACCAAAAAGAAATTCCTTCCATCACTTAATAATCAAAACTCCGAATGTACTAAACAAAGAAAGAATATTAAAAGCAGTAAGAGGAAAAGGTCAAGTAACATATAAAGGCAGACCTATCAGAATTATTCCAGACGCCTTACCAGAGACTATGAAAGCTAGAAGATCCTGGGTAGATCTCATACAGACCCTAAGAGAACAAAAATGCCAACCCAGGCTACTATACCCAGCAAAACTCTCAATTACCATAGATGGAGAAAACAAGACATCCCATGACAAAACCAAATTTATACAATATCTTTCCACAAACCCAGCTCTTAGGTTTCAAATCTTAGTTGTCTTATCTACAAAATAAATTTACAGACTCGGTAACAGACTCAGGGAGTATGTTACTTAGGGAATGATAAAGACATATGAAAGTGTCTTGATGGGGATATTTGACTCTCTGGAGTTTACCTTCTTGAGTTCTTTGTATATCTTGGATATAAGCCCTCTGTCACAAGTAGTGTTGGTAAAGATCTTTTCCCAATTTATTGGTTGCCATTTTGTCCTTTTGACAATGTCCTTTGCCTTACAGAAACTTTGTAGTTTTATGAGGTCCCATTTGTCAATTCTTGATCTTAGAACTTAAGCTATTGGTATTCTGTTGAAGAAATTTTTCCCTGTGCCCATGTCCTCAAGGGTCTTCCACAGTTTCTTTTCTATTAGTTTCGGTGTCTGGTTTTACATGGAGGTCCTTGATCCATTTGGAGTTGAGCTTAGTACAAAGAGATAAGAATGGATCAATTTGCATTCTTCTGCATACTGACCTCCAGTTGAACCAGCACCATTTGTTGAAAAGGCTATCATTTTTCCGCGGGTGGCGGGGGAGTTGTACAAAGCTAAACAAAGAATTTTCACCTGAGGAATATTGAATGACTGAGAAGCACCAAAAGGAATGTTCAACATCCTTAGTCATCATGGAGATGCAAATCAAAACAACCCTGAGATTTCACCTCACACCAGTCAGAATGGCTAAGATCAAAAACTCAGGAGAAAACAGGTACTGGCAAGGATGTGGAAAAAGAGGAACACTCCTCCACTGCTGGTGGGGTTGCAAGCTGGTACAACTACTCTGGAAATCAGTCTGGCGGTTCCTCAGAAAACTGGGAATGATACTTCTGGAGGACCCTGCTATACCACTGCTGGGCATATACCCAGAGGAATCCCCAGCATGTGATAAGGATACATGCTCCACTATGTTCATAGCAGTCTTATTTATAATAGCCAGAAGCTGGAAAGAACCCAGATGTCCCCCAATGGAGGAATGGATACAGAAAATGTGGTATATATGCACAATGGAGTACTACTCAGCCATTAAAAATAATGAATTCATGAAATTCTTAGACAAATGGATGGAACTGGAGAACATCATCCTAAGTGAGGTAACCCAGTCTCAAAAGAACACTCATGGTATGCACTTACTGATAAATGGATTATTAGCCTAGAAGCTTGGAATACCCAAGACAAAATGCACATATCAAATGATGCCCAAGAAGAAGGAAGGAATGGCCCCTGGTCAGTGCATTGTGTCTGTGCAGCAGTGTAGGGAATAGCAGGACAGGGAAGTGAGAAGAGGTGGATAGGAAACAGGGCTTATGGGACTTTCAGGGAGGGGGCGATCCAGGAAAGGGAAAATCACTTGAAATGTAAATGAAGAATATATCAAATTAAAAAAATCTAATGGAGCATAAAAAGAGAGTGTCTTGAACATGGTAAATGTTTTATAAGTCTTATAAACTACTAGAAATATAGATTTATTGAAGTATTTAAGCAGTTATTTGTTTACAGTGCCTTTTGCATTTAACACTTTCTAGCCCCTACATTCTTCTTCCGGTTCAAATCATTTAGTTAATTCGGTTAGTCTGTAATAGACTCAGGATTTATATGTCTATAAAATTCTTTATTTTATGCTCCCTGTAGGATGATAGTTTAGCTGTGTATAGCTTTTCTGGATTGTTATTTCTCCCTTTAAACTATGAATATGTTAGTGCACTGTTTTCGGTAACCCCTTATTGGTGCTAAGATATCACCAGCCAACATGACTTTCTTTCGTTCATGGTGGCAAATTTTACACACTTTAAATTCTGATGAAAATACTATCCATCTGATACAGGTTCTAAAATCACTGATTGCCATCTTGTTCATGTTTTTGACTTCTTGCTTGAACTTTCCACTTTTGTGCTGCATTTTCATTTATGCCCTCAGACTTTCTTTCCAGTTTACTAATATCTCTTCATCTATCTTTAAAATATGGTTTAGAATACTAATTTTATATTGTTTAAATCATCGCATTTTTCAATTTTGGAGGTTTTTTTTTGTTTTTATTTTCCTAATATAAGGTTACACTATGTAACTCACACTGGTGTGAAATGTTCAATCTTCCTTTCTTTGTTTTCCGATGGCTGAGATTATAGGTGTGTACAACCACAGCCCAAATCAGTCTCTATGGTAGAATACTAAGGTTTTTTGATATATACCCAAGAGTAGAATATCTTGTCCATATGATGGATCTATTTCATATTTTCTGAGCAACCTCCAGAGTTATTTGCAAAGTGGCTGTAATTCATTCCTACCTACAGTGCTTACATTTACTATTGCCATATCCATGTGAACATTTCTTGTACTTTATATTCCTGAAGATGGTCACTCTGACAGGGGTAAAAAATAATTTTAATTTGTATTTCTGTGAAGGTAAAGGAAGTTGAGAACTTTCAAAAGTGTTTCCTACCTATTTGTATTTCTTTTTAAAATTGAAAAATAGAAGTTTTCATCTTATTAAATGGTGAAAAAGACTTTGACAAATGTCCAGCACCCCTTCACGATAAAAAGTAAGTCAAGATCAGGGATACAAGGTTCATACCTGAACACAGCAAACAGCAATCCTATAGCCAATATCAAATTAAATGGAGAAAATTCATAGCAATCCCACTAAAATCGTGGACAAGGCTGCCCCCTCTCTCCATATCTATTCAATATAGTACTTGAAGTCCTAGCCAGAGCAATGAGACAACTAAAGGAGATCAAGGGGATACAAATTGGAAAGGAGGAAGTCAAATTATCACTATTTACAGATATGATATTTTGTATAAGCAATCCCAAGAATTATAACAAGGAACTCTCAAGGCTGATGAACATCTTCAGGAAATGGCTGGATACAACATTAACTAAAAAAAAAAAAAAAATCGGTAACCATCTTATTTAGAAATGGCAAAGGTGCTGCGAAAGAAATCAGAGAAACAACACCCTTCACAATAGCCACAAATAATATAAAATATCTTAGTGGTTACTCTAACCAAGCAAGTGAAAGTCTTTATAACAAAAATTTCAAGGCTTTAAAGAAGAAAATTAAAGAAGATATCAGAAGATGGAAAGATCTCCCATGCTCATGGATTGGTAGGATTGACATAATAAAAATGATCGTGTTATCAAAAGAAATCTGTAGATTCAACACAGTCCCCATCAAAATTCAAACACAATACTTTATAGAACTTAAAAGAATAATGCTCAACTCCATATAGGAAAACAAATAGCCCAGAAGTTCCTGTACAGTAAAAGAACATCCAGAGGTATTACAATCTCTGATTTCAAGCTGTTCTACAGAGCAATACTTATAAAAAAGAAAACAGAAAACAAAACCTCATGGTATTGGCATAAAAGCAGATAGGTTGGTAATGGAATCAAATCAAAGATCCAGACATAAATCCACATACCCTTGGACATCTGATTTTTTTTTCACAAAGAAGCCAGAAATATACAATGGATAAAAAAGTGTTTTCAATAGATGCTGCTGGTCTAACTGGATATCTGTATTTAGAAGATGGAAATAGATACACATCTATCACCTTGCACAAAACTCAAACCCAAGTGGGTCAAAGACCTCAACATAAAACCGGAAGCACTGAATCTGTTAGAAGAGAAAGTGGGGGATAGCTTTGAATTCATTGCTACAGGAGACAGCTTTCTGAACAGACCACCAACAGCTTAGGCACTAAGGTAAACAATTAATGAATGGGACCTCATGAAGCATAAAAGCTTCTGTAAGGTAAAGGGCACTAACAATAGGACAACATGACAGCCTACAGAATCAGAAAAGATTTTTCACCCACTCCATATCCAAAATATGCTAAGAATTCAAAAAAACTAGACATCAACAAACTAAATAATCTAATTAAAAATGGAGTACAGAAAATTCTCAATAGAGAAATATCAAATGACTGAGAAGCACTTAAAGAAATGCTCAACATTCTTAGTATCAGGGAAATGTAAATCATAAAACCTTTTAGATTCCATGTTACACCTGTCAGAAATGGCTAAGATCAAAACCACAAGTGACAGTTCATACTAATGAGAATGTGGAGCAATTGGAATACCCCTTCATTACTGGTGGGAGTACAAACTTCTAAGCCACTTTTGAAAACAATATGGGGGTTTCTTAGAAAATTGGGAATTAATCTACCTCAAGACCCAGGTATACCACTCCTCAATATGTACCCAAAGGATGCTCCACCATGCCACAAGGACACTTGCACAACTATGTTCATAGCAGCTTTATTCATAATAGCTAGAAATGGGAAAAAACCCCTAGATGTCCCTCAACTGAAGAATGGTTAAAACAATGTAGTATATTTACACAATGGAATAATATTCAGCTATTAAAAACCAAGACATCACGAAATTTGCAGGAAAACTGATAGAACTACAAAAAAAAAAAATCATTCTGAGACAGGCCACCCAAACCCAGAAACACAAGCATGGTGTGTACTCATTTATAAGTGAATATTAGCTGTAAAGTAAAGAATAATCATGTTACAGTCCACAGACCCAAAGGGGCTGAGTAACTAGGAGGGCTTTTGCTGGGAACATGTGAATCTTCCTAGGTGAAGTAGAAAAGATTTTGTGGGCGGACTGTGGGTAAGTGGGGATGGCAACAGGAGGGATCAGGTAGAGGGAGGTGGAAGGAGAGAATACTGGGAGAGATGAGTGAAAGTGGGTGGTATTTTAGGAGAAAGGAAGAAACCTAATGCAATATAAACTCCATTCAATCTAAGAGGTTAACACTAGCTAAGACTCCTAGCAATGGAGCATGTGGAGCCTGAACTGGCCATCTCTGGTAACCAGACAAGACTTCAGTAGAGGGATTAGAACAGCAACCCAAACACAAAACCTCCAGCATACAGTTTGTCATGGCTGCATGATGTGCTGGAACCGGAGCCAAGTATAATCATCATCATAGAGATCCAGCAGCTTATGGGGAAAGATGGAGGCAAATATTAGGCACAGCTTGGGGAGTCCCATGGAGGAGGGGGAGGAAAGATCTGAGGAACCAGAGGTATTGAGAACACCACAAGAACACAGTCTGCAGGATCAACTGCCCAGGACTCAAGTGTGCTCTCAGAGATCAGGGAGCCTGTATGGGTCTGAACTAGCTCCTCTGCATATATATTATGGCTGTGTAGCTTAGTGTTCTTGTGGGATTTCTGACAGCAGGAGCAGGGCCTGTGTCTGACTCTTTCCCTGCCTTTGGTACCATTTCCTCCTACTGGGTTGCCACCAGTAACCTTGATGTGATGTTATGTACCTTGTCTTATTGTAGCTTGCTATGCTGCATTTGGTTGACATTTCTGGGTGACCTGTTCTGAGGGGAGGTGGGGTAGATCTTGGGGAGAGGTGGAGAAGAGATTGTGGGGGAAAGGGAGAAAAGGAAAACTGGAGACAGTATGTAATATATGAGAAAAGAATAGATAAAAAGAAAAATTTCTAAAATGAAATAGAAATTTTCATGCAATATATTCTGATCATGGTTTCATTTCCCTCATTTCCTACCAGCTCCTCTCTGCCTTACTAACCATTCAACTCCACATCTTCTCTCTCCCTCCCTCCCTCTCTCTCTCTCTCTCTCTCTCTCTCTCTCTCTCTCTCTCTCTCTCTCTCTTTCTCGCTCTCTCTCAAACAAGCAGGCAATAAAAACAAAGAAACAAACAAGAATAGAACAATTCAATGGAAAATTAGTATATTTTTGAAAGTTTTTGGTTCATGTGCATCCATGTGTGTGTGTGTGTGTGTGTGTGTCTGTCTGTCTGTCTGTCTGTCTCATAATGACTTGTCTCAGTATTTTCTTTTCTTTTTTAACCTTACTAGCATATTGCTAACATGTTGTATTTTTCAGTTTTTACTTGTCTCTCTCTGTGTATGTTTTTAATGACTTCTTTGTGGAATTTTTTTGTTCCATTTCAGTTCTATACCTTTCTTATGTAACAATGACAAAGAGGCTGAACAAAAAAGAAGGGAAATAATTTCACTAACAAAAACCACAAAAAACTCACCTGTGAATAAACCTAACCAAGGAGATAAAAGGCCTTTACGAGGAAAATTTAAAGATATTTAAGAAAGAAATTGAGGAAGACATGAAAAAAAATGGAAAATCTCCAATGCCCATGGATTCAAATGCTATTAATTTATGAATTAATATTTTGAAAATGATCATCTTACCCAAACCAATCTACAGATTCAATATAATCCCAATCAAAATTCCAGACATAGAAAAATTAACAGACACAGAAAAAAATCAGAAACTTATATGGAGTAACAAGAGACTAAGAATTGCCTAAACAACCCTGATCCAAAGAATGCTATGAGAGCTACCATCCATCATACCTGATTTCAAGCTATACTTTAGTGCTCTAGTAAGAAAACAGCATGGTACTGGCACAAACAGCAGTAGCAGCAGCAGCAGCAGCAACAACAACAACAACAAAAATGTACGTAGATCAATGAACTAGAACAGAGGACTCAAATATAAATCCATGCACCTACAGTTACCTGATTTTCCACAAAGATGCCGAAATAGAAACTAGGTGGTAAGGTTGGGTGTGTAGGTGTGAACTGGTAGCACAGGAAATAAGACAATCAACAAATGGGATCTCAAGAAACTAAAAACCTTCTGTATGGTAAAGGGAGTTGTGAAGCAAATAGACCACAGAATGGAGGAAAATTATTGACTGCTATTCATCTGACAAAAGATTAGTGTCATGAATGAACAAGTAACTAAAATACCTAAAGGTTAAGAAAACAATCCAAATAAAAGGAGCTTGTCTTTAATATTAAAAAATCAGTTTCAATGACACATAAATAAAAATTAATTATTGAACTATTTCTAGTTGGAGAAATCCCAATTCTCCACTCCTAGTGTTTTGTTTTCTTATGAATTTTAATGTTATCTAATCTTCAAAGAGAATTATTGTCAGGATTTGAGATCCTTTCCTTGCATCTGTAATCCTACAGGACAATATGGTAGTTTCATTGACATTCCTCATAATTTTCTTTCATAAATACTAATTTTATATTTGTGTAATCACATTGGATTTTTAGAGCATGCAAGTATTGTTAATTGTATCTTACATCCTCAAGGAAAATACACTTGGTACTCTCTTATGAGTATGTGTATGTGTATGTGACTGTGTATGCCTTTGTGTATATGGGTGTGTTTGTATGTATATGTACATATGTGTGTGTGTGTGTGTGTGTGTGTATGAGAGAGAGAGAGAAAATATATAAAGCTGCTCATGAAGTCATGTACATATATGAATCACACCATAAAAAGTATTCTACAAGCATTGGGTACCAAGTAGGAAGTAACTTGCTACTCATGTCCTATACTGACCTTACTGGCCTCTGGGTGGTTCACATATAAGTGGGATTATGAAGTGAGCTAGTCACATTTCACCCACTCAAGAAACATAGCGATCAAGCAGGAAGTGGAGAGAGACTGTAAAATTTCAAAGACCATCCTGAGTGAAATATTTCTTCCAGCAGGACTCCCCAAACCCAAATGGTTTTACAACCTTCCCCAAATTACCATAAACATGGATCAAGTGCTCAAACACATGAGTCAATAGGGGCATTTCTTATTCAAATGATCACATATTCATATATAATTTGCTTTTGAAACTTTCTCTTTTTCTTTGCATTTGGTATAATATGATGCATCACTAATTTCAACGGTTTTAATTAAACAATAATATAAGTGGTCACATTTCCATTTGAATTTTAAAAGAATCACTAAGAATTCATACCATGCATATGTATTATTCAGATACTGCTAGGAAACATAATTTATGTTTTTACATATACTGTCTGCTTTGGGAAAATCACTAATTTACATCTTGAAATTACTATTATGTTAAAATATTCCTGACGAGAAATCAGATTCTGACCAGCCAAAAAACCCTTATCAAAAAGTCACTTATCTTACTCTCTTTTAAATGCTATGGACAGCACTAGTGAACTGGTCACTCAATGGCTTTGAAAAACAGACTTAGGTCGTAGGCATTTGAGAATGAATTTGAGCAGATAATCAAGTACTGACCAGTGAGCTAAGCCAGACACACAAGCAACTCTGAATTTAGGATCCTGGAACTCTACAAGGATAGGAAAATCTTGGAGAACTTATTTAACTTGTCTTGGCCTCTACCTATTCCTCCATAAAAAGAAGGGCTAGCATCAGTACCTTTGTCAGAGTGATCCTTTTTTTATTATTTCATTTTTTATTAGCTATATTCTTCATTTACATTTCGAATGTTGTCCCCTTTCCTGGGTTACCAACTGAAAATCCCCTAACCCATCCCCCATCCCCTTGCACACCAATCCACCTACTGTCCTGGCATTCCCCTACACTGGGGCATCTAGACTTCTCAGGACCACAAGTCTCTCCTCCCATTGTTGTTCAACAAGGCCATCCTCTGCTGCATATGCATCTGGAGCCATGGGTCCCTCCATGTGTAGTCTTTGGTTGCTGGTTTTGTCCCTGGGAGCTCTGGGGGTACTTTGTGGTTCATATTGTTGTTCCTCCTAAGGTACTGCAAACCCTTCAGCTCCTTGGGTTCTCTGGCTCCTCCATTGGGGACCCTGTGCTTAGTTCAATGGTTGGCTGAGAGTGTCCCCCTCTGTATTTGTCAGGCACTGGCAGAGCCTCTCATGTGACACCTATATCAGGCTCTTGTCAGCAAACACTTGTTGGCATCCAAAATAGTGTCTGGATTTTGTAACTGTATATGGGATGGATCCCTAGGGATAGCAGTCTGTGGATGGTCTTTCCCTCAGTCTCTGCTCCACACTTTGTCTCTATATCTCCTCCTGTGGGTATTTTGTTCCCCCTTCTAAGTAGGACCAGAGTTTTTCAGACTTTGTTATTCCTTCTTCTTCAGCTTCATTTGGTCTGTGAATTGTGTCTTGAGTATCAAGCTTCTGGGCTAATATCCACTTATAGGTGAGTGCATACTTGATCTTTGAGGGAGGAGCTAAAACCATCCAGTGGAAAAAAGATAGCATTTTCTAAAATGGTGCTGGTTCAACTGGCTGTTAGCAAGCAGAAGAATGAAAATCCATCCATTCTTATCTCCTTGTACAAAGCACAAGTCCAAGTGGATCAAGGACCTCCACATAAAACCAGACACACTGAAACTAATAGAAAAGAAAGTGGGGAAGACCCTTGAGCACACGGGCACAGGGGGAAATTTTGTGAACAGATCACCAATATCTTATGCTCTAAGATCAAGAATTGACAAATGGGACCTCATAAAACTGCAAAGCTTCTGTAAGACAAAGGACACTGTCAGGACAAAACAGCAACCAACAAATTGGGAAAAGATCTTTACCAATCCTACATACAACAGAGGGCTAATATCCAATATATACGAAGAACTCAAGAAGTTGGGCTCCAGAGAACTAAATAACCCTATTAAAATGGGGGTACAGCTTCTGGCAATTATAAATAGGGCTGCTATGAACATAGTGGAACATGTATCCTTATTACATGCTGGGGAATCTTCTGGGTATATGCCCAGGAGTGGTATAGCAGGATCTTCTGGAAGTGAGGTGCCCAGTTTTCTGAGGAAGCACCAGACTGATTTCCAGAGTGGTTGTACCAATTTGCAACCCCACCAGCAGTGGAGGAGTGTTCGTCTTTCTCCATATCCTCGCCAACATCTGCTGTCTCCTGAATTTTTAATCTTAGCCATTCTGACTGGTGTAAGGGGAAATCTCAGGGTTGTTTTGATAGCAGCCCTATTTATAATTGCCAGAAGCTGGAAAGAACCCAGGTATCACTCAACAGAAGAGTGGATGCAAAAAATGTGGTATATATACACAATGGACTACTATTCAGCCATTAGAAACAATGAATTCATGAAATTCTTAGGCAAATGGATGGAGCTAGAGAACATCATACTAAGTGAGGTAACCCTGACTCAAAAGATGAATCACGGTATGCACTCACTAATAAGTGAATATTAACCTAGAAAACTGGAATACCCAAAACATAATCCATACATCAAATGAGGTACAAAAAGAATGGAGGAGTGGCCTCTTGTTCTGGAAAGACTCAGTGAAGCAGTATTCGGCAAAACCAGAACAGGGAAGTGGGAAGGGGTGGGTGGGAAAACAGGGGGAGGGAAGGGGGCTAATGGGACTTTCAGGCAGTGGGGGTCTAGAAAAGGGGAAATCATTTGAAATGTAAATAAAAATATATCAAATAAAAAAAAGAAACAAAAAAAGAATATAAAAAAAAATAAAACCATCATTAAGACTAATAAACAAGTTCAAAGTAAAAAAAGGGGGGGTACAGAGCTAAACAAAGAATTTTCACCTGAGGAATATCAAATGGCTGAGAAGCACCTTAAGTATGTATATATACCATATGTATATATATGTATATATATATATATATATATATACACCCAAAGGATTCTCCAGCATGTAATAAGAACACATGCTCCACTATGTTCATAGCTGCCCTATTTATAATAGACAGAAGCTAGAAAGAACTCAGATGTCCCTCAACAAAGGAATGGATACAAAAAATGTGGTACATTTACACAATAGAATACTACTCAGCTATTAAAAATAATAAATTCGCGGGTAGTGGTGGTGTACACCTTTAATCCCAGCACTTTGGAGGCAGAGGCAGGCAGATTTCTGAGTTCGAGGCCAGCCTGGTCTACAGAGTGAGTTCCAGGACAACCTGGAACAATTTTTTTCTACACAGAGAAAAGCTGTCTCGAAAAAAAAACAAAAACAAAACAAAACAACAAAAAAAACCCAAAAACCAAAAACCAAAAAAAAAAAAAAAAAGATAAAAAGGATAAAAAAAAAAAACCAATAAATTCATGAAATTCTTAGGCAAATGGATGGAAGTAGAAAATATCATCCTGAGTGAGGTAACCCAGTCAGAGTATCCCTATACATGCTTCATGTAAAGCATTCAGTACTAGGCTGGCATGTTGCAAGAACTGAATAATTATTAGTATTATCTGTCAAACTGGCAGTTTGGAAGTTAAATGCCTAGTTACAAGAGAATCAACAGGTAATTAAGGAATCTTAAGAATGGGGTTGGAGAACACTTCTCTTGCAGAGGATCCAGGTTCAGTTCCCAGCACCCACATGATAGCTCACACCCATCCATAACTCCTTTTCCAGGGAAATCAATGCCTTCTTTGGGTCCGCTGAGGCACAAGACATATAAGTGATATATAACATACATGCAGATAAAACACTCACATACATAAAATAAATACACTAAAAATTTTAAAGATGGCAAAATGAATCTACTCACAGTAATGTAACTAGGAATATATCAATGTTTATGTACTTTTAATAGATGTTATATATCCATGCTATGTAATAATGCATTGCATTACGAAGTCAATCTTATGGAATAAACATTAGAATCTCCATTTCATTTACTATGTAATACGATGGTTAGGAATTCTGGTCATGAAAGAATTCTAAGGATTTTGTTATTGTTGTTCTTGTTGTTGTTGTTTGCTTGCTTGCTTTTTGTTTGTTTGTTTTTTGAGATAAAGTCTTTCTGCAATGCCCTACCTGTTTTTTAATTCACTACATAGATTAGGCTGGCCTTGATCCCATAGAGATCTACCTGTGTTTACCTCCCAAGTGCTGGATTAAAGGTATATACCACCACATCCAGAAGAATTCTATATTTTAATACTAGCTCTGGTTTTAATAACTATATAACTTGAAAAAAATAATTTAAAAATGGACAGCTTTTTAAAAACTAATTTCATTCTTGGAACATACACTATAATAATGGGCAGTGAAAATTGGTTATCATAAAACAATTACTGAATATCACAGCATTTTGTAGCCAGTTCTTTCAGAAATACATATTGTTCTATTGATCAAAAAAGAGTATAAAGAATGCAAGTCTTGTCATTTAAACAGATAATTATCTGAATAAAAATACTTATAATTCTAGAAATAGGTAACCCTTTACATATGGTAAGAATACTTGAATAACTTTAGGCTATAACTTTGTCAAATAGCATGCAAAATCCGTTCATGTATCACATACTTCTCCATCGGGAAATGAAATTTCTGCTCAAATAAGGAAGTAAACAAAAGAAGAAATGAACACAAAAATGTGCAGCATTTGTTTCTTCATATTTAAGCTAGAGAATACTTCAATCAAAAACCATAAAAACATAGGGTAACTACAAGTAAAAGTAAGCTATTGCCTATTAAAGCCAATTAATGTGTTGCAAACCTCCATTATTTTTTATTTCATGTTCTTTAAATGGGCTTATGTTTGTTATGATGGATTTTCAAATTTCTCTGTCTCTCTGTCTCTCTATCTATGTCTTTCTGTCTCTCTGTCTCTCTCTGTCTCTCTGTCTCTCTATCTCTGTCTTTCTGTCTCTCTGTCTCTCTCGTCTCTCTCTGTCTCTCTCTGTCTCTCTCTGTCTCTGTCTCTCTCTCTCTCTCTCTCTCTCTCTCTCTGTGTGTGTGTGTGTGTGTGTGTGTGTGTCATGGGGTGTGTTGAGACAGAGTCTCACTATGTAGCCTTGGAGGGCATGAAACCTGCTATGTAGACCAGGCTGCACTCCAGCTCATAAAGATGTACCAGCCCCTGTCTGAGTTTAAAGGTATGCACCAAAATGCCTGGCTAAATCTCTTCTCTTCATCTCAATAAGGATGAATATATTTAAAATGAATATGATCACAGGCTATATGACACGAGCCTCTCATTACTCTAAAGAGCAATGAGTCCTGGATGAATATAAGTTGTCTAAATGTGAAATTGTGTGACACCAGGGGAGTACTTATCTAAGAAACACTTGTCAGCAAGCATCTATAAGGCTTGATGTGACAGATGAGGTGAGGCTGACTGGACTATAGCACTTGTATTTTTGTGGGTTTTTGATTATGCTATTGTGTTTTTTTCTGTTTGTTTATTAATGTATAGCATATATAGTCTACGATTCTAATAAATGTTGCTGAGAAGCGTATTATACAAGAAAGTGATTCTGGCTAAGCCAAGTGTAAAATAAACTTGGTCCTGGTCCCTCTTCTTTGGACAGACAGAAAAATGGTTTCTCAAAGGAAAAAAGAGAAGCATCAAAATTAACACAAGGAAATCTTTCCATAAGACAAAAAGGAAAGCAAGAAAATAACAACAAAATAAAGTCTTTGATAATTTGGGCAAAATGTAGCCTATAAATTTATAGCCAAAACATCTTAACTTCTTTTGTAACCCAAGAAATTATGGAAGCTTTATGGCTTCAATACCAAAAAAGTCAGTGTTTGTTTGCTTTATTTGAGCAGGATGATTAGTTCTTTGTGAAAAGTTTATAGATGCAAATTCATGAACTGAAAACGTTATGAGAGACATTTTTTAAAAACTATTACAGAGTTTGGGAACCATCAGAAGAAAACAAGATGAGGGGCAGTGGCTAAGCATGCCTCATCACCTCTTTCTCAATGTTGTGACACATGCCACACATTTGAGTAGTCTTATGGAGAAGCTGTAAGAAACTGAATACTGAATCAAAATTCACTGTAATGAATCTCCATTTTTGCTGAGGGAAAGTTTTCTAGAGCAAATTAAGCAGAAAAATATAGCATCGTATGAGTAATACTAACTTTGGTGAAGCATAAAGCATATGAAATCATTCATATAAATTCAATTATGTTATTAACATCATTACCATTATTTCAGTTCCCACAAATGTCAATCCAAAGAGACTTCTCATCAATATATACTGAGTTTGGGGTTGGAGAATTATCTTGATTGCTAAGAGCACTGGTTGCTCCTCCAGAGGACCCAGGTTCAATTTTCTACACACATGATGACTCATTAATGTCTGTAACTGCACCTCCTGGGATCTGATCTTCTCTTCTCTGTGGACACTGTACACATACACACATGATGCACAGCCATGTGCAGGCAGAACATTCATACACATAAGAAATTTATAAAAAGATAAACTGAAATAAAGGTAAAATCAAAATAAAACTTCTATTCCAAGTACAAGTAAAAGCTGGATTAAAATGACTCTTGGGTCTATACCCAAAACATTCCCCATCCTGCCACAGGGGCACATGTTCCACTATTTTTATAGCTGCCTTATCTGTGATAGCTAGAAGCTGGAAACAACCCAGATGTCCCACAATGGGCGAATGGATACAGAAAATGTAGTTCATTTACATAGTGGAATACTACTCAACTATGAAGTACGAAGAAATACTGAGTTTTTCAGGCAAATGGATGGGATTAGAAAATATCATCCTGAGTGAGGAAACTCAGACCCAAAAGGACATGCATGGTGTGCACTCACTAATAAGTGCATGTTAGCCATAAATGAAAGTATAGAATTCCCAAGAAAAGTACAGTCCACAGAGCTCAAAATGGTCAACAAGCTGAAGTGCCCAAGTGAGAACACCTCAGTTCCACTTGGGAGGGAGAACAAAGCAATCACAAGTGGGGAGGGAGAGGTGGACATGGGAAGGAAAGTGGACCAGGAGGCAGAGAGTGGAGTGGAGAGGGGAACCTGATCTGGTATTGGGTGAGGGGAAAAAATGAAGCCTCGAGGGCCAGCAGAAAGAATGGAAACAGGCAGTCTCAGGAGGTAGGAGGTTGGGGTCTGGAGTATGCACCAGAGACCTGAGAGGTGAGAGACTCTCAGGACTCAAAGGAAGGGACCTTAGATGTCATGCCTAACAGTAGGGGGAGGGAACTTATGGAGCCCACCTCCAGCAGGAAGACAGGGCATCAAATGAGGGAGAGGGGGGCTATTCCACAGTCACAACTCTGACCCATAATTGTTCCTGTCTGAAAGAATGACAGGGATGGAAATGGAGAGGAGCCTGAGGAAAAGAAGGTCTAGCAACAGGCTCAAAGTGGGATCCAGCTCAAAGGGAGGCCCCAAGGCCTGATGTTATTACTGAGGCTATGGAGTGCTCACAAAAAAGGACCTAGCATGACCACACTCTGGAAGACCCAACAAGCAGCTGAAAGAGTCAGAGGAAGATATTTGCACCCAACCAATGGACAGAGCTGACCCTGTGGTTGAATTAGGGAAGGCTGAAAGAAGCTGAGGAGAAAGGCAACCCTGTAGGAGGACCAGCAGTCTCAATTACTCTGAACCCCTGAGATCTCTCAACCACGGGACCACCAAACAGACAGCATGCACCAGCTGATATAAGGCCCCCAACACATGTACAGCAGAGAACTGCAGGGTCTGTGTTCATTCAATGATGATCCGCCTAACCCTCAAAAGACTGGAGGTCCCAGGGAGTTTATGGGTCAGTTGGGGTTGGAGGTTGGGGACATCCACATGGAGACAGGGGAGGGGAGGAAGTATGAGATGTGAAACAGTTGGAGGGTAGTCGTGGGTGGAGGGAATAAAATATGGATTGTAAAATAAATAAATAATTTAATTTTTAGTAAAATGAGCTTCATTTATAAGTTTTTTTTTTGTGTTTTATGTGTATGAATAGTTTGGCTACACATATGTTTGTACAACATATGTGTGTCTGGTATCAACAAGGGCCAGAAAAGGGTATTGAATTGCCTGATATCAGAGTTATAGATGGTTGTGAGCTACCGTGTGGCTGCTGGGCATTGAACCTCAGTGCTTTAGGTTCAGTATAGCAGTATAGGGCAATACCAGAACAAGGAAATGGGAAGGGGTGGATGGGGGAAACAGGGGGAGGGAAGAGGGCTTATGGGGGAAATCATTTGAAATGTAAAAAAATATATATATCGAATAAAAAACGAAGAGTAACAAGTATTCTTAATAAGTGAGACATATCTCTATTCTGACAAAGATGTTTTTAAAAGTTATGTTTCTACATGTGGTCAAATTGCAGTAATGTGAATTTTGCACAAAAACTTCAGTGGTTCATCAATATTATTTCATCAAATAATGCTATTATTTCATCAAATAATGCTATTATTTTATTAACATGTGCATGTATTTTATTTAAAATCTTTGTTGGTTGAACTCATATAAAATATATCTTTACTTGAAAGAGATATGTGGTTCTAAATTAATGGGAAGGGCCATGTGCCAGGACTGACATCTTTATGGCATGAGTTAATGAGATGCTTGGCAGGCTTCAGTGTTCAAGCCTCCTGAGAGAATTTGTACAGATCACCTTGTGTCAACTTTTGTTTTATGAGGAAAATTTTCCCTGAATTGTCAACATAACTGATCAGAGATAAAATGAACAGCTATAAAATAAACAAAAATATAAGAAACAACTCTAGTTCATAATTGAGAAAATAAGATTTAATTGGCCTCTGAATATTACATAGAGCTTGGCTAGATCCCTAAATCCATTAACCATAAAGCTATTTCCTCCAGCTGTTGTAGATTCCTGTAGGTTGAAATCATCTCCAAACACATTTCTCTGATAGCAGATCCTTCTATGGTAAACTTGTTTTCTGGTAAACTAGTCAGAATGGTCCAGATTCATTTTACCAAGTCAGGAAGACAGTAAATCATTCTGTGCCTTATCTTCTTTTCCCTCAGGATTTCTGACTGTAGATGCATCTTGATCCAAAGACATTCCTTGAGCAGTAAGGAGACTCAAAACTAGCGGAGAAAAGTATGAAATGATAGCAAGGACTGGCTGATACTGCTCCTTGCTCCTTTGACTCTAGGATGTTGCTTATAAATACTTCAGCAGCTTTGGGAAAGCTGCACATCCAGAGGGAATGGGGCAAACCTTTTGTGGAGACCAAGTAAAGAAAGATTAGAGTGGAACCTGCACCCTTCCTCATGATACACAATCTATCAAAGAATAGACCGAATGCATGAAATAGTGACTATCATCCTAGAACTTAAATTCATCAAAGGATAGGAAATGTTGCTGAAAGGAAGGTTCAGTGGTTAAAAGTAATTGCTGATCTTGTAGAGGGCTCGAGCGCAGTTCCACAGTCGTCACATGGTGGCTCATAAGCATCTGTACCTGTGTGAGCACCAGGCATGTACATAGTGTGTGCACGTATACACATGCAGGCAAAATACTCATACACAGAAAATAAAATAAATACATCTAAAAATGTTAAACATGGGAAGCAAGCCATGTAGATCCTATGTAACCTACAACTCCTAAAATAAATAAGAAAAGGGTAAACATTACAAGCTAAATATTTACTTCAAAGAACCTAGGATAAAGCCCATAATTGACAGTTTACTTTTAGTTAGTAAGTTCTGTTTTCTATAAAAATAGGTCTAAGAGTTAAAGTAATAGAGAAAAGATTGACTTTGCACATAAATATTTGGTTCTGAATTCATAGCTACATTATATAATATAGTTTGCTTCTCTGTTAGTACATACCCAAATTTTATCTAACTGCTAACCAGAGATACTACTATTGTGCATGTGGTTTTAGAGTCAAAAGGTTCTAAACAAGGCTCTTTTAGTTAAATATAATTTGATTGTGTATTATCTATATCTACTTATCTATCTATCTATCTATCTATCTATCTATCTATCTATTCATCCTTCCATTTCTCCATCCCTCCATCCATCATCCATCCACCCATCCATCCATTCATCCATTGATCTATTTGTCTGTCTGTTTGTCGTGTGTGTGTGTGTGTGTGTGTGTGTTTGGGTTTTCTCCCATGACTTATTAAATTAGGATCTGTTTTATTATAAGAAAGCAAAGGGATTCAAACTCATGTGAAAGTTTGACCTGCATTAGCATCTCCTGAGAAGTTGTAAGTAGTATAAATATTTAGACTTTAGCCTAAACCTACTGAACCCCAAACTCTAAGGTTGATACTCAGAACTCTGTTTTAACTAGCCCATTCAGAGTTTCTGCTGTTAGCATACCCATGACATTATATGTGTTCTTAATTCAGAATATTTAGCCTCTGGCAAGAATGTCTATTTACTCATTAACTCTGTTTCTAATTAAATCTGGATATGGTCTTTGTCTAAACAGAATACTAGTCAGTCACTACCAGATCAGAAAGATTTCCCTGTAATCTTTTCAAAAGCAGGTCTAGATTGCTTGTGCAAGAACCTTTTCTAGATCTTTACAAAGGTGAGAAACACTTTCTGGTGGAGGTGACAAGAATCCCTGTGGAATTCTTATGACAATGTGAGAGGAGCTATAGTGATAACTATGTCTGTTTATTGGTAGTCTTATAAAGTAGTTTCATGGCAAGTTTATGTTATCAAGTACAGTAGTCCAAATGCACTCTTGTCATGCCTGTTTAATGTGATGTACAGCTGTCCTCAATTTTATATGCTTGGAATTCTTTATGATTCATTTACTTCCTCATGAACAGCCAGTCTGATGACATTAAGTTAAAAATTGCAGAAAAAATAAAAGTTTTCAATAGTTTCCACTGTGGTATAATGTCATAATAATTGTTTTATTTTAGTACTCATATTATATCTTATTGTGCCTAGCTAGTTTTATATATATAGATATATATATATCTTTGTAGAGGAACAAACATAGTCATGAGTAGAGTTCAATACTACCTGTGATTTTTTATGCTCATTTTCTTTTTTATTGTTTTGGTTTTTCTTTATTTTTTATTAGATATATTCTTTATTTATATTTCAAATGTTGTCCCCTTTCCTGGCTCCCCCTCCCCAAAAAAATCCCATAAGCCATCTCCCCTTCCCTAATCAACCCTCTCCCGCTTCCCTGTCCTGGTATTCCTCTACACAATGGCATCAAGTCTTTCCAGCACCAAGGGCCTCTCCTCCGTTTTATGTCTAACAGGTCATCCTCTGTAAGTGCATACCATGTGTGTTCTTTTGTGATTTGGTTACCTCACTCAAAATGATATTTTCCAGTTTCATCAATTTGTCTAAGAATTTCATGAATTCATTCTTTTTAATAGCTGAAAAGTACTCCATTATATATATATTCCTATAATATTATGTATTATATATATAATGTATATATGTTTAATAATATAATAATTTTTATTATATATATTAATTATATATAATGGATAATTTTGTATCCATTCCTCCATTGAGGGACATCTGGGTTCTTTCAAGCCTCAGGCTATTATAAATAGGTCTGCTATGAACATAGTGGAGCATGTGTCCTTACTACATGCTGGAGAATCATCTGGGTATATATATGCCCAGAAGTGGTATAACAGGGTCCTCCAGTGGTATTATGCGCAGTTTTCTGAGGAACTGCCAAACTGATTTCCAGAGTGATTATGCCAGCTTGCAATTCCACCAGAAGTAGAAGAGTGTTCCTCTTTCTCCAAATCCTCACCAGCAACTGCTGTCCCCTGAGTTTTTTATCGTAGCCATGCTGAGTGGTGTGAGGTGAAATTTCAGGGTTGTTTTGATTTGCATTTCCCTGATGAATAAAGATGTTGGACATTTCTTTAGGTGCTTCACACCCATTCGCTATTAATTAGACAACATAAGGAGGTCAAAGGGATACAAATTGGAAAGGAAGAAGTCACATTATCACTATTTGCAGATGACATGATAGTCTACTCATATGACCCAAAAAAACTCTGCTAGAGAACTCCTACAGCAGATAAACGACTTCAGCAAAGTGGCTGACTACAAAATCAACTCAAGCAAATCAGTAGCCTTTATATACTCAAAGGATAAGCAGACTGAGAAAGAAATTAGGGAAATGACACCCTTCACAATAGCCACAAACAGCATAAAGTATCTTGGTGTGACTCTAACCAAACATGTGAAAGACCTATATGACAAGAACTTCAAGACTCTGAAGAAGGAAATTGAAGAAGATCTCAGAAAATGGAAAAATCTTTCATGCCTGTGGATTGGCAGAATTAATATAGTTAAAATGGCCATTTTGCCAAAAGTACTATACAGATTCAATGCAATACCCATCAAAATCCCAACTCAATTCTTCACAGAGTTAGAAAGAGCAATTATCAAATTCACCTGGAATAACAAAAAACCCAGGATAGCTAAAACTATTCTCAGCAACAAAAGAAATTCTGGGGGAATCAGTATCCCTGACCTCAAGCAATACTACAGAGCAATAGTGTTAAAAACTGCATGGTATTGGTACAGTGACAGGCAGGAGGATCAATGGAACAGGATTGAAGATCCAGAAATGAACCCACACACCTATGGCCACTTGATCCTCGACAAAGAGGCTGAAAACATCCAATGGAAAAAAGATAGTCTTTTCAACAAATGGTGCTGGTTCAACTGGAGGTCAGCATGCAGAAGAATGCGAATTGATCCATCCTTGTCTCCTTGTACTAAGCTCAACTCCAAATGGATCAAGGACCTCCACATAAAACCTGACACACTGAAACTAATAGAAAAGAAACTGGGGAAGACCCTTGAGGACATCGGTACAGGGGGAAAGTTCCTGAATAGAACACCAATAGCTTATGCTCTAAGATCAAGAATAGACAAATGGGACTTCATAAAACTACAAAGTTTCTGTAAGGCAAAGGACACTGTCAAAAGGACAAAATGTCAACCAACAGATTGGGAAAGGATCGCTATTCCTCAAGTGAAAATTATTTGTTTAGCTCTGTACCCCATTTTTAATAGGGTTATTTGGTTCTCTGGAGTCTAACTTCTTGAGTTCTTTGTATATATTGGATATTATCCTTCTGTTGTATATAGGATTGATAAAGATCTTTTCCCAATTTGTTGGTTGCTGTTTTGTCCTACTGACAGTGTCCTTTGCCCTACAGAAACTTTCTAATTTTATGAGGTCCCATTTTTCAATTTTTAATCTTATAGCATAGGCTATAGGTGTTCTGTTCAGGAACTTTTTCCTGTACTGTCTGTGATTTTTAAGCATTCACTGGGAGTATTGGCAGTTCCAAAGAGTGCTCCATTGCCTCCCACAAAGGGCAGGCCCACTGACTTAATCCAAAATTGAGTCTAGGCTCAATTCAAGCTGGACTGCAGAAAAGGAGTTCTGCTGGTTATGTAAGCCTTCTCCACCTTCTCATCTCTAGGCTGCTCTAGATCCATCCTCTCTTTGTAAGGACAAGGGCATGTCATCCTTACCTGACCCCCAGTGATGTTCTCCCTTATGTCATAGATAGCCCTGGCTATGTCCAGTCTGCTTCTTTTTCTCTCTGCTTTAAGCTCTTCCCAATGTCTCTGGCTGTTTTCTCTCTTATTCACAATTAAACTTCACTGTATTCCTCCCATACAATTATGAAAGAAGATAAACATTCTGTTTTCTAGACTCTTGGGTTGTTAAAGACGTCAATAAGCCACTTATGATGACAGTGATACTCAAGAGACTGTACAAAAACACTTGCAATGAAGAGTATTAACTCTGGTTGGTTTTATGAAAGTAACATTCCCTAGGGTGCTCCTAAAAGAATGGTTTTTAGGGAGGTTTTGTTAGCATAGTATGAATAAGGTATGGAGATGGAGATATAGAGGGTCTATTTGGCATTGCTGGAATATGGACTTAACAGAAACAGGAAGAGAAACATAATGTTGCGTAGCCTCAATATTGGCATATCCTAAAAGCTATTCTAGTGAGTTTGCTAAGTAGACAATAGGCAACCCTCAAAGGTGACTTATTCAGTAACTTACATACAATGTGAGTATGTTTAGAACTGTAAGTAAGGAAGGACATGGAGACTACTTGGAATCCTATTGTACTATACTAGGAAAGAGGTAAGGAAGCTGTAATTTAGGTTGGAGGAGAGACAGGAAGGAAAGAAGGAGTATGATGCTTGTTTCAGAGATGAAATTACTAATATTCAAAAGTCAGGGCTGAGAAGGGCTCGAGTATCTGGTTTTCCTACTGACTAACTCTGAGATGCCAGACAACTTAATCTACTTCTCCATTGTGTCGCAGCTTTCTCATTGGCCAAATGAGGCGGTTAGCTCAGAGTGATGTTACAAGTGCTTCAATGAACACTACCACATGAAATTGCCATGGATCTTGTTCACATGTTGAGGTACAAATACTATTTGATTGAAAATGACCCAACTTGCTTTCGTGGCAATCAAAAAAAAAAAAAGAGAGGCAGAATGTGTTTGTTACCATGATAGAGCTGGACAAAAAGAGTACAGCTAGCCTGCGGATAAGTGGCATTAAAAAAGAATGCATTCCGTCATTGCTCCTCCTTCTTGTCTCTACTCCTCCTGTGTTACTGTCAGTCATTCCCAGGGGATGCTGATATTTTCTAGCTATTGAAGAATGGTGCCGCCTCTGGCTTACCTCCAATGTGAAAAATCCCACACAAGGATATGAATTAGCGAGACTTGCAGATCAGAAATACTATGTGCTTGAGCTTCCTCTGCCACAGCAGCAGCAAAAATAAGAGCCCAGGTATTTGAACTAAAGCATCAGGCCTCAAAGGATAGATGGTGACCAAAGGTTTAGCACTAGAGGAGACTTCTGGGACCAGGTCCATTATTAAAATGTAAGACCCACTTTGAATAAATGTGGAGAAGGTACCAAAGTGATCCGTAAGAGTCCATGAGATATGTTAACAGGACAGTGCTGGCTAAATGTGAAAACATGGGTTTATGTACCACTACTGTCATACATGGGCAAGTCACCACATTGCTCTGAAGTTCCCCATCTATAAAACAGAAAGAACCATAACAGTTCCATAGGTTTTCAGGGCAAACTGAATGAAGAAATAAAAGACAAATTATGCCTGCCATATTGTAGATGTCCAATAAATCTGGGTCACTTTTTTTTTCTTTTAGCTGTATTACCTCAAGTAACTTACTAACTCTCTATGTCCTAGATTCATTATCTCTTGGTAAAGAAGGACTATTCACAATGTACTTAACTGACTGGCTTGCTATGTTGGTTGTGTCTTGATTTATAAAGGACACAAAAGAGTAGTTTCCCCATGGATAGTGCTTGGCACAAATGGGGGTAGAGAAGGAGCCGGAGAGAAGACTGAAGAGGGGAAAGGAAAGAGAAAAGAGGAGAGAAGAGAAAGAGAGAGGAGAGTTGACCGTAGATAGCCACAGACAAAGGGATGAGAAATGGCTGCATGCATACATGCTACATGTATAGGCTGCATGCCCAAGGCTTGCCAGCAACCACAAAACACTAAGTAGCAGGTGATAGCAGTGCCACTAATATGTGATATTCTGTTACCATAGTTCTAGGAAACTGATATGCATTCTAGCACAGAAGCTAAAATTTTAGTATGGGAGATTACCCTAGAGGCTAAACAACATCTCCAACCACCCCATTACAACTCTTAGAATTGGAGATTGCTATACAAGTCTGAATTCCTAAAAGTCTGTGAAGAAAAGTCACTAAAGTCATTTCAGGTAGAAGTTTTCCCCAAAGCGGTTTGGGGGTTGCCTCCTGCTCTGAGCAGTGATCTGACCTCTTTGGGTAGCCTAAAGGACTTTGAATAATCTACAGGGTTGGCTCCCAGAAACCACTTGGGAAAATGAGGCCAGACAAGCTAATCTGTATTGTAGAGTAAGCAGGAAGAAATAGATTCCATCTGAAAAAAGAAAAGATCAGTTCACCCTCTTGGCTATGTTGCCATTCCGCTACTTTTGAAAATTAAATTCCACTTAGGGAAAGAAAACAGAACTCTGACTTATTGATTGCCAAGACTCTGCAGGTGCTTAACACACAATTTTGCTTTTCCATCACAACCACCCTAATAGGAAGACAAGTACTATTGTTACACTCATTTTACTAATTAGGTAACAGAGCCTCACAGCCAGCCAGTGATGAAGTTAGATTTCAAACTCATCTATGAAAAGGTGAAATACATTCACAAGTACACTTATGTGTTTATCTTGAGAAATAGGATTTGTGTTCAATTCTAAGGGCACTGTGCTGGATAATGTTATGTCTACTTGACACAAACTAAAGTCATTTGTGAGAAAGGAACCAGAATAAATAAAATTCCCCTGCAAGATCAGGTTGCAGACAAACTGTAGGGCATTTTCTTCATTAGTGATTGAGATGGGAGAGGGTCCAGCTTATTGTGGGTGATGCCAGCCATAGGCTGGTGGTCTTGGGTTCTATAGGAAAGCAGGGTGAGCAAGTCCTGAGGAACAAGCCAGTAAGCAGCACCCCTCCATGGCCTTGACATTAGCTCCTGCCTGCAGGGGTCCTGCCCTGTTTAAGTTCCTGTCCTGGCTTCCTCTGATGATGCACAGCAGTATGGAAATGTAAGTTGTATTATACCCTTTCCCCCAAACTTCTTTTTGGTCATGGAGATTCATCACAGCAATACAAATCCTAAGTTAGGCACTATAACTTTAGAAGCCGAAGAATTCTTCAAGGAGTCTCATAATGCTATTATCTAATCTTCTCTAAGTGTACTTTCTTAATAATCTTTTGAAAAGCCAGCATCTCACTTATGTAATTCTGGCTGGCCTGAAACTCACTATGTAGACAAGCTTGGCCTTGAACTCACAGAGAGCTGCTCATCTATTTTCTCATCACTGGTATTATATGCACATTCGATGATACAAGGAACTTGAGGAAATCTTTTCTCAAGATTTTCCTTTAAACTAATGAAACTGATTAGATAATATGACTCCTATTCACATGGTGATGCCACTATTAACACTGGCTTCTGTTCTGTGACTTGTTCCTATTTAACACTCCTCTATTAAACTGTGAATGACTCAAGCATTCGTGTTGTATATCCTTTCTGTACTCCTTTCACTAATGCCAAGAATAGTACCTGTTTTATAGGAACAAATTGGTAATGTCAGAGTTTTTTGGGGCACTTAGGTAGACTATCATGTCATCTGCAA